>NC_140998.1:95859315-96459315 GCF_052327205.1 Somniosus microcephalus | reverse complement strand
TCTTTTCTGTGTTCCTTCGCTTCGGAGACCGCAGACGAATTTGTCTCATAGAGAATCTGCCAGTCCTGCCCCGAATTGGCAGTGCTTTGACAGCTTTCGTAATTCGGTGAGGTAATCAGCGTTACTTTCATTCTTGTGCTGATTCCTCCTGAAGAATTTGAATCGTTCCGCTATCAGCAGCGGTGTTGGGTTTAAGTGCTCCTGTAAGGTATCAACAATCTCCTTAAAATTCTTGTCCATCGGTTTGGCTGGAGTGATCAAGTTTCGTAACAGCCCGTATGTCCTTGCGCCCATCAGATTTAGAAGTACCGATGCCTTTTTATCATCCGCTACTTCATTCGCCTTGCAATATACCTCCACTCTTTCCACATATGTGGTCCAATCTTCTATATCACTATCGAAAGCAGTAATATTGCCAGTCTTTGGCATCTTGAAAATCTAAAATGGCACTTCCCGCGCTTTTCTTTCTTCCCCGCCGAGTTAAGATGGCGCCTCCCGCGCTTTACCGCCGCTGCCGCTGCTGCCAACGCTGTTGCTGGCGATTATTTTTTTTTTTATTTATTTTTTTTTTTAATGGCGACGCACTATGCTCTTTGCGCCTCCCCAATCGCTGCTGCCAACGCTGTTCTCCACGGTTTCCGTTGCGACCTGCAGCTTTTCGCGGTATTTCTATTTTTTTATATATCGCTTCAATAGTTTCTCCGTTACTTGGAGAACCGTTCCCATCGTGGAGCGGACCCTCTGGGACTTTCCCCTCCCTCTGCTCGGTCCGAACGCCGACCTGCTTTGCAGCACCGGCCGCGCCCTGAGTGCTCCACCCTCTCTCTCTCTTTGCTTCTGCTCCCCGACTCGCTGCCCGGCCCCATTGCAGAGCCACCCGATCGAGCTCTAGCCCGCCGCAGCCCAGGAAGGATCAGTGCACTACCTGCCACCAGCCCGTTTAGCTGGGGAAACCACAGACTGGAGACCAAGCCTGGCCCTCGTTTTCGAGTTTCTTCGAGCTATTTATTTTTTTTCTTGCTTCTGGCTTCGACCTTCGTCTGAGGAATCGATCCCCTTGAGGTGCTGCCGAATTGCAGGTAAGTTCGTTTCTAACTCGTCGCCACTGTTAGATCCGTGAGTTAATGGAGACATGGAATGCAGGAGTTGATTTAACAAGTGTTTACTGAACAAAGTCTGGAGGTGAACGAACAACACAAGACGCTACACAGGCTTATATACCCGAGTGGTCACTACTGGTACTACAGTATACTGGGGCTTCAAAAACATAGTTCCTCTTAAAGGTACATACACTACAGTGACTACATTGCTGCCCAGGAGACCAGGGATGGCCTCACCATTGTCAGATTTACTTCATTTGACACTGTACAACCTGGCTGCCTCATGATGCGTCAGGTTGGCACCACCCCACGCCAACACCAGAAAGCATCCCTACAATGCCCAAGCCATTCCTTTCATACTCATCAGCACTGCTGTTGTTTCTCACCATTCACTGTAACTCACTAAGCCACTTCCACCTAATCTCAGCCTATTACCATCTCATCTAGCTTCTAATCTCTTTTACTTCTTTTGTTTCTTTTATTCTTTTGTCCAATCGCAGCCCTGCCTTCGATCTAGTTTCTTTTCTTTCCAGTTTTGAAGAAGGGTTCGACCCAAAACGTCAACTCAAGTTTCTCTCCACGGATGTTGCCTGACCTGCTGAGTTTTTCCAGCATTTTCTGTTGTTATTAAGCAACTTCCAAAGGTGCACACAAATCTGTCCAAGAACGCAAAGTGTTGAAAATAAAGGGGACAATTTTCCCAGTCCCGAGGAGGTGGATTTGGAAGCGGGACAGTTGGTAAAATCGTAAAAAGTGAGGGTGGGTTCGAAACCCGCCTCCAACCCGCCTCCACGCAATTTTGCCAGAGGCGGGTTTGATGGGTGCGATTCGGTCCCGCCACCATCAGTCGGGAGAGTTAGTTAAGATCCTTAAATAGTCGTTAAGGGCCTCTATAATCCTATTTTGACAGGCCTTTTTGTTACTTTGCCAAATTTTTTGTGTGTTGCACGATCCTCCTAAACCACGCCAGCTAATCCTGGCGGGTTGACAAGTGGGGGGCCTCCTCACAGCTGCAGCTCCACCATTAAAACAGAGCTTTCATCGGGCAGCTGTTGCAGGTGGCAGAACTTTTGTTCCACAGGTCTTTCAGCACTTTTAGCAGGCCTACCAAAGTCAGAGGTGCTGCATCTTCTATCTCTCAACTGTGGGGCCTCCTTGGAAGACCCTTTCCCCGCTTGGACTGAACGCTTCCCCAGTGAAGGTATCTGCCAGTAGCATGGGAACCATTTATTTCCTTTCATCATGAACTTCAGATTCGGATGAGGAGCAGCCATGTCAGCAGCAGAACCAGGCAGCTCAACAGCAACAGCAACAGGAGCGCCAACCTCCTGCTCACCCACCTGATGCTGCACAGGGCAGAAGGCGCTAGCGCATGGAAGCATGTCGCCACAGGAGATAACCCCCTCTCAGGGTTTACAGACAGAGGATGAGTTACCTCAACATGAGTGAGCAGCAGTGCCAAAGGAGGCTGAGACTTTCGTGAGAGGTTGTCGGAGACATCTGCGCACTGCTGCACCAACACCTGGAGCCCAGAGGAATGGGTGGACATCCATTACCAGTGGCTGTCAAAGTCACCACCGCACTCAACTTTTTTGCCTCACACTCCTTCCAGGGATCATCAGCAGGCATCAGCGGCATCTCCCAGTCAGCCGCCCACAGTTGCACCACGCAGGTTACCGATGCCCTTTTCGCAAAGGCGCACAATTACATCCACTTCTCAAGGGATCAAGCAAGTATAACTGCGCGTTCAGTTGGCTTTGCAAATATGGCAGGCTTGCCAATGGTGCAGGGCATCATAGACTGCACACATGTGGCCCTTAGGGCACCCCATCACAATCCAGCTACCTTTGTCAACCACAAGGGCTTCCACTCCCTCAATGTACAGTTGGTGTGTAGCCACAGGAAGGGGATTTTGCATGTTTGCGCCAAGTTCTGTGGTAATTGCCATGACTCGTTCATCCTGCGGAACTCTAGTGTTCCTCCGTTCTTCAATCTGCCAAACCAACTTAATGTATGGCTCCTTGGTGACAAGGGCTACCCCCTGAAGAAGTGGCTAATGATGTCGCTCAGGAGTCCAGCCAATGAGGCTGAGGAGCGCTACAACGCCAGCCACATTTTGACCAGGTCCATCATCGAGCAAACCATTGGCTTGCTGAAGATTCAATTCCGATGCCTTGACAGATCAGTTGGAGCCCTGCAGTATTCGGGAGCGAGGGTCTCCAGAATGGCCGTGGTCTGCTGTGCACTGCACAATATGGCACAGCGTCGTGGCTTGCAGCTTCCCGATGAGCAAGTGGCTCAGCTCATAGCCTCCTCAGATGAGGAGGAGGAGGACCAAGCGGCGATGTATCTACCAGCAGCAGTGGCAGTACGTGAGCACATGGCTGCCCGTGATGCAAGGAATGCACTCAACCTGGCCAGATTTGCATAGGTTGCCCATTGTGGCACATGTGCTTGGCTCCTTCTTAACACATGATAGACAATGGACATGACTCTCTGGCCTCCTTTCACTCTGACCACCAACCTGACCACGTAAGTGTCGCGGAGCCTGCAATGTGGAGCTACCTAAATAACAGACGCCATCACGCCAACAGTTTGCCATCACCTCATTTTAATACGTTCAAACAGGGATGGCATTTCATCAATAAACAGAAACAATCACACAAGTGCCTACCCCTGTGACTAATGTTGCTTTATTTTTCTCTTACGCTTGCTCCTACTTGGTGCTCCCACTGTGGCTTCAGCAGAAGTGGAGGCACCTTGCTCACTTTCATGCTGCTCCTTCTTTGGCACCTTTGGCGGGCGTCCTCTGGGTTTCCGAGCCTGTGAGGGCTCGCCAAACGTCTGCTTATCCTACGGCAGTGAAGGGGCTGAGATGCCCATCTCAGTTGCGTGCGGAGTCTGGTGGGGCCTTTGACCAAAGGCTATGCAGTGGCATAGAAGTGTGACTGCTTGGAGAGGAGCCCCCACTTCCTTGTTCTCTGCCACCAACTTCCCTCTCATGGGCCAGGTCCACCTCAGCACTTGCAAGTGGCTTGAGAGCACATTGCTGCACATCAGGGCATCCATGAGGACCCGTATCTGCACTGGCAGTCCTCCTCAAATGGACTTCCATGAAGCTCTGGTTTCTCTGCTCAATAGCTGCCCATCGCTCCTCCAGAGATGTTAATCTATTCTGAACATTCACCATGTTTTCCTGACTCTGGCGACTTATTTCCTCCATGACCATAGCCATCCTTTCCACGGAGGTTGCCATCCTTTCCGTGGTGGTGCGTTCATGTGCCATTGCCCCCACAAAGCCACTGCTCATGTTAGCGATGGACTCCTCCATCCTCTCCACACTCGCAGTCACCCTGGAGACAAAACCTATCAGAGACTCCTCCACCTGCTCCTGGAGTTCCAACACCGCTTTCCTTCTGGATGGACCCAGAGGCACAGGGTCCGCATGCAGTGGAGCAGAGCTAGGAGAGTCCTGTGACATCCGACGAGGACTCTCCACTGCTATTCCTGTCTCCACCACCTGCTGATGCTCACCTGTGAGATGTGATACACACGGTGACAACACTACTCTATGTCCCGAAGGTCCGACCGAGGTGTGCGTATCTGCGCTGGTGCTGGGTGCACTTACATCGGCTGACACTGCATCCTCAGAGATTGCAGGTTCCCCTGAGGAGTCTTGCTGCTCAGCCTCTTCCTTGACGACAGTGGGGTGGGGCTCTGTGGATGGTCCTGTGGGGGACTAAAGGCATGGGTTAGACATTTGACGGAAGTGTGGCATGCACATGCAATAGTGCAGATGCTCAAGTGGCATTCTAATAATGTACACCAGCAGCCATTTCAGTCACTCAAGCAGTGTAAATGAGAGAGATGCAAAACTATTCTGTCACCAGCATCGCCCGTCTGTCCGTCCCCCACTTCCACCTCCACCTCTGCGCCAGCGATGTCCAGGGCCGTCTCTTCAGCCTGGGTGAGAAGGACGAGGGAAGGTGGCCCTCCTCCGGTCTTTGCCCTTTCTCTTCTATTGTGGGCTCACTTTTCCTGCAGTGAGGGAGACAAGTGGGGTTGGAGTGAGAATGATGGAATGAGTGTAGAGAGTCCAGAGCATAGATGCTTAGAAGGAGACAAAGATGGAGTGAGGTTCCATGTCCAAGGGCCCTCCTTGTGCGTTGTTAGTCATTGTCATTGCATAACATTGAAAGGGAGTGTGACGGCAGCATAGTCGAATAGTGAAGTGATTGGGTTCATAGAGTGAGAGGGATGGTGAAGGGTGCAAGGGTTGTAAAGGTAAAGTGGGATGTGGAGGAGGAGGTTGACAATGCAGAGTGCTGGTGATGAGAGGAGAAGGGGAACAGAAGGAGGGTCAAGCAGAAGGTACACTCACTTTGCCTGATCTTACAAGGTCATTGAACCTTTTACGGCACTGCATCCATGTTCTGCTGCACACTGATCTGGTGGTTATATCCCTTGCCAGCTGGACTCACACAGCCTTGGTTTCTTTGGGAGGCCTCTTCCTCCCAGATGAGGGGAAGAGCACCTCCCTGCTAGCTCTCGCCCCCTCAACCAGCATACCGAGCGCCTCATCCGAGAACATCGGGGAGGCCCTTGCTTTGGAATTGGCCGTTCTTCAAGGAGATAAAAGTTTGGAGGTGGTGCACCATCGACCGAAAACCAGTGGAATGAGCCAAGGCAGCAAGCAGCCCTGAAATAAAGCTGGATAAGTGACGTCAGTAGAGGTGAGTTTCAGTCCCAAAAGACTAATTGGCCCAGGGGAACCCACACCTCTGAAATTAACTAGCCAATTAGGGGAAAATCGCAAATTTTTCCCACCTCACAGTGGAGGCGGGTTTGGAACCCACCCAAACCGAAACCCGCCTCCAACCCGCCTCCAATGGGAAAATCGTCCCCATAGGTTTCAATGTTTGACAGCACATTAACAGAAACTTTACATGAACATTGGCTAAAACACCCAAGTGCCTAGCCTTGTGTGTTTTTAGTTGGTATGATTGAACTAGGACAAGGGTGAGTGTGAGTGGTTAGTGAGATGGGGATGTGATAATGTAGATAGAGAGGGATGTGTGGAGGTGCAAGGTATGTTGGTGTGAGCAAGGATGTGCAGGGGTAGGGTAGGGAAGGCAGAGTGATGGGGATGCGATGAGAGGCTCAGCAGGATGGGGTTGAATGTGGCTTTGTACTAATGTTTCGTGAACTACTGAGATCATTTAAATGTTTGCAACTTTGCACCCTGGTCCTCCTGACCACATCCCTGCTTGTACCCTCCTCTGCAATGTGCAACCAGGCTGTGTTGATCTCTTGGGGAGGTCTCTTCCACCCATGTGAAGGGAAGAGGACCTCCCTGGAAGGTGTCATGGGAGAGCCTAGGTGCAGCCCTGCACCTCTGTGCAATACTTGTCAGTGTTTGCAGCACCTCAATGCTGTAGAACACTGACAGCACAAATTTCAAAATAAATTTGGACATGGTCCCTTTAAGGAAACCAGCTGATGACGCGTCATCAAATGACTTTAGGGAGGATGTGAAGGCCCTTGAGAGGGTGCAGAGAAGATTTACCAGAATGGTTCCGGGGATGGGGGATCTTAGCTACAAGGACAGGTTGGAGAAGCTGGATTTGTTTTCATTAGTGCAAAGAAGGTTGAGGGATGATTTGATAGAGGTGTACAAGATTATGATGGATTTGGATAGGCTAGACGGGAAAAGGCTGTTCCCACTAGTTGATGGTAGAAGGACTAGGGGACACAGATTTAAGGTTTTGGGCAAGAGATACAGGGGGGACGTGAGGAAAAACCTTTTTACACAGCGAGTGGCGAGGACTTGGAATTCGCTGCCGATGGAAGTGGTGGAAGCGGAGACACTCGGGCCTAGAAATTGGGTATAGCCCCGCTTGGGGCGTTAGAATTGGTGCAGCGCAAATTTTATAGCCAGACGCAACTTATCGCCACCTCGCGCGATATTGGGTTGCAGCGCCCCAAAGGTGATTGAGGCGCGAGCTCAGGCGTTACATGGGGCTCCTAAGGCGCTAACATGCCGGCGCAACCCAATATCGGGGCGGGCGGGCGCAGCGCAGGTGCTCTCAATTACTGATGACCACGAGACTTCCAGGCGCTGGCCAGCTCTTAAAGGGGTGGGCCACGCAGCTCCAGCATCCACACTCTGCGCCTTGTAGGCCTGCAAATCGGCGCAGGCCCTTCCCTGGCGCAAAAAACTTGGAGCAGATGGAGAGGGTGAGGCAGAGAGCAGAGCGCTTCACCAATGAGTCTCTGGAGGAATTGATGGCCGCAGTGGAGCACCGGCGAGATGTCCTCTACCCCGACAATGGCAGGAGGCCTAATCATAAGGACTACCGACGAGCTTGGAGGGATGTTTCTCAGAGGGTCAACTCCAGCAACATGGCGACCAGGAGCCCTGTGCAGTGCAGGAAGAAATTCAATGACCTCACTCGGGTCGTGAGGGTGAGTGGTGTTTATGTAAACTTATGCATCCCTCCATTAGCACCTGACTTTATGGCTACAGGGTGCGCTATGCCCCAATGGCCATCTGTCAGCAAGCACCCATTGCCCTTTCTGGTCACACGCATGCACATTTGACTCAGGGCATCATGTGAGGGCTGTTCCACCATGGGGGGCATGAGATCATAACTCAGGGCATCATGTAAGGGCTGTTCCACCATGGGGGGCGTGAGATCATAACTCAGGGCATCATGTAAGGGCTGTTCCACCATGGGGGGCGTGAGATCATAACTCAGGGCATCATGTAAGGGCTGTTCCACCATGGGGGGCGTGAGATCATAACTCAGGGCATCATGTGAGGGCTGTTCCACCATGGGGGGCATGAGATCATAACTCAGGGCATCATGTAAGGGCTGTTCCACCATGGGGGGCATGAGATCATAACTCAGGGCATCATGTAAGGGCTGTTCCACCATGGGGGGCATGAGATCATAATTCAGGGCATCATGTAACATCACTTCCCGTCCTTTCCCCTGCAGGCCAAGCTGGCGAGAAACCGCAAGGACCAGCTTCATACCGGAGGAGGTCGTCCTCAACTGCAGCCTCTGATGGATCTCGAGGAGAGAGTCCACCAGATTGTGGGAGGACGTCTGAGTGGTCCTGTCACCACTGCAGCTGCCGACCCCATTGCCCACAGCGATGGTGAGGTTCTCAACTATTACAGCTGTCTCCTTCCACTTGTTTCCCCCGCCAGCATGCTTTCTCACTGTGGACCCATGTCATAGCATTGCTGCACTCTTGCATCCCTTGCAGCCAAACTGTCCTTTTGCTAAAGCCACTCTTCAACCTCCCTGCTTTCAGATGCTGCATCACCAGCTCGGGAGCCGGCCCCTCAAGCTGCCAGTGCCAGTGCCTCTGGAAGCGACGAGCAGGAGGAAGCCGAACCATCCGTGCCAGCCTCAGGGGAGCCACCGCATCTGGAGGCTGGGGATAGTAGTTCCCTGGAGGGGAGGGGGGGGTGCTCTGATGAGGAGCCAGTTGCAGGGACCAGCGGCCTGCAGTAACGCGTGGGGGGTAGGGACGCTCGGGGGCCGTCTCCACGGAGGGCGAGGCAGGCCACCATGACTGCTGCACAGAGTGCAGAGGAGGTACGTAGCCTTGCCGAAATGAGTGCCCAGGCCCGGCTCAGGCACACTGAGCTTATGGCTGCAGTGGGGAGGATGCCTGAGTCGATCGACACACTGGCAAAGAGTGTGCTGGACTTTGGGGCGGCAATGGAAGGGACTGTCCAGGGCTTTGGGGCAGCAATGGAAAGGTCTGTCCAGGGCTTCAGGGCAGCAATGGAAAGGTCTGTCCAGGGCTTGTCCGAGGCAGTGGAAAGGACTGTTCCGGCCTTGTCCGAAGCAGTGGAAAGGACTGTCCATGGCTTCTCCAAAGCACTGGAATCTGCCACGCAGGTCCTCACTGCTGCCACGCAGTCACTTGCTGGCCTCGTCCACACGCAAATTGAGGCCACGCAAACACTCACTGCTGCCACCCTAGCTGCATCAGGCAGGATCACCCCAGGCCCTTGCAGCACCACAGCAGGCCATGAATCTGTGGAGCAGTCGATTGCGGCGGATGATCCGGTGCGGCCCCATCAGAGTGCCAGTGTGTCAGCCAACCACGGTGCAGGTGTCCTCTCTCTGCATGTGAGCATTCCTGATGCCACCGCTGGAACGTCAGCAGTGCAGCTGCCACCACCTGCACGGCAGACTGCTTCCAGACATGCCCAGTTGGAGCAGCCTGCTTGCGGGCCCTCCAAGCCCAGAGGTCGTCCAGGCCGTCCCTCAGGGGCTTCAGCGCTTCCAGACACTCAGCAGGCGTCCCCCAGCCTTGACGCAGCCACTGGGGTCCAATTACGGAGGGGCTGCAGGGAGTGAAGGGTCCGACCTCGTAAGAGGAGTCGGTCTCCATCAAGGGGTCACCAGTAGAGGGAGGTGCTAAGACGTGTCTTTTTTCAAATTTAAAGCCGTCCACACGTGCTGTGTTTGTTTGTTATGTTTTGGTTAGTCTCGCCAGGTTGCCAGGCAGTTATCTGTTAGTTTGTTAGTTACGATTTCTGTTACCATTACGTTGTCATGCTGGAAGGAAGCACTTGTTTGAAAATAAAGAAAATGTTTTATTTACAATGGAGCTGTAGACTATTTACAATCATGGTGGCCTTCATAGGCTTACTGCGAACCGAAGGGCGCTGTTCCAATCACAGCCAGCATTCCGTCCGACGGGCCTAGAACCGAGTCCTTATGAGCCTCTGACGAACGGCCCTTCCAGTTTCTGGAGCCCTCCCATCTTCCTCCTCCTCCTCCTCCTCCTGATCCTCCTCGTCCGCATGCTCCTCCTCCTCCTCCTCCTCGTCCGCCTGCTCTGCTGGACCTTGAGGGTCGGCTGGCATTGGCTGGGTGCGTCGGATGGCCAGGTTGTGGAGCATGCAGCAGACAACGACGATGTGCGCCACATGCTCCGGTGAGTACTGTAGGGCACCCCTCGAATGTTCTAGACAATGGAAACGCTGCTTCAGCACATCAATTGTGTGCTCCACAATGTTCCTGGTCGCCTGATGGCTGTTGTTGTCATGCTCTTCTGCCAGGGTGCTGGGCAAACGGAGCGGGGTCATGAGCCATGGGCAGAGAGGAGAGCCCTTGTCGCCAAGAAGCCAGCCTCGTGGGTGAGCCGGGGCCTCAAAAAGGTCAGCCACTGAGGTCTGCCGCAGGATGAACGTGTCATGGCTGCTGCCAGGGAATTGTGTGTTGACTGCCATGATCATCTGCCGGTGATCATATACCAGCTGGACATTAAGGGAGTGGAACCCCTTGCGGTTGCAGAACTCCTCAGGATTCTGTAATGGCGCCCGCAAAGCCACGTGTGTGCAATCAATGGCCCCCTGCACCATGGGGAAATCCGCAATAGCCGCGAAGCCCTGCGCGCACTCCCCCTGCTTCTCCAGGGTCACAGGGAAGGTGATTAATTCACACCTCCTTCTATAGAGGGCAGCTGTCACTTGCCGGATGCAGCAATGCACCGCAAATTGTGAGATATTTGAGATGCCCCCAGTTGCTGCCTGAAACGAGCCGCTGGCGTAAAAGTTGAGGGCAACAGTGACTTTCACGGCCAACAACAGAGAGGTCCTGCATCGTAGCCGCGGCTGCAGATCCTCACCAAGCAGGCGGCACATCTCAGTCACAACATCCTTACCGAATCTGAGCCTTTGCAGACACTGCTCCTCCGAAATGTTAAGGTATGAGACCTGCTGCCTGAAAACCCTGGCAGCGTATGGTAGGATTTGGCGACGTCCATTGGCCCTCCTCCTTCTGGCCAATCCCGGCCCTCTCTCCCTCCGTCTCTGTGCCCTTGCCAGTTGTCCAGCCAGGATGACGTTCCCCTCCAAAGCAGCTCCCATTATGCTGTCAGACGAGTAAGACGCAGTAATCTCTCAGGATCAAACAGTTCTGGACAGGGCTGTGTAGTGTATGTGCTTTAAGTCAGAACTACTTTTTACAGCTCCTGTATACTGTAGTACCGGCAGTGACCACACCAGTATATAAGCTGTGCGCATGCCTCTGTACCCCAGTCTAGCGATACCCTCCTCCAGTAAAGACCTGTTATTTGTTTATGTACAGCATCCATGTAATTATTTATCCACTGAACCACGGATCTAACAGTGGCGACGAGTGTTGATGCGAATCTACCTGCAACATAAAAAAAAATAGTTGTGTCCAGGAACACGGGCGTCGACCGCGAGCAACCGCCCAGCAGTCAGGCAGAGATCCAACTTCGCTGGGGAGGCTGTGGAGAGCCGGGCTTGGTTCCCCAGCCACAATGAGCAGTAAGAGACCGACGACAGGTCCAGCTCAGACCCTTCCCGAGCAGCGGTGGCTGGAGCCGACCGATGGCAGAGAGAGAGAGCCGGGCAGCGTCGACGAGGTAAGAAAGAGGGTGAAGAGAGCAGGGCGCAGCCGGGGGTTGATCACCGAGCGGCGTCGAGGAAAAATACTGCAAACCGGAGAGAGAGAGGGTAAGAAACAGCCGGGTTCTAGACTGAGCGGCGTCAACAAATATCAAGAGAAGAATGCGCAGAGCACAGCCAGGGATCACGGGCTGATCAGGGTCCGCGGGGCGAAGCAAGGGGAGACGCCATTGAGCCGCGGAGAAGCAGGGAGAGCACGGGAGGTGCCATTGAGCCGCAGAGAAGGAAGAGCGCGGGAGATGCCATTTTGCGAAGCCGCAGCGGAGAAGACGGGCGAGCGCGAGAAGGAAGGAAAGCGCGGGAGACGCCATTTTGTGTCAGCGGAGAAGAAGGGGAAGCGTGGGAGGCGCCATTGGTGATAGTTAATGCACAACCAAGGATGCCGAAGAGCGGCAGCATCTCTACGTTTGACAATGAAGTCGAAGATTGGGCGACATATGTGGAACGTATTGAGGTGTACTCCAGGGCGAATGAAGTGCCAGATGCTAATAAAGCACTGGTTCTGTTAAATTCCATGGGTGCAAAAACTTATGGGTTACTGCGAAATCTAATAACCCCAGAGAAGCCGGTAAGCAAGAATTTTGAAAGCATAGTAGAAATCCTACAGGACGACTTAAACCCCACACCGCTGCTGATAGCAGAACGATTTAAGTTACATAAAAGGAACCAACACAAAGACAAAAGCAATGCTGAGTACCTAACGGAACTGCGCAAGCTATTGAAATACTGCCAGTTTGGAGCGGGACTAGCAGACACGTTAAGGGACTACAAAGTGAAGGAACCCAGAAACGGCTTCTATCAGAAAAGGACCTTACGCTGGACAAAGCTTTCAATATGGCAGTATCACACGAAGCAGCCGCAAGGGGCGCTGCAGAGATACAACAGAGACCGCAAGAATATGGCACCAATGAAATGACCTATGGAGCAGGGAAGTGCTATCGCTGCAGCAGATTGTTGGTTCAAGGACCAAGTGCGCAGACAGTGTGGGAAAGCAGGACACATAGCAAGAGTCTACAGGTCTGGGAAGAAAACCAACAGTAAGAAATCTCCACAGGAGAAGTACAAAAAGGTACACCAGGTGATGGACAGTGGTTCAGACGAACAGAAAAGTGACACTGACGTGACGTGGCCGTAGACGTGACGTGAATCCAGGATGGTTTGTTGCCTCCCTGGTGCCAGGGTCAAGGATGTCACTGAGCGGCTGCAGGGCATTCTGGAGGGGGAGGGAGAACAGCCAGTGGTCGTGGTCCACATTGGTACCAACGACATAGGTAAAAAGAGGGATGAGGTCCTGCAGCAAGAATTTAGGGAGCTAGGTGAAGGATTAAGGAGCAGGACCTCAAAGGTTGTAATCTCTGGATTACTCCCGGTGCCACGTGCTAGTAAGTATAGGAATAGGAAGATAGAACAGATGAATGCGTGGCTAAAGGGATGGTGCAAGGGGGAGGGCTTTAGTTTCCTGGATCACTGGGTCTGCTTCTGGGAAAGGTGGGACTTGTACAAGTCGGACGGTTTACACCTGAACCAGGGGGGAACCAATATCCTTGCGGGGAGGTTTGCTAGCACTGCTGGGGAGGGTTTAAACTAACTTGGCAGGGGGTTGGGGTACAGAGTGGAGCTATAGTAGGGGGTGATTTACGGCCAAATACAGAGGGAAAAACAAGTCAGCTGGGAAGGCAGAGCAAATATGTGAAGGCCAAAGAGAATATGGCAGGGCTGGAAGGCATTTATTTTAATGCAAGGAGTCTTGCAAATAAGGTGGATGAACTGAAGTTGTTGTTGAACACATGGGAGTACGATATTGTTGCTATCACGGAGACATGGTTGAGGGAGGGTCAGGACTGGCAGCTCAATATTCCGGGGTATAGAATCTTCAGGCGAGACAGAGGGGGGTGTAAAAGGGGAGGGGGTGTTGCAATATTAATTAAGGAGTCAATTACTGCTGTAAGGAGGGATGATATATTAGCGGGTTCCTCTAATGAGGCCATATGGGTAGAACTTAAAAACAAAAAGGGGGCAAGCACTTTGCTGGGAGTGTACTATAGGCCCCCAAACAGTCAGGGGGAGATAGAGGAACAGATATGTAGGCAAATCTCCGAGAAGTGCGAAAATAATAGGGTAATAATAGTGGGGGATTTCAACTTCCCCAATATAAATTGGGACAGTCAGAGTGTGAAAGGCTTAGAGGGTGCAGAATTCTTAAAGTGCATCCAGGAGAGCTTTTTGAGCCAACATGTAGAAAGTCCTACAAGAGAGGGGGCGGTACTGGACCTAATTCTGGGGAATGTAGCCGGGCAAGTGGTGGAAGTATCAGTAGGAGAGCATTTTGGCGACAGTGACCATAATTCGGTGAGATTTAAGGTGGTCATGGAAAAAGACAAAGACGGCCCGGAAATAAGGGTTCTAAATTGGGGGAAGGCCGATTTTAATATGATAAGGCAGGATCTGGCCAAAGTGGACTGGGAGCAGCTGCTTATAGGAAAATCCACATCAAAACAGTGGGAGACTTTCAGAAGGGAAATAGAGAGAGTACAACGCCAACATGTTCCTGTAAAGGTCAAGGGTGGGACCAACAAGCAAAGGGAACCTTGGATGACAAGGGATATACAAAAATGCATTAGAAATAAGAGGGGGGCTTTTGGCAGTTACAAAAGACTAAAGACAGAAGAAGCCCTAGAGGAGTATAAAAAGTGCAGGGGCATACTTAAAAAAGAAATTAGGAGGGCGAGGAGGGGCCATGAAATAACACTGGCGAGCAAATTAAAGGAAAATCCTAAGATGTTTTATAAGTATATTAAGGGCAAGAGGATAACCAGGGAAAGGGTAGGGCCCATTAGGGACCAAAGTGGCAATCTGTGTGTAGAGCCAGAGGATGTAGGCGGGGTTTTAAATGAATTTTTTGCATCTGTGTTCACTATGGAGAAAGACGATGCAGACATAGGAATCGGGCAAGGGGACTGTGACATACTTGAACATATTAGCATCGAGAGGGAGGAGGTGCTAGCGGTTTTAGCGGGCCAAAAAGTGGATAAATCCCCAGGCCCGGACGAGATGTATCCCAGGCTGCTGTGGGAGGCAAGGGAGGAGATTGCAGGGGCTCTGACACTAATTTTCAGAACCTCTCTGGCCACAGGGGATGTACCAGAGGACTGGAGAACAGCTAACGTAGTACCATTATTCAAGAAGGGTAGCAGGGATAAACCAGGGAATTACAGGCCAGTGAGTCTAACACCTGTGGTGGGGAAATTATTGGAAAAAATTCTGAGGGACAAAATTAATCTCCACTTGGAGAGGCAAGGATTAATCGGGGATAGTCAGCATGGCTTTGTCAAGGGTAAATCATGTCTAACAAATCTGATCGAATTTTTCGAGGGGGTGACTAGTGGGGTGGATGAGGGAAATGCTGTGGATGTGGTGTACATGGACTTCAGTAAAGCTTTTGACAAAGTCCCGCATAGGAGACTGGTCAAGAAGGTAAGAGCCCATGGGATCCAGGGTGCCTTGGCGCGTTGGATCCTAAACTGGCTGAGTGGCAGGAGGCAGAGGGTGATGGTCGAAGGTTGCTTTTGTGACTGGAAGCCTGTGTCCAGTGGGGTACCTCAGGGATCGGTGATGGGTCCCTTATTGTTTGTGATCTACATAAATGATTTGGATGAAAATGTAAAAGGTATGATCAGTAAGTTCGCAGATGACACGAAAATTGGTGGGGTGGTAAATTGCGAGGAGGAAAGCCTCCGGCTACAGGACGATATAAACGGGTTGGTCAGATGGGCGGAAAAGTGGCAAATGGAATTTAACCCTGAAAAGTGCGAGGTGATGCATTTTGGACGGACAAATAAGGCAAGGGAATACACAATGAGTGGTAGGACCCTAGGAAGTACAGAGGGTCAGAGGGACCTTGGTGTACATGTACATAGATCCCTGAAGGCAGCGGAGCAGGTAGATAAGGTGGTTAAAAAGGCATATGGGATACTTGCCTTCATTAGCCGAGGCATAGAATATAAGAGCAGGGAGGTTATGATGGAGCTGTACAAAACGCTGGTGAGGCCACAGCTGGAGTACTGTGTGCAGTTCTGGTCGCCTCACTATAGGAAGGATGTGATTGCTTTGGAGAGGGTGCAGAGAAGATTCACCAGGATGTTACCTGGGATGGAGCGCCTCAGCTATGAAGAGAGGCTGGACAGGCTGGAGTTGTTTTCCTTGGAGCAGAGAAGGCTGAGGGGGGACCTGATTGAGGTGTACAAAATAATGAGGGGCATAGATAGGGTAGCTAAAGAGGAACTTTTCCCCTTAGTGGGGGGGTCAATAACAAGGGGGCATAGATTCAGGGTAAGGGGCAGGAGATTTAGAGGGGATTTGAGGAGGAACTTTTTCACCCAGAGGGTGGTTGGAATGTGGAACTCAATGCCTGAAAGGGTGGTGGAGGCAGGAACCCTCACAACATTCAAGAAGCATTTGGATGAGCACTTGAAATGCCATTGCATACAAGGCTATGGACCAAATGCTGGAAAATGGGATTAGACTGGACAGGGATGGATGGGCGGCGCAGACACGATGGGACGAAGGGCCTCTTTCTGTGCTGTAAAACTCTCTGACTCTATGACTCTATGACTCCGGAAGCAAGGAGCTGGGTTGTCTGAAACTACATAATGTAACCGAAATGGAGGATCACCAGACTATCTGTGTTACACTCAAGATAGACGGAGTCCAAGTGGAAATGGAATTGGACACAGGGTCAGCTCTAACAGTCATAAATCAAAGAGACTACAAGCGGCTATTTTCACACACACCCTTGAAAGCTACAAAGATTGTCTTGAAGACGTATACGGGGCAAAAAGTCTACCCCAAAGGAAAAATAAGGGTGAAAGTGACATATAAAAGTCAGGAAATACCTAACATGAATATACATGTATTGCCAAATGGAGGTCCACCACTGCTAGGATGTGAATGGATCCGGAAGATACATTTGATTGGCATTCCATACAGGCACTGAAGGTGGAGGCCAAAAAGGATGACGACGTCACACCTGGACGACTGTCAAAAATGCTAACTGACGCAAAAGAAGTGTTCCAGGAGGTACTCGGAACACTAAAAGGAATAACAGCAACAATTAAAATAGAGGATAATGCAAGACCAAAGTTTCTGAAGGCCAGACCAGTGCCTTATACGATCAGACCAGCAGTTGAAGCAGAGCTGGAAGGGTTGGAACGTTCAGGAGTACTGTCCAAAGTGGACTGGAGCGAGTGGGCTACACCCATCGTTCCTGTAATGAAGAGGTCGTTGAGTAATACGCCTGGGGATCCAAAGAAGGTCCGCATCTGTGGGGATTTTAAGGTGACAGTGAACCCAGTCCTTCACACGGTGCAATATCCGCTTCCACGAATTGAGGATATTTTCGCCTCGCTATCTGGTGGTAAACACTTCACTAAAATTGATCTAGCCCAGGCGTACTTGCAAATGGAGGTAGAAGAAGCTTCGAAACATTACCTTACGATCAACACCCATAAAGGGCTCTATCAATACAACCGGCTGGTGTTTGGAGTAGCCTCAGCTCCGTCTATCTGGCAAAGGGCGATGGATCAGGTCCTGCAAGGGATTCCAGGGACCCAGTGTTATTTGGACGACATCTTGGTCACGGGCGAAAATGATGGTGATCAACTCGCTAACTTGGAGAAGGTGCTCGCCAGATTAAAGGAATATGGGCTACGAGCTAATCGCCACAAGTGCGAGTTTTTCCAGAAACAGATCTCGTATTGCGGCCACGTCATCGATGAAGAGGGGTTACATAAGTCCCCTGACAAGATTGAGGCAGTAGTCAAGGCTCCAGCACCGGAAAATGTGTCACAACTGAGGTCGTTCCTCGGGCTGGTAAACTATTACCACAAGTTCTTACCAAATTTGTCTACGGTATTACACCCGCTGAACACCCTACTGCAAACAGGGGTACCATGGAAGTGGGATGACGAACGTAGACAAGCTTTCCAGAAGAGTAAAGAATTGATCACATCAAAAGAGGTGTTGGCCCATTTCAACCCAGCACTACCAATTCGTTTGGCATGTGATGCATCACCCTACGGCATTGGAGCGGTGCTGTCACACAAATTCCCAGACGGGTTGGAGAGGCCAGTAGCCTTTGCGTCTCGGTCACTAACCTCAGCTGAGCGCAACTATGCCCAGATTGACAGGGAGGCCCTCAGCCTAGTATGGGGAGTAAAAAAATTCAACCATTATCTGCATGGGCAGAAGTTCACCTTGCTGACTGACCACCAACCACTTGTCTCCATCTTTAATCCTAAGAAGGGCGTGCCAGTAATGACTGCACAGCGGTTACAAAGATGGTCCGTTTCTAGGGGCGAATCAATATGAAATAGAATATAAAGGCACGAAACAGCATGGGAACGCTGATGGGCTATCGCGCCTGCCACTGCCTACGGTGGAGGAAGCACCAGCAGTGGACCCTATCGAGATATTTTATTCGTCGATAATTGAACGATTGCCAGTAACAAACGCGGATACAGTGAAGGAGACCCGCAATGATCCGACGCTGTCACGGGTATATTAATTGACGATGAGGGGATGGCCAACACATGGCGACTCACTGTTGCCAGCATTCTCATCCAGAAGAGAACAGCTGTCAGTATGCCAGGGGACAGTGATGTGTGGATCCAGAGTGGTGATTCCACCCAGGTTAAGGGAGAGAGTGCTAAAGGAGCTACATGAAGGTCATCTGGGGGGAGTGAAAATGAAAAGCCTTGCTAGGGCTTATGTGTGGTGGCCGGGAATCGATCAACAAATCGAAGACCTAACTAAGAGCTGCTTAGGATGCCAGAAGGTCCAAAATGCACCACCACATGCCCCTCTACACCCATGGGAGTGGCCCTCCTCTCCATGGCAACGGGTGGACATTGGTTTCGCTGGTCCATTCATGGACTCAATGTTCTTAATAGCAGTGGATGCTCATTCAAAGTGGCCTGAGGTGATAAAGATGTCTTCAACCACTACAGAGAAAACGATTGCAGTCCCACGGACCATATTTGCCAGAAACGGTTTGCCAGAGCAGATCTGCTCTGATAATGGACCACAGTTTGTGTCCGATGAGTTCCAAAAATTCATGAAAAGGAATGGGATAAGGCATTACACATCCGCCCCGTATCATCCAGCCACCAATGGATTGGCTGAGAGGTTCGTACAAACCTTTAAGAAGGCGATAAAGGCCATGTGCGACGAGGAAATTCCACTGCAGCATAAGATGGACAATTTCTTATTAGCCTACCGAAACGCGACACATGCAGTTACCAACCAGACCCCGGCCATGATGTTCTTTAACCGAAGGTTGAGATCTCGTCTGGACTTGCTCAGACCAAATGTGCGAAGAAATGTTGAGGACAAACAATTCCAGCACATCAACGAGAAGCCGACAAAGAGCTTCAATGTAGGGCAACCAGTCTTGGCCCGTGACTATCGAACAGAGAAGTGGCAACCCGGAACGATATGTACAAGGCAGGGGCCATTAATGTACACAGTGGATGTCGGGGAGAACATTGTGAGACGCCACGTCGATCAGATCTTAGCGTCACAGGAATGCGTCAACCCCATGTCTCGAGTATCTGGGGTTGAAGCCAACATACCGGTAGCATCTACTTCAGACCCAGTAGCAGTGGAACCCGATGAATTACCCGATGAAAAGGGGTCAGAATCGCCTCTGCACCAAGAACAAGAACCTCCGGAAAGGCGCTATCCCGAAAGGGTCAGGAAGCCGCCCCAAAGACTGAATCTATAAGTGGACTTTTGTTATTGAATGTACATGTAAAAATGTAATTGTTATTTGAATATTAACGGGGTATTATTAATCTAAAAAGGGAGGAATTGTAGTGTATGTGCTTTAAGTCAGAACTACTTTTTACAGCTCCTGTATACTGTAGTACCGGCAGTGACCACACCGGTATATAAGCTGTGCGCATGCCTCTGTACCCCAGTCTAGAGATACCCTCCTCCAGTAAAGACCTGTTATTTGTTTATGTACAGCATCCGTGTAATTATTTATCCACTGAACCACGGATCTAACAGGCTGAAGGTCCCAAGGCTCCTCTGGCTCAATGAGAAGAACTCTCTGCAACTGAAGGTCTGTAACTCTCTCCAGCAGCGAGCAGGATGGCCAGGCCAAATGGCTGCCGCTTTTATACTATTGCTGTTCCCTTTAAAGAGCGCCCCCCGAGTCCGAGAATGACCTGGTAACGTTCCATCCAACTGTCACTAATTGCGCCAGGCGGAACGGAGGGGGGCGCCACTGAATTTCCGGTCCGAGGCGCCAAAAAGGCGTTGCACAATGAAATGACGTCATGATCTGGCTGCGCCCACTCGTGGGCGCAAAGAGTTGGCGCCGGCGCTAAAAGGCTACTCAATATGGCAGGAAGCGCTGGGATCACTGCGCCCGGCCGAAAATTGGGTAACGCCCCAAATCTCGGGCTCATTAGGCGCTAATCGCTGGTGCAACCAACCGAATTTCTAGGCCTCAATGTTTTCAAGGGGAGACTGGATCGGCACTTGAGGGAAATAAACTTGCAGGGCTGTGGGGATAGAGTGGAGAATGGGACTGACTGGATTGCTCTACAAAGAGCTGGCACAGACTTGATGGGCCGAATGGCCTCCTTCTGTGCCGTTATGACTCAGTGGGCTGGATTTTGCCAGCCCTGGTTAGGCGGGTTTGGAGGCGGGACTGCCGGGAAAATGGCAGAATTTGGGGGCGGGTGCCAAACCCGCCTCTGTGCCATCTTGCCAGGAGGCGGGTAGCCGACCCGCGCCTGGTTCCGCCTCCTCGAGGCGGGAAGGGGATTAATGCCAATTAACTGCCTGTTAACAGGTAGTTAACAGGCAGTTTTTTGGCTAATCCCTATTTTGAGCCCTGAAGTGTGGGCTTCCCGACGGCTCCGAACCTCGCCAGGGTCAGCGAGGCAGGCCGTCGGTCTGCGGGGATCGGAGGGGCCGAGATGTGTGCAGGTGAGTAATGGGTGCATGTGTGCAGAGGTAAGTGTGTGAGGTGTGTGTAAAGTGTTTTAATAAGTTTTACTTACCTTTACTTCTTCCTGCAGGCTTCCTCCCTTCAGGTCTTGGGAGTCCCTCAGCTCACCGGCACAGAAAGCAGAATGGCCGCTGAACTGTCAAAAGCTGCAGCCTTCTGCTTTCTGGTCAGGAAGGCTTTCTAACTGAATCTTGAGTAAAGACACAACTTATCATTTTCAACCTAAACAAAATAAAACTGCAGGTGCTGAAGCCACTCAGCAGGTCAGGCAGCCTCTGTAGCGAGAACAGATCAGTTAATATTTTGGGTGTGGGCCCATTGTCATAACTGATACAGCGTCCACGCCTAGCCGGCTGAGTGGTTCCAGCATTTTGTTTTTGTTCCACTGTGAAATTAATAACTTCATGCGAATGTTTGTGGATGATGTAATGATCAATATATCAGCATTCATTTACAAGAGTAGCAAAGAAGTAGGTGACATCTATCAAGTGCTTTATTTTCAGGCGAATGTTGTTAAACAGATTGGGAAATTAGTTATAATAGTTTTACATCTGCGCTTGGGGGACACTGACTGCCTTAGTAATTGATTCAGGTGAGGTAATAGATATAGAAGCACATTTAAAAGTCTTTAGTACATTGACATGATAATTAATCGTTTGGCTAGAATTTATGAATTGGTTGATAGAAGTAAATGAAGACACTGATTATTTATCAGATGGCGGAAATAAATTTAGATTTTACTTCATTTATTAGTTATTAAGGCAAAGGCTACATTTATTTCATCAATAATTCTAACTATGTGTAGAAGCAATTGGTCTGCATGATACAAGGGCAGTGTGCTCATGAAAGATTAGAATGGAGATCTTAGCACTTCAGATGTTGATACTGCTATAAAAGGAAGCAGATTTCTAGAAAGGCCACATTTTAACAGGAACCTTATCCAGATACACATTGACTTAATATATAGTATATTAACTTAATTATCTTTTATTCCTTACAATAAATCTGATGGTCATCCATATTTAGAAGCCTCAATAAGGTGACCTTTTCCACGATTATCCCATCACTTAAATCACTGGTTGACAGCTTTTGCATGATAATGTCTTGTACACTGTTGGTTATAGGGTCAGTGGCCCATTAGAAATAAGATTGAATATTTTTCACCTATGTCTTTCAATTCTGACATTTCATCACCATCACAAATCTCCTGTGGATCTAATCAGTTCTTGTGGTGAGAGGTCTGCGATGTGCAGCCTGTTACAGGGCCAAGGGCAAACAAGGTTCAATGCTTGGAGTGCACTGACTGATGCTGGTGCTGTCACTAAATCCTTTCTCCTTAAGATATTCCTCTGTATCAAACAATGCATATCAAATAGGTTACAGTGCAATGTGGAGATACTCTTATCAATCTGATACAGGTCTGCATCAGGAGAGCAGGTTACTGTCTTGCTTCGGAGTTTTAAACTTGGGCATGATTGCAAGTGCAAAATGAGGTTCTTCCCCACTGAATCATATAGCCAAAGTTCAACACTTTAATAAAAATCTGAAAAATTACATTCAAAAGTTGTTAAATTGGCTTAGTTCAGCTTATTTCTCTGCAATGTGAATTGGATATGTTAATATTCTGCCAGTAGTGCCTTTTTGTCTTTTTTATTGAAAATATGAAAAGCAGAAATTGAAGTGGATACCTAACTTGTTTGCATTGTTTCTTCTTTATAAGCAGTTTAATATTTTCCTCTGTTTTCCAATCATGTGTTTTGCTGTGTCAAGCACTTGAATGAGGAAGCAGGCTTGTAATCTGTTCCCAGGCCTCTGGCGATGCCACACAGTAACTGTGCGAGATCAGTCACATGTGACACCATCCCCACCCTCCACCCAACCTCCAGCCCTCTGAGAAACTCCTGAACTCCGCTTATTTTTTTTCTACCTTACTCAACACCCAAGATTAGGAACTCACTATGCTGGGGGAGGGGTTCATGGGTGCAGACCCTTGTTGTTACCACTCTTGTTTTACACGCCTTGAGACATTTTACTACGTTAAAGGTGCAATATAAATGCAAGTTGTTGTTGTTTTACATATTGGCTTGGAATTCTCACATGTTGAACCCCACCCCTATACTTTTGTTCCATTTTCAATTATAGCGTACAAACATTTGCACTCTAAAAAACTTTTAAATAGCTATAAGCCTAGATGGGTGCAAGTTCATGTCCACCATAATAGGGTGGAACTTCACAATGTGAAATAGCTAAGGAAGTAGTGAAAAATGCTTGACTTAGTAAAATGATCAGGTTATTGGGTTAATCCTTGCACACCTGGATCAGTTGCAGCACAACAGGAGGATCAGCCATAGTGGCAGCATGAGCACAGAATTGGTTAGATTCTGCTGTTTCTATTAAAATAAAGCTTGTTCGAGTGCTTTCTAAACATAGCCTTCCATGTGGCACCATTTATAATGGAGCAAAGCTGAAGCTGATAATTTAACAGAACACTGGGAGACTGGGGTTCAGTTTGAAGCAGTGGTGCAAACGTAAATTATTTGTTCACCTAATTCTTGTCAGGCGTTCAACTTACGCTGCTTTGACCTTTCCTCAGAGGGGTGCTAGCACCACCAGTTCTTGATACACTGAAATCATGCACCTGGCAAAACCCCAACACAAACTTGCACGGTTTGCCAAACCTGTTTTTTTACCAAAAAATAAATGTTCCCATGAGATGGGTAGATTAGACCTGGTGGCGTAAGCCCCCTACAGGGCCAATGTTATAGTGGCTTTAGAGGGATAAAACTGGTTAGTTATTGGCTTGAGACTAAAATGGTTGAATTAATGGAGCAAAATTTGTCTACCCAACATTGATTTTAAATGAAAAGCAAAATATTGCCGATGCTGCAAATCTGAAAGCAAAACTGGAAAATGCACGGTGGCATAGTGGTTAGCACTGTTGCCTCACAGCGCCAGAGACCCGGGTTCGAATCCGGCCTCGGGCGACTGTCTGTGTGGAGTTTGCACATTCTCCCCGTGTTTGCGTGGGTTTTCTCCGGGTGCTCCGGTTTCCTCCCACAGTCCAAAGATGTGCGGGTTAGGTTGATTGGCTATGATAAATTGACCCTTAGTGTTAGGGGGATTAAATACGTGGGGTTACAGGGATAGGGTGGGACATGTGTTGGTGTAGGGGTTACGGGGATCGGGTGGGATATGTGTCAGTGCAGGCTCGATGGGCCGAAATGGCCTCTATCTGCACTGTGGGGTTTCTGTGATTCTGTGATTCTGTGATACTCAGCAGGTCAGGCAACATCTGTGGAGAAACAGCGCCAGTCAGTCCAGGTTTCAGGTCTAAAGACCCTTCCTTAGGACAAATTTGTTTGACTTGATTGAGTCAGAGAAGTTCAAAGGTGCTCTTTGTGTGTGTGTGTGTGAGAGAATGACAGAGATTTTTAGTTTGGAATTTGGTTTCAGGAGATCTTAAAGTCAGCTGCTCCAAAACTGCTTCCAAATAGGTTGGCCAGCAGTGTTTTTTTCCCACTCCTCTCTGCACCAAGAAGGTAGACTGGCAACCAACTGTTGGGCCTCTGCCAGTAACAGTAAATGAGTGCACACATTCTTCAGGAAGCCTTTTGGGGGAGGGTCTGGGGTTGGCCAGAACTTCTAACTGCCCCATGAATACACCTCTGACCCCTTCCCATATCCCCAGGGTTGGAAGAATTTAAACATTGTGAGGCATCAGGGCCATTTATGACGCTAACAGGGCACCTGTCTCAGGATGGGGGAGGGGAGGGAGTTTGCCATGGCACCTTGCTGCAGCATAAATCAGTTTGCAGGAAAATGAGAATACAAGTTTAAAAATAAAATTTTAAAGATGTGCCTCTGATTTCAGATATGGAATCAATTGATTGGATTGCCGAAACTGGCCTTTTAAATTTAAAATCCCCCAAGACCCTTAGCACCGTTGGACGCTAGGGATGTAGGCATCCCTTGCACATGCCTGCCCATACGCGGGTGGGTATTATGCAACCACCTCCAAATCGGTCAAATTTTGACGGACAATTTAAAAAAGGGTGGAGACCTGGTATAACCGGGTCCCATTCCAAATTCTGCCCCCAGCCAGTCAAATAACAACATCTTTCTGCCATCAGGATCCTGTAAATTTAGGCCTATATTTTTAGAAGCGTGAAAGCAATGTGAGTTAATTCACTCATCAGTCTTTCTTGCCCCCTGTATGGAAACTGCTGACCTGCAATCAACAACCTCTCATTAACATCAATTGTACAGCTTTTGAAATTCAAATTTCAAACTGCAGCATGCCACTCAAAATGTGATTGTTCCTGAACCGTGATACTTGGTGTAGCCAAAAATATCTATTGTGCAATGTTATAGAGCTGATAAGTTTGAGTAAAATCTAACAGCATTTTAGGTTGCATGCTTCGAACAAATAATGGCCTAGAAATTCAGGTTTCCACGGATGAGTACGTACGGGGTACTCACCCGAAGCCCAATGGAAGTGCCGGTTTCTTGCATGCACTGCGCATGCGCGGGAAACCGGCACTTCCGTTCCCCTGAAAGGAGGGGTTAAGAGGTCGAACACATGCACAGGAGAGGCAGCGCGTGCGCATCGAACTTCATTTTTTTTTACAGATTTTCCCGGGAGGGTAAATCTCCAGAAGTTAGACATGTAAAAAGCAGGCGTAAGGCCTGCTTTTTACAAGGAAAGTGGTGAATTAATTAAAATTAAAACATTTTTTCCACAGGTTTATTATTTTTAAATACTTTAAAGCAAGGTAAGTTTATTTTTAGCCCCGTTAGAAAATAAAAATAATTTTTTTTTTAATTTAAATTATTGTTTAAAATAGTTATTTCATGTAATTTATAGTTTATTTAAAAATTGTGATTTAAAAAGAAAATTATTTGAAGATTTAGTGCTGTTTTGGGGCTGTAGTATTTATAAGTCTTGACAGCACTTCCTGTCAGACTTATGAATGGAGCATTCCCTGCTCCGATTGGCTCCCCATGGCCCACGTGATCCCAGGGGACGCAGCGAACTAACTGCGCCCCTGGGATACGCAAGCACTGCGCGCCGGCAGCTGGACCAGGCCCCGGATCAGAATTCCACGGGGGCCCACAGCTCAACGGCTGGCGCGCAAGGTAAGTGCCGGTCAGGGGCTTGCACCCACGGGAAGCCCCCGACCCGAATTTCTGGGCCTAAGTCTTCGAAACCATTTCTCATTGTCTAAAGTGATTGGACAAATATAACTGGGCTATCTACATTCAACAACAACAATAACTTGCATTTATATAGCACCTTTAAAGTAATACGTCCCAAGGCACTTCACAGGAGCGTAATAAAACAAAATTTGACACTGAGCCACGTAAGGAGATATTAGGGCAGATGACCAAAAGCTTGGTCAAAGAGGTAGGTTTTAAGGAGCGTCTTAAAGGAGGAAAGAGAGGTAGATAGGAGGAGAGGTTTAGGGTGGGAATTCCTAGCTTAGGGCCTCAGCAGTTGAAGGCACTGCCGCTGATGGTGGAGCGATTAGAATTAGGGATGCGCAAGAAGCCAGAATTGGAGGAGTGCAGATATCTCAGAGGATTGTAGGGCTGGAGGAGGTTACAGGGATAGGGAGGGGCAAGGCCATGGAGGGATTTGAAAGTAAGGATGAGAATTTTAAAATCGAGGCTTTGCTTAACTGGGAGCCAATGTAGTAGGTCAGCGAGCACAGGGGTAATTGGTGAACGGGACTTGGTATGATTCCATCACACTAGCACTAAATTACCAGAGAGGATGCCAACACCAGGAAACTACCAACATTTCTTGTTAACGTCTATCATAATCTACTTTGCTACCTAACTAAGTTACTATTTTATTAGACTGATTGAATGTTATATGCAGAAACAAAACTTTTATACTACAACCTAAGAGTTCTGGTACTTCAATATTTATCAATCTGTAACAAGTTGCAAATATAAATGAGATGAATAAAATATAAGTGCCATGGGCCTTACGATTATTATAACTAAAAGATTGACAGAGACAAGGTCATAAATATTGCTCTGTGACCTTTGTGGTTATGACTATCACCTGATCCATCTTGAAAGATCTGCTAAAATATATTTTTTAATAGGGTGATGGTAAGTTATGTGAAAGTGTTTGCCTCCTAAAAAAAATCAGTGGATGGATAAAAAAGTAATTGTATTGGTTGTAAAATGAGGGTTTTGAAAATGAAGTATAGAGGACGATTTTCTAAGATTACTCGATGTAGCAAAATTGTAAATGTGCTCTTTATTAAATGTATTTCTGATTCCACTACACCTGGCACACAAGAAATCTCGTCCGCCCCCCCCCACCACCCCCTCCACGCCCCCGTGGTGGTGCAAGGGCAGTGTCTGTCAGTGGATAACCGCCAAATCAAGTTTACAGGAACCTAATCTGTCAATCAGTACAGAACTGGGGAGTTGAAGTCTTGAAGGAGAAAATGTGAAGTGTGAGTGCATAACGCCAGTCAATGGCTAGGAGTAAGGTTTTTGAAAGTGAAAAATCAGATCTGCCAGTCCGCATTAACTAGGGAATGAGATTTTTGGATGAGAAATGAAGTTTGTAAGTACATAACTAGGAGGGAAGTTGTTAAAAGAAAGGAATCTGATCTGATACTACTAAGCTGAGAAATGTGGCTTTAGAAGGAAACAATTGTAGCCTGTCGGTGCATAACTGGGGATTGAGGTTTTGAAAGAAAAATGGGGCATTCAATGTACATCTGGGAATGTCAATGCAGTACTACAACTTTTAAGTAAGAACTGTGATTATTTGTATGGTACAAGACTGCAAAATATAGTTTGTTCAGTATAAAACTTCTATATCCATAATGATGGATGTTTTCTTCAGTAAAAGGGATAAAGGTGAGTGGACTGCAACTGTAATTCAGTGAGAAAGGTACCTGCTACTGATTTAGTCCAAGATGGACATGACCGCAAAGCCTTTACATAGTTGAACCCAATCTGTGTTTCCTGCTGAGGTCTGGGAAGTCGCTGGAAAATCTCTAGGGGTAGATTTTGACTTTGTGCGATAGAGTAAAACGATGATAGTGGGTCGGCAGCCTATTTTACATCTCTGCCAATATTTTTTTTCTTCGTTCATGAGATGTGAGACTCGCTGGCAAGGCCAGCATTTATTGCCCATCCCTTGAGAAGGTGGTGGTGAGCCGCCTTCTTGAAACGCTGCAGTCCGTGTGGTGAAGGTACTCCCACAGTGCTGTTAGGGAGGGAGTTCCAGGATTTTGACCCAGCGACGATGAAGGATCGGCGATATACTTCCAAGTCAGGATGGTGTGTGACTTGGAGAGGAACTTGGAGGTGGTGGTGTTCCTATGAGCCTGCTGCCCTTGTCCTTCTAGGTGGTAGAGGTCGCAGGAGGTGAGACACTCGCCGCAGAATACCCAGCCTCTGACCTGCTCTTGTTGCCACAGTATTTATGTGGCTGGTCCAGTTAAGTTTCTGGTCAATTGTGACCCCCAGAATATTGATGGTGGGGGCTTTGGCAATGGTAATGCGGTTGAATGTGAAGGGGTGGTGGTTAGACGCTCGTTTTTGGAGATAGTCATTGCTCGGCTCTTCTGTGGCACAAATGTTACTTGCCACTTATCAGCCCAAGCCTGAATGTCGTCCAGGTCTTGCTGCATGCGGGCATGGACTGCTTCATTATCTGAGGAGTTGCAAATGGCACTGAACACTGTGCAGTCATCAGCGAACATCCCCACTTCCGACCTTATGGTGGAGGGAAGGTCATGATGAAGCAGCTGAAGATGTTTGGGCCTAGGACACTGCCCTGAGGAACTCCTGCAGCGATGTCCTGGGGATGTGATGATTGACCTCCAACCACCACAACCATCTTCCTTTGTGCTAGGTATGACTCCAGCCAGTGGAGAGTTTTGCCCCCCGTTTCAACAACAACAACAACCTGTATTTATGTAGCACCTTTAACCTAGTAAAATGACCCAAGTCGCTGCACAGGGGTATTTTAAGACAAAAACATTTGACACCAAGCCACATAAGGATAAATTAGGGCAGGTGACCAAAAGCTTGGTCAAAGAGGTAGGTTTTAAGGAGCATCTTAAAGGAGGAAAGAGAGGTAGCGAAGTGGAGAGGTTTAGGCAGGGAATTCCAGAGCTTAGGGCCTAGGCAACAGAAGGCACGACCACCAAAGGTTGAGCGATTATAATCAGGGATGCTCAAGAGGGCAGAATTAGAGGAGCGCAGATATCTCAGAGGGGTGTGGGGCTGAAGGAGATTACAGAGATAGGAAGGAGCGAGGTCATGGAGGGATTTGAAAACAAGGCTGAGAATTTTGAAAACGAGGCGCTGCTTAACCGGGAGCCAATGTAGGTCAGCGATCACAGGGGAGATGGGTGAATGGGACTGGTGCGAGTTAGGACACGGGCAGACGAGTTTTGAATGACCTCAATGACATAAGAAAACTACTAGGCACTTGATCTAAGGGTTAAACAAAGCTTTAATCAACTGTTTTACAACATGGAGATCTAGTTGTGTTCTTCACTAGTTCCTGTAAAAGAATGTCCTGAACAAGCTGGGCCCATGCCCGAGTATTTATACACTCCCTGGACAGCACCACCAGCAGGCCGCCCAGTATTATTTTATAAGTTATTTCCACATGAATGACAAGATTCATGTCACTCAAGTTTACGTATGGTGGAATGTGGGAGGCCAGCCAGCAGTGCATTGGAATAGTCAAGTCTAGAGGTAACAAAGGCATGGATGAGGGTTTCAGCAGCGGATGAGGTGAGGCAAGGGCGGAGACTCCCATTGACTTCAGTTTTACCAGGGCTCCTTGATGCCACACTCGGTCAAAAGCTGTAATGAGGTCTGGAGCTGAGTGGTCCTGACTGAACCCAAATTGGGCATCAGTGAGCAGGTTATTGGTGAATTGCTTCAAAGAACTGTCGACATCACCTTCCATCACATTGCTGATGATTGAGAGTAGACCGATGGGGCGGTAATTGGCCGGATTGGATTTGCCCTGCTTTTGTGGACAGGACATACCTGGGCAGTTTTCCACATTATCGGATAGATGCCAGCATCATAGCTGTACTGTAGCAGCTTGGCTAGAGGCACAGCTAGTTCTGGAGCACAAGTCTTCAGCACAACAGCCGGGATGTTGTCGGCCCCACTTTGCTGTATCCAATACCCTCAGCCGTTTCTTGATATCACATGGAGTGAATCGAATTAGCTGACGACTGGCTTCTGTGATGGTGGGGTGATCAGGAGGAGGCCGATATGGATCATCCACTTGGCACTTCTGGCTGAAGATGGTTGCAAAGGCTTCAGCTTTGTCTTTTGCACTCACGTGCTGGGCTCCAACATCATTGAGGATTCATGGAGCCTCCTCCTCCCTTTAGTTGTTTAATGGGCCACCACCATTCACGACTGGATGTGGCAGGACTGCAGAGCTTTGATCTGATCTGTTGATTGTGGCATCGCTTAGCTCTGTCCATAGCATGCTGCTTCCACTTTTTAGCATGCATGTAATCTTGTGTTGCAGCTTCCCCAGGTAGGCACCGCATTTTTAGATAACCACTTTGAAGTTACCCACTTTGGTAGGAAGAATAAAAAAGCAAATTATTATTTAAATGGGGAGAGACTACAAAATGCTGTGGTACAGAGGGATCTGGGGTTCCTTGTACATGAAACACAAAAAGTTAGCATGCAGGTACAGCACGCTACTAGGAAGGCAAATGGAATGCTGGCCTTTATTGCAAGGGGGATGGAGTAGAAAAGTAGAGATCTTGCTATAACTGTACAGAGCGCTGGTGAGACCACACCTGGAGTACTGCGTACAGTTTTGGTCGTCTTATTTAAGGAGGGATATACTTGCATTGAAAATAGTTCAGAGAAGGTTCACTGGGTTAATTTCTGAGATGAAGGGGTTGTCTTAGGAAGAAAGGTTGAGCGATTTGGGCCTATACTCATTGGAGTTTAGAAAAATGAGAGGGGATCTTATTGAAACATATAAGTTTCTGAGGGGGCTTGACAGGGTGAGAGGAATCTAGAACTAAGGGGTATAGATTCAGAAAAAGGGGTCGCCCATTTAAAACAAAGAAGAGGAGGAATTTCTTCTCTCAGAGGGTCGTCAATCTTTGGAATTCTCTACCCCAGGGAGCTGTGGAGGTTGGGTCATTGAATATAATCAAGGCGGAGATAGACAAATTTTTAAAAAACAGGGGAGTCAAGGATTATGGGTGAACATAAGAACATAAGAACATAAGAAATAGGAGCAGGAGTAGGCCAATCGGCCCCTCGAGCCTGCTCCGCCATTCAATAAGATCATGGCTGATCTGATCCTAACCGCCAATCTACTATCACTGAACCATCTCCTGAATCTAACAGAATTAGACACACGAAATAGGAGCAGGATCAGGCTACATGGCCCCTGGGCCCGCTCTGCTACCCACAGGGCCATGACCGATCCGAACCTAGACTCATGTCCAAATTCCTGCACATTCCCCATAACCCTTTATTACCTTTACTTCTAGGAAACTGTCTATTTCTGTTTTAAATTTATGTAATGATGTAGCTTCTACAGCTTTTTGGGGCAGCATATTCCATGGACCTACCACCCTCTGAGTGAAGTAGTTCCTCCTCATCTCAGTTTTGAAAGAGCAGCCCCTTATTCTAAGACTATGCCCCCTAGTTCTAGTTTCACCCATCATCGGGAACATCCTCCCCGCATCCACCCGATCCAACCCCTTCACAATCTTATATGTTTCAATAAGATCGCCTCTCATTCTTCTGAACTCCAATGAATAGAGTCCCAATCTACTCAACCTCTCCTCATATGTCCATTCCCTCATCCCCGGGATTAACCGAGTGAACCTTCTTTGTACTGACTCGAGAGCAAGTATGTCTTTTCTTAAGTATGGACACCAAAACTGTATGCAGTATTCCAGGTGGGGTCTCACCAATACCTTGTACAACTGAAGCAATACCTCCCTATTTTTATATTCTATCCCCCTAGCAATGAAAGCCAACATTCCATTGGCCTTCTTAATCACTTGCTGCACCTGCATACTAACCTTTTGAGTTTCGTGCACCAGGACCCCCAGATCCCTTTGTACTTCAGTACTTTCAAGTTTCTTGCCATTAAGATAATAACTTGCTCTACGATTTTTCCTGCCAAAGTGCATAACCTCACACTTTCCAGTATTGTATTCCATCTGCCAAATCTCTGCCCACTTACTTAGCCTGTCTATGTCCCCTTGCAGGTTTTTTATGTCCTCCTCACTCACTACTTTCTCTCCCATCTTAGTATCATTCAGAACTTTGATATGTTACAGTCGGTCCCCTCCTCCAAATCGTTAATATAGATTGTAAAGAGTTGGGGACCCAGCACTGACCCCTGTGGAACACCATTAGTTACTGATTGCCAGTCCGAGAATGAACCATTTATCCCAACTCTCTGCTTTCTGTTAGATAGCCAATCCTCTATCCATGCCAGAATATTACCCCCAATCCTGTGATTTTTTATCTTAAGCAATAATCTTTTGTGTGGCACCTTGTCAAATGCCTTTTGGCAGTCTAAATACACTACGTCCACTGGTTCCCCCTTATCCACCCTATATGTTACTTCCTCAAAGAACTCCAGCAAATTTGTCAAACATGACTTCCCCTTCATAAAACCATGCTGACTTTGTCCTATTAAATTATGATTATCCAAATGTCCTGTTACTGTCTCCTTAATAATGGACTCCAATATTTTACCTACCACAGACGTTAGGCTAAATGGTCTATAGTTTCCAGCCTTCTGTCTACTGCCCTTTTTAATAAGGGCGTTACATTAGCAGTTTTCCAGTCTGCCGGGACCTTTGCTGATTCCAGGGAGTTTTGGAAAATTATTACCAATGCATCCACAATCCCTACCGCCACTTCCCTCAAAACCCTAGGATGTAAGCCATCAGGTCCAGGTGATTTATCCGCCTTGAGTCCCATTATTTTACTGAGTACCACTTCCTTAGTGATTTTTATCGTGTTTAGCTCCTCCCCCCTATAGCCCCCTGTTTGTCCAGTGTTGGGATATTCTTAGTGTCTTCTACTGTAAAGACTGATACAAAATATTCATTCAGTTTTTTTGCCATCTCCATATTTCCCACCATTAATTTCCCGGTCTCATCCTCTAAGATGTAAGATTCGCAATTTTCAGCAAAAATCACGCAAGAAAACTGGATAAAATAAGACTGTGTATTGACCAAAGGAAGCTTGCACAAAAAAACCTTTAATAAAAGGGCATACAAAATGGCCGCCAGGCCCCGTGATCAGTTTCTGAACCATTTTATTTCTGTTACTGCAAGCCAGACAGGCTTGTGGATTGAAGACAGTAAGCCCGCGAAAGCCAGTATCTGGGAACCGAAACTCAGAGGAACAGCATACATATTCAATGGATTCTAAGTACAGGATGGGGCCCATCAAGATATGGGCGGACAATGCAAAAACACTTATACCCATTTATTGTACAAAGGAAAAAACCGTTTAGCAGCCATCAAGGAAAATCTCCGGACCGATCAATGTGCGAACCGAGCCGCAGTGACAATGCAAAGGACATTAAAAGACATTATCGGCCAGGAAGGCCAGTTTAAGCTATCACCGGCTCCGTTACAAGACAAAGCACCCCTGCAGAGGTTTCTGCCCGCCAAAATTAATACAAAGACAGGACTATGATTTGGCAGGAGATAAGACTGTTCCAAAAGAGTATAACTATGGATTGAAAGTCCATATACGTTACTTCGACTTCTTCGAACTACTTCGGCTTCGACTGGAACAACTTCAAACTTGACTTCACGGCTGCTTCTTCTTGAACGACTTCAGACTTCTACTTCTTCAAGGACTTCTTCTACAAGGAACGAACGAAGGACGGACGGTGCCAGGATCGGCGCCTCTTCCACTTCGGCAGATGCAGAATCGATGAAAACGTTTTCGTCTTTTTAAAGACGGACGGTTTCGGTAAAAGGACAACGTGGTCGGTGTTCAGCCAAACAAGGCTCGGCCACGACGAGAAGACGACGAGGGTGGCCCGGGTACTGGGGTCGGGAGATCATCGACGACCCAGGCCGACGGAGAAGAAACCCTCTGGAGAACCAACCAGGCCGGAGACAAAAAGACAGTCCGGGCCTGACCCTTCCGTGTCTCAACATCCCATCTGGTTGTTGGTCTGCTCCATGAACCAAAATCGACAACAGCTTGTAGCTGATCTTCAACCTTGACGAGCGCTCATCGAGGCTGTGTCTACCCCATCGCCTCGAGAGAGAGAGAGAGAGAGAGAGAGAATATCGACTGCGCCAGAAGTTTCCAAATCCACGTGACGACGGAAAGCGGTGCCAAAAAGGCTGCGAACCCCCCTTTCTCGCGATTTCGAGAGTGGTGAGCATGATCCCAGGTTCCCCAGGTCGAAACTTAGTTTAGGTATAGGGGAGGGAGTTAAGGGAAATAGTAATGTGTTTCCCCTTTTACGATGTGCCGTGTGTTCCCCATTTCCATAGAGTCAAGTTCATAAATTTGTGCATGATTGTAGTTACTTTAATCTGTGCCTATGACATGTATTTTGTAATGCTTCAAACTGTTTAAAAATAAAAGCATCCATTTCGTGCTATTCAGCCTGGTCTATTGAGTCCTTTCTCTGCACTACTGTTCTCTGCATCTAAGTCCAAGGTCTAGAACCGTAGGGGGAGTGGGTCGAACCACTCAAGGGTAATTCTTGCACGAAGCCTGGCAGGAGGCCAGAACGGGCAAGGGAGCAGGAAAAAAAACCCCTGCAAAGGGACCAACATTTACTTTAGCCACCCTTTTTCTTTTTATATAACTATAAAAATTCTTACTATCTGTTTTTATATTTTTTGCTAATTTACTTTCATAATCTATCTTCCCTTTCTTAATCAATCTTTTTGTTACTTTTTGCTGTCTTTTAAAGTTTTCCCAATCCCCTATCCTCCCACTAGATTTGGCTACCTTATATGCCCTTGTTTTTAGTCGAATACTATCCTTAATTTCTTTACTTAGCCACGGATGGCTGTCTTTTCTTTTGCACCCTTTTCTTCTCAGTGGAATATATTTTTTTGGAAGTTGTAAAATAACTCCTTAAATGTACACCACTGATCATGTATCGTCTTACCCTTTAATCTATTTTCCCAATCCACTCTACTCAATTCCGCTCTCATACCTTCATAGCCTCCTTTATTCAAGCTTAGCACGCTTGTTTGAGATCCAACCTTCTCACCCTCTAATTGAATATGGAATTCAACCATGTCATGGTCACTCATTCCAAGGGGATCCTTTACTAGGACATTTTTAATTAATCCTGTCTCGTTACACAGGACCAGATCTAAGGTTGCTTGCCCCCTGGTCGGTTCAGTTACATACTGCTCAAGAAACCCATCCCTAATACACTCAATGAACTCATCCTCAAGGCAACCCTGCCTAATTTGATTTGTCCAATTAATATGATAGTTAAAATCCCCCATAATTATAGATGTTCCCTTATTACAAGCCTCAACTATTTCCTGATTGACACTCCGTCCAACAGAGTTGCAACTGTTCGGAGGCCTATAGACTACGCCCACTAGTGTTTTTTTCCCCTTATTATTCCTTACCTCCACCCAAACTGTTTCATTATCCTGATCTTTTGACCCAATATCATTTCTCTGTATTACAGTGATTCCTTCCTTTATTAACATAGCCACCCCACCTCCCCTTCCTTCCTGCCTGTCCTTCCTGATCGTTAAATAACCTGGTATGTTTAATTCCCAGGCATTGTCACCCTGCAGCCATGTTTCTGTAATGGCCACAAGATCACACCCATATGTAGTTATTTGTGCCATTAACTCGTCTATTTTGTTACGAATGCTACGTGCATTCAGATAGAGAACTTTCAAATATGTTTTGTGACACTTAGTTCCTGCTTTTGCCCTTTTTATTACTTTACCTTTTACTCCATACCTTCTGCCCCTTCCTGACACACTCTGGTTTTTAATTTCCCCACTGCTACCTAAATCTATGACCTTCTCTGTTGTCATTTTTATTATTTGCTCTCTAGGAACCTCCCCCCCACTAGTTAGTTTAAAGCCCCCTCTACAGCCCTAGTTATATGATCCGCCAGGACTCTAGTCCCAGCACTGGCCAAGTGAAGCCCGTCCCAACGGAACAGCTCCCTCCTGCCCCAGTACTGGTGCCAGTGTCCCAGGAAGCAAAACCCATTTCTCCCACACCAGTCTTTGAGCCACGCATTTAACTCTCTAATTTTATTTGTCCTAGCCAAATTCGCTCATGGCTCAGGTAATAATCCAGAGATTATTACCCTTGAGGTTCTGTTTTTTAATTTGACCCCTAGCTACTCATGCTCCTTTAACAGAACTGGCTTCCTAGTCCTATCTATGTCGTTTGTACCAACATGGACCACGACAACTGGATCCACCCCCTCCCACTGCAAGTTTCTTTCCAGCCCAGAGGAGATGTCCTTAACCCTGGCACTGGGTAGGCAACACAGCCTTCGGGACTCTCGCTCTCGGCTGCAGAGAACTCTATCTATCCCCCTAATAATACTATCTCCTACCACTACAACATTTCTATTTACTCCCCCCTCTTGAATGGCCCCCCGTTCCACGGTGCTGTGGCCAGGTTACTCATCCTCCCTGCAGTCCCTGCTCCTGTCCCCACAGGCAGTAAGAACCTCGAACCTGTTGGTCAAGAGCAAGGGCTGCGGCTCCTCCAGCTCTACCTCCTGGATCCCCGTACCTGCCTCACTCGTAGTCACACTGTCCTGTCCCTGACCATGGGCTACATCTGAATTACTTAACTTCATAGGTGTGACCACCTCCTGATACACAGAGTCCAGGTACTTCTCCCCCTCCCTGATGTGTCGCAGTGTCTGAAGCTCAGACTCCAGCTCATCAACACAGAGCTGGAGTTCCTGTAGCAGCAGACACTTGTCACAGACGTAATCAACGTGAGCCTCAATGGGGTTCACCGGCTCCCACATCTCGCAACAGTAACACATCACCTGCTCCATTCTATTTATTTAATTAAATTTTTTATTGTTAGTTATGGACACCCTCTGCCCGATTTTAGATGCTAGTATCCCCTTTAATTAATTGGATTTAAATTAAATCAATCCCTCTAGTTACACCAGTTAAATGGTTTACCAACAGTCACTCTGCACCAGAAAAGCCATGGTACACCACAGCAACCTTAAAAACTATAAACCACAGACTTAAAGTTTTAAAACGAGAGAAATACTCCAACCAATCACCTACCTGTTTTGTGGTGATGTCACACCTTGAATACTTTTTACCTCTCTCCTTGCTTGAGATTGGAGATTGGTGAGGCCTACCTGAGCCTCTGGGGCCTCGTGTAGTCGCTCTGCCGCTCTGCTCCGCCTCCACCCGCTTGAGATGCCGCACTGAGGCCTACCTGAGCCTCTGGGGCCTCTTGTAGTCGCTCTGCCACGCTGCTCCGCCTCCACCCGCTGCTGATGCCGCACTGAGGCCTACCTGAGCCTCTGGGGCAGGAAAGTGGAGTTGATGCCAATATTAAATCAGCCATGATCTTATTGAATGGTGGAGCAGGCTCGAGGGGCCAAATGGCCTGCTCCTGCTCCTATTTCTTATGTTCTTATGTAAATAAACTGTCCACATACCATTACCTTTAATGGGATCAGTACTATCATTGGTAGTTACTTAATTTCCCACCTGGCAGTAATGAGAAAGATTATGGCAGGTTTCTAATGTTTAACTTGTACTGATGGCAGGGCCCTAGTGCCAAAGCTCAGTGAAGGGGATGGGCCAGCTAACAAGGGAGTGAGCCAGTTAATGGTGCAGTAACAATATTTCTGCCCAAGTTTACTGTGTCTTATTGCTGGTAGGGATGAGGCCAGCCAGAAACTGGCCTTATCTTCACTGCTCCTGTTGAAATTGTTTATTTATTTTTCTGCACTGATAATGCCATGATTGCAGTGTGATGGCCGGGAGCCCTCTCCTCAGTGGAGAACGTGCATGGCATACAAAAAAATGTTGATTTTTTTTTTTCTTTTTGAAGCCTTATCTGCTTACTTCCATTACTGTTTACTGCTTCCAGTATTCTCCCTGGTAGCAAAGAAAATAGTAACTGCAGCATTGAAAAAGCACTCTTTGTTCTTACACAAGTTATAGGTCCCAATTCTATCCCCCACCCGCCCGACAGGAACTGGGCAGGTGAATGGTTAAAATAACAGGAATTGAATTACTGCCCTGTTTCAGACAGAAATTCCCAGATTGTGATTTTAACTGTGCTGCTGACTGAAGTTGGAAACGCACTGGCTGAAAACCAGCAGGTGCCTGATGAAAATAAATTAGAGTCCCATGGTGTGTTTTGGATCTCAATGCTCTTTTAGTTGGGTGCTCATCCAGGGTCAAATGTATTCTAGGGAGAGAGGGATAAATAAAGAGCTGTACTCGCCTTTGCTACTCTAGTGATGTCATTGAAGCACTTCCTGCACTGTATCCAGGTCGTAGGAGTGACACTGCTGGAGCTGAAGACTTCTGAAATTTCTCTCCATGCCTGGTGGTCAACATGTCCTGATACTGATGGAAATCAGGGGATCCATCCTTACCTCTTCCTCAAGAATCCCCAGCAAGCTTCTGACAACCTTGGCGCCTGCCTCCTACTCACTTCAGAGAAGATTCTTCTTCCAACACCTCACAAATGGAAGAAACCATAAGGCACCGCAACATTGCTTTAAGAGGTGCATTCCTGGTTTAAATTGCACAGCAGAAGTGGACGTGTTCCTGGTCAGGTCAGCCAATTCAGTGGGAAACTTGCTGGTGAGATTCTAAAAGGCTCGGAGTTAAAATACCCCGGGTTTCTGGATGCAGCGATGACATTTAAACTGAAACGTAAACTCATCTGGCGAAAACTGACCTGGAGTTTTTTTTTTATTCGTTTGTGGGATTTGGGCTTCGCTGGCAAGGCCAGCATTTATTGCCCATCCCTAATTGCCCTTAAGAAGGTGGTGGTGAGCCGCCTTCTTGAACCGCTGCAGTCTGTGTGGTGAAGGTACTCCCACAGTGCTGTTGGATAGGGAATTCTAGGACTTTGACCCAACGACGATGAAGGATCGGCGATATACTTATAAGTCAGGATGGTATGTGACTTGGAGGGGAACTTGGAGGTGGTGGTGGTCCCATGTGCCTGCTGCCCTTGTCCTTCTAGGTGGTAGAGGTCGCGGGTTTGGGAGGTGCAGCCGAAGAAGCCTTGGCGAGTTGCTGCAGTGCATCTTGTAGATGGTACACACTGCAGCCACGGTACGTCAGTGGTGGAGGGAGTGAATATTTAAGGTGGGGGATGGGTTGCCAATCAAGTGGGCTGCTTTGTCCTGGATGGTGTTGAGCTTCTTGAGTGTTGTTGGAGCTGCACTCATCCAGGCAAGTGGAGAGTATTCCATCACACTCCTTACTTGTGCCTTGTAGATGGTGGAAAGGCTTTGGGGAGTCAGGAGGTGAGACACTCGCCACAGAATACCTAGCCTCTGACCTGCTCTTGCTGCCAGAGTATTTTTATGTGGCTGGTCCAGTTAAGTTTCCGGTCAATGGCGACTCCCAGGATGTTGATGGAGGGGGATTCGGTGATGGTAATGTTGTTGAATGTCAAGGGGGTGTTGTTAGACTCTTGCTTGTTGGAAATAGTCATTGCCTGGCACTTCTGTGGCATGAATTGTACCGGCCACTTATCAGTCCAAGCCTAAACGTCATCCACGTCTTGCTGCATGCGGCCATGGACTGGTTTATTATCTGAGGACTTGAGAATGGCACTGAACACTGTGCAGTCATCAGCGAACATCCCCACTTCTGGCCTTATGATGGAGGGAAGGTCATTGCTGAAGCAACTGAAGATGGTTGAGTCCAGGACACTGTCATGAGGAACCCCTGCAGCAATGTCCTGGGACTGTGATGATTGACCTCCAACAACCACAAAGATCTTCCTTTGTGTTAGTTATGACTCCAGCCAGTGGAGAGTTTCCCCCCCCTCGATTCCCATTGACTTCAGATTTATTAGGGTTCCTTGATGCCACACTCAGTCAAATGCTGCCTTGATGTTAAGGGCAGACACTCTCACCTCACCTCTGGAATTTAGCTCTTTTGTCTGTAAGATTCGCAATTTTCAGCAAAAATCACGCAAGAAAACTGGATAAAATAAGACTGTTTATTGACCAAAGTAAGCTTGCACAGAAAAACCTTTGATAAAAGGGCATACAAAATGGCCGCCAGGCCCCGTGATCAGTTTCTGAACCATTTTATTTCTGTTACTGCAAGCCAGACAGGCTTGTGGATTGAAGACAGTGAGCCCGCGAAAGCCAGTATCTGGGAACCGAAACTCAGAGGAACAGCATACATATTCAATGGATTACAAGTACAGGATGGGGCCCATCAAGATATGGGCGGACAATGCAAAATCACTCATACCCATTTATTGTACAAAGGAAAAACCGTTTAGCAGCCATCAAGGAAAATCTCCGGACCAATCAATATGCGAACCGAGCCACGGTGACAATGCAAAAGACATTGAAAGACATTATCGGCCAGGAAGGCCAGTTTAAGTTATCACCGGCTCCGTTACAAGACAAAGCGCCCCTGCAGAGATTTCTGCCCGCCAAAATTAATACAAAGACAGGACTATGATTTGGCGGGAGATAAGACTGTCCCAAAAGAGTATAACTATGGATTGAAAGTCCATCTAAGTTACTTCGGACTTCGGGTTACTTGAGCAACTTCGCTTGACTGAACGACGGCTACTTCTTCAACTTCTTCGGACGGGGCCAGGATCGGCGCCTCTTCCACTTCGGCAGATGCAGAATCGATGAAAACGTTTTCGTCTTTTTAAAGACGGACGGTTTCGGTAAAAGGACAACGTGGTCGGTGTTCAGCCAAACAAGGCTCGGCCACGACGAGAAGACGACGAGGGTGGCCCGGGTGCTGGGGTCGGGAGATCATCGACGACCCAGGCCGACGGAGAAGAAACCCTCTGGAGAACCGACCAGGCCGGAGACAAAAAGGACAGTCCGGGCCTGACACTTCCGTGTCTCAACATCCCATTGGGTTGTTGTTTTACTCCATGAACAAAAATCCACGACAGGCTTAGTGGATCTCAACCTTGACGAGCGCTCATCGAGGCTGTGTCTACCCCATCGCCTCGAGAGTGAGAGAGAATATCGACTGCGCCAGAAGTTTCCAAATCCACGTGACGACGGAAAGCGGTGCCAAAAGGGCTGCGAACCCCCTTTCTCGCGATTTCGAGAGTGGTGAGCATGATCCCAGGTTCCCCAGGTCGAAACTTAGTTTAGGTATAGGGGAGGGAGTTAAGGGAAATCGTAATGTGTTTCCCCTTTTACGATGTGCCGTGTGTTCCCCATTTCCATAGAATCAAGTTCATAAATTTGTGCATGATTGTAGTTACTTTAATCTGTGCCTATGACATGTATTTAGTAATGCTTCAGACTGTTTAAAAATAAAAGCATCCATTTCGTGCTATTCAGCCTGGTCTATTGAGTCCTTTTCTCTGCACTACTGTTCTCTGCATCTAAGTCCAAGGTCTAGAACCGTAGGGGGAGTGGGTCGAACCACTCAAGGGTAATTCTTGCACGAAGCCTGGCAGGAGGCCAGAACGGGCAAGAGAGCAGGAAAAAAAACCCTACATGTCCCTGTTTGGATCAAGGCTGTAATGAGGGCTGGAGCCTTCTTGAACCGCTCACCTCACCTCTGGAATTCAGCTCCTTTGTCCATCTTTGGACCAAGGCTGTACTGAGGTCGGGAGCCGAATGGTCTTGGCAGAACCCAAACTGGGCATCAGTGAGCAGGTTATTGGTGAGTAAGTGCCACTTGATAGCACTGTTGACAACACCTTCCATCACTTTGCTGATGATTGAGAGTAGGCTGATGGGGTGGTAATTGGCCAGATTGGATTTGTCCTGCTTTTTGTGGACAGGACATACCTGGGCAATTTTCCACATTGTCGGATAGGTGCCAGTGTTGTAGCTGTACTGGAACAGCTTGGCTAGAGGCGCGGCTAGTTCTGGAGCAGAAGTCTTCAGCACAATAGCCGGGATGTTGTAGGGGCCCATAGCCTTTGCTGTATCCAGTGCAATCAGCCATTTCTTGATATCACGTGGAGTGAATCAAATTGGCTGAAGACTGGCTTCTGTAATGGTGGGGACCTCAGGAGTAGGCCAATATGAATCATTCACTTGGCACTTCTGGCTGAAGGTGGTTGCAAACGCTTCAGCCTTGTCTTTTGCACTCACGTGCTACGCTCCACCATCATTGAGGATGGGGATATTCATGGAGCCTCCTCCTCCTGTTAGTTGTTTAATGGTCCACCACCATTCATGACTGGATGTGGCAGGACTGCAGAGCTTTGATCTGATCCGTTGATTGTGGGATCGCTTAGCCCTGTCTATAGCATGCTACTTCCACTTTTTAGCATGCATGTAGTCCTGTGTTGCAGCTTCCCCAGGTTGGCACCTCATTTTTAGGTGCGCCTGGTGCTGCTCCTGGCATGCTCTTCTACACTTCTTATTGAACCAGGGTTGGTCCCCTGGCTTGATGGTAATGGTAGAGTGAGAGATATGCCGGGCCATGAGGTTACAGATTGTGGTGGAATACAATTCTGTTGCTGCTGATGGCCCACAGCGCCTCATGGATGCCCAGTTTTGAGCTGCTTTTAGCACATGTGGCACTACCACCATTTAGCACGGAGGTAGTGCCACACAATGCGATGGAGTGTATCCTCAGTGTGAAGATGAGACTTCATCTCCATAATGACTGTGTGGTGGTCACTGTAATGACCAATAACATGTCATTCTATAGTGGACACTAGGTGGAGCCGTAGAGCTGTATATAGCTGTATGTATAAGACTACACCACCCAGCTGTAGGTATATTAAGACTACATTACCCATGAGGCACTAGGCTACCCACAAGGCAGCAGTCAAGGTGGAAGCTTCTACAGATACTGTACCTAGTCCACATGTGCTCAATAAAAGTATCTAGCAAAAGCTAGCTGTGTTCATAATAAGAATGTCTATTCATTAATGAACATAAGATGGTACCAGGGTGGTGAAGATCTGCTGAAAATTGTGAAAAGCAACATGGAGAATTTGAAGCCACCAGAGCATTTGAAACTCACAGAAAAAATCGACTACAATTGGCAGACTTTTAAACAACAATTCGAACTCTACATTGCAGCCATCGGATTCGGTACGAAGCCAGACGCAAGGAAGATGGCGTTGCTGCTTACGGTTGCAGGCCCACAGGCGATAGAGGTATTTAATACATTTGTATTTAATCCAGCGGCGAACAGAGAAAAATTAGAAGATGTGCTAAAAAAATTTGATGCATATTGCTCTCCCAAAAAGAATGAGACGTATGAAAGATACATCTTCCGTTCTCGGACACAGCAACAAAATGAGACTTTTGATAGCTTTATAACTGATCTGAAACTGAAAGCACAGACATGTAATTTCTCTGAGCTCAAAGCATCCATGATTCGTGACCAGATTGTGTTTGGTATTCATGATAAAAAAGTCAGGGAACGTCTGTTGAGAGAAACCGAACTAAATTTGGAAAATGCAGTGAAAATATGCCAAGCCAGCGAGCTAGCTCGAAAGCACGCGAAGACTTTCAGTGAAATCAATAATGATGCGATTGTAATGAGTGATAATGCTGCTGTCGGTGCTGTGTCCTACAAAGGAAAGAAACGTGGGCAGAACAGGAATGAAAAGCAATCGGAGGATGAAATTTTTAATTGTAAATGCTGTGGTTACAAATACCAGTTAAGACAATGCCCAGCGTTTGGGAAAATGTGCACAAAGTGTAATGGAAAGAATCACTTTGCCAAACAATGCTTTTCAAAAGTAGAAACAATGAAAGGGCAACAGGTTAATGTGATTGAGGACACTGATTTAAGTGAGACATTTTTTGTAGGAATGGTGTCATGTGACGATATCAAAAAAGATACAGAAAATTTGCAGCCCTCAGAAATGGACAATGCTGAACATAAAGTCAATGCAGTAAAAGTGGACAAATGGATGATCCCACTGCAGATAAATGGAGCATTAGTTACATTGAAACTGGACACTGGGGCAAAAGCAAACTTAATCAGTATGAGTGACATAAAAAATATGAAAGAAAAGCCCAAAATACAGAAAAAGTCAGTACTACTGAAGAGCTATAATGGACAGAAAATAGATAGCTTAGGTGTATGCAGACTTAAAGTGACAGTCAAAGACAAAGTGCATCATCTCATGTTTTCTGTTGTGGCTGAAAGACTTGATTCAATACTAGGTGACAAAGCTTGTGAAGACTTAGAACTGGTCAAGAGAGTCTACCGTATAAACTGTGCCATATACAGACCAGATGACTCAGGTGATGAAGCAGAGAGCCCATCAAGGATGAAAAGGCCAAAGGGTATCCATGTCTTCAAAAAGCCTAGTTTCTCCAAGAAGAAAGAAAAAGACTTTAAGGTCAAAGAGAAGCCAAAGGAAGAAAAGCACAAAGAGGAAAAACACAAGGAGAAAAAGTCCAAAGATATAACCGCAGCAGATGTTGTTAAGCAGTGGAAAGAGAAAAAGAAAAAGAAGAAGCCTGCACCAGAGCAGAAAGCAGTTCCGGTGGATACTCCTTCTTTCCTCAGGCCAATCTTTGGTGTTCCATTAGCCGAGGCTGCTGAGAGGACTATGCTGTATGATGGGATCCAGCTGCCAGCAGTTTTTCGAGAGTGCATTGACTACATTGAGAGTTATGGCATGAAGAGTGAAGGAAACACTGAAACCCTCTCCAAGCAAAGATCGCAAGGAGACCTCAATCTATTCAAGGCCAGATTGATGACAATGCCGCAACTGCATCTTGTCATTCACCACCAGAACAGTCTCATGAAGACACATCAGACTTACCCGTGTTGAGAAGATCCACACGTGAAGTAAAAAAGCCTGATAGACTTAATCTTTGAGTACAATGTAACGCTTTGAAAATGTGTTGACTGTTTTGAAAATGTTTATGTTTATAGAGCACTAACAAAAGTGTTACTGATATTATCTTTATTGTTTTCTTGAAAGTTGATTGATATTGATTTTGTTAAACCTCAAAGAAAGGAGGATGTAATGATCAATAACATGTCATTCTATAGTGGACACTAGGTGGAGCTGTAGAGCTGTATATTGCTGTATGTATAAGACTACACTACCCAGCTGTAGGTATATTAAGACTACATTACCCATGAGGCACTAGGCTACCCACAAGGCAGCAGTCAAGATGGAAGCCTCTACAGATACTGTACCTAGTTCACATGTGCTCAATAAAAGTATCTAGCAAAAGCTAGCTGTGTTCATAATAAGAATGTCTATTTATTAATGAACATAAGAGTCACTGCTACCAATATTGTCATGGAAAGATGCATCTGTGACAGGTAGATTGGTGAGGATGAGGTCAAGTAAATTTTTCCCTCATGTCAGTTTTTTCACCAGCTGCCGCAGGCCCAGACTAGCAGTTATGTCCTTCAGGATTCGGCCAGCTGTGGTGATACTGAGCCACTCTTGGTGATGTACATTGAAGTCCCCCATCCAGGGTACATTCTGTGCCCTTGCTACTCTCAGTGCTTCTTCCAAGTGGTGTTCAACATGGAGGAGTACTGATTCATCGGCTGAGGGAGGGCGGTAGGTGGTTATCATCAGGAGGTTTCCTTGCCTATGATTGGCCTGAAGCCATGAGATTTCATGGGGTCCAGAGTCAATGTTGAGGACTCCTAGGTTCACTCCTTCCCGACTGCATACCACTGTGCCATCACCCCTGATGTATCTGTCCTGCTGGTGGGACAGGCCATTCCCAGGGATGGTGATGGAGGAGTCTGGGACATTGGCTGAAAGGTATGCTTCTGTGAGTATGATTATGACAGGCTGTTGCTTGACTGGTCTGTGGGACAGCTCTCCCAATTTTCACACAAGTCCGCAGATGTTGGTGAGGAGGACTTTGCAGTGTCGACTGGGCTGGGTGTACCATTGTCGTGTCCGTAGCCGGTGCCGTGGTAGATGCCGGATGGTCCATCCGGTTTCATTCTTATTATTGTGATTCGTAGTGGTTTGTTACAACTGAATGGCTTGCAAGGCCATTTCAGAGGGCAGTTCAGAGTCAACCACGCGGCTGTGGGTCTGGAGTCACAAATAGGCCAAACCAGGTAAGGATAGCAGATTTCCCTCACTAAAGGACATTAGTGAACCAGATGTGTTTTTATGACAATCTGATAGTTTCATGGTCACCATTACTGATACTAACTTTTTATTCCAGATTTATTTAATTAACTAAATTTAAATTCCCCAGCTGCCGTGATGGGTTTTGAACTCACGTCTCTGGATCATTAGTCCAGGTCTTTTGATTACTATTACCACTATGCTACCTTTCCCATAAAATAGAGGCCATAGTCTCCCTAATTGTTTTAACGAAATTAACCCTCAGATCTAAGTAAAAAGCACCACTTATAAAGCCTTTATTTTACTTGTTACTTTCATGAGTCTCCTCCTGCTCTAAAACTAAACACAACCCTGAGATAAAGTAGTTCGCTATTTATCTTGGGTCATAAAAATTATGTTAAAAATAACTGAGTAGCATTAATAACCTTTTTTTTCTTTTCTTTTTTGTACTTATCAAGGTGGGGAATGTTGGTGCTTTGAAATGGAACACTTTCCATTTTGAGCACTCCCAGGTTAGATGCAAAGTAAAGGTTACTCTACTCTGCCCCAACAATGTGTCTCAGCCCCAACCTCTGAAGACCATTCCCTACTGCACCAGGGGGGCTCATTTTCCATTTTCCACTTCCTACACCAGCCACCTTTGGCAATCTCACTCAGAATAACCAATTAGTGCCACTTTTGTAATGTCTTTGAACCCAAATTCCAATAGGTCAAAGGGTAGTGTCTTATCCACTGCTACACCAAGTTCTACCTCTAATATTTACAATGGAAGCATGAGGTAGAGTTTTTAATAAAAATATGTAATGGTCATTTGTAATCTTATGTGTTTTACTATGGTATTGTAGAATTTTTACTATCTTTGACAGCCATAAAAATGCATTTTTGTATGCTTTCTCTGTTATGAAAAGAGTTACAGCTAACATATGTTGTATCTGAAGCTCTGGTGCAGGCAAATTTATTGGACAGCCATTTATTAAGAATTTCAGCTGATTTACTGACAGTTGTTACTAACATCAATGTAATGGGAAAAGCAACATGTTCAGTTGTTGCAAACTTCTAGCACAACTTGCAAATACTACATCATTGACATTCTGCATTGTCTGTTATGAGGTTGACCTGAAATAGACTGTGTACTTTGGAAAAGAGATTGCAACCCTGAGACTGTTTCCAGCAGTGTAACTGCAATGACAAGTGAACCTGTCAGTGTGCAGCTAGAGATTAAGCACCTTATGACGAGAAGGTTTCAACTGATCTTTGAAACCCATTCAGCTGCTCTTTTTATAAGCAAAGAAATTGAAGATTATTGCTGAAGGTTTCATGATAAGTGTGCACCAAGGTGGTAATTTCACTATAATGGAGTGTCATTCTATTCTGTTTATTATCTCTATTTCATTCTATGTTGAGTTTATTGCAAACTAGTGTTGCAGTGAAGGGCTGCTCTAGCTTATTCCAATTTGCTTGACTTCGAATCATAGAATTATACAACACAGACAGAAAAGAAAGGCAGACTTGCATTTATATACAGGAAACTCTCGTTTAAATGGCACTTAAATATCCGGAATTCTCTATTAACTGGCAAAATTCATACTCCGAAAACAACACCTCAATAACCAGCAATGTTGCCGAGTCTGAGTCCGAATCTGTCGCGGTGGCCGAGTTAGTCAGTGGGGGTAGTTCTCCAAACTGCCACTACTCGGCTTCTTGGCGCTGTCGGAAGTCCTGTACTGTACTGTACTTAATCAAGCATCTTCCACCATCCATTTAACACAACATTCTGCAGGTGAGTACCCAATTACTGTATACTGCACATTTCTTGATTTTTTCATTTTTGTTTGTTAAAAATAGCCTCGGTAGATAACCCTCTCCGTCATCCGGAATTTTTAATCAACCGGCACCATCCTGGTCCTGTCGGTGCTGGATACCAAAGAGTTTCCTGTAGCACCTTTCATGACCTCAGGACATCCCAAAGCACATTACAGCCAATAGAGTACTTTTGAAGTGTAGTCACTGTTGAATTGTAGGAAACACAGTAGCCAATTTGTGCACAGCAAGCTCCCACAAGCAGCAATGTGATAATGACTAGATAATCTGTTTGTTTAGTGATGTTGATTGAGGGAGAAATATTGGCCAGGACACTGGGGATCTCTCCCCTGCTCTTCTTAGAAATAGTGCCATGGGATCTTTTACATCCACCTGAGAAAGTAGAAGGGACCTTGGTTTAACATCTCAACTGAAAGACGGCACCTCCGACAGTGCAGCACTCCCTCAGTACTGCACTGGAGTGTTGGCCTAGATTTTTGTGTTCAAGTCTCTGGAGTGGGATTTGAACCAACAACCTTCGGACTCAGATGTGGAGTGCTACCAACTGAGCCACAGCTGACACACAAGGAGGCCATTCAGCCCATCGTGATCATGCAAGATCTTTAATCCCACTCCGCTGCTCTTTCCCCATAGCCCTGTAAATGTTTTCCATTCAAGTGTTTATCCAATTCTCTTTTGAATGTTACTATTGAATCTGCTTCCACCACCCTTTCAGGCAGTGCATTCCAGATCACAACAACTCGCTGTGTAATAAAATGGTTCCTCTTGCTGCCAATCACCTTAAATCTGTGTCCTCTGGTTACCAACCCTGCTGCCACTGGAAAAACGTTCTCCTTATTTACTCTTATCAAAACCCTTCATGATTTTGAACACCTCTATCAAATCTTCCCTTAACCTTCTCTGCTTAAAGGCGAACAATCCCAGCTTCACCAGTCTCTCCACATAACTGAAGTCCCTCATCCCTGGTACATAAGAACATAAGAAATAGGAGCAGGAGTAGGCCATTCGGCCCTTCGAGCCTGCTCTGTCATTCAATAAGATCATGGCTGATCTTCTTCCTCAAGTCCACCTCCCCACACTATCCGAATATCCCTTGGTTCACTTAGTATCCAAAAATCTATTGCTCTTCGTCTTGAATATACTCAACGACTGAACCTCCACAGCCCTCTGGGGTAGAGAATTCCAAAGTTTCACCACCCTCTGAGCAAAGAAATTTCTCCTCACCTCAGTCCTAAATGTCCAATCCCTTAATCTGAGGCTGTGACCCCGGTTCTAAAACTTCCAGCCAGGGGAACCATCCTCCCTGAATCTACCCTGTCAAGCCCATTAAAAATGTTGTATGTTTCAATGAGATCACCTCTCATTCTTCTAAACTCTAGGGAATATAGACCTAGGCTACTCAATCTCTCCTCATAGGACAATCCATCCATCCCAGGAATCAGACTAGTGAACCTTCATTGCACTCCCTCTAAGGCAAGTATATCCTCCCTTAGGTAAGGAGAGCAAAACTGTACACAATGCTCCAGGTGTGCTCTCAACAAGGCCCTATATAATTGCAGTAAGGCTCCTTGGGGGGAAAAAAACAGTTGGGTAGCGCCTCCCGTTAGCACCTGCAGCTGGCACTGATGCAGTAGCACTGGAGCGAGGCGAATCTGCCGGCGCACGGCAAATCCAGGTCCCCCGTTGCGCCGCTGGTATGAGGTACCGCCGGGGACTTCAATGCCAGGCAGATCATGACATCAGTGAGCGTGCAATGCCCACAGGCTGCCTGATCTGCCAACTTCATTATGGTAACTTACCGTTGCACCTCGATCTGACAGCGACAGGGAGAGGAGACGCACAGCTGCAGGACGCCAGCTCCAGGGACGCTATTTAAATGCATCTGCATTAATCACTTGCAGCTGTCAGGGCAAGTTAGTTTCTGTGGTCTCGTGTCAGTTTCAGCTAGTGGATGAGTTTGCATGGGTAATTTCAAGGTTCTTTTTTATCAGCATTATTCTGGCAAGTGCAAAGTAGCTACATTTATTGCTCAAAGATTCAAACTGCTGCACATGGCAACATTAATGGGGGCTATACTGGCATTCCACCTGGCCCTCCAGGATCTAGGGTGCAGGGAGCGTAGGCAGCGAGAAATACGGAACATGTGCACAGAGAGATGAGGAGGGACATCAGGGCTCTCACCAGGATGACTTAGACCCCAGATCCCTTTTGCTCACCACATGCCCATCATACCATCCCTGTGTCACGCCATATCACAGCGTTCTCCTGGGCACAAAGGTGAAATGAGAGAGACCACAAAATATTGCAAACTCCATTATGTTCAAGGCGTGAGATATGGGTGTGAGTGTTGGTAGGTAGAGATTGTTGGTGCTTTGGGCAGTGTGTGCAGATTGTGGTACAGATGGTGGTATGTAGCATTTGTTGAAGCATTCAATCACCCTGGCCGCCTGACTGAGGTAGGTCTGCCATGAGCACACCTGCTTCAGTCCTCCGGCTCCTTCTCCTTGTTGTCCTTGTGGGGAAAATGCTAGAGTCCATTATAAAAGATTTAATAGCAGAGCACTTGGAAAACAGTGACAGGATCGGACAAAGTCAACATGGATTTACAAAAGGTAAATCGTGCTTGACTAATTTACTGGAATTTTTTGAGGATGTAACTGGTAGAATAGATAAGGGAGAACCAGTGGATGTGGTGTATTTGGACTTTCAGAAGGCTTTCGATAAGGTCCCGCATAAGAGATTAGCATGCAAAGTTAAAGAACATGGGATTAGGGGTAAGGTACTGACCTAGATAGAGAACTGGTTGGCAGACAGGAAGCAAAAAGTTGGAATAAACGGGTCTTTTTCCGAGTGGCAGGCAGTGACTAGTGGGGTACCGCAGGGATCGGTGCTAGGACCCCAGCTATTCACAATATATATTAATGATCTAGACAAGGGGACTAGATGTAATATCTCCAAGTTTGCAGATGACACAAAGCTGGGTGGGCATATGTGCTGTGAGGAGGATGCAGAGAAACTCCAGTAAGATTAGGACAGGTTGGGTGATTGGGCAGATACATGGCAGATGCAGTATAATGTGGATAAGTGCGAGGTTATCCACTTTGGTGGCAAAAACAGGAAGGCAGATTATTATCTGAATGGCAATAGATTGGGAGAAGGGGAAGTGCAACGAGACCTGGGTGTCCTTGTGCACCAGCTGCTGAAGGTAAGCATGCAGGTGCAGCAGGTGGTTAAGAAGGCAAATGGTATGTTGGCCTTCATAGCGAGAGGATTCGAGTACAGGAGCAAGGATGTCTTGCTGCAATTGTACAGGGCCTTGGTGAGACCACACCTTGATTATTGTGTGCAGTTTTGGTCGCCTTATCTGAGGAAGGATGTTCTTGCCATGGAGGGCGTGCAGCAAAGATTCACCAGACTGATACCTGGGAAGGCAGGAATGATGTATGAGGAGAGATTGGGTCGATTGGGCTTATATTCGCTCGAGTTTAGAAGAATGAGAGGGGATCTCATTGAAACTTATAAAATTCTAACAGGACTAGACAGACTAGATGCAGGAAGGATGTTCCTGATGGCAGGGGAGTCCAGAACCAAGGGTCACAGTCTAAGGATAAGGGGTAAACCATTTAGGACAGAGATGAGTAGGAATTTCTTCACCCAGAGAGTGGTGAACCTGTAGAATTCTCTACCACACAAGGCAGTTGAGACCAATTCATTAAATATATTCAAGAAGGAGTTATACATATTTCTTAAGGCTAAAGGGATCAAGGGATATGGGGGGAAAGCAGGGACAGGGTACTGAATATGGATGATCAGCCATGATCTCATTAAATGGCGGAGCAGGCTCGAGGGGCCGAATGGCCTACTCCTGCTCCTATCTTCTATGTTTCTATGTTTCTCCTTGCTGAGGCATCTGCACAGCCAGCAATGCTGCAGTATCAATGAACCTCCCCTTTAAGTACTGTGAAAAGCCTTGGCAATGTTGAGTGGAGATTAGACAGCACCCGATATTGGCTCACCCTTTGAGTGTAACACCACTGAGCTAGGCCTTTAAGACTTGATTTAGTGCCCCAATCATTTTCTTGAACAGTGAGAATGAATTTTGCGTGCACTCTAAAACATTAGCCCCTGGTGCTAAGAGGACGATTTTCCCAATGGTGGCGGGTTGGAGCCGGGTTTCAGTTTGGGTGGGTTCCAATTTCGTCTCCACTGAGAGGTGGGAAAAAATTACGATATTCCCCTAATTGGCCAGTTGATTTCAGAGGTGTGGGTTGTCCTTGGCCAGTTAATGTTTTGGGATTGAAACCCGCCTCTGCTGACGTCACTTATCCAGCCTCATTTAAGGGCTGCTTGCTGCCTTGGCAACATTTTTTCAGATTCTACAATGGCCAACTCCAAGGCAAGAGCTTCCCCGAGGTTCTCAGGTGAGGCACTGGGAATGTTGGTTGAGAGGGCGAGATCTAGCAGGGAGGTGCTCTTCCCCTCATCTGTGAAGAAGAGTCCTCCCAAAGAAACCAAGGCTGTCTGGGTACAGCTGGCAAGGGATATTACCTCCAGATTGGTGTGCAGCAGAACATGGGTGCAGTGCTGTAAAAGGTTCAATGACCTTGTAAGATCAGGCAAAGTGAGTGTACCTTCTGCTTGACCCTCCTTCTGCTCCCCTTCTCCTCTCATCACCAGCACTCTGCATTGTCAACCTCCTCCTCCACATCCCACTTTACCCTTACAACCCTTGCACACTTCACCATACCTCTCACTCTATGAACCCAATCACTTGACTGTTCGACTATGCTGCTCTCACACTCCCTTTCAATGTTATGCAATGACAATGAATAACAACGTACAGGGAGTACCCTTGGACATTGAACCTCACTCCATCTTTGTCTCCTTCTAAGCATCTATGCTCTGGACTCTCTACACTCACTCCATCATTCTCACTCCAACTCTACTTGTCTCCCTCACTGCAGGAAAAGAGAGCCCACAATAGAAAGTAAAGGGGGAAGACAGGAGGAGGGCCACCTTCCCTCGTCCTTCTCACCCAGGCTGAAGAGGTGGCTCTGGACATCGCCGATGCAGAGGTGGAGGTGGAAGTGGGGGATGGACAGATGGGCAATGCTGACCAAGCTGGTGACAGAATAGTTTTGTGTCTCTCTCATTTACACTGCTTGAGTGACTGAAATGGCTGCTGGTGTAGCGGTACCACCGAGTGTCCCTTACTTACTGTACATAATTCTCTTTAACGATGTTTATATAGAGTTTGCATGTACGGGGCGTTGCCCCATTAAGAGCGTGAGTAAACGCGATGACGTCACGTCGTAAACCACGTGACTGCCCAAACGTGGGTAAACGCGATGACGTCACGTCGCCAACCATGTGACTGCCCAAGAGCGCGGGGAAACGCGATGACGTCACGTCGCAGATGACGTGACCACCCAAGCGCGGGAAACGCGGGCAAACGCGATGACATCACGACATAAACGTGATGACATCACGACGCAAACGACTGCCGAGCCTGTCCTCGTGGCATCCCCATTGGGGAAAGACCAGCTCCATGGCTCTCCTGCATCGATCTTTGTTGTTTTTGGGAATTCATCTAATCCTACATTAAAGACCTGTTTGATTGATCTCCTGAGTTCGACCTCCGTTATTTGTTAGGAATACGACAATTCCTACATTGGTGACCCCGTTTTTCGTGAACGGTTTTCACGAAAGCAGCACAGCCGGACCCCGATTTTTGTGAACGTTTTTCACAAAAGAAGCACGCCACGGAAGCAAACGCCATTTCGCTACGCTACCGCAGTTCTGGGAGCAACAACCGCCCTCGTGCTTTATTCTGGTAGAAGCCCCGTTCGCCCTGTGCAACATCGATGCGGCGCAGACCATGTACCTGTATACGGTCTCCATACTCGACAGCTCTACCGCCTCTCGGATCGTCCGCCTTCTCGACACCCCCCAACAGAACAGCAAGTATGAATCCCTCAAAGCGCGGGTACTGCAGGTTTTCGGGCCCACAAGATCGGAGCGCGCCCCCGCGGAGATGCCACGAGGGCTCACCCCTCACAACCCACGAGGACTCACCCCTCGCAACCCACGAAGACTCACCCCTCGCAAACTACGAGGACTCACCCTCGCAACCTACGAGGACTCACCCCTCGCAGCCTACGAGGACTCACGCCTCGCAACCCACAAGGATTCACCCCTCGCAAACTACGGGGACTCACCCCTCACAAACCATGGGGAATCATCCCTCGCAAACCTCGAGGACCCATCCCCCGCAGACGCCGCCCCAGCTCGTCAGCCTGCTGGATTGTGTTTTCTGCCACGCGCAGTTCGGCGCGAAATCGAAGCGTTGCCGCCCTCCCGGCAGTTTCCCCCAAGAACGAAACAACAACCGACACTGCAACCACTGAGGTACGAGTCTACGGGCATTCCGTGGCCGCGAACGGCCACGCGGGACAATTGCTGTCCACCCCTGATCACAGATCAACGCAGCAACTGGTCACTCTCTTCTGTGTTACCGCTGTAACACTACATCACGCACCGTCTCCTGTGCATTCCCGACTTCTGAGGAGTGCGCTCGCCTGCTCGGCGAGTTTCCCGATCAGACAAGACCCATGTTCAACACCTCCAGGGTTGCCCGTTTCGGCGTTCCCTGCAGATCATCGACAGAGCCATGGATCTCGACCGCCTGCCAGACAGAACCGCCTTTTGGCCACACATCTTCATTACGGCACACCCGGTGCAACCGCCCGCCAGACCGGCAACCGGCCAGATGTTTCGCACTGGTGCCCACTTCGCACCACGGGCCGCAGAGGTCACATGTTCCGCGGTCCTTCACAAGGCTGAATACGTTTTATTCGCCCTGACGCATATACGGATCTGCTCAAAACCAATACCTTTAGACCTCGCTCGCCACGTCAAGACAGCACAACCGCCGAGACCACCGGCCACCCATAGTCGTTACGGCAGACCAAGTGCTATCGCCCGCCAGACCGCCAGCCGCCCAGCAGCCTCCGCCTCGATACTACAGGAGTCATTCGGACAGGCTCGTCAGACCATCTCACCGTTTGACTTTGTCCGTTAAAGCGAATTCTGGGGGGGCGCATGTAGCGGTACCACCAAGTGTCCCTTACTTACTGTACACAATTCTCTTTAACGATGTTTATATAGAGTTTGCATGTACAGGGCGTTGCCCCTTTAAGAGCACGGGTAAACGCGATGACGTCACGTCGCAAACCACGTGACTGCCCAAATGCGGGTAAATGCAATGACGTCACATCACCAACCACGTGACTGCCCAAGAGCGCGGGCAAACGCGATGACGTCACGTCGCAGATCACGTGACCACCCAAGCGCGGGAAACGCGGGCAAACGCGATGACATCACGACGTAAACGCGATGACGTCACGACGCAAACGACCGGACTGCCGAGTCAGTCCTCGTGGCGTCCCCGTTGGGGAAAGACCAGCTCCATGGCTCTCCTGCATCGATCTTTGTTGTTTTTGGTAATTCATCTAATTCTACATTAAAGGCCTGTTTGATTGATCTCCTGTGTTCGACCTCCGTTGTATGTTAGGAATACGACAATTCCTACACTGGTGTACATTATTAGAATGCCACTTGAGCATCTGCACTATTGCATGTGCATGCCACACTTCTGTCAAATGTCTAACCCATGCTTTTACTCCCCCACAGGACCATCCACAGACCCCCACCCCACTGTCAAGGAGGAAGAGGCTGAGCAGCAAGACTCCGCATGGGAACCTGCAACCTCTGAGGATGCAGCGTCAGCAGAATTAAGTACACCCAGCACCAGCGCAGTTACACACACCTCGGTGGGACCTTTTGGACATAGATTAGTGTTGTCACCGTGTGTATCACATCTCACAGGTGAGCATCAGCAGGTGGTGGAGACAGGGATAGCAGTGGAGTGTCCTCGGCGGAGGGCGCAGGATTCTCCTAGCTCTGCTCCGCTGCATGTGGACCCTGTGCTTCTGGGTCCATCCAGAAATAGAGCGTTGCTGGAACTCCAGGACCAGGTGCAGGAATGTCTGACAGGTCTTGTCTCCAGGGTCACTGCGAGTGTGGAGAAAATGGAAGAGTCCAGCTCTAACCTTAACAGTGCTGTTGTGGAGGCAATGGCACATATACGCAGCACCACGGAAAGAATGGCAACCTCTGTGGAAAGGCTGGCTACGGCCATGGAGGCAATAAGTCGCCGGAGTGATGAAAATATGGTGATTCTTCAGAATAGACTGACATCTCTGGAGGAGCAATGGGCAGCTATTGAACAGAGAAATCAGAGCTTCATGGAAGTCCTTTTCAGTAGGACTGCCAGTGCAGAGACAGGTCCCCATGGCCCCCCTGATGTGCAGCAAGGTGCTCTCAAGTCACTTGCAAGCGATGGGGTTGACCTGACCCATGAGAGGGAAGTTGGTGGCAGACAAGAAGGAAGTGGGGGCTCCTCTCCAAGCGCTCACACTTCCATGGCAATGCGTAGCCCTTGGTCAGAGCCCCACCAGAGTCCGCACCTAACTGAAATGGGCGTCTCAGCCCCTGCACTGCCGCAGGAGGAGCAGACGTTTGGTGAGCCCTCACAGGCTCATAAACACAGAGGACGCCCGCCAAAGGTGTTGAAGCAGAAGCAGCATCAAAGTGAGCAAGGGACCGCCACTTCTGCTGAAGCCACAGGGGGAGCACCATGTAGGAGCACGCGTAAGAGAAAAATAAAGCACCATTAGTCACAGGGGTAGCCACTTGGGTGAATGTTTATGTATATTGATGAAATGCTATCCCTGTTGGAAAGTATAAAAATGATTTGATGGCAAACTGTTGGCGTGATGTCATCTGTTATTTCGCCTTAGGCAGCTCCACATTTTGGGCTCTGCAACACTTGCGTGGTCAGGTTGGTGGCCAGAGTGAAAGGAGGCCAGAGAGTCATGTCCATTCTCTATCAAGTCTTATGATGGAGCCAAGGACATGTGCCAACATGGGCAACCTATGCAAATCTGGCCAGGATAAGTGCATGCCTTGCATCACGGGCAGTCATTTGCTCACATGCTGCCGCTGCCGCTGGTCGATAGGCCGGCGCTCGGTCCTTCTCCTGCTCTTCCTCCTCCTCCAGATCCTGCTCCTGCTCCTCCTCATCATCCTCATCCTCATCCTAATCTGAGGATGCTGTGAACTGAGCCACTTGCTCATCAGGAAACTGCAACCCACGACGTTGTGCCATGTTGTGCAGGGCATAGCAGACCACGACCATTCTGGAAACCCTGGCTGCTGAATACTACAGGACTCCACCTAATCTGTCAAGGCATCGGAATCGCATCTTCAACAAGCCAATGGTTTGCTTGATGATGGACCTGGTCAAAGTGTGGCTGGCATTGTAGCGCTCTTCATCCTCATTAGCTGGCCTCCTGATCGGTGTCAGCCACTTCTTCAGGGGGTAGCCCTTGTCACCAAGGAGCCATCTGTTAAGTTGGTTTGGCAGATTGAAAAGCAGAGGAACACTAGAGTTCCGCAGGATGAAAGAGTCATGACAACTACCACAGAACTTGGCGCAAACATGTCAAATCTCTTTCTTGTGGTTACACACCAGCTGTACATCGAGGGAATGGAAGCCCTTGCAGTTGACAAAGATAGCTGGGTTGTGATGGGCTGCCCTAAGGGCCACATGGTGTGCAGTCTATGACACCCTGCACCATTGGCAAGCCTGCCATATTTGCAAAGCCAACTGAATGTGCGATGATGCTTGCTTGATCCTTTGAGAAATGGATGTAATTGTGGGCCTTTGCGAAAAGGGCATCGGTAACCTGCATGATGCAACTGTGGGAGTCTGACTGGGAGATGCCGCTGATGTCTGCTGATGATCCCTGGAAGGAGCGTGAAGCAAAAAAGTTGAGTGCAGTTGTGACTTTGACAGCCACTGGTAAGGGGTGTCCACCCGTTCCTCTGGGCTCCAGGTGTTGGTGCAGCAGTGCGCAGATGTCTCCGACAACCTCTCGAGAAAGTCTCAGCCTCCTTTGGCACTGCTGCTCACTCATGTTGAGGTAGCTCATCCTCTGTCTGTAAACCCTGAGAGGCGGGTATCTCCTGCAGTGAGGTGCTTTGATGCACTGGCGCCTTCTGCCCTGTGCAGCATCAGGTTGGTGAGCAGGAGGTTGGGGCTCCTGCTGCTGTTGCTGTTGAGCTGCCTGGTTCTGCTGCTTCCGTGGCTGCTCCTCATCCGAATCTGAGCTCCATGGTGAAAGGAAATAAATGGTTCCCATGCTGCTGGCAGATACCTCCGTTGGGGAAGCGCTCAGTTCAAGCAGGGAGAGTGTCTTTCAAGGAGGTCCCACAGTTGAGAGATAGAAGATGCAGCACCTCCAAATTCGGTAGGCCTGCTAAAAGTGCTGAAAGACCTGTAGAACAAAAGTTCTGCCAGCTGCAACAGCTCCCTGATGAAAGCTCCGTTTTAATGGTGGAGCTGCAGCTTTGAGGAGGGCACCCACTTGTCAACCCACCAGGTTTAGCTGGCATGGTTTAGGAGGGTCGTGGAACATGCTGAAAATATGGAAAAATAACGAGGGCCTGTCAAAATAGGATTATAGAGGCTCTTAACTACTATTTATGCATCTTAACTACCTCTCTGGACTGTTGGAGGCGGGACCGAATTGCACCCATCAAAACCGCCTCCGGCAAAATTGCGCGGAGGCAGGTTGGAGGCGGGTTCCGAACTTGCACTCAGTTTTTGCCATTTTGCCAACTGTCCCACCTCCAAACCCGCCTCCTTGGGGCTGGGAAAATCGCCCCCTAATTCTTAAACTTTTCTAAAGGGCTAGATTTTATCAATGGAGACATGCTGGAGGTGGGACTTCTGGTTTCTGGGTTTCAGTCCTGCCCCCAGCGACGTCTGACCAACCCACGCTATTTTCCCTTAAGGCCAATTAAGGGAAAGCCAGTAAAAGATGACATCAGTGTATGACGCTTCAACTGTTGAAAATGTTTTGACAGATGAATTGTCAGCGTTTGAGAGCTTTGAGAAGCTGTCAGACACTGACAATCTCTGTTCTAAGTTGAGCCCTTGCACTGAAGGCTCACCAAGACCTCTCTCCTCAGCAGAAAGCAGATGGCTGCTGCATCTGAGAATGCAGCAGCCATTCTGTCATCTCTGCCGTGGAGATGAGGCACCTCCGGATTCTCAAAGGTTGAAGCCTGCAGAAAGAAGCAAAGATAAGGGCCTAGAAATTCAGTTGCGTTTGCGCCCAATTAGGGGCGAAAGAGTGGGTTGCGCCGGAAGTTGCGTCGCGCCCGAAATTAGGTGGGCCCTAACATCGGCGTTAGCCGGTAGCGCTGCGCCGGCACCGATGACGTCATCGGTGTGTGCAGTGCCCCGGTACCGCCCGAAACCACGCCGATCCCCATCTTCAGTAGCGGCCGCCTCTTCCGTGGTGGGCGCTAACAACATCGGGAGACCGGGTCCTTACTGCAGCCTTAGCGGCGCAAGTTAAGGTGGAGGTGCGGGGCGGCCGCTTTTTCGGCGGCCGCCTGCCCGCACCTCCTTCCCCGGCCTCCTCCACCCCCCCCCCCGCGGCATTGCCGGCTGGTTTCCGTGGAGCCCGGCACTTCTCCGTTGTGCCGGGCTCTTTTGCCGGCACTTGCAATCGGGGATCCGGCCGTTGCAGGCACCTCCCCCTTAAGAGAAGGGGGAGGCCTGCAGTACAGCAGCCTGCCGCACCGCATCGGGTGGCGCAGCGGGACCGGGAGCGCTGAAATTCACTTTCAGCGCCCCAAGTGGGGCGGACACACCCTGTACCAGCGCCCGGTTCCGCTTTGGGGCGCTGAAAGTGAATATGGGGCGGGCACAACTGGCTCCGCGGCGGGCGCAAAATTTTCGGCGCAAACGTGCTGGCGGGGCTATACCCAATTTCTAGGCTAAGGAAATTTTTTCCAACACTTTTCACTCACCTTTCATACTTACCTGTCCACACTTGCATACATCACTCACCTCTACAACTGACATTTCGACCCCTCTCGCCCCCGCAGACCCACTGCTCACCTCGCTGACCCTGGCAAGGTTCGCAGCCGTCGGGAAGCCCGCAGTTGCAGGCGTAAAATGGGTTAAAGCTTCAAAACTGCCTGTTAACAGGCAGTTAATTGGCTCTAATCCCTTTCCCGCCTCGAGAAGACCGATTGCTGCATGACTCGGTGACCCGCCTTCCGGGAAGATGGCACCGAGGCGGGTTGGGAGTGGGGTGGGTACCCGCTCCCAGTTTTGGCCATTTTCCCTGCAGTCCTGCCTCCATACCCACCTCCTCAGGGCTGAGAAAATTTCCCCCAAAGATATAGCCCATTCCTGGGCTATAATGAATTTCTAGCCCTTTTACTCTTGTACTCCAAAGGCATACTGGCCTTTATATCTAGAGGACGAGAGTACAAGGAAGTAGAAGCTATGCTGCAGCTGTACAAAACCCTGCTTAGACCACACCTGGAGTAATGTGAGCAGTTCTGGGCATCAAAGCTCAGGAAGGATATATTGGCCTTGGCGGGAGTGCAGTGTAGGTTTACCAGAATGATACCCGGACTTCAAGGGTGATGTTACGAGGTGAGATTACACAAACTAGGGTTGTGTTCCCTAGAAGTTAGAAGGTAATATGATTGAAGTTTTCAGGATATTAAAAGGAACAGTTAGTGTAGATAGGGAGAAACTATTTCCGCTGGTTGGGGATTCTAGGGGGGAGAAATTCGGTATCGCGCCATTTGGGGTGTTAAATTTTGAAAGCTGGAAAAATTAGTCCTAGGCGCTAGTGATTCTCAGTTTTCTCTAAATTGGGTGTTCGTGCTCCAGGAAGGAAGTGGAGTGCTAAATCAAGTGCTACCACTTCCCTCCAGGAGCGCTAGACCACGCAGGAGTGGTGGTAGAGGTGCAGTGCTGCACAATGTCCCATGCAGCACTGCTGGGATCCAAGGCTCCTTCCCTCCCTTAAAGGGAAGGGCCATTCCTGCAGGCTTTGCAGGGCTGATCAAATGGCAACCTAAGGGATGGAAACAATTTTTTTCTGCAGACCAGCAGAGAGTAGAGGTAAAAGGTAGCTATTCACAGTGGCAGAAGGTGAGTAGTGCTGTTCCACAAGGATCAGTGCTGGGACCACTGTTGTTCACAAGTTATGTTAATGATTTAGACTTTGGAATCAAAAACACAATTTTAAATTTGCGGATGACATCAAATTGGGGGGTGTTGGATCCGTGATTCTTAGAGTATGATGGTTTTCCAATAACTACACGAAGGCTGTAGCTTAACAATCAACAGGTGTTTACTGGAGTAGGGCAGTCTCAAGACTGGCAGTACAAAGGCATGCTCAAGGCTTATATATAGGTGTGGTCACTGCCGGTACTACAGTATACAGGAGCTGTAAAAGTAGTTCTCTCTTAAAGGTACATACACTATAATTCCTCCCCTTTTAGATTAGCAGTACCCATAATATTCAAATAAAAATTAACACTTTAACATGCACATTAAACAGAAATAGTCCATTTATAGATTCAGTCTTTGGGGCGGCTTCCTGATCCTTTCTGGATAGCGCCTTTCCTGAGGTTCTTGTTCTTGGTGCGGAGGCGATTCTGGCCCCCTTTCGTCGCTTAGTTCGTCAGTTTCCACTGCTACTGTTTCTGAGGTAGATGCTACCGGTATGTCGGGTTCATCCCCAGGTACGCGAGACATGGGGTTGACTCGTTCCTGTGACGCTAAGATCTGGTTGACGTGGCGTCTCACAATGTTCTCCCCGACATCCACTGTGTACATTAATGGCCCCTGCCGTGTGCATATCGTTCCGGGTTGCCATTTCTCTGTTCGGTAGTCACAGGCCAAGATTGGTTGTCCTACATTGAAGCTCCTTGTCGGCTTCTCATTGATGTGCTGGAATTGTTTATCCTCAACATTTCTTCGCACCTTTGGTCTGAACAAATCCAGACGAGATCTCAACCTTCGGTTAAAGAACATCATGGTCGGGGTCTGGTTGGTAACTGCATGTGTCGCATTTCTGTAGGCTAACAGGAAATTGTCCACCTTATGCTGTAGTGGAATTTCATCATTGCCCATGGCCTTTATCACCTTCTTAAAGGTTTGTACGAACCTCTCAGCCAATCCATTTGTGGCTGGATGATACGGGGCGGATGTGTAATGCCTTACCCCATTCCTTCTCATAAATTTCCGAAACTCTTCAGACATAAACTGTGGTCCATTATCAGAGCAAATCTGCTCTGGCAAGCCGTTCCTGGCAAATATGGTCCGTAGGACTGCAATCGTTTTCTCTGTAGTGGTTGAGGGCATTTTTATCACCTCAGGCCATTTCGAGTGAGCATCCATGGCTATTAAGAACATTGAGTCCATGAATGGACCAGCAAAATCAATATGCACCCGTTGCCATGGAGAGGAGGGCCACTCCCATGGGTGTAGAGGGGCATGTGGTGGTGCATTTTGGACCTTCTGTCATCCTGAGCAGCTCTTGGTTAGGTCCGCGATTTGTTGATCGATCCCCGGCCACCACACATAAGCCCTAGCAAGGCTTTTCATTTTCATCCCTCCCAGATGACCTTCGTGAAGCTCATTTAGCAATCTCTCCCTTAACTTGGGTGGAATTGCCACTCGGGATCCACACATCACTGTCCCCTGGCATGCTGACAGCTGTTCTCTTCTGGATGAGAATGCTGGCAACAGTGAGTCGCCATGTGTTGGCCATCCCCTCACCGTCAAATCATATACCCGAGACAGTGTCAGATCATTGCGGGTCTCCTTCTCTATATCTGCGTTAGTTACTGGGAATCGTTCAATTATTGATGAATAAAATATCTCGATAGGGTCCACTGCTGGCGCTTCCTCCACAGTAGGCAGTGGCAGGCGTGATAGCCCATCAGCGTTTCCATGCTGTTTCGTGCCTTTATATTCTATTTCATATTGGTTCGCCCCTAGAAAAAGGGACCATCTTTGTAACCGTTGTGCAGTCATCACCGGAATGCCCTTCTTTGGATTAAAGATGGAGACAAGTGGTTGGTGGTCAGTCAGCAAGGTGAACTTCTGCCCATGCAGATAGTGGATGAATTTTTTTACTCCCCATACTAGGCTGAGGGCCTCCCTGTCAATCTGGGTGTAGCTGCGCTCGGCTGAGGTTAGTGACCGAGACGAAAAGGCTTCTGGCCTCTCCAACCCGTCTGGGAATTTGTGCGACAGAACCGCTCCAATAACATAGGGTGATGCATCACATGCCAAACGAATTGGTAGTGCTGGGTTGAAAGGAACCAACACCTCTTTTGATGTGATCAATTCTTTGCACTTCTGGAAAGCTCGTTTACATTCGTCATTCCACTTCCATGGTTTGCAGCAGGGTGTTCAGTGGGTGTAATACTGTAGACAAATTTGGTAAGAACTTATGGTAGTAGTTCACCAGCCCGAGGAACGAACTCAGTTGTGACACATTTTCCGGTGCTGGAGCCTTGACTACTGCCTCATTCTTTTCAGGGGACTTATGTAACCCCTCTTCATCAATAACGTGGCCACAATACGAGATCTGCTTCTGGACAAACTCGCACTTGTGGCGATTAGCTCGTAGCCCATATTCCTTTAATCTAGTGAGCACCTTCTCCAGGTTGGCGAGGTGATCACTGTCATTTTCGCCCGTGAACAGGATGTCGTCCAAATAAGACTGGGTCCCTGGAATCCCTTGCAGGACTTGATCCATCGCCCTTTGCCAAATAGCCGGAGCCGATGCTACCCTGAACACCAGCCGGTTGTATTGGTAGAGACCTTTATGAGTGTTGATCGTGAGGTATTGTTTCGAGGCTTCTTCTACCTACATTTGCAAGTATGCCTGGGCTAGATCAATTTTGGTGAAGCGTTTACCTCCAGATAGTGAGGCGAAAATATCCTAAATCCGTGGAAGCGGATATTGTACCGTGTGAAGGACTGGGTTCACTGTCACCTTAAAATCCCCACAGATGCAGACCTTCTTTGGTTCCCCAAGCATATTACTCAACGACCTCTTCATTACAGGAACGATGGGTGTAGCCCACTCGCTCCAGCCTACTTTGGACAGTACTCCTGAACGTTCCAACCCTTCCAGCTCTGCTTCGACAGCTGGTCTGATCGCATAAGGCACTGGTCTGGCCTTAAGAAACTTTGGGCTTGCATTTTCCTCTATTTTAATCGTTGCTGTTATGCCTTTTAGTGTTCCGAGTCCCTCCTGGAACACTTCTTGTGCGTCAGTTAGCATTTTTGGCAGTCGTCCAGGTGTGACGTCGTCATCCTTTTTGGCCTCAACCTTCAGTGCCTGTATGGAATGCCAATCTAATTGTATCTTCCGGATCCATTCACGTCCTAGTAGTGGTGGTTCTCCATCTGGCAATACATATAGGTCCATTTTAGGTATTTCCTGGCATTTGTATATCACGTTCACCCTTATTTTTCCTTTGGGGTAGACTTTTTGCCCCGTGTACGTCTTCAAGATAATCTCTGTAGCTTTCAAGTGTATATGTGAAAATAGCCGCTTGTAGTCCCTTTGGTTTATGACTGTTAGGGCTGATCCTGTGTCCTATTCCATTTTCACTTGGACTCCGTCTATCTTGAGTGTGACCCAGATAGTCCGGTGATCCTCCATTTTGGTTACCTTATGTAGTTTCAGACAACCCAGCTCCTTGCTTCCGGAGTCTGTATTCGTTTTCTGTTCATCTGAACTACTGTCCATCACCTTATGTACCTTTTTGTACTTCTCCTGTGGAGATTTCTTGCTGATGGTTTTCTTCCCTGACCTGCAGACTCTTGCTATGTGTTCTGCTTTTCCACACTGTCTGCACACTTGGTCCTTGAACCAACAATCCTTCTGGTCGTGTGTTGTTCTGCCGCAGCGATAACACTTCCCTGCTCCATATGACATTTCATTGGTGCCATATTCTTGCGGTCTCCGTTGTATCTCTGCAGCGCCCCTTGCGGCTACTTCGTGTGATACTGCCATACTGAAAGCCTTGTCCAGCGTAAGATCCTTTTCTGATAGAAGCCGTTTCTGGGTTCCTTCACTTTGAAGCCCACACACAAACTTGTCCCTTAATGTATCTGCTAGTCCCACTCCAAACTGGCAGTGTTTCGATAGCTTGCGCAGTTCCGTCAAGTACTCGGCATTACTTTCGTCTTTATGCTGGTTCCTTTTGTGGAACTTAAATTTTTCTGCTATCAGCAGCAGTGTGGGGTTTAAGTGGTCCTGTAGGATTTCTACTATGCTTTCGAAATTCTTATCCACGGGCTTCTCTGGGGTTATTAGGTTTCGCAGTAAGCCATAAGTTTTTGCACCCATGGAATTTAACAAAACCAGTGCTTTCCTAGCATCTGGCATTTCATTTGCCCTGCAGTACACCTCAATGCGTTCCACATATGTCGCCCAATCTTCGACTTCATTGTCGAACATAGAGATACTGCCACTCTTCGGCATCCTTGGGTGCGATTTAACTGTCAAAAATGGCATCTCCCGTGCTCTCCCTTCTTCTCCGCTGGCACCAAATGGCGTCTCCCGTGCTCTCCCTTCTTCTCTGCGGCTCAATGGCGTCTCCCGCGCTCTTCCTTCTTCTCCCCGCGGACACTGTTCAGCCCTTGAGCCCTGGCTCTGCTCTGCGCGTTTTCCTGTGCGCCTTTCCCGTTTCCACCGCTCGGTCCTGAACCCGGCTGCTGCTTTACCCTCTCTGTCTCTGTTTTGTTTTTCCTCGATGCCGCTCGGTTTTCAACCCCCGGCTGCGCCCTGTGCGCTTCACCCTCTCTCTTACCCCGTCGACGCTGCTCGGCTTTTTCTCTGCCGTCGGTCAGCTCCAGCCGCCGCTGTCCGGGAAGGGTCTGCACTGTACCTGTTGCAAGTCTGTTGCTGGATCGTCGTGGCTGGGGAACCAAGCCCGGCTCTCAACAGCCTCCCCTGCGATGTTCACTCTCTGCCGGATGACTGGGCGGTTGCTTGTGGTCAACCCCCGTGCTTCTGGCCTTGACTTTCTTCCACCGCCCTCCCGGAGCGAATCCTTGAAGGGAAATGCAGAATTGCAGGTAGATTCGAATCGACCTCGTTGCCACTGTTGGATCCGTGATTCTTCGAGTATGATGGTTTTCCAATAACTACACGGAGGCTGTAGCTTAACAATCAACAGGTGTTTACTGGAGTAGGGTAGTCTCAAGACTGGCAGTACAGAGGCATGCTCAAGGCTTATATACAGGTGTGGTCATTGCCGGTACTACAGTATACAGGAGCTGTAAAAGTAGTTCTCTCTTAAAGGTACATACACTACAGGGGGCATAGTCAATACTGAGGAGGACTGCAACAAATTACAGGAGGACATTAATGAACTTGCAGAATGGGAAAATAATTGGCAAATGAAGTTCAACACAGATAAATGTGACATATTACATTTTGGTAGGAAGAATAGGGAGGTCACATCACTTGGAGGGTGCAAGTCTAGGTGGAGTAGAGGAACAAAGGGATCTTGGAGTACAAATACACAAATCACTAAAAGTTGCGTCACAGGTTAGCAAGGCCATAAAAAATGCAAACCAAGCACCAGGATTTATTTCTAGAGGGATGGAATTGAAAAGTAGGTGTAGGGGGTTTCTCTTGCTCGTTCTGGTCTCCTACCAGGCTTCATGCAATAATTACCCTTGAGTGGTTCGACCCACTCTCCCCTACGGTTCTAGACCTTGGACTTAGGTGCAGGGAACTGTAGTGCAGAGAAAGACTCAATAGACCAGGTTGAATAGCACGAAATGGATGCTTTTATTATTAAACAGTTTGCAGCATTATAAAATACATGTCATAAGCACAAATTAAAGCAACTACAAGCATGCACATATCTATAAACTTAATTCCATGGAAATGGGAAACACATGGCACATCGAAAAAGGGGGAACACATTACGATTACCCTTACTCCCTCCCCTATACCTAGACTAAGTTTCGACTTGAGGAACTCGGGATCATGCTCACCACTTTCAGATTCACAAAGGAGGGGGTTCGCAGCCTTTTGGTACAGCTTTCCGTCGTCACGTGGATTTGGAAACTTCTGGCGCAGCTTGTTTTTCTCTCTCTCTCAGGCGATGGGGCAGTGGACACAGCCTCGATGAGCGCTCGTCATGGCTGAATCCATTAACCGTTATTGAAGAACTGGCACATAGGAAACTTTATTTACCGATGTGATGTTGAATAACTGGATGCACATGGGAGAGTCCGTTTATTTCTCTTTCCCGCCTGGCTTAGGCTTTTCCAGAGGGTGTCTTCTCCTTCGGCCTGGGTCGTCGATGATCTCCCGACAAAAGTACCCGGGCCACCCTCCTTCGTCTTCCCGTTGTGGCTGAACCTTGCCTGGCCGAACACCGACCACGCTGCCTTAACCGAAGGGTCCGTCCCGAAAACGTGAATCTGAAGCGAAGCGCCAAAGCGTACTCCCAAGCGTTGAAGAAGATGAAAACCGAAGTGAAGTCCGAAGCGAAGCGTAGCGTCGAGGTGAAGCGTACTGATGGACTTTTTCAACCCATAGTTATACCCTTTTGGGACAGTCTTATCTCCCGCCAGATCATAGTCCAGTCTTTGTAATATTTTTGGCGGGCAGAAATCTCTGCAGGGGCGCTTTGTCTTGTAACGGGAGCCGGTGATAGCTTAACTGGCCTTCCTGGCCGATAATGTCTTTTACTTTGTCACCGTAACTCGGTTCGCATATTGATCGGTCTGGAGATTGCCCTTGATGGCTGTTAAACGGTTTTTCCTTTGTACAATAAATGGGTTTAAGTGTTCATTCAATTGTCCGCCCATATCTTGATGGGCCCCATCCTGTTGCCTGAAACTGTCTTGTACTTGGAATCCAATTGAATATGTATGCCCATTTCCCTGAGTTTCGGTTTCCCGATACTGGCTTTCGCGGGCTTACTGTTCTCAATCCACAAGCCTGTCTGGCTTGCAGTAACAGAAATCAAATGGTCCAAGAAACTGATCACGAGGTCCGGTGGCCATTTTGTATGCCCCTTTTTATCAAAGGGTTTTCTGTATAAGCTTCTTTTGGTCAATAAAGCTGTATTATTAATCCTGTTTTCTTGTGTGATTATTTAATGAAAATTTCCGAATCTTACATAGGGAAGTTATGTTAAACCTGTATCGAACTTTAGTTGGATCACACTTAGAGTATTGCGTACAGTTCTGGTGGCCATATTATAAAAAGGCACTGGAGAGGGTGCAGAGAAGATTTACCAGAAATGCAAGGGTATACATATCAGGAAATGCTGAACAGGCTGGGTTTCTTTTTTTCTTGAAAAAGAAGGCTGAGGGGTGACCTAATAGAGGTCTTTAAAATTATGAAAGGTTTTGATAGAGTGGATACAGAAAGAATGTTTCCACTTGTGGGGAAAAGCATAACTAGAGGCCATCTATATAAGATAGTCACCAAGAAATCCAATAGGGAATTCAGAAGTAACTTCCTTACCCAAAGAGTGGTGAGAATGTGGAACTCGCTACCACAGGGAGTGGTTGAAGCGAATAGTATAGACGCATTTAAGGGGAGGCTAGACAAGCATATGAGGGAGAAGGGAATAGAGGGTTATGCTGATAGATTTAGATGAGGAAAGACGGGAGGAGGCTCGAGTGGAGCATAAATGCCGGCATGGACTGGTTGGGCTAAATGGCCTGTTTCTGCACTGTATGTTCTATGTAATCCTATGTACCTTTAATTACCACTCCCAAAGTGCCCAGCCTCCCGAACAACACCTCCTGCAGCTGTCGGTGTTATCACCCGGCGATGCTGCAGGGGGCAGAATTAAGTTTTGGGTCCGGGATGCCACCGGGGCACTACTGGGGTGCTGCGCAGCCAGATGACATCATGCTCTTGGGCGCAGGAGATCGTGGTGCTAGGGGTTACCGACGCTGCAGACCTCCAGGTGACTTTCACAGGTGGTGGTTCTATCGCTGTGCCCAGGCAGTAAATCGTTAGTGCCCCATTATCGCCCCCTGGAGGCGCTAACGGAAGGCACAAAGGAGGCAAATTTCTAGCCCTAGGACTAGGGGGCATAGTCTAAAAATTAGAGCCAGACCTTTTAGGGGTGAAATTAGGAAACACTTCTACACACAGGGTGGTAGAAGTTTGGAGCTCTCTTCCACAAACAGCAGTTGATGCTAGATCAATTGTTAATTTGAAATCAGAGATTGATAGCTTTTTGTTAACCAAAGGTATTAAGAGATATGGGCCAATGACGAGTATATGGAGTTAGATCACAGATCAGCCATGATCTCATTGAATGGCAGAACAGATCGAGAGGCTGATTGGCCTACTCCTGTTCCCAAGGCTAACATAACATTTGCCTTCCTAATTGCTTGCTGTACCTGCATGTTTACTTTCTGTGATTTGTTTACAAGGACACCCAGATCCCTCTGAATACCAACATTTCCCAATCTCTCACCATTTAAAAAAGATTCTGCTTTTCTATTTTTCCCTCCAAAATGAATAACTTCACATTTCTCCATATTATATTCCATCTGCCATGTTCTTGCCCACTCGCTTAACCTGTCTATATCCCTTTGCAGCCTCTTTGCATTCTACTCACAACTTACTTTCCCACCTAGCTATGTATCATCAGCAAACTTGGATACATTACACTGGATCCGCTCATCTAAGGCACTGATATAGATTGTAAATAGCTGAGGCCCAAGCACTGATCCTTGCAGTACCCTACGAGTTACAGCCTGCTATACCGAAAATGACCTGTTTATTCCTACTCTCTGTTTTCTGTCCATTAAGCAATCCTCAATGCATGGTAATATTACCCCCAATCCCATGAGCTCTAATTTTGTGTAATGACCTCTCGTGTGGCACCTTATCGAATGCCTTCTGAAAATCCAAATACACCACATCCACTGGTTCCCCCTTGTCTACCCTAATAGCTACAACCTCAAAAAACTCTAATAGATTTGTCAAACAAGATTTACCTTTCATAATATGTGTTAACTCTGCCCAATCATATTATGATTTTCTAAGTGCCCTGCTACCACATCCCTAATAATAGATTCTAGCATTTTCCCTATCCTGAAGTCAGGCTAACTGGTCTAAAGTTCCCTGTTTTCTATATCCCTCCTTTCTTGAATAGCAGGGTTACATTTGTTACTTTCCAATCCACAGGGAGAGTTCTAGAATCTAGGGAATTCTGGAAGATCAAAACCGATGCATCCACTATCTCTGTAGCCACCTCTTTTAAAACCCTAGGATGTAGGCCATCAGGTCCAGGGGATTTGTTGACTTGTAGTCCCATTAATTTCTCCATTACTATTTCTTTACTAATACTAATTTCTTTAAGTTCCTCATTCTCAAGAGACCTTTGGTTCTGCACTATTTCCGGAATGGTTTTTGTCTCTTCTTCCATGAAGACAGATACAAAGGCTGGCATTTTCCTTGCCTTGGCAGGTCTGATGTGGGTGACTGCCATGTCGGGTCCTGATCCAGTTGCTACCTCCAAGCCGCTCCACAAAATGACTTTCTGATAATGAGGCATTGCCCGGCCCGATTAAATGGAGCGGGTCTCGTGATATCATCAATGATGCATTTTCAGCAGGGATATTTAAAGGGACCAGGCACATTGCATTTGAAAGTTCATATATGATAGTGCAGTCAGTTCAATTGCTTTGCACTGCTGCATACAAGGGCAGAAATGACTGCTCTCCTCCTGAGGTCCCCACCACCACAGAAGCCAGTCTTCAGCCAATTCGATTCACTCCACGTGATATCAAGAAATGGCTGAGCGCACTGGATACAGCAAAGTCTATGGGCCACGACAACATCCCAGCTGTCGTGCTGAAGGCTTGTGCTCCATAACTAGCCATGCCTCTAGCCAAGCTGTTCTAGTACAGCTATAACACTGGCATCTATCCGACAATGCCAGGCTCTTTAGCCGGCACTCTGATCCCTGGTGGCCCAGCTGGGCCTCGGGTCGCGCTGCGCTAGGCCCCTCCCCTTTAATAAGGGGAGGAAGGCCTGCAGTACCGCAGCGCGACGTGCCGCAAAGCATGGCGCTGTGGCACGTAGCACCGTGATATTCACTCACAGCGCTACCGGTGAATTTCGGCTGCAGGGGCGCTAATTTTTTCAGGGCACTAAAAGTAGCACCCCGGCAAAGTTAGTGCCCAAAGGGGACACAACCCAATTTTTCTCCGAGTGTCTACGCTTCCACCACTTCCATCAGCAGCGAGTTCCAGGTCCTCACCACTCGCTGCATGAAAAAGCTTTTCCTCACATCACCCCTGTATCTCTTGCCCAAAACCTTAAATCTGTGTCCCCTAGTCCTTGTATCATCAACTAGTGGGAACAGCCTTTCCCCATCTAGCCTATCCAAACCCGTCTTAATCTTGTACACCTTTATCAAATCACCCCTCAACCTCCTTTGCTCTAATGAAAAGAAATCCAGCTTCTCCAACCTGTTCTTGTAGCTAAGATCCCCTATCCCCGGAACCATTCTTGTAAATCTCCTCTGCACCCTCTCAAATGCCTTCATATCCTTCCTAAAGTGTGGTGACCAGAACTGGATGCAATACTCCAGCTGTGGCCTAACCAGCACTGTATAAAGGTTCAGCATAACTTCTCTACTTTTAGACTCAATACCTCTCTTTATGAAGCCCAAGATCCCATACACTTTGCTAACCACTCTCTCAATATGTCCTGTCACCTTCAGGGACCTATGCACATTAACTCCCAGGTCCCTCTGTCCCTGGACACTCTTTAAAACTGTGCCGTTAAGTGTATATTGCCTCTCCCTGTACCTTCTGCCAAAATGCATCACCTCACACTTCTCTTTATTAAATTCCATCTGCCACTCGTCTGCCCATTCTACTAGCTTTTCTGTGTCCTGTTGCAGTCGATTGGTATCATCCTCACTGTTTGCCACACCCCCAAGTTTGGTGTCATTGGCAAATTTTGAAATTCTACTCTGTATTCCAATATCCAGGTCATTTAAGAGACTGCCCTTGACATCAAGGCAGCATTTGACCAAGTGTGGCATCAAGGAGCCCTAGTAAATCTGAAGTCAATGGTAATCGGGGGGAAACTCTCCACTGGCTGGAGTTATACCTAGCACAAAGGAAGACGGTTTAGGTGGTTGGAGCTCAATTATCACAGTCACAGGACATCGCTGCAGGAGTTCCTCAGGGCAGTGTCCTAGGCCCAACCATCTTCAGCTGCTTCATCAATGACCTTCCCTCCATCATAAGGTCAGAGGTGGTGATGTTCGCTGATGACTGCACAGTGTTCAGTGCCATTCGCAACTCCTCAGATAATAAACCAGTCCATGCCCACATGCAGCAAGACCTGGATGACGTTCAGGCTTGTGCTGATAAGTGGCAGGTAACATTTGCACCGCACAAGTGCCAGGCAATGATTATCCCCAAAAAGCAAGCATCTCACCACTGCCCCTTGCAATTCAATGGCATTGCCATCACCAAATCCCCCACCATCAATATCCTGGGGTGTCACCATTGACCAGGAACTTAACTAGACAAGCCACATAAATACTGTGGCAACAAGAGCAGGTCAGAGGCTGGGTATTCTGTGGCGAGTGTCTCATCTCCTGACTCCCCAAAGCCTTTCCACCATCTACAAGGCGCAAGTCAGGAATGTGAGGGAATTCTCTTCACTTGCCTGGATGAGTGCAATTCCAACAACACTCAAGAAGCTCGACACCATCCAAGACAAAGTTGCCCGCTTGATTGGCACCCCATCCACCACCTTAAACATTTACTCCCTCCACCACCGGCATACCATGGCTGCAGTGTGTACCATCTACAAGATGCACTGCTGTAGCTCGCCAATGTTTCTTCGGCAGCACCTCCCAAATCTGCAACCTCTTCCACCTAGAAGGACAAGGGCAGCAGCTGCATTGGAACACCACAACCTCCATGTTCCCCTCCAAGTCACACACCATCCTGACTTGGAAGTATATCGCTGTTCCTTCATTGTCACTGGGTCAAAATCTTGGAACTCCCTCCCTAACAGCACTGTGGGAGTATCTTCACCCCATGGACTGCAGCGGTTCAAGAAGGCAGCTCACCACCACCTTCTCAAGGGCAACTAGGGATGGGCAATAAATACTGGCCTTGCCAGCGACGCCCACATCCCATGAACGAATGAATAAATGAGGGCTGCACCCAGGTTCTCCGATGACTCCCTCCACATTGTTGTGGAATGAGTCAGAGCACACAGGGAGGTCCTCTTCCTTCCTGATAGGTGGAAGAGATCTCCTCAGAAAACCAAAGGAGCCTGGCTCCAGATAGCCGAGGAGGTGAACAGCAGAGATGTCATGAGGAGGACCTGGGTGCAGTGCTGTAAACGCTTCAGTGATCTTGTGAGATCAGGAAATGTGAGTCCAAAGTCACACTCACCCTCATCCTGCTGTGCCTCTCATCACATCCCCATCACTCTACCTTCCCAACCCTGCTCCTGCACATCCTTAATCACACCAACATATCTTGCACCTCTACCCATCCCTGTCTCTCTATCTACATTATCACATCCCCATCTTACTAGCAATCTGTAAGCGGTTTTTGATCCTAGCCCAATTGCTAGACGGACAGTTCGAATCGCCCCTGCCTTACGAAAGTTCTATACCTGGGAATTATTATTCAGAGTGTAAATGAAATAAGTCACGGACAGGAATACTTCGGTGAAAAATCAAACTTATATTTATTTGGTCTAACCTACACTGGCTAAAACATGCACTGCTAAACAAAATCACTATCCCTGTGGAGAATAAAATCCAGGTTACAATCAACATACATACAGTACAAAACTGGGGACTATAACAAGCAGTAATTCCCTTGTTGCTATGGTGGACTCTAATTCCACCCCTACCAACGAATCACCCAGTCGCATAAACCCCTTCACCTGGCTGAACCAAACGAAGCTCCCACCCTCGGAATAGCCCAAAAACTTCACTTCTGAGAGACTGTGATTACCCCCACACGTGTTTGGATTCGGTCGCTCTGCTTGTTAGCTTCTCTGGTACTTCTTGTTAGTTCAATCTTGTAGGAGCAGTGAGTGAGAGAGAGAGAATGGTGGAAAAGAGTCTATCTTTATATTAGTCTGCCTACCCCTTTTCCCACCAATCTTTAAAATCCATTTGCTTCTGAGCACTCCGTTGCTTAATCAGTGATGGGTCATCATCGGACCCACGCGTATTCCGTGATTAGATTAATGGCCCTAGGTCTGGGACATATATTTGGTCTTTGTGTTGGGAAAAACTGGCTCCCCTTCAGCTGGATGAAGCTAGTGGGTCCATTATTCTGCTTCTCTTCTGAGATGGAAGTGAGAAGTGCTTTGCATATTAAAGTGGCTTTTCTAATCAAGTTCAATGGCCCCCTTCCTTGTTGCAGGACTGTCAGGCGAACCCATACATACTGGATGATGGACAGTTCTTTTGTCACAGCCAACTGCCATGCGTTCTCTGGAGTTTTAACAAGCCAGTCTTTCATTTGTCTGCACAGGGCGATCCCACAACAGGGAAAATACCCTCAGAAAAATCCCATAAAGTCCACAAAATATTCCCAACTGAGTCCATTCTTCAGAGACTTTGCGATCTCTTCAGTCCCCCATTTGAAGCTTTTCTTTCCACAAAGCATCACTCGACGAGAGAGCAAAGGCCAAAGTCTCCCACAAGTGAATCTGTTTCCCTGATTTTACATTTTAGAACCCTGGAACTGTACCCCTTACTGCATGTCATAGTTCCCTTTTACCGAGTCAAAACATCAGCGAAACGGCTTCTTAACACATTCAAACGGCTGGGTTCCAATTCCCACCGACAAACTTCAAGTCAAAATACAGAACATTAATAAGATCCACAGGACGTTACCAAAAAAGTCACCGTGCACTTCACACAGTACAGCATTGACAGGTGGTAACACATTACAAAAATGCAACAGCGCACATGGCGCAATACAGAGTGCAAAACTATAACCAGAATACAATACTTGCTTACAGAACTTCGGTACATTACAAGTTTTGGCAGGGAGAAAACATCATCAACACAAATCAAATTACACCTTTCCGGATCGATCTAACACCCCTTGCCACTGTGCTTGGAGCATCTGGCTCCGTCGCCTGCAGCTGGTGTAAAACAAGTAGCTTACAAGCAATAATTGTATGATAACTAATGCATGGGAGCAGATGCGAATCCAGGGGGGAATCTCTATACTCAGACCGATGTCTCACCATGGTGGCGAGACAATCCCTTTGATCTCCTCCCCCACTTCTACTGTCTTTTGCTCTAAAGTGTAAAAATGTTTCTGGGAGAGCTCAACGCTCTTTATTAACTCAGTGAGGTGTTCCGGCAGAAAGGGAATCGGGTACCTGAAATGCTCCACATAGTCCTGGAGACGCGTGAAGGTGAAGGTGTTGTTCACAGTGAGGTGAATGGTTGAGGGTTCGGGGATGGGAGTAATTCGCTCTTGTGCCACTTGAACCTCAGCCTTGGGTTTGAAGCAAAAACTGCTCTCGCTCACCGGACACCACATGTCCTGGCTGTACCGGTAGCGGAGCGCACTTGTGGTGACACAGCATGTCCCACTCCCTACGGATGCTACCTGTGGAGGTACGTGATCTGGTGCCATCACTTCCATGGTGCAATTGATAGGTTCCGCGCCTGCAGAAGCAAACCCACATTCTGGTCGCGCAAAAGCGCACTTGTGGGGACACAGTATTATGTGTGCACCCGGCTCTGGCATCCAGAGAGGTCAGCGCCTGTCATAGCATGCTCCCACTTTATGACATACGGCAGGACCGCTTTAAAACAGACATGCACTCCTCCACGAATGACCCCGATATTCTCAACCCTCTATACCGGTACCGGCCGAGATGACCCACCCATTACCGGCATCCTCACTACAATTCCCATCACTGTATGGTTGGACCGCCCGCAATCTACAGGGACAGGGTAGGCTTCAGAGGCTAAACGAAGCTGGCATGGGCTCAATGAATTGCTATACGGGTGCAGCGTGGCGAGATGCTTGTTGCTTAACCATGAAGGGACGTGACCTTGCCTCAGGTCCTCCAGGTTACTGCGGCCCTCGCCCAGCAGCCATGCTCCATACAACACACACACCTCATTCCGTGCAGCCTGCTCCGAGGCATTCCTGTCCTCCCGTACCAAATCATTAACAGTTTTTGCATGCCTCTCCAGCTCTGCAGTGACCTCCTTTAAATGAATGGTCATTGCCTGGTCCTCATGAAGCTCTGAACCCACCACTGTATTCTCTTCCCCTAGAATCTTATGCAGTTGGTTCTTTAACCCAGTGATCTGCATCTGGAGTTGAGCATCATTCATACTATTAATAATACCCGTTCCTGTACTGAACGCTGTGGCTACATCGTTCCAGGTCCCTCTTCTCTGCCTCCCGGACCCCACACTATCCCCAACATTCAGATTATAAAGCTGTTCTTTCTCTACATTTCCATAGTCCAGTTCATAAAATTCCTGAAACATCACTTTCAACAGAGCTTCATAAAGCTTCTCCGTCTTCCTTCGACACCACACAGGCAGATGGACTTCAGTCAGGTTCATGATCACGGATGCCACAGTGTTTCCACGTTCTGAAACAACACTTTGTAAGTAAGGATTAACAACAACCCATTTCCTGGACCCCTGGTGGTGGTGGGACACCCAGGTGGTAGCCCCTATTCTCCGGCATGGGACGGACACTTCACCATAGGTGAACTTGTCATGGCTGGAATACCGGGTGGAATTCGACCCCAGCCATCCAGGCCATCTTCCCTCGTGGAGATAGATGCTCGCCCCCTCCTTCAAGCCACCTCCTGTGGTCACTGTCGGTCTGTCTCCGCCGGTGTAGCTGAAGATAACTGACTCCTCGGTGTCGCCCCTGTGACTCGTGCTGGCTTTAATCATGATGATCAGGACTACCATGGCTGACTTCATCTTGTTCTTAGGTGTTCCCTGAAAACACACAGAATGCAACATTGTCCTTGGGTGCTGCCTCACCTTTCCAGACGCAGCTACACACGATTAAAATCCAAACTATACAGACAAGCTAAGGCAACAGACAGGAGAGAAAGAAGTTATGTACAGCGCCACCCGCCTCCGGGTGGCCACACTAGGTCTCCTCGACCCTGGGCCTCTTACGACTCCGGCTTCCTTCGTTCACCGGTGTGTAAGGAGGCGTCCACGGCACCCTCGGCTGTGGGATCCTCGCACTCCTTCTCACTCCTGCCCCCACAGATGGAACGACTGGTCCCTTTGTGGGCTCCTCACAGTCCCAGATTATGGGCTGGAGACCCACACCTGTAGCGCAGCTCACCACTCCCTGCTATTTCCTCCTCTTATCAGCTCTTTCCCCAGGGTTAAAAAGCTTGCACTGATTGATATGGAACCACTTAGTGCGTCGGGGTATTTTGACCGCATATACCATCGGACTCGCCCTATCCACGATACTGTACGGTCCCATGTATAGTGGTTCAAAAATCCCTACCTTGGCGAAGTTTCTAACCATTACTTGATCTCCAACCTTCCACTCATGGTGCCTCTGAGACTCTAGCAGTAAACGATTTCTACGATGTTGCTTCCCCATGTTACTGGCAGCCTGCCAGTGGATCTGCCTGAGATACTCAAGCAAATTCTTAACAAACCTGTCCCGGTTCACCTCTCTCAACTGACCTTCCGTGAGAACCAGGGCCAGTACATGGCTGGGCGTTCTCACGACCCTGCCAGTCACGAGCTCATGCGGGGAATACCCTGTGCTTCCAGATGGGCTGGCTCGGACCCCCATCAGAACTAACGGCAAGACCTCCGCCCATTTTCCAGGCGAGTCTCCCGTCTCCTTCCGTAACTTTTCCTTGATGGTCCTATTCATCCGCTCCACAATCCCTGATGACTGTGGGTTGTGTGCAATGTGCCATTTACCCTCTACACCTAGCATCTTCAGAGTCGCCTGCATGACTGCCCCTGTGAAGTGACTCCCCTGATCGGACTCTACATACTGTGGTAGCCCCCACCTAGAGAACACTTCTTTCACTAGAATCCTTGCGGTCTCCAAAGCTGTGGCTGTTCGGCATGGGAAGGCTTCTACCCATTTAGAGAACACATCCACCTGGACCAGGCAGTACTTGTAACCCCCCTGTGCGGTGGGCAGCGGTCCGATATAATCGACCTGTATGGACTGCCATGGTCCCTCCACTCTCCTAGTGTGTCCCATGGGTACCTTCCTTTTCTGGGGGTCAGGGTTGTTTGCAGCACACACCAAGCAATCCGCGCAGAAGTCGTGGACGTCCTCCCTCAGTTGCGGACACCACCCTGCCTGTTCCACCAGTTGCCAGGTGGTCTCCGGCCCGGGGTGCCCCGCTCCTGGATCCTCGTGGGCCAACTGAAGGAATTCCCTCTGGTGCTGCCGCGGAACTACCCACTGTTCCCCTCTGAAAACCATCCCTTCCTTTACCGTAATACCTGCCACTCCGTATGGACCCTCTACCTTACCTCCCTTAGCCAGCGTATCCAGAACAGTCTTTAGGGCGGGTTCCCGTGCCTGGACCACCTCTAGGTCTGGGACCAATGCTACCCCTGCAATCCCTTGGGTCCCACCTCTGTCTCTGATCGCTACTACCAGACTCGACCCATATGGATCCCAAAACGCGCCCTTACGACCACCCTCTTTGGCCAGCACGTCAGCCTGCTGATTGCCCTCCGCATGGGGTCCTGTCTTAGAATGGGCCTTGACTTTGTGGATATAGAAATCCCCCTGGGTTCCTATCAATGTAAAAATCTGTCGCAACAATGGCTTGGTTGCTAGGGGTTTCCCGTCTGCAGATGTGAACCCGCGACGAGACCAAATGGCTAAATATTCTGCACATGAATTGCAAGTGAACATGCCGTCTGAGCAGATCATGTAGGGAACTCTTCAGGGTGGGTAAACACATACACCACTGCCAACAGTCCAGCGTGCTGGGCGCTCATGGTGCTCGGGAGTTTAATGGCCTTGGCAATGCCTGCCTTTGGGTCAAAAATCCCACATCCAGTGAGTCGCTCCCCGGCCACCATGGCACTGGACCCGTCTACATAGATCTCGCTGCCCGTGGGATGGATCTCAGCCCGAAACCCTATGTCTACGTCCCATACCCCTTCAACAGAACATTTGTGGGCCACCCCTGGGTAGATCAAATTTGCGGCGAGCTTGGGCTCACAGAGGCCTTTCACACTCAAATTCATCTGAGAGAGCAATAAAGTCCAGCGAGCAATGCGTGCACTGCTCACCATGCCGTCCTTTATTCTCCCATCCAGAAGCATCTGAGTGGGCGTATGATGGGTTTAGAGAGTTACCGGGGACGCCCCCGTGAAGATTTGGAATTTCCTCACAGCCCAATGTGTGGCAAGCAGGTGCCTCTCAAAATTGGAGTACCCCCTCTCTACATCTGCGAGGATTCTTGATGAGTATACCACAGGCCTCAGCTTGCCATGTTGCTCCTGGAGCAGCACTGCGCTCAAACTGTCCCCTGTGGCAGCTACCTCCAAAAAGAACTCCTTTCCCCTATCAATCGCTCCTAAAGCCAGTGCGGTCTGCAGATCTCCCTTCAGATGACTAAAAGCTGCCATGCAGTCCTCAACCCACTCCCAGCCCACTCCCTGGTGGAGGAGCCGGAGTAGAGGAGCTGCCGTAGCGGCATAGTCCTCTATGAAACCCCTGCAGTACCCTGTGAGTCCCAGGAAGGATCTTACCCCCGTTACCGTGGTCGGGGCAGGTAGCTCCTGTACCGCCTTCCTCCTCGCCTCATCGATGGCCCTCTCCCCAGCACGCACGGTCAGCCCGAGGAATGTTACTTCCTGCTGGCCGATCTGTGCTTTCCTGGGATTAACTTTAAACCCAGCTTCATTTTAGAGACTTAGCAGCTCAGCCAGCAGGGATCCATGCTCCTCCCCCTCGTTGGAGAACAAAAGCAGGTCATCCACGTACTGCACAAGCTGCTGTGGTCTGCTAAACTCTTTTAAGCAGTTGGCCATACATTGGTGGAAAATAGAAGGACTGTTGTGAAACTCTTGGGGAAGGCAGGTCCATGTGTACTGCTGACCCTTGAAAGTGAATGTGAATTTATACTGGTCCTCCCTTTTGAGAGGGATAGACCAGAATCCGTTCGAAATGTCCAGCACCGTGAATGTCTTCACGGATGCTGGGATACTCCCAATCAGGTCGGCTACGGCTGCGACGGTGGGGGCACAGACTGGGATGCTCTTGTTAAGCAGCCGATAGTCCACAGTTGCACTCCACGAATTGTCCGGTTTCCTAACCGGCCAAATCGGAGAGTTCACATGTGTCGCAATGGGTCTCAACACACCCTGCTCAACCAGTGATCCCAATGCCGTCTCTAAATCCGCCTCTGCCTCTCTAGGGAAGTTGTACTGTTTCTGTGGTCAGGCCATGGAGTCTCCTTCTACTCTGACCTCCACCTCTATTACCACAGTCATGCTTGTGTGTAGCGAATGCCGCGAGGTTGGCTCGCACATCCGCTATGTAATCCACCGGGGTAGAAGTGACCAAAAGTTCAAGGTCATAACTACCCTTGGGCTTCATCGTGCACACGTTTCCCTTGACTTGCTTCCCTGGTATAACTACTGTGGTGTATGTAACCTGTTCCACCTTAAGAGAACTTAAGCCTGTTCCACCTTAAGAGATGTACTACTTTCTCTGGCTGCTGTATACGTAATACCGGTGGTGACCACCGGTATATAAGTACTGTGTAGTGATATTGCTGTTAGTATAGCCCTGACCTCCAACTAGTAAAGACCTGTTGAAACATTATTCTTGTAGTCTGTGTCAGTAATTAATCTTAAATACAACTAGAACACACAGACTTAACAGTGGCGACGAGTCCGATTCTTACCCTGCGGCAGTTTATATCCACGGCGGCTTCGTCCACAGAATGGGCGTCGAAGAGAGGCATCCACCCTCATCACCCTGCTGGAAGACACGTCGCGCGGCAGGCATCGAGAACCCGGAGTGCAGAAGATATCCTGAACTCGAAGCCTCCATCAGCGGCAGTCAGCTATCTTCCTTCTACCTCGGTGGTGGGTAAGCCGGTCAGCGACGCGAGCAGAAAGTCGGCCGCGTTGGCTGTACAGATGGGGAGGGAAGACGGAGGAATAAGGGCGGTGAGATCGATCGCGACCGGAGGTAAGGGCCGGGCCGCATTCGGGCCAAAAGGCGCAGCACGGGGACATCGATCGCGGCTGGTGATAAGGGCCAGGCCGCATTCGGGCCAAAAAGGCGCAGTGTCTGGGGCGACTGAAGGAGCGAGAGCCGCGGTGAAGGCGAACGCAGCCGGTGCTAATAACCGGGCTGCAAGAAGGGCTGCGAGGCGCGACATCGGGGAAGCGTGAATGCCCGAGGGAGCCGCGGTGAAGCGGAGACAGCGTCGGGGGAGTTACTAACCGCTGGGAAAGGGGAGCAGCAGCGGCACGGCAAACGCCATTGCAGCCAGCGGGTGAAGAAGGCGAGCGCGGGAAAGACCGCCAAGCGCGGGAAACCACCATATTGTAGGCGGAGGATGAAGACAAGAGCGGGAAGCCGCCATCTTGGAAAAAGGGAAATCAGTAAAAAAATTGCAATGATGCCTAAACATGGGAACATTAATACCTTTGATAGCGACATCGAAGATTGGGCCACGTATGTAGAACGCATACAAAATTATTGTAAAGCAAATAAAACCCCAGATGATGAGAAAGCACTAACTTTATTAAACTTAATGGATGCAAAGACATACGGGCAATTGAAACACCTTTTATCACCAGATGAACCGGCGGAGAAGACGTTCGAGGAGATTGTTACTGTCCTGAGAAATCATCTAAACCCCACGCCGCTGATGCTAGCGGAACGATTTAAATTTTACAGCAGAAAGCAGCTGAAAGATGAAAGCAATGCTGAATATTTAATGGAATTGCGTAAGCTAGCAAAGTACTGTCAGTTTGGAACGGGACTAACAGATGCGCTAAGAGATAAATTTGTGTGTGGATTATTAAAAGAAGATACACAAAAGCGACTGCTCGAGGAGAATGAGCTGACGCTTGAGAAAGCGGTCACTATGGCAGCATCACATGAAGCCGCAGCGAGAGGCACGGCAGTAATGCAGCTACGGTCACCGGAACTCAGTACAAATCAATTGGTTTTGAGTACTGTAAAATGTTATCGTTGTGGAAAGACAACGCACGATCAGAACCAGTGTTGGTTTAAAAACCAAGAATGCAGAACGTGTGGCAGGCTTGGCCACATAGCTAAAGTATGCCGGTCAGGAAAGAAGACCAGCAACAAAAAGTCACCGCAAGGAAAATACATAAAGGTACACAAGGTGACAAAGAACAGTTCGAACGAACAGAAGTCAGATTCAGACGCCAGCAGTAATGAACTGGGTAGCTTAAGAGTACACAACATTGGTAAGGATGCAGATCTCCAGACAATTTGGGTCACTCTTCAGATAGCAGGAGTCCAAGTAAAGATGGAATTGGACACTGGATCGGCATTGACGGTCATGAATAAGAAAGATTACAAAAGGTTATTCCAACATATTCCCCTACGGGATACGGAGATTATATTGAAAACATACACGGGGCAAAGAGTGTACCCCATCGGAAAGATAGAGGTAAAAGTGGTCCACAAGGGCAAAGAAAGCCAAGTAATGGACTTATATGTGCTACCTGAAGGAGGTCCACCACTACTGGGACGGGAGTGGATTAGGAAAATGAATATGGACTGGCACTCCTTAAAGGCACTAACGGTAGATTCCGGGGAAACAGATGTCAAACCTAAACGATTGTCCAGAACATTGGATGATGCTAAAGAGGTGTTCCAGCAGGGACTGGGAACACTGAGAGGAATTACGGCAAACATCAAGATTGATGAACATGCACACCCAAAATTTTTCAAAGCCAGACCGGTACCCTATGCAATACGACCTGCTGTAGAAGCGGAACTGGAAGCGCTAGAACGTTCAGGTGTACTGTCTAAGGTAGATTGGAGTGAGTGGGCTACGCCCATTGTTCCTGTTATGAAACGTCCTTTGAGCAACAAGCCAGGAGAACCAGGGAAGGTTCGCATCTGTGGAGACTTCAAGATCACCGTTAATCCGGTGCTTCACATGGTGCAGTATCCGCTTCCGCGGATTGAGGATATTTTTGCTTCGTTGTCTGGCGGGAAACACTTCGCCAAGATAGACCTGGCGCAGGCGTACTTGCAGATGGAGGTTGAAGAAGAGTCACGCCAGTACCTCACGATCAACACGCATAGAGGTTTGTACCGGTATAATAGGCTGGTTTTTGGAGTGGCATCGGCTCCAGCAATTTGGCAGAGGGCCATGGAGCAGGTATTACAGGGAATTCCAGGCACACAATGTTACCTGGATGATATTCTGATTACAGGAGATGGTGATGAAGAACACCTCGCAAACTTGGAACTGGTGCTCAACAGACTGAAAGAGTATGGACTTCGAGTTAATCGGCAGAAATGTGAGTTCTTTCAGAAGCGGATCTCGTACTGTGGTCATGTCATTGACCGGGAGGGGCTTCATAAGTCTCCTGACAAGATAGAGGCAGTTGTAAAAGCTCCCGCGCCAGATAATGTCTCTCAGGTGAGGTCGTTTCTAGGATTGATTAACTATTACCATAAGTTTCTACCGAATCTATCCACGGTACTGCACCCGCTGAACGCTCTTTTACAGAAGGGGGTACCATGGGAATGGAGCGAAAACTGTAAGAAGGCATTTCGCAAAAGCAAAGAATTGACCACCTCAGAGGAAGTGTTGGCTCACTTCAACCCGACACTGCCTATTCGGTTGGCATGTGATGCTTCTCCATATGGTATTGGGGCAGTACTCTCACACAAGTTGCCAAATGGCACGGAAAGGCCAGTCGCATTTGCATCCAGATCATTGACCTCCGCTGAGCGCAACTATGCACAGATCGATAGGGAGGCTCTCAGCCTTGTATGGGGAGTGAAGAAGTTTAATCATTACCTGCAGGGCCAAAAATTCACACTTCTGACAGACCATCAGCCGTTGGTATCCATTTTTAACCCTAAGAAGGGTGTTTCGGTGATGACAGCACAGAGACTCCAGAGATGGTCCCTTTTCCTAGGGGCACATCAATATCAAATAGAATTCAACGGTACAAAGCAGCATGGCAATGCTGATGGGCTGTCGCGCCTGCCACTACCTGAAGAAGAAGAGACGGCGAAAGTTGACCCTGTTGAGTTATTTCATTCTACCATCATCGAGTGTTTACCAGTCACCAATGCAAGTCTTGAAAGAGAAACCAGGAACGACCCGACACTGTCCCGAGTCTACGAGGTGACAGTGAAGGGATGGCCAACACATGGTGATCCTCTGTTACCGGCATTCTCGGCAAGGCGAGACCAGCTGTCCGTCTGCCATGGTACTTTGATGTACGGGACAAGAGTGACTATTCCTCCCAAGTTAAGGGAAAGAGTTCTAAAGGAACTGCATGAAGGTCATCTGGGGGGAGTTAAGATGAAAAGTCTTGCTAGGGCTTATGTATGGTGGCTGGGTATTGACCAACAGATAGAGGAGTTGACGAAAAGCTGCGCTGGGTGCCAAAAAGTGCAAAATGCACCTCCGATCGCACCGCTACACCCATGGGAATGGCCTTCAGCCCCATGGCAACGCGTACATATTGACTTTGCTGGTCCATTCATGGACTCCATGTTCCTAATTGCGGTGGACGCACATTCCAAATGGCCAGAAGTGATCAAGATGAATACCACTACTTCAGAAAAGACAATTGCGGTGTTAAGAACAATATTCGCAAGGAACGGATTGCCAGAACAGATATGTTCGGACAACGGACCACAGTTCATGTCGGAAGAATTCCAAAAATTCTTAAAGAAGAATGGGGTGAAACATTATACCTCTGCCCCATATCATCCGGCGACAAACGGGTTGGCCGAGAGATTTGTCCAAACATTCAAAAAGGCAATAAAGGCCATGAACGATGATCAGATTCCGTTACAACACAAGGTGGACAATTTCCTAATGGCATATCGAAACGCTGCTCATGCAGTAACTAACCAAAGTCCTGCCATGATGTTTTATAACAGGAGGTTGCGGTCCAGGTTGGACTTGTTAAAACCAAATGTGCGGAGGGAAGTGGAAAACAAACAGTTCCGGCATATTAATAACAAGACCACTCGAGGTTTCAACGTAGTACAACCAGTGTTGGCAAGGGACTATGGAAACGAAAAATGGCAGTCCGGAACAATTTGGGCCAGACAAGGACCTCTGATGTACACAGTAGATATTGGTAACAATGTGATAAGGCATCATGCGGATCAACTGGTAGAATCGAGAGCAAGGGTCGAACCCATGGTTGCGACAGAGACAACTGTGGAAGATGTTAATGAACCTGAAGCATCTACCTCGGCAGGGAATGTACCTGATGATGACGTCCAATACATAGGAAACCAACTAGAGGAGTCACCTCAGCAACAAGAATCAGAGACCACTGAAAGGCGTTATCCAACCCGAATCAGAAGGCCTCCTGAGAGACTGAACCTTTGAACTGTTTATACCTGAAGTTATATATGTATATATGTTATTATGTTATGTTAAATGGGGATATGACTGTTAAGCTAAAAAGGGAGGATTGTGGTGTATGTAACCTGTTCCACCTTAAGAGAACTTAAGCCTGTTCCACCTTAAGAGATGTACTGCTTTCTCTGGCTGCTGTATACGTAATACCGGTGGTGACCACCGGTATATAAGTACTGTGTAGTGATATTGCTGTTAGTATAGCCCTGACCTCCAACTAGTAAAACCTGTTGAAATGTTATTCTTGTAGTCTGTGTCAGTAATTAATCTTAAATACAACTAGAACACACAGACTTAACAACTACCACCTCCTTCTCCTTTCCCATGCATACTGCCCCCCAAAGACAGTGATTCTGGAAATCCACCAATATTTTGTGGGCCAGTATGAAGTCTGCCCCCAAAATGTCTATTCCCTCCCGCTCCCACCACATCAGGACACATCTCCACTCCGTATGGAGTGTACCCAGATCGATGGCTAGCGGGATGGAGGAAGACCCAGCCTGTTCGTTCCCGGTGAACCCTACTAAGTTATGTGGGACCCCGCTCGATAGAGGTGATGTGGTCGGGTTATCTGCACAAACAATGGTGCTTGAAGCTCCAGTGTCCAGCAGATAGGTCCTTTGCAACTTCTCCACCCCCATTTTTCACGCACGGTCTCTTCAAGCATCATAACTTAGTGGGCACAGGTAAACGGGCTGAGAAGCCCCTAGTCATGGGTCGGGATTGTTCGGGGCGGATGGGAGTACGCTGCCCACTGCCGCATCCACCCTACCCTGCCCTGCCGGAAAAACTGTGCGGAGAGCAGCCACTAATACCGCGAACAGATCAGTGCTGCTTCCTGCCACAGCTGCGGCTTTCTGCACTGGCGCTGGAGAATCCCCTTTCCCGCTCCTTTTGTCAGAGACTGGGCAGTCTTTCCTCCAGTGCTCTTTACTCCCGCACCTATAATAACCTTGCTTCTTCTCTGAGCTACCCCCTTCCTGGCGCCAATCTCTTCTAACGTTGCCTCCGCTAGGCTTTAACTCGTGTACTCTGCCATTTGGTTTGTCATCCTCACCCCTACCATTCTTAAAAGAGAGAGAGTTAACTGCCGGAAAAGACATACTTGCTCTCGAGTCAGTACAAAGAAGGTTCACTCGGTTAATCCCGGGGATGAGGGGGTGGTCATATGAGGAGAGGTTGAGTAGATTGGGACTCTACTCATTGGAGTTCAGAAGAATGAGAGGCAATCTTATTGAAACATATAAGATTGTGAAGGGGCTTGATCGGGTGGATGCGGTGAGGATGTTCCCAATGATGGGTGAAACTAGAACTAGGGGGCATAATCTTAAAATAAGGGGCTGCTCTTTCAAAACTGAGATGAGGAGAAACTTCTTCACTCAGAGGGTGGTAGGTTTGTGGAATTTGCTGCCCCAGAAAGCTGTGGAAGCTACATCATTAAATAAATTTAAAACAGAAATAGATAGTTTCCTAGAAGTAAAGGGAATTAAGGGTTATGGGGAGCGGGCAGGAAATTGGACATGAGTCTAGGTTCGGAATGGACATGGCCCTGTGGGTAGTGGAGTGGGCCCAGGGGCCGTGTAGCCTGGTTCTGCTCCTACTGTGTTCTAATTCTGTGTTAGATTTCAGGAGATGGTTTTATTCCTGTTCCTGGCTGGGGTGGAGGTCGCCTTTACAGAAGGTAAGTACTGTAGAAAATATAGGGACAGAGTGATCTCCTGGAAGAATTTCAATCGCCTAGATGGGTCGGAGAGGAATTTCCCAGATTTTTTTCTCCCAAATTGGCCATTGGGTCTTTTATCTGGTTTTTCGCCTCTCCCGGGAGATCACATGGGTTTGGGTGGATGGAGAGTGATAGAAGATTTGAGGTTAGGATCAGATCAGCCATGATCTTATGGAATGGTGGAGCAGGCTCGAGGAGCCGATTGGCCTACTCCTGCTCCTATTTCTTATGTTCTTATGTTCTTATGTTCACACTGTGATCTGTGGTCTGGGGATCCCTGGAATCGAACCACCCCGCTGCTTTGGCCTTGATCCTGGGCAGGCTGTTCGCCACCAGGTTCCTCAGCCAATGAGCCCTAGGCTCCCCCTGCAGCTGCGCCAAGTCGGGCACCCCCGCACAGGCACTCCGGTAGACAGACCCACAGCCTGTCCATGAAAGCCTGCGGTGCCTCCCCAGCTGACTGCAGTGTCCTTTCCACTCGGGAAAAGGGACTTCCATCATTGAGGCCCATAGCCTCTAGGCTGTCATCCTTTATCCCCTCTCATGTACCCTGCCCCCTCTTACTACCTGCTGAGAGCGGCTAGTACAACCTATTATCCAGGGAAAATAAAAGTAATTTGGCTGTCTCAGCTTCGTTACAATTATTGATCCCCCCACCTGCTCCACATCTGTAAAATGGACAGATGGGTCCCCTGTGCTGGTCAGTGTGGTCAGGTTAGATACCATTGCCTGCAGCTGGGGGGTTGTATACGGGACCACGAAGTCACTCTGCAGTGCTCCTTGCTCTTGACCGTCTACAGGCGCACCGTATTTCCGCTGCCGGACAGGGCACATGGGTCCTGGTCCCGGCCCTTCGGGTGGTGGTCGACCGTCCTCCTCTGCCTCAGTCCTCCTTATCTCCCTCCTGCTCTTTCTCATCTACCCGGGCCATTCCCGGAGCTACCAAGCAGATGATCCCTTTGGCCTTAGCTACAGCATCGGTCTAATTCCAGATCTGCTCCTGGCAAGGGCCATGATTACCCGTAACAAACCCTCCAGTGCTGGCGACTCTGTATGCCACCTGAATATCCTTTAACTGCTCTCCCAGCACCTTTACCTCACTCGACAAGCGAGCATTCTCCTCCCTAACCACCCTCTCGCTCCCCTTTGCCTCAGTTACCTGGCATTGCAGGAACTCCTTATGGTTACGGAAGGTTTCCTCCTGGCTTATTCTTCCCTGCTTCTCATCCCTTAACTCCGTGCATAACCTGCTCCCTACTACAGTCCTTGTGTCTGACTGTGCCTCGGACTCCCTGAGCTCTGCCTCTAACTTAGCCACCTGCTTATCTAGCAGTTGGACTTGTCTTTGAAGACAGACGAGCCATATCGCCTTTGCAATGCTGCGCCTATGCTCCTTGCCCTCCGTCCATTCTGCCTCTGCGTCCACCGGACTCTCAGCATGCAAGAAGCCTAGCACGCACTTCTTCGTGACATTAACCTTCTTAAACACATATGAAGAAATCCTTTCCTCCATTTGGGATCTTTCGCCAGAAGCGCTGTCCATGACTGATTTACACTCCTTTAACCCAGGTTCTGCCGCCGGTCGCCAAGAGATGTAAGCGGTTTTTGATCCTAGCCCAATTGCTAGATGGACGGTTCGAATCGCCCACGCCTTACGAAAGTTCTATACCCGGGAATTATTATTCAGAGTGTAAATGAAATAAGTCATGGACAGGAATGCTTCGGTGAAAAATCAAATTTATATTTATTTGGTCTAACATGCACTGGCTAAAACATGCACTACTAAACAAAGGCCCAGTAATTCCTGTCACAACGCGTGAGTACGGACGGGGTACTCACGCGTGTGCCCGGAGGAATTGCTGGTTTTCAGCATGAACAGCGCATGCGCTGAAAACCGGCATTTCCTGTCCTCTGACCCAAGGGGTTAAGAGGCAGAACGCTTGCGACTTGTGATGCAGCGCGTGCGCGCTGAAATTCCTTCTTTTTTCCAGAGTTGCCCGAGTGTAAAGGCCTCTGGTTTTTACGCGTGGAAAAACCAGACGTAAGTATTTAGTTTTACAGGTAAGTGGTCTTTTGGTACAATTTAGACATTTTTTTTCCACAGGTTTATTATTTTAAAAGCATTTACAGTAAGGTAAGTTTAGTTTTCGACCCTATTTTTTAAAAATTTATTTTTTCAAAAATTTGACTAATTGTTTAAAATATTTTTTTAAACTTATTTATAGTTAATATAATCAGTGGGATGTTTTTTAAAATTTTATTTAAAGTTTAAGTAGTGTTTTGGCAGCCCATACTTTTCATGAGTTTGACAGTTCTTACTCTCAAACTCATGAATGAAGTTTCCTCTCCCCTGATTGGCTGCACAGTGCTCACTGTAGTGTATGTACCTTTAAGGGGAGAACTACTTTTTACAGCTCCTGTATACTGCAGTACCGGTAGTGACAACACCTGTATATAACCCTGAGTAGGGATCTGTACTGTAGTTTTAGAGTAAGCCTCATCCAGTAAACACCTGTTGATTGTTCCTCTGCAGTCTCTGTCTATTTATTGAAGGACACCATACATCAAGATTCACGGATTTAACATTGGCGACGAGTCAATTCGAACCTACCTGCAACTCTGCAGAAGAAGGCTGATTCCAGGGGCACGGGCGTCGAAAATCTGGCGGAGACTCCAGCGAGACGGGCTGGCAGCAGGTACGGCGCAGACCCTTCCCGGACGGCGGCGGCTGGAGCCGACCGATGGCACAGGGGAAGGCCGAGCAGCGTCGCCGGGGTAAGAGAGAGAGTAAAGCGCACAGGGCGCAGCCGGGGTTGAAGACCGAGCGGCGTCGACGGAAAAAAAAAGAGAGGGTAGAGCGCACGGGGCGCAGCCGGGGTTCAGGACCGAGTGGCGTCAACGAGAGAGCTGCGCAGGAAAATGCACAGAGCGCGGCCGGTGTTCAAGGGCTGAGCAGCGTCCGCGGGGGAAGAAAGGAAAGCGCGGGAGACGCCATTTGAGCCGCAATGGAGAAGAAGGGAGAGCGCGGGAGACGCCATTTTTGAGCCACAGCGGAGAAGAAGGGAGAGCGCGGGCGACGCCATTTTTGATCCGCAGCGGAGAAGAAGGGAGAGGGTGGGAGACGCCATTTTGAGCCAGCGGAGAAGAAGGGAGAGCGCGGGAGATGCCATTTTTAGCCTGTCTAACCACACCCAGGGATGCCGAAGAGTGGCAGTGTCACAGCGTTCGACAATGAAGTCGAAGATTGGGCGACATATGTAGAACGCATAGAAGTGTACTGCAAGTCGAATGAAGTGCCAGATGCCAGGAAAGCACTGGTATTGTTGAATTCCATGGGTGCAAAAATGTATGGCTTACTGCGAAACCTAGTAACCCCAGAGAAGCCAGTGGAAAAGGATTTTGAAAGCATAGTGGCAATCCTACAGGACCACTTAAACCCCACACCGCTGCTGATAGCAAAAAGATTTAAGTTTCACAAAAGGAACCAGCATAAAGATGAAAGTAATGCTGAGTATTTAACGGAACTGCGCAAGCTATCGAAACACTGCCAGTTTGGAACGGGGCTAGCAGATACTTTAAGGGACAAGTTTGTGTGTGGGCTTCAAAGTGAAGGAACCCAGAAACGGCTTCTATCAGAAAAGGATCTTACGCTGGACAAGGCTTTCAGCATGGCAGTATCACACGAAGCAGCCGCACAGGGTGCTGCAGATACAACGGAGACCGCAAGAATATGGCACAAATGAAATGTCATATGGAGCAGTGAAGTGTTATCACTGCGGCAGAACAACACACGACCATAAGGATAGTTGGTTCAAGGACCAAGTGTGCAGACAGTGTGGAAAAGTAGGACACATAGCAAGAGTCTGTAGGTCGGGAAAGAAAACCAGCAGCAAGAAATCTCCACAGGAGAAGTACAAAAAGGTACATAAGGTGACGGAGAGTAGTTCAGACGAACAGAAAAGTGATACAGACTCCGGAAGCAAGGAGCTGGGTTGTCTGAAACTACATAATGTAATCAAAATGGAGGATCACCAAACTATCTGGGTCACGCTTAAGATAGATGGAGTCCAAGTGAAAATGGAATTGGACACAGGGTCAGCCCTAACTGTCATAAACCAAAGGGACTACAAGCGACTATTCTCACATATACCCTTGAGAGATACAGAGATTGTCCTGAAGACGTACACGGGGCAAAAAGTCTACCCCAAAGGAAAAATAAGGGTGACCGTTATATATAACGGCAAGGAAACACCAAAAATGGACCTATATGTATTGCCAGATGGAGGACCACCACTACTAGGACGTGAATGGATTCGGAAGATACAGCTAGATTGGCATTCCATAGAAGCACTGACTGTAGATGCCAAAAAGGATGACGACGTCACACCTGGACGACTGTCAAAAATGCTAACTGACGCACAAGAAGTGTTCCAGGAGGGACTCGGAACACTAAAAGGCATAACAGCGATGATCAAAATAGAGGAAAATGCAAGCCCAAAGTTTTTTAAGGCCAGACCGGTACCTTATGCGATCCGCCCAGCCGTCAAAGCAGAGCTGGAAGGTTTGGAACGTTCAGGAGTACTGTCCAAAGTGGACTGGAGCGAGTGGGCTACACCCATCGTTCCTGTAATGAAGAGGTCATTGAGTAATACGCCTGGGGAACCAAAGAAGGTTCGCATCTGTGGGGACTTTAAGGTGACAGTGAACCCAGTCCTTCACATGGTACAATATCCGCTTCCGCGGATTGAAGATATTTTCGCCTCGCTATCTGGAGGAAAATGCTTCACTAAGATTGATCTGGCCCAGGCGTACCTGCAAATGGAGGTAGAAGAAGCCTCGAAACAGTACCTCACGATCAACACTCAGAAAGGTCTCTACCAATACAACCGGCTGGTGTTCGGGGTAGCATCAGCTCCGGCTATTTGGCAAAGGGCAATGGATCAAGTCCTGCAAGGGATTCCAGGGACCCAGTGTTATTTGGACGACATCCTGGTCACGGGCGAAAATGACAGTGATCACCTCGCCAACCTGGAGCAGGTGCTTACTAGATTGAAGGAATATGGGCTCCGAGCTAATCGCCACAAATGCGAGTTTTTCCAGAAGCAGATCTCGTATTGTGGCCGCATTATTGATGAAGAGGGGTTACATAAGTCTCCTGAAAGGATTGAGGCAGTAGTCAAGGCTCCAGCACCGGAAAATGTGTCACAACTGAGGTCGTTCCTCGGGCTGGTGAACTACTATCATAAGTTCTTGGCGAATTTGCCTACATTACTACACCCACTGAACACCCTACTGCAAATGGGGGTACCATGGAAGTGGAATGACGAATGTAAACGAGCTTTCCAGAAGTGCAAAGAATTGATCACATCAAAAGAGGTGTTGGCTCATTTCAACCCAGCACTACCAATTCGGTTGGCGTGTGATGCATCACCCTATGGTATTGGAGATGTGCTGTCGCACAAATTCCCGGATGGCCCGTTCCAAACTGGCAGTGTTTCGATAGCTTGCGCAGTTCCGTTACATACTCAGCATTACTTTCGTCTTTATGCTGGTTCCTTTTGTGAAACTTAAATCTTTCTGCTATCAGCAGCAGTGTGGGGTTTAAGTGGTCCTGTAGGATTGCCCCTATGCTTTCAAAATCCTTTTCCACTGGCTTCTCTGGGGTTACTAGGTTTCGCAATAAGCCATATGTTTTTGCACCCGTGGAATTCAACAATACCAGTGCTTTCCTGGCATCTGGCACTTCATTCACCTTGCAGTACACTTCTATGCGTTCTACATATGTCGCCCAATCTTCGATTTCATTGTCGAGCGCTGTGACACTGCCACTCTTCGGCATCCCTGGGTGTGGTTAGACTGGCTTAAAATGGCATCTCCCGCGCTCTCCCTTCTTCTCCGCTGGCTCAAAATGGTGTCTCCCGCGCTCTCCCTTCTTCTCCGCTGCGGCTCAAAAATGGCATCTCCCGCGCTCCCCCTTCTTCTGCGCTGCGGCTCAAAAATGGCGTCTCCCGCGCTTTCCTTTCTTCCCCCGCAGACGCTGCTCATTCCTTGAACACCGGCCGCGCTCTGTGCATTTTCCTGTGCACCACGCTCGTTGACGCCACTCAGTCCTGAACCTCGCCTGCGCCCCGTGCGCTCTACCCTCTCTCTCTTTTTTTTCCATCGACGCCGCTCAGTCTTCAACCCCGGCTGCGCCTTGTGCGCTTTACCCTCTCTCTTACCCCGTCGACGCTGCTCGGCCTTCCCCTGTGCCATCGGTCGGCTCCAGCCGCCGCCGACCTGGAAGGGGTCTGCGCCGTACCTGCTGCCAGCACGTCTCGCTGGAGTCTCTGCCGGATGGTCGACGCCCGTGCCCCTGGAATCGGCCTTCTTCTGCAGAGTTGCAGGTAACTTCGAATCGAATTGTCGCCAATGTTAAATCCGTGAATCTTGATGCATGGTGTCCTTCAACAAATAGCCAGAGACTGCAGAGGAACAATCAACAGGTGTTTACTGGATTGGAGTTGCTCTAAAACTAACAGTACAGTTCCCTACTCAGGGTAATATACAGGTGTGGTCACTGCCGGTACTACAGTATACAGGAGCTGTAAAAAGTAGTTCTCCCCTTAAAGGTACATACACTACAATTACCAACCACTTGTTTCCATCTTTAATCCAAAGAAGGGCGTTCCGGTGATGACTGCGCAATGGCTACAAAGATGGTCCCTTTTTCTAGGGGCGAACCAATATGAAATCGAGTATAAGGGCACGAAACAGCATGGAAACGCTGATGGGCTATCACGCCTGCCACTGCCTACTGCGGAGGAAGCACCAGCAGTGGACCCTGTCGAAATATTTTATTCGACTATAATTGAACACTTGCCGGTAACTAACGCTGATATAGAGAAGGAGACCCGAAATGACCCGACACTGTCTCGGGTATATGACTTGACGGTGAAGGGATGGCCAACACATGGCGACTCACTGTTGCCAGCATTCTCATCGAGAAGAGAACAGCTGTCAGTATGCCAGGGGACCTTGATATGTGGATCCCGAGTGGTGATTCCACCCAAGTTAAGGGAGAGAGTGCTCAATGAGCTTCACGAAGGCCATCTGGGAGGGGTGAAAATGAAAAGCCTTGCTAGGGCTTATGTGTGGTGGCCGGGGATCGATCAACAAATCGAGGACCTGAAAAAGAGCTGCTCAGGAGGCCAGAAGGTCCAAAATGCACCACCACATGCCCCTCTACACCCATGGGAGTGGCCCTCATCTCCATGGCAACGGGTGCATATTGATTTTGCGGTCCATTCATGGAATCAATGTTTTTAATAGCTGTGGATGCGCACTCGAAATGGCCTGAGGTGATCAATGTAGTGTCCGAGTATCAATAATAATCAGACTGCAGGAGAACAATAAAACAGGTATTTACTTGAACAGAGAGTAATTCAAGACTGAAATACAGAAGCCTGCTATGGCTTTATATACAGGGGTGGTCACTACCGGTACTGCAGTATATAATCAGTTCTTCTCTTAAAGGCACATACACAACAATTCCTCCCCTTTTAGATAAACAGTACATAACATTCATTTAACAACTAAATAATAACTAATTATTTTTACAATTTTCTCTGTACTATATACATCAACTGAAATGATCATTTATAAGTTCAGTCTTTGAGGAGGCTTTCTGATCCTGACTGGATAGCGCCTTTCTCGAGTATCCTGTTCTTGCGGCGGAGTTGATTCTGGCTCATTGTCATTGGTTGGTTCGTCAGCTTCCAATACCACTGCTTCTGAGGTAGACGCAATCTGTACTTCGGGTTGATTACCAGGTGCACCTGCTCGTGGTATGGGTTTGGCTTGTTCCTGTGACTCTAGAATCTGGTCAGCATGGCGTCTCACGATGCTCTCTCCAACGTCCCTGTGATGAAATATATGCCTTCATCAGCCCATGTGTTTTACCTGCTTGTATTGTGTGAACCGCCCCCTTTTGTTCCTATTGTGTGTATTGGCTACGCCCCTGTCTTTTGCCATATAAAGGCCTCAAGAGCTGTATGAGTCATTCCTACCAGACGAACCCGATGTGGGGAGAACTGCAATGCTGCAATGTTCTTAGTGATTAAAAGCCTTCAGTTGAATTCTTGTCTTTGAGTTATTGATGGCATATCAATTTTAATCACTAAAACACCAAGATGGATTGACTCCTGAAACCTGAGCGCTTGGATCTGGACCCCCATGCCTCAGACGCAGCCACACAGTTCGGACACTGGTTCCAATGCTTCGAATTTTTCATTGCAAACTCATCCACCGCCATAGCAGCCGCAACCGCTACCGGAGACATGAAACTGGGAATCCTGCGAAACTGGGTGAGCCATCGGGTCTCCCCTCTCATCCAAGATGCCACCAGCTACGGGGATGCCTGCACCATTCTGAAGGCCCACTACGTGCGGCCAATAAACGAGGTGTACGCCAGGCATCTTCTGACTACTCGCACGCAGCGGCATGGTGAGTCACTAGAGGACTTTATAGTAAGCCTAAAAGTACTGGGCAGAGACTGTAACTGTAAGGCCATGTCTGCCATCGTGTACACGGAGGAGCTGATTCGAGACTCCCTTATTGCGGGCCTCAGTTCAAATTACATTCGGCAGAAACTGTTTGAAAAGGAGGGACTGGACTTAAAACAGGCTATAGATATAGCGCGATCGCTGGATATGGCCCAGAAGAACTCTGAATCCTGTTCCCCAGGCCACACGGCCCACTCCGCCTCGTGTGCGCCATGGGGGCCGCCACCTTGGAAGCCATCTTCGCCTCCCAGGTCTCAGGCCAGCCCAGCACCATCGGAGCCCCAGCCTCCACCCAGGAGCCCCACTACTGCCGCGATGCATCGGGGCCCGAAATGCTACTTCTGCGGCCAGGACAAACACTCCAGGCATCTGTGCCCAGTGAAGGGCACCACCTGTTTTAAATGCGGGAAGAAAGGACATTTCGGCAAAGTCTGCAGAGGGAACCCCGCCTCCAACTCCACCACCGCCACGTGCACGCCGTGGGAGCGGCCATCTTGGAAGCCATCTTGTCCACCCTCATGGAGTCCACCTTCTTGCCCCGGCTACACGGACCTCCAGGATCCACTGGTGGCCTCGATCACAGTGGATCAATCCAGGCCGCATCCGTTGTCTAAATCGATGATGGACATAGAGGTAAACGGGAACAAGGTTAAATGCTTGATTGACTGCGGGAGCACCGAAAGCTTTATTCTTCCTAGCCTGGTAAAACAACTTTCACTAACGATAGTCCCCACACAGGGCAAAATCTCCATGGCCGGTAAGACTCATACCTCAAAAATTACAGGTTTCTGCGCGGTTATGTTGTCGGTAAAAGGCAATGATTACAGAGATTTTAAACTATTGATAATGCCAGACCTCTGTGTGAGCGTGATCTTGGGTCTGGACTTCCAGTGCCACCACCAAAGTATCACGCTTGCCTACGGTGGGTCCCAGCCGCCCCTCACAGTGTGCGGTCTGGCTACCCTGAAGGTCAATCCGCCCTCTCTGTTCGCCAACCTCGCACCCAACTGTCGACCCATAGCGACCAAGAGCAGGCGGTACAGCTGGGAGGATAGACGGTTCATTGCGTCGGAAGTAGAAAGACTCAAGCGGGAGGGTATCATCGAATGCAGTACCAGCCCGTGGCGCGCCCAGGTAGTAGTAGTTAAGGGTAGTGAAAAGAAGCGGATGGTGATAGATTATAGCCAGACGGTTAATCTATACACCTAGCTAGACGCCTACCCTCTGCCCCGCATAGCGGATATGGTTAACCAAATCGCGCAATACCGGGTGTTTTCCACCAGCGACCTAAAATCGGCATACCACCAGCTCCCCATCAGGCCGGAGGACCGTCCATACACCGCCTTCGAGGCGAACGGACGTTTCTACCACTTCCTCAGAGTCCCCTTTGGGGTAACGAACGGGGTCTCGGTCTTCCAGCGGGAGATGGACCGCATGGTCGATGAGAACCAGTTAACAGCCACCTACCCATACCTAGACAACGTCTCCATCTGCGGCCACGACCAGCAAGACCACGACTCGAACCTCGCGAGATTTCTGAAAACCGCCCTCAGGCTCAATCTCACCTACAACGAGGATAAGTGTGTCTTTAGCACCACGCGCCTCTGTATCCTGGGCTGTGTGGTGAAAAACAGGGAAATCGGTCCGGACCCCGACCGATTGCGCCCCCTACGGGAGCTACCCCTACCAAACACTCCCAAGGCCCTGAAAAGGTGCCTGGGGTTCTTCTCCTATTACACCCAATGGGTCCCCAATTATTCCGACAAGGCCCGTCCCCTCCTGAAATCAACGTCCTTCCCGCTCACGGCCGAGGCCCATGCCGCCTTCAACAGCATTAGACACGACATTGAGAAGGCCGCGCTGCGGGCAGTGGACGAAAACATCCCTTTCCAGGTCGAAAGCGATGCGTCCGACTTCGCTTTAGCAGCCACCCTCAACCAGGATGGGCGGCCCGTAGCCTTTTTCTCAAGAACCCTCCAAGGGCCCGAGATCAGGCACTCCTCGGTAGAGAAGGAGGCCCAGGCCATAGTGGAGGCAGTGCGGCACTGGAGGCACTACCTAGCCGGCAAACGCTTCAGCCTGATTACCGACCAGTGGTCGGTAGCCTTCATGTTTAACAACAAACAGAGGGGGAAGATCAAGAACGACAAAATTCTCAGGTGGCGGATCGAACTCTCCACGTTTGAGTACGACATAATATATAGGCCGGGGGCCCTCAACGAATCCCCCGACACCCTATCACGAGGGATGTGTGCCAGCATCCAGGGGGACAGGCTACAGGGCCTCCACAATGGCCTCTGCCACCCGGGGGTCACCCGGCTATTCCACTTGATAAAATCCCGTAACCTGCCCTATTCCATCGAGGAGGTCCGGTCTATGACCAGGGACTGCCACACCTGTGCGGAATGCAAGCCACGTTTTTTCAGGCCCGACCGAGCCCACCTGATCAAAGCTACACGGCCATTCGAGCGCCTGAGCTTAGATTTCAAGGGACCACTCCCCTCCACCGACCGCAATGTGTACTTTCTCAACATTGTGGACGAGTACTCCCGCTTCCCATTCGCCTACCCCTGCCCAGATATGACCAGTGCCACGGTCATCAAGTGCCTCGGCAACCTGTTTTGCACGTTCGGCATGCCTAACTACATCCACGCTGACAGGGGGGCGTCGTTCATGAGCGATGAACTGCGCCAATACCTGCTGTCGAAGGGGATAGCCACGAGTCGGACCACTAGTTATAACCCCCGGGGTAATGGGCAAGTGGAGAGGGAGAATGCGACAGTGTGGAAGGCGGTCACCTTAGCACTAAGGTCTAAAGGCCTCCCCAACTCCCGCTGGCAGGAGGTCCTCCCAGACGTACTCCACTCGATAAGGTCGCTACTGTGTACTGCTACTAACGCCACTTCTCACGAGAAGATGTTTGTTTTTCCCCGCAAATCAACCTCAGGAGTATCCCTACCCTCGTGGCTCTCCACCCCAGGGACAGTCCTGTTACGGAAGCATGTGAGGGGCTACAAAACGGATCCCCTCGCGGAAGCAGTACACCTACACCACGCAAACCCACAGTATGCGTACGTCAAGCACGCCGACGGGCGTGAAGACACCGTGTCCATAAAGGACCTCGCCTCGGCAGGAAGCGACGACGACGACCCATCACCACCACCCCCAGAAGAACCTCCACCATCCCCAGAGGTATCCTCACCACCCCCAGAAGTACCTGCAACACCCCCAGCACATGGGTATGCCCAGGAGGGCACCATGGACTCCCGGTCGGAACCCGAGGTACTGTTGCGACGTTCAGGAAGGACTATCACACCCCCGGACAGACTAAATCTGTAGAAGGGGTGAATGTGATGAAATACATGCCTTCATCAGCCCATGTGTTTTACCTGCTTGTATTGTGTGACCACCCCCTTTTGTTCCTATTGTGTGTATTGGCTGCGCCCCTGTCTTTTGCCATATAAAGGTCTCAAGAGCTGTATGGGTCATTCCTACCAGATGAACCCGATGTGGGAAGAACTGCAATGCTGCAATGTTCTTAGTGATTAAAAGCCTTCAGTTGAATACTTGTCTTTGATTTATTGATGGCAAATCAGTCCCCACAGATGCGAACCTTCTTCGGTTCCCCAGGCGTGCTGCTCAATGATTTCTTCATTACAGGAACGATGAGTGTGGCCCACTCGCTCCAGTCCACCTTGGACAGCACACCCGAATGCTCCAGACTCTCAAGCTCTGCTTCAGTGGCTGGGCAGATCGCGTAAGGTATCGGTCTGACCTTAAAAAATTTTGGGTTTGCGTTATCTTCGATTTTTTCATTGCCGTTACTCCTTTTACAGTCCCAAGTCCTTGTTGGAACACCTCTTTCGCGTCAGTTGGAATTATTGACAGTCGTCCAGGTGTGACGTCATCATCCTTTTTATCAGTCACAGTTAGCGCCTGAATGGAATGCCAATGCAATTGTATTTTTCGGATCCATTCACGTCCCAATAATGGTGGTCCTCCATCTGGTAATATATATAGATACAGTTTCTGTGTTTCCTTGCCGTTGTATTCAACTGGAACCCTTATTTTTCCTCTGGGGTAGACTTTTTGTCCTGTGTATGTCTTCAATACAATGGACATGTCCTTCAAGGGTATGTGTGAGAATAGCCACTCATAGTCTCGTCGATTCATGACAGTTAGGGCTGATCCTGTGTCCAATTGCATCTTTACTAGGGACCCTGCTATCATGAGGGTGACCCAAATGGTTCGGTGATCCTCCTTTGCGATCACGTTGTGTAACTTTAGATAACTTAGTCTCCTGCTCCCGGAGTCCTTATCACTCCCCTGATCTTCCGAACTACTGCCTGTCAATGTCTTTCCTTTCTTGTACTTTTCCTTAGTAGTTCTTGTAGTGTTGGTTTTCTTTCCCGACCTGCAGGCTCTTGCTATATGTCCCATTTTCCCACATTGCCTGCATACTTTGTCCTTAACCCAGCAGTCCTTCTGATCATGGGTTGTTCTGCCGCAGCGATAGCACTTTTCTGCTCCATACGCCATTTCGTTAGCGCTGTATTCCTGTGGTTTCTGTTGTATTTCCACAGCTCCCCGTGCTGCTGCTTCGTAGGATACTGCCATGCTGAAAGCCTGTTCTAGCTTCAGGTCCATTTCTGAAAGTAGTCATTTCTGGGTTCCTTCACTCTGGAGCCCGCAGACAAACTTATCCCGCAAGGTGCCTGCCAGTCCTGCTTCAAACTGGCAGTGCTTCGATAACTTGCGTAGTTCCGTAAGATTGTCAGCATTGTTCTCATCTTTGTGCTGGTTTCTTTTATGGAACTTGAATCTTTCTGCTATCAGCAGCGGTGTAGGGTTTAGGTGTTCCTGCAAGATATTAACAATCTCTTCAAAACTTTTCTCCATTGGTTTAGCTGGGGTAATTAAATTCCGCAATAGGCCGTACGTTCTCGCGCCCATCAAATTTAATAATACCGACGCCTTCTTTCCATTGGCCACCTCATTGGCATTGCAGTACACTTCAATTCTTTCCACATACGTGGTCCAGTCTTCTACCTCGTTGTCGAAAGCAGTGACACTGCCACTCTTTGGCATCTTGGGTGATTTAAAATGGTGCCTCCCGCGCTTTTTCTTCTTCCCCAATGTAATTAAATGGCGCCTCCCGCGCTTTTCCTTCTTCCCCAATGGAATAAAATGGCGCCTCCCACGCTTTTCCTTCTTCCCCTTGCTGCCACGCTGCTCCTAGCGTTCTACAGGGTGATGGCGGCAACCCGCGGCTTCGGTGTGTCTCACTTTTCCTTCCCCGCATTCTATCCTCTCCACGCTGCCCTGTTCTTGAGCACCGACCGCGCCCTATGCGCTCCACACTCTCTCTCTCTCTTCCTCCCAACAACGCTTCACGGCCCCTTTGCAGAGCCGCTCGATCGAGCCCGAGCCCGCCGCAGTCTGGAACACCTCGACTGGGGAGCCAGGCCCAGCTCTCCACAGCCTCCCCTGCAACTCTCCGATGGATCCCTGGGCGGTTGCACATGGTCAACGCCCGATGTTCTGACTTCGACCTCCAAGAAGCTTCTCTTCATGGAAAAGATCCCCGTGAGGTGATGCAGTACTGCAGGTCAGTTCAAACCTGCCCGTCGCTGTAGTGATCAATAAAATGTCAATCTGTGGTGGACACTATGTGGAGCAGTAGAGCTGTATAGAGCTGTATGTATAAAACTACACTACCCAGCTGTATAGATATTAAGACTACATTACCCATGAGGCTATGCTACCCAGAAGGCAACAGTCAAGATGGCAGCCTGCACACAGGAGCACACATGGAAGCCTCTACAGATACTGTACCTAGAGAACGTGTACTGAATAAATAACTAGCTAGAAGCTAGCTGTGTTCATAATAAGAATGTCTAGTTATTAATGAACATAACATAGTGCCAGGGTGGTGAAGATCTGCTGAAAATTGTGAAAAGCGACATGGAGAATTTGAAGCCACCAGAGCGTTTGAATCTCACAGAAAAAATCGACTACAACTGGCAGACTTTTAAACAGCAATTCGAACTCTACATTGCAGCCATCGGATTCGGTACGAAGCCAGACGCAAGGAAGATAGCATTGCTGCTTACGGTTGCAGGCCCACAGGTGATAGAGGTATTTAATACATTTGTATTTAACCAGCGGAGAACAGAGAAAAATTAGAAGATGTGCTAAAAAATGTTGATGCACATTGCTCTCCCAAAAAAAGAGACGTATGAAAGATATATCTTCCGTTCTCGGAGACAGCAACAAAATGAGACTTCTGTTAGCTTTATAACTGATCTGAAACTGAAAGCACAGACATGTAATTTCTCTGAGCTCAAAGCATCCATGATTCGTGACCAGATTGTGTTTGGTATTCATGATAAAAAAAGTCAGGGAACGTCTGTTGAGAGAAACCAAACTAAATTTGGAAAATGCAGTGAAAATATGCCAAGCCAGCGAGCTAGCTCGAAATCACGCGAAGACTTTCAGTGAAATCAATAATGATGCGAATGTAATGAGTGATAATGCTGCTGTCGGTGCTGTGTCCTACAAGGGGAAGAAACATGGGCAGAACAGAAATGAAAAGCAATCGGAGGATGAAATTTTTAATTGTAAATGCTGTGGTTACAAACACAAGTTAAGACAATGCCCAGCATTTGGAAAAATGTGCACAAAGTGTAATGGAAAGAATCACTTTGCCAAACAATGCTTTTCAAAAGTAAAAACGACGAAAGGGCAACGAGTTAATGTGATTGAGGACACTGATTTAAGTGAGACATTTTTTGTACGAATGGTGTCATGTGACGATATCAAAAAAGATACAGAAAATGTGCAGCCCTCAGAAATAGACAATGCTGAACATAAAGTTAATGCAGTAAAAGAGGACAAATGGATGATCCCACTGCAGATAAATGGAGCATTAGTTACATTGAAACTGGACACTGGGGCAAAAGCAAACTTAATCAGTATGAGTGACATTAACAATATGAAAGAAAAGCCCAAAATACAGAAAAAGTCAGTACTACTGAAGGACTATAATGGACAGTAAATAGATAACTTAGGTGTATGCAGACTTAAAGTGACAGTCAAAGACAAAGTGCATCATCTCATGTTTTCTGTTGTGGCTGAAAGACTTGATTCACTATTAGGTGGCAAAGCTTGTGAAGACTTAGAACTGGTCAAGAGAGTCTACCGTATAAACTGTGCCATAAGCAGACCAGATGACTCAGGTGATGAAGCAGAGAGCCCATCAAGGATGAAAAGGCCAAAGGGTATCCATGTCTTCAAAAAGCTTAGTTTCTCCAAGAAGAAAGAAAAAGACTTTAAGGTCAAAGAGAAGCCAAAGGAAGAAAAGCACAAAGAAGAAAAACACAAGGAGAAAAAGTCCAAAGATATAACCGTAGCAGATGTTGTTAAGCAGTGGAAAGAGAAAAAGAAAAAGAAGAAGCCTGCACCAGAGCAGGAAGCAGTTCCGGTGGATACTCCTTCTTCCCTCAGGCCAATCTTTGGTGTTCCATTAGCCGAGGCTGCTGAGAGGACTATGCTTTATGATGGGATCCAGCTGCCAGCAGTTTTTCGAGAGTGCATTGACTACATTGAGAGTTAAGGCATGAAGAGTGAAGGAAACACTGAAACCCTCTCCAAGCAAAGATCACAAGGAGACCTCGATCTTTACAAGAGCAGATTGATGACAATGCCGCAACTGCATCTTGTCATTCACCGCCAGAACAATCTCATGAAGACACATCAGACTTACCCGTGTTGAGAAGATCCACACGTGAAGTAAAAAAGCCTGATTGTACTCAAAGATTGAGTCTATGTAAAGCCTTGAAAATGTGTTGACTGTTTTGAAAATGTTTATGTTTATAGAGCACTAACAAAAGTGTTACTGATATTATCTTTATTGTTTTCTTGAAAGTTGATTGATAGTGATTTTGTTAAACCTCCAAAGAAAGGGGGATGTAGTGATCAATAACATGTCATTCTGTGGTGGACACTAGGTGGAGCAGTAGAGCTGTATAGAGCTGTATGTATAAAACTACACTTCCAAGCTGTATAGATATTAAGACTACATTACCCATGAGGCTAGGCTACCCAGAAGGCAACAATCAAGATGGCAGCCTGCACACAGGAGCACACATGGAAGCCTCTACAGATACTGTACCTAGAGAACGTGTACTGAATAAATAACTAGCTAGAAGCTAGCTGTGTTCATAATAAGAATGTCTAGTTATTAATGAACATAACAGTCACCAGTGTAGTGTCCGAAGATCAATAATACTCAGACTGCAGGAGAACAATAAAACAGGTATTTACTTGAACAGAGGGTACTCTTTTATTTGGACCCAAAAAAAAACAAACAATCCGACTGTAAATAAACAAAAGTTCAACTAAAGCTTAAAAATCAAATTAAAATTTGGTTTTCCGTGTTGATGATGCACTCCAGTCCCCGCGGCACCCACCGGTCGCGGAAATACTCAAGCGCACCGGCGGACACCGCGTGCTCCATCTCCAGGGCCACCCGGGCGCGAACATGGCTGCGGAAGAGATGCAGGCAATCCGGCTGGACGACCCCCTCGACCGCCCGCTGCCTGGACCAATTGATGGCTCTTTTAGCCAGGCCCAGGAGCAGGCCCACAAGGAGGTCCTCCAGCCTGTCCGCTCCCCTCCGCACCGGGTGACCGTAGATCAAGAGCGTGGGACTGAAGTGCAACCAAAAATCGAGGAGCAGCCCCTTCAAGTAGTGAAAGAGGGGCTGCAACCTCTCACAATCCATATAAACGTGAAACACGGACTCCTCCAGGCCGCAAAAAATGCAGGCGGCCTGGGAGTCCGTGAACCTACTTAAAACCTTATTGCACGGGACCGCTCCGTGCAACACCCTCCAGGCCAAGTCCCCGATGGAACAAGGGAGGACTCCCGCATAGAGAGCCCTCCATTGGGGACCTCCGCTACCGCCGGTCGGCAAAACGCCACGCCAAGGCGTGTCCGGACGGTAGACGAAGATGGCAAAGTGGAGAGTGTGCAGGAGCAGCCCGTACAGGAAACCCCTCCGCGCGGAATGAAAAGGCACGGAGGGTATTTCCTCGAGACGGCTCAAGTTGTGAGGCGCCGGTTCCCGAGGGGAGTTTCGGGGCCGGGCGCCGATGAGGAATTCCGTCCGAACGGGGGTAAGCTCGGACGGGATCGCCCCACGTGCTTGAGCTGCCTCGATAAACCTAGTGGAGTCGGGGCCCAGTGCCGCTTTTACCGATTCGATGGTTTCGACCGCGAGCCGGACGTTGGCCCAGGACAGGCGCCGCGCCAGCTCCTCCGGTGCCATCCAGCCCGCTCCTCCGCCATCGAGCAGGTCCCCGACTCTGGTCACCTTGCCAGCCACAGCCCTACCCTCCGCCAGCCGCCCGAACCCTTGTTCGTGGAGGTGCGGATTCCTGAGCAGCGGCTCCCGAAGGAGAGCCGCCGCTCCTGACGGGGGAGAGCTCCACCTGGAAGCGACGTAGTTCCAAACCCATAGTAGTTCCTGGTAGAAGACAGGCAGCTCTCGCAGGCCGGCACGCCTGCTGCCCACTTTCGCAAACAGGAGCTGCGTGTCGTAATTGAGGCCATGCAGCTGGCGGAAGAAAAACGTCGCCAGCGCACACCATCTCGGAGGATTCTCGACGTACAGGTATCTCTGCAGCGTCTGAAGACGGAAAGTCGCAGCCTGGGTGCGAAGGCACACCAGCGCCTGACCGCCCTCCCTAAGCGGGAGACACAGAACCGCGGCAGAGACCCAGTGCTTCCTCTTGTCCCAGAAGAAGTCGATAAGCTTCTTCTGAATCTTGGCGACAAACGCAGGGGGAGGGATCAAAGTGACCAACCGGTACCACAACATGGCGGCCACCAGCTGGTTTATGACCAGCGCTCGACCCCTGTAGGACAACACTCGGAGCAGTCCTGTCCAGCGTCCTAGGCGAGCGGTAACTTTGGCCTCCAGCTCTTGCCAGTTCGCCGGCCAAGCGTCCTCGGCAGGGCTAAGGTAGACTCCCAAATAGAGGAGGTGCGTGGTGCTCCAGGCGAAAGGCCTGAACTCCTCCGGCAGGGAGTCCACCCGCCACTGACCCACCAGGAGTCCGGAACATTTCTCCCAGTTGATCTTGGCGGAGGATGCGTCCGAGTAAATCTGCTGGCATTCCCACATCCTCCGCAAGTCAGCGGGATCCGTGACCATGAGGAGCACGTCATCGGCGTAAGCCGAGAGGACCACCTCCACGCCCGGCCCTTGCAGAGCCAGTCCCGTCAACCTCTTCCGCAAGAGGCGCAGGAAATGCTCCACGCAAATGGCATATAACTGACCGGACATGGGGCATCCCTGACGCACCCCCCTCCCGAAGCGAAGGGGCGCCGTCAAGGACCCGTTAACTTTAATCAGACACTCCGCGGCGGCGTACAGAAGTCGGATCCGGGCGACGAAATGTGTCCCGAACCCGAATGCGCGCAGAGTCCCGAAGAGATACTCGTGATCCACCCTGTCGAACGCCTTCTCCTGATCCAGGGAAAGGAAGGCGACCGACAGACCAGCCCTCTGGGAGTGGTGGACCAGGTCCCGGACCAGATGGATGTTATCGTGGATGGTCCGGCCCGGGACCGTGTAGGACTGGTCGGGGTGGATCATGTGGGCCAGCACAGTGCCAAGGCGAGCAGACATGGCCCTGGCAAATATTTTATAGTCCGTGCTGAGGAGGGAGACCGGGCGCCAGTTCTTAAGGAGGCGGAGATCGCCCTTCTTAGGCAGCAGGACAATGACCGCCCTGCGCCAAGAGAGGGGCTTCTCCCCGGTCGCCAAACTTTCCCCCAGGACCCGCACGTAGTCGCCCCCCAAGACGTCCCAGAACGCCCTGTGGAACTCCACGGTCAGCCCGTCCAGCCCCGGGGACTTTCCCCTAGAGAGCTGGCGGAGGGCGCCGGTCAGCTCCGCCAGACTTAGCGGAGCGTCCAATTTTTCGGCGCCCTCCGGGCCAACCTTCGTCAGGTCCTCCCACAAAACTCTGCGCGCATCCTCGCTGGACGGATCCGGAGAGAACAGAGCCCCGTAATAGGCGCGGGTCTCCGCGCTGATTCCCTCCGGATCCGAGACCAGAGATCCGTCGTCGGCCAGCAGCCCCAAGAGCTGCTTACGGACCCCCCGTCTTTTTTCCAGCGAGTAGAAGAAGGGGGAGCCGCGGTCCAGGTCCCGCAGGAGCTGGATCCGCGACCTCACGTACGCGCCTCGGGACCCGACGAGCTGCAGGTCCTTCAGCGCGCCCTTCTTCTCTTCGTACACCTTCCGCAGGGCCGGGTCCTCGACGACCTGACCGAGACGGGACTCCAGGTCGAGCACCTCCTTCTCCAACCGCCCGACCCGGGCCTCCCGCCTCTTGGTCGACCCCTTCGCATACTCCTGACAGAAGAGACGGATGTGAGCCTTGCCCACATCCCACCATAGCCTCAAGGAGGGGAAGCCCCCCTGCTTCCTTCTCCAGTCGGCCCAGAATCGACGAAACGAATCCCGGAACCGTGCGTCCTCCAGCAGCAGGTTGTTAAAATGCCAGTACACGGACCCCCCCCGCGCGCGCAGCGGAGCGAGCTCCGCCCACACCAGGTGGTGGTCCGTGCACGGCACCGGCCGCATGGAAGCTGCTGGAACGCAGGAGACGTACGCCCGGGAAATGTAGAGGCGGTCGATTCTGGACCTTCCTCCCCCAGACCTCACGCTAGTGAAGGCGCTGGAGTCGGGGTGGAGATTTCGCCAGACGTCCACCAAGTCGAAGGACCCAACCAGGTCCCTCAACTTCTCCATCGCCGCCGGGCTTCGCGGGGGACCCGAACGGTCCCTCGCCTCGAGGGTGCAGTTAAAATCCCCCCCGAGGATGACGCACTCGCCCACGTCGATGGAGCCCAAGAGAGCGGACACTTCTTCGAAGAAGCGCACTTGCTGCGCACTGGTCTGAGGGGCGTACACGTTCACTAGATGGAGCGGCACGCCCCCCAGGCGAACAGTGACCTGGAGCAAGAGGCCCGGCACGTGCTCCTTGACCCCCAAGATCTCCGGCTGAAAATGCGGGGCCAGCAAGATAGCCACCCCGCTGGAATTGTTGGAGAGGTGACTCATGCTGACCCCTCCTTGCCACTCCAGGAGCCACGTGGCTTCGTCTCCCGGAACGGTGTGGGTTTCTTGCAGGAAGCACACCGCATACTTCCCGTCCCGAAGGACCGAGAAGTTATTGAATCTGCGGCGCGCCTCCCTGCTGCCGTTGATGTTGAGGCTGGCTATGGTTATCTTCATGTCAGAAGCATAGTGCAACCTCTACCTACACCTAACGGGGGGAGGAAGCGCAGCTGCCGGTCCGCCGCCACTTCCTCAGCAGCCCAGTGAGAAACGTTGTGAGCCGACGCAGCTCGAGCGGGTTCACACCCTCGTCCGCGCCCAAGATCTTAACGGCGGCGCGGACGGAATCGATGAGCAGCGCCAGCTCCGACCACCTGTCGAGGGCCAGCCGGACCTTATTGCGCTGACCCAGGCACGTGGCCATAAAATCCCGGAGTACCCTTACGGAAATGAGGGGAGACTCGGCAAGGGGCACGAGGTCATCCATCGCCACGTCGGTGCTGGAGTCCGAATCGTCCTCCGTGCCCATCACCGAGTCCCCATCCTCCTCCAGGGGGTCGTCACCAGCGGCTGACCCGTCCGCCGCGCAGTGCGAAGCGAACGACTCGGCCGCGCCAGCCAGCCCCGCCTCCGCCCGGATCCCACCCCCAGGATCGGCGGCAGAGGATTTCTCCCTGGGCTCCTCTAGGGGTGCCGGGCCAGAAGACGGCGGCGGTTCAGAGCTCCCCTCCGCCTCAGACGCCGGAACGACTGGGGAGAGAACAATTTCCAGCTCCTCCAGTACGTCCGGCACCAGAGACGCAGCCAGGGGGCCATCCTCCTCCCCGCCACCAACCTCCGACCCAGCGGACGGGGGGTTTTGAATTAAAAGCTCTACCAGGACGAGCATCCCCTGGGAGACGTCCGGGTCGCATTGGGCGAGCTCATTAACCTCGAGCTCGCCCGACCCAGCCCCCAGGCTGCCCGACCCGGCGAGGGGTAACGACACCGATAAAAGGTCAACTTCAATTACTGCCGCGGGTTGTTCCGCAACCCCCCCCACGGGCAGGGTCTCATCCCCATCCCCGGGAGGCACGTGCTGGACAGACACATCTGCCTCAGCCTCCCGAGGGACAGGCGACCCCTGCCGATCGCTGGTGATGACGACAGCACTGGGGGGGCGGGGGGGCGCAGTACCCGCGGCGGGCGACGACTCCCCCTGCTCGGAGGGACCTTCCTCCTCCCGGTCCTCCTCCTCATCCAGGGGGTCGCGCCTTCTTTTTAGCACGGAGGGAGCGAGGGAGACCTCCATGTCTGCAAAGGCCTCCTCCTCGACTCCCTCCGGCAGAGCAGGTTTGTCGGGTTCCTCGGGCCCGAGCCCGGCCGCAGGTATTGGCATTACCGCTGCGGCGGTTGCGGCCACAGGCTCGGGCACGGGGCCCCTCCCGCTCACATCTGCCCTGATCAACTCCGCGAGGAGCGCGGGTGTAAGGGGCTCAAGGGGCAAGGGCTCACCATCCACGGGGGGACCTGCCCTAAGGTGCTTCTTTTTTCCCCGCGCCTTCTTTCCGGCCGGACACGCTCCCTCCCCCCCGCCGGAGGCCTTGGTGGCATCGGCCCCCGACGTCAACCGCGCATCAGACGTACTTGACGCGCGGGCAGATCCGGGGGGAAGGGCGGCGGCGCCAGCCTCGGCCGCACGAGATAATCCGGCGGCCTTGGAGGCAGGGCAGTTCCTCCTGATGTGCCCCACCTCCCTGCAGGCATGGCACCTCACACCGTCCGACGTCCAAAAGGCGCGGTAGGCGGTCCCCTCGTGGAGGACGACGAACGCCCCTTCAGTGTCCTCCTCCCGCGCCAGCTGGATAAACAGCTGGCGCCGGAAGGAGAAGACGTGGCGAAGGCTGGCCTCCCGGAAGCCGAGCGGGATGGGCGTGATCCCCGACCTCACCTCCCCAAGTTGTCGCAAATGGGGAAGGAGGAGCTCACCAGGAACATAGGGCGGGACGTTGGAAATAATGATCCTCTGCGCGGTGGCCTCGAGAGGATCCACCGGCAGGAAGGTCCCGCCCACGGTGAGCCCCTTGGCGACAGCCAGGGACACCGCCCGCTCCGACCCCAGGAAGAACACAGCCTTCCCATACATTTTCGAGGCCGCGACGATGGCTGAGGGGCCGACAACCCCAGCCATGGCCTTGACGCAGGCCTCGATGGTCATAGTGGGGTGAGTGTAGCTCTTCACCCCAAGCTTTTTTGTTATTAATCGAAAAGGTGACGGGGCAGCAGGAACAGCGGGAGCAGCTGTGGCTGTGGCTACCACTCTCGCATAGGTCCCGGCTGGCCCCGCCACCGGCGAAGATGCAGTCGCCATTCTGGGGTGCTTTTTTTAAGGGCTACACTCACCCCAAGTCACAGGCCTGAAGGTGTTAATGGCCTCGGTGTATATATATATTTTTTTGTCCTCTATTGAGCAGAGGGAGCTGATTAAAATGAGGACACACCTCTCTCCTTATTGATTTAAATTGGGAGAGGAGCCCTCGCCCCTCTGCTCAATTGGCAATTAATAAAATAGATGAAACTAAGGTGCCTTAGAAAGACAGGCAGAGAGAGACAAAGAGAGAGAGAGAGGTGGGGGGGGTGGGGGGAAGGAGGGAGGCCGCAAAGGGCAGTGTTGCCACTCAGGATGGTGGGTGGGTGTAGGCAGGGTTGCACTCTCCGATGGAAAAAGTCTTTGGTGACGGTGGTCTTCTGGCAGGGGGAGAAGACGTCTTCACCTGGAAAAGCTGGAGAAGCCCAGGCTTAGTCCTGCAACAGGTCTTAACGATGTAATTAAATTAAATTAAATTAAGGACTTCACCTTGGGCAGCTCCAAGCTCTCCCAGGGCAGGCAATAGAAGGGATGCTAATTAGTGGTGTGTGTGGCCTAGCTTTTAACAAGAGCACACACACACACTACACCCCTTGATGATCTGGCCTTGCTTCTTCTTTTCTCCCCCCACCTAAAATACAAAGTCTTGGGAGAGTGCCCCAAATAACACCCACCTGTAGATGTTCCGGATGAAGTTTTCTTCCCTCCTTTCAAGCAGTTGGTTTCTCTCCCCTCTCTCCCTCTCCTGAAGTGGAGGCCAATTTGGGGAGGCAGTGATAGAAAAGCCTCTCCCCTGGTTGATGTTGATGTAGGCCTCCTTTCTCCTTCTCCTCCTCTGTCCTCTCTCTCCAGGCACCTCAGTTGATGTAATAATGGTGGAGTTGGTGGTGGTGGTCCAACGTTCTCCTCCTCTTCCTGGTCAGGGGACCACCACTTTAATCCACTCTCCAAAGTCTGGCTGCTCCCTCTGCTCGTGCTTGCAGCTGAACAGAGGGTAACTTAAGACTGAAATACAGAAGCCTGCTATGGCTTTATATATAGGGGTGGTCACTGCCGATACTGCAGTATAGAATCAGTTCTTCTCTTAAAGGCACATACACAACAATTAAAATGTCCTCCACCACCACGGAGAAAACGGTTGCAGTCCTACGGACCATATTTGCCAGGAACGGCTTGCCAGAGCAGATTTGCTCTGATAACGGACCACAGTTTGTGTCCGAAGAGTTTCAAAGATTTATGAAAAGGAATGGGGTAAGGCATTACACATCCGCCCCGTATCATCCAGCCACAAATGGATTGGCTGAGAGGTTCGTACAAACCTTTAAAAAGGCAGTAAGGACCATGTGCGATGACGACATTCCACTGCAGCATAAGGTGGACAATTTCCTGTTAGCCTACAGAAATGCAACACATGCAGTCACCAACCAGACCCCGGCCATGATGTTCTTTAACCTAAGGTTGAGATCTCGTCTGGATTTGCTCAGACCAAATGTACGAAGAGATGTTGAGAATAAGCAATTCCAGCACATCAATGAGAAGCCAACAATGAGCTTCAATGTAGGGCAACCAGTCTTGGCCCGTGACTACCAAACAGAGAAATGACAACCAGGAACGATATGCACACGGCAGGGGCCACTAATGTACACAGTGGATGTTGGGGAGAACATTATGAGATGCCATGTTGACGAGATCCTAGAGTCACAGGAACGAGTCAACCCCATGTCTCGTGTACCTGGTGATGAACCCAACATACAGGTAGCATCTACCCCAGAAACAGTAGCATCAGAAGCTGATGAACCAACCGACGACAGGGGGCCAGAATCGCCTCCGCACCAAGAGCAAGTCACTCAGGAAAGGCGCTATCCAGAAAGGATCAGGAAGCCGCCCCAAAGACTGAATTTATAAATAGACTATTTTCAGTTAATGTTGCATGTTAAAAGTGTTAATTGTAATTAGTTGATATTTAATTGTTAAATGAATTTTATGGTACTGTTAATCTAAAAGGGGAGGAATTGTAGTGTATGTACCTTTAAGGGGAGAACTACTTTTTACAGCTCCTGTATACTGTAGTACCGGCAGTGACCACACCTGTACATAAACCCTGAGTAGGGATCTGTACGGTTAGTTTTAGAGTAACCCTCATCCAGTAAACACCTGTTGATTGTTCCCTGCAGTCTCTTGTCTAATTATTGAAGGACACACAACATCAAGATACACGGATCTAACAAAGCCCATTCTTCAGAGACTTTACAATCTCTTCAAACCCCTCACACTCACCCTCATCCTAGTGCAATCATACCAATTAACAACATGCAAGGAGACCACTTGGAAATACCACCCCACTGCATCATAATCACCCACTACAGATGTAACCCATCCATTCCTTACACTCATTCCATCACTGTAATTCATCATTCTCTTCTTTCCCTCCTTGCAGGAAAAGAGAGCCCACAATAAGAGGGAGAGGGAGAGAACTGATGGAGGACCGGCATCACTCGCAACCCTGACCACTGCAGAGGAGGCTGTGTTGGAGCTCGCAGGAGTTTCCGAGCACCAGGAAATGGAAGACGGAGCGAGGGGGACATCTCAGCTACCTGGTTACAGAATCACTTTTCATACAGCTACATGGCATACATCAGTCACTCATATGGGGGCTGATGTCAGCAGCCAGTGAATGATCATTATGTGCATAATGGTATCTGTGCCCAATCTACATATGACATATGCAACTTTTCCCTCCACAGTTCCATCAAGAGCACCCCCCACTGTCCAGGAGGAAGAGGAAGACAACTCCTCAGAGGAGCCTGCAGCCTCTGAGGGCGCAGCATCACCAGACTTAAGCACACCCAGCACCAGTGCAGAGATGCACATCTCAGTGTGTCCCTCGCGACATAGAGTAGTGTTGTCACCTGGTGTCTCACAAATCACAAGTGAGCAAGAACAGATGGTGGAGACAGGGACAGCAGTGGAGTCTTTCCTAGCTCTGCTCAGCTGTATGCAGACACTGAGACAGAAAGAATGTGATTCTGGAGCTGCAGGAACAAGTGCAGGAGTCTCTGACAGGTTTTGTGAGCGCGATGACTGCCAGAGTTCCCAAAACTCCCAAAAATGGGAGGCTTATGGCAGATACTGAGGGCTCAATACTGCATAAATTCGAGAGGAGCATTGAAAGTGCAGGGGTGCAATTAAAAAGGATATTAGGAAAGCAAAGAGAGAGCATGAAAAAATGTTGACAAGTAAAATCAAGGAAAACCCAAAGATGTTTTAAAAATGCATTGGCCCAGAAATTCGGGTCTCCACGGGTGAGTACGCACGGGGTACTCACCCGTAGGCTCGATGGAAGTGCCGGTTTCCGGCATGCACTGCGCATGCATGGGAAACCGGCACTTCCGATCCTCTGAACGAAGAGGTTCAGAGATCGAACGTGCACGCAGGAGAGGCTGCGCGTGCGCTTTGAACTTAGTTTTTTTTTGCAGGTTTTCCCGGGATCGTAAGCCTGCAGTATTTAGAAATGTAAAAAGCAGGTGTAAGGCCTGCTTTTTACAAGGTAAGTGGTCAATTAATTAAAATTAAAACATTTTTTCCACAGGTTTATTATTTTTAAATACTGTAAAGCAAGGTAAGTTTATTTTTAGCCCCGAAAAAAATATAAAATTATTTTTTTCAAAAATTTAAATTATTGTTTAAAATAGTTATTTAATGTAATTCATAGTTTATTTAAAAAGTGTGATTTAAAAAAAAAAATTATTTGAAGGTTTACTGCTATTTTGGGCCGTAGTATTCATAAGTTTTGACAGGTCTTCCTGTCAATCTTATGAATGGGCTTTTCCCTCCTCCGATTGGCTGCCCGTGGCTCACGTGATCCCAGGGGATGCATCGCACTAACTACGCCCCTGGGACACGCAAGCACAGCGTGCCAGCAGCTGGGCCAGGCCCCGGAGCGGAATTCCACGGGGCCCTACAGCTCAACGGCCGGCGCGCAAGGTAAGTGCAGGTCGAGGGCTTACACCCGCGGGAAGCCCCCAACCCGAGTTTCTGGGCCATTAAGTGCAAGAGGATAACTAAAGAAAGAATACAGCCTATTAGAGACCAAAAAGGTAATCTGTGTGTAGAGGCAGAAGACGTGGGTATGGTTCTTAATGAATACTTTGCGCCTGTTTTCACAAAAGAGAGGGGCAATGCAGACATTGCAATCAGGGAGGAGGAGTATGAAATATTAGATGAAATAAACATAGTGAGAGAGGAAGTATTAAGGGGCTTAACAGCTTTGAAAGTGGATAAATCCCATGCCTGGATGAAATGTATCCCAGGCTGTTAAGAGAAGCAAAAGAGGAAATAGCAGAGGCTCTGACCATCATTTTCCAATCCTCTCTGCCTACAGGTGTGGTGCCAGATGACTGGAGGACTGCTAACATTGTACCTTTGTTTAGAAAGGGAAAAAGAGATAGACCGAGTAATTACAGACCAGTCAGCCTAACCTCGGTGGTGGAAAAATTACTGGAAAACGTTCTGAGGGACAGGATAAATCTTCATTTAAAAAGATATGGATTAATCAAGGACAGTCAGCATGGATTTATTAAGGGAAGGTCGTGTCTGACTAACTTGATTGAATATTTTGAGGAGGAGGTAACAAGGAGGGTCGATGAGGGGAGTGTGTTTGATGTAGTCTATATGGATTTTAGCAAGGCTTTTGATAAGATCCTACATGGCAGACTGGTCATGAAAGTAAAAGCCCATGGGATCCAGTGCAAAGTGGCAAGTTGGATCCAAAATTGGCTCAGAGGCAGGAAGCAAAGGGTAATGGCTTAAATAACAACAGGAAATGCTGGGAAAACTCAGCAGGCCAGGCAGCATCTGTGGAGCGAGAAACAGAGTTAACGTTTCAGGTCGAAGACCTTTCGTCAGAACTGGAAACAAGCAGGAAAAGGAACAGATTTTAAAGCAAGTTTAGGGGCTGGGAAATGGGGGAGGGGATGAAAGAACAAAAGGGAAAGTCTGTGATAGGATGGAAGGCAGGAGACGAAGAGGCATTAAGAAATATTCAAGGCAACAGGAGATGGTAATGGGACAGGTTAAGAAACAAAGGAGGCTCTAGATGGAGTGTGAATTGCGCTGGCAGAATGAAAGACAGTTGCCATGTGGGGGGAAAAAAAGCACAAACAAAAAGTGTGGATAAAAAATATATGTGATAGGGGCCAAGGTTATGACCTGAAATTGTTGAACTCTATGTTGAGTCCAGAGGGCTGTAAAGTGCCTAATCGAAAGATGAGGTGCTGTTCCTCGAGCTTACACTGAGCTTCCGTGGAACAATGCAAGAGGCCGAGGATGGTGAGGTCTGAGTGGGAATGGAGCAGTGAATTAAAGTGACAGGCGACCGGAAGCTCAGGGTCCCCCTTACGGATTGAACGGAGGTGTTCCGGCAAAGCGGTCACCCAATCTGCGTTTGGTCTCCCCAATGTAGAGGAGACCACATCGTGAGCAGCAAATACAGTATACTAAATTGCAAGAAGTACAAGTAAATCACTGTTTCACCTGGAAGGGGTGTTTGGGGCCCTGGACAGTGGGAAGGGGGAAGGTATAAGGGCATGTGTTGCATCTCCTGCACTTGCACGGGAAGGTGCTGGGCGAAGGGGAAGGGGTGCTGGGGGTGATAGAGGAGTGGACTAGGGTGTCTCGAAGGGAGCGGTCCCTACGGAATGCTGAAAGGGGAGGTGAGGGGAAGATGCATTTGGTGGTGGGATCACGCTGGAGGTGGCGGAAATGGCGGAGGATGATCCGTTGAATGTGGAGGCTGGTGGGGTGAAAGGTGAGGACAAGGGGAACTCTATCGTGGTTCCGGGAGGAAGGGGCAGGGGTAGGGTTGCAAAGGGCTGGAAAGTTTCCAGTAGATTTCTGGTAATGGACAAAGTCTTGGAAACGGTGGCTTGATGTTCGGTAGTGGGGTCATGGTCCAGGTGGAGGTAGGAGGAGGTGTCGGAGAGTTGGCGTTCAGCTTCCGCTAGTTAGAGGTCGGTTCGCCAAACAACAACAGCCTTGTCAGCAGGTTTAATGACAATGTCGGGGTTGGATCTGAGAGAATGGAGGCTGCAAGTTCAGAGGGAGGCAGGTTGGAGCGAGTGAGGGGAGCAGAGAAATGGAGACGGCCGATGTCACGGCAGCAGTTAGCAATGAAAAGATCTAGAGAGGGTAAGAGGCCAGAGGGAGGGGTCCAGGTAGAATGAGAATTCTGAAAGCGGGAGAAAAGGTCAGCCGTGCGGGGGGAAGACTCCTGGCCAAAGAAGTGGGCACAGAGATGAAGGCGGCGGAAAAAGAGCTCAGCATCGTGCCGAGCTCGAAATTCATTGAGGTGGAGGCGTAAGGGGATGAAGCTCAGGCCTCTGCTGAGGACTGATCGTTCAGGGTCAGAGAGAGGAAGGTCAGAGGGGATAGTGAAAACACAGCAGGGGGTGAGATTGGGAGAAGGGGGGTCAGAGGAAAGTGAAGGGGAAGAAGGTTCCGGAGGGGCGTTGGTGTTCAAGAGTTGATGAAGCTTGCGATCCTTGACATCAGAAAGGAAGAACAAAAGTTTTTTGTTGAAGTGTCGGATGAGTTGAAGGATGAAATGGAACTGTGGACCTGGACAGCTTTGAGATAGAGTGCGTCGGTGCTGCTGAAGAGAGAGGTCGAGAGTGTTCATGTGGCGTCGCATGGCGTTGAGCGTGAATCTCAAGATGCAGCGAGAGCAGTAGTTCGTGGAGCGATGAATATCTTGGAGATATTTGTAATCGTGGGTGGATCCGAAACACGAAAGGTGGAAGTTTAGTTGGAATCCACATATAATAAGTCAGAACCGGAAACAGTTGCTGAGGAAAGAGATGTGGCTGTGAAACCGAGTCTTGGCAGATACCTGATCAAGCATGAGAAGGGAAACTGAAAGCAATAAAGATGAACAAGGTTGAAGAGACAAACGGAAATCAAAGGGTAATGGCTGATGGGTGATTTTGTGACTGGAAGGCTGTTTCTAGTGGGGTTCCGCTGGGCTCAGTACTAGGTCCCTTGCTTTTAGTGATACAGGTAGACTATCCTTTATCCGAAAACCTCGGGACCAGCCGAGTTTCGGATAAAGGAGAATTTCGGATTTCGGAAGGTGGGTCGGCGGGGGTCCGCGGGGGGGTCGGCGGGGGGTCGTGCGCACGACTTACGCTGACGCTCAGCGTAAGTCAGTCGGGGTCGGCGGGGGTCGGGGCCGGCGGGGTACGCGGGGGGGGTCGGCGGTTGTCAGGGCTGGCGGGGTCCGCGGGGGGGTCGGCGGTTGTCAGGGCTGGCGGGGTCCACGGGGGGGTCGGCGGTTGTCGGGGCTGGCGGGGTCGGCAGTTGTCGGGGCTGGTGGGGTCCGCGGGGGGGTCGGCGGCTGGCGGGGTCCGCGGGGGGGTCGGCGGTTGTCGGGGCCCGCGGGGGGGGTCCGCGGTTGTCGGGGCTGGCGGGGTCCACGGGGGGGGTCGGCGGTTGTCGGGGCTGGCGGGGTCCGCAGTTGTCGGGGCTGGCGGGGTCCGCGGGGGGGTCGGCGGTTGTCAGGGCTGGCGGGGTCGGCGGTTGTCGGGGCCGGCGGGTCCGCGGGGGGGGTCGGCGGTTGTCGGGGCCGGCGGGGTCCGCGGGGGGGTCGGCGGTTGTCGGGGCCGGCGGGGTCCGCGGGGGCTCGGCGGTTGTCGTGGCTGGCGGTTGTCGGGGCTGGCGGGGGGGTCGGCGGGGGGTCGTGCGCACGACTTACCCTTTATCCGAACTTCCGCAACCGGAACCCTCTAAAAACCGAAGGTTTTTTCGTTCAGCGTAAGTCGTACGCACGACTTACGCTGAACGAAAAAACCTTCGGTTTTTAGAGGGTTTCGGTTTTCGGAAGTCCGGATAAAGGGTAGTCTACCTGTATATACAAATGATTTAGACTTGAATGTAGGGGGAATGATTAAGAAGTTTGCAGATGATACTAAAATTGGCTGTGTGGTTGATAATGAAGAAGAAAGCTGTAGACTGCAGGAAGATATCAATGGGCTGGTCAGGTGGGCAGAACAGTGGCAAATGGAATTCAATCCGGAGAAGTGTGAGGTAATGCATTTGGGGAGGACTAACAAGGCAAGGGAATACACATTAAATGGTAGGACACTGAGAAGAATAGAGGAACAAAAGGACCTTGGAGTGCAGGTCCACAGATCCCTGAAGGTAGCAGGCCAAGTAGTGGTTAAGAAGACATAAGGAATACTTGCCTTTATTAGCCGAGGCATAGAATACAAGAGCAAGGAGGTTATGCTTGAACTGTATAAAACACTAGTTAGGCCACAGCTAGAGTACTGCGTGCAGTTCCGGTCACCAAATTACAGGAAAGATGTGATTGCACTAGGGAGAGTACAGAGGAGATTTACGAGGATGTTGCCTGCACTGGAGAATTTTAGCTACGAGGAAAGATTGGATAGGCTGGGGTTGTTTTCTTTGGAACAGAGGAGGCTGAGGGGAAACCTTATTGAGGTGTATAAAATTATGAGGGGCCTAGATAAAATGAATAGGAAGGACCTATTTCCCTTAGCAGAGGGGTCAACAAGCAGGAGGCATAGATGGCCACCTACATGGAGCAGCTAATGTGCCAGTCACAGGTGCACATGGTGTCTGACATAATAAAACTCACTACGCACTTGGTTTGAGTATAAAGCAAGGCTTTAATCAACTTGTTTCAGAACATGGAGGTCTAGTTGTACTTCACTAGTTCCTGTCTTACAAAATGTCCCTGGGCATGCTGGGCCCACGCCTGAGTATTTATACTCCTTGGACGGCGCCACCAGCTGGTCGTCCAGCGTTATTTCATGAGTAGTTCTTTATAATGATGAGATTTATAACATTCTTCCTGCCTAAAAGATTTGGAAGTCCAACGTCTTCCTCTTAACGGATTAGGCAGAAGACGAATAGCCGCAATCTTTTAGATCTTTGTTTATGGCTAGAAGGCACGTCTCCCCGGACTGTGTCTTGGTCCCTGGGCCCCTTGATCCATACCGGTGGATCGACAGGGCCCGTGTTGCCCTGATCGACCCGAGGGAGGCTGGGGAGATCGTGACTCCGGGTGCGGGTCCCCACAGGCGCAGAGCTGGCTTCATCCTGTTTGATAGCCGGGGATTGACTGGCGTCCTGGCCTCAGGTGGCCATCCCACGGGGAGCGCTCGGCTCCCTGAGTGGATCCGGTGGGGCAGCCGGCAGACCTCTCGATGTCCCAGGTAGGGCGTCATCTTCAAGGGAGCGCCGAGTGTCGGCATCATCACCGTGGGTCCCTCTATCAGTTGGGTCCGTGGAACCGGCTGGAAAGGGAGCCAGGTCTCGGAGTGAAACGGTGGACTCCCGGCCATCAGGGTACCACACGTGTGCGTACGTGGGATTGATGTCCGTGAGTTCTACCTCATCGACGAGGGGATCGTTTTCAGAAGATTGGACGAATCTTCGGAGCAGCACGGGGCCGGGAACTGCCAAACATGACAGTAGGGACGTCCCATGAGTGGAACGATGCTGGAAGCTGAAGAATTGCTCATGAGGTGTGACATTGGTGGACATAGAAAGAAGAGACCTGATGGATTGCAACACATCAGGGAGCGTAGTTTCCCACTGCTGGTCTGGTAGGTTGCGTGACCTCAGTGCAAGACGAACAGCGTTCCAAATGATAGCATTGTATCTCTCAACCTGTCCGTTACCGATGAGATGGGACGGTGTCATTTTACTTGTGGCAATTCCCCGTTGGGAGAGATAACTTTTGAGTTCGCTTGACATGAAGGAGGGACCCCGATCAGAGTGGATGAAATTGGCCGTACTGCAAAGGGAAAAGACTTGATCAAGGCATTTGATCACTGTGGAAGTAAGCATATTGGGACAGGGGAAAGCAAAGGGAAAGCATGAATATTCATCCACCATAGTAAGTAAGTAGCTGTTTCGCGTTGAGGAAGGCAATGGCCCTTTAAAGTCAATGCTGAGTCGCTGCATAGGCTGCATAGCATGTTTGAGCGAGCCATCCGATGGACGGAAGAATTGCAGTTATAATTCCGCACAAATTCTACAGGAGGAGCATGTTCTTTTCACATCTTCTGTAGAAAATGGGAGATTTTTAGAACGCACAAAGTGCAACATATGGGTAACGCCAGGATGGCATAAGTCTGTATGAAGATCCGCAAGAGTCGAAGTTGACATAGAAGAGCAGAATGCTGCATGAGGGTATTCGGGGCCACATTCTCTTTGCTGGGTTGATAATGTATGGTGTATTCAAAGGCGGCCAATTCCATCCTCCAGAGTTATATTTTGTTATTCTTGATCTTAGTGCGTTTCCGGTTATCCAGCATAAAGGCCACGGAGCGCTGATTGGTTATAAGTGTGAAATGGCGACGAGCGAGAAAATGACTCCATTTATGTACAGATTCGATGATGGCCGTAGCCTCCTTCTCAACAGGAGGATAATGGAGCTCGATACTGTAGTGTATGTACCTTTAAGAGAGAACTGATTTTATACTGCAGTACCGGCAGTGACCACACTTGTATATAAAGCCATAGCAGGCTTCTGTACTTCAGTCTTAAGTTTACCCTCTGTTCAGTAAATACCTGTTATTATTGTTCTCCTGCAGTCCGTGTATTATTGTTACTCGGACACTACACTGGCGACGAGCAGGTTCGAACTCACCTGCAGTACTACATCACCTCACGGGGATCTTTCCCTGAGAAGAAGCTTCTTGGAGGTCGAAGTCAGAGCAACGGGCGTCGACCGCAGGCAACCGCCCAAGGATCCATCGGAGTTCGGAGAATTGCAGGGGAGGCTGTGGAGAGCTGGGCTTGGCTCCCCAGTCAAGGTGTTCCAGCAAATCGTGCTGGTAGCAGGTAGTGCGCTGACCCTTCCGGACTGCGGCGGGCTCAAGCTCGATCGAGCAGCTCTGCAAAGGGGCCGTGCAGCGTCGTCGGGAGGAAAAAAGAGAGAGAGAGGGTGGAGCGCACAGGGCGCGGTCGGTGCTCAAGAACCAAGCAGCGTAGAGAAAATAAAATGAGGGGAAGGAAAAGTGAGACGCGCCGAAGCCGCGGGTCGCCGCCATTACCCTGTAGAACGCTAGGAGCAGCGTGGCAGCAAGGGGAAGAAGGAAAAGCGCGGGAGGCGCCATTTTAATCCATTGGGGAAGAAGAAAAAGCGTGGGAGGCGCCATTTTAAATCACCCAAGTTGCCAAAGATTGGCAGTGTCACTGCTTTCGACAACGAGGTAGAAGACTGGATCACATATGTGGAAAGAATTGAAGTGTACTGCAAGGCAAATGAGGTGGCCGATGGAAAGAAGGCATCGGTATTATTAAATTTGATGGGCGCGAGAACGTACGGTCTATTGCGGAATTTAATTACCCCAGCTAAACCAATGGAGAAAAGTTTTGAAGCGATTGTTAATATCTTACAGGAACACCTAAACCCTACACCGCTGCTGATAGCAGGACGATTCAAGTTCCATAAAAGAAACCAGCACAAAGATGAGAGCAATGCTGACTATCTTACGGAACTGTGGAAGTTATCGAAGCACTGCCAGTTCGGAGCAGGACTGGCAGAGACCTTAAGGGATGAGTTTGTCTGCGGGCTCCAGAGTGAAGGAACCCAGAAACGACTACTTTCGGAAAAGGACCTGACGCTAGAACAGGCTTTCAGCGTGGCAGTATCCTACGAAGCAGCAGCACGGGGAGCTGCAGAAATACAACAGAAACCACAAGAATACAGCGCTAACTAAATGGCGTATGGAGCAGAAAAGTGCTATCGCTGTGGCAGAACAACCCATGATCAGAAGGACTGCTGGTTTAAGGACAAAGTATGCAGGCAATGTGGGAAAATGGGACACATAGCAAGAGTCTGCAGGTCGGGAAAGAAAACCAACACTAAAAGAACTACTAAGGAAAAGTACAAGAAAGTAAAAAAAATGACAGACAGTAGTTTGGAAGATCAGGAGACTAAGTTGTCTAAAGTTACACAACGTGATCGCAAAGGAGGATCACCGAACCATTTGGGTCACCCTCATGATAGCAGGGTCCCAAGTAATGATGGAATTGGACACAGGATCAGCCCTAACTGTCATGAATCGACGAGACTATGAGCGGCTATTCTCACACATACCCTTGAAGGAAACGTCCATTGTATTGAAGACATACACGGGGCAAAAAGTCTACCCCAGAGGGAAAATAAGGGTGCCAGTTAAATACAATGGCAAGGAAACACAGAAACTGTATCTACATATACTACAAGATGGAGGACCACCATTATTGGGACATGAATGGATCCGAAAAATGCAATTGGATTGGCATTCCATTCAGGCGCTAACTGTGACTGACAAAAAGGATGATGACGTCACACCTGGACGACTGTCGAAAATTCTACCTGACGCAAAAGAGGTGTTCCAACAAGGACTTGGGACTCTAAAAGGAGTAACGGCAATGATAAAAATCGAAGATAACGCAAACCCAAAATTTTTTAAGGCCTGACCGGTACCGTACGCGATCCGCCCAGCCGTTGAAGCAGAGCTGGAGAGTCTGGAGCGTTCGGGTGTGCTGTCCAAGGTGGACTGGAGCGAGTGGGCCACACCCATCATTCCTGTAATGAAGAAATCATTGAGCAGCACACCTGGGGAGCCGAAGAAGGTTCGCATCTGTGGGGACTTCAAGGTAACTGTGAACCTAGTCCTGCACACAGTACAATATCCACTTCCACGGATAGAAGATATTTTCGCCTCACTATCTGGAGGGAAACGTTTTACGAAGATTGATCTGGCCCAAGCGTATCTACAAATGGAGGTGGAAGAAGCATCTAGGAAATATCTCACGATAAACACGCACAAAGGCCTTTACCAGTACAATCGACTGGTGTTCGGGGTAGCAACAGCCCCGGCTATTTGGCAGAGGGCAATGGAACAAGCCCTGCAAGGGATCCTGGGGACCCAGTGTTATTTGGACGACATCCTGGTTACGGGCGAAAATGACAGTGAACACCTTGCCAACCTGGAGCAGGTGCTCACTTGATTAAAAGAATATGGGCTACGGGCCAACCGCCCCAAATGCGAGTTCATCAGGAGAGAAATCTCGTATTGTGGCCACATGATTGATGAGGAAGGGTTGCATAAGTCGCCAGACAATATTGAGGCTGTAGTCAAGGCTCCAGCACCAGAAAATGTGTCGCAACTGAGGTCGTTTCTCGGGTTGGTGAACTACTACCATAAGTTCTTGCCGAATTTATCTACAATTCTGCACCCACTGAACGCCCTGCTGCAAACTGGAGTAACATGGAAATGGAGTGATGAGTGTAAGCGTGCCTTTCAGAAATGTAAATGCCTAATCACTTCAAAAGAAGTATTGGCCCACTACAATCCAACACTACCGATTCGGTTAGCATGTGATGCGTCTCCCTACAGCATTGGAGCGGTGCTGTCACACAAATTCCTTGATGGTTCAGAGAGGCCAATAGCCTTTGCGTCGCGCTCGTTAACCTCAGCCGAGCGTAACTACGCCCAGATTGACAGGGAGTCCCTCAGCCTGGTGTGGGGGGTGAAGAAGTTCAATCACTATCTGCACGGGCAGAAATTCACCCTACTGACTGATCATCAGCCCCTGGTCTCCATTTTTAACACAAAGAAGGGCGTTCCGGTGATGACGGCGCAACGGCTGCAAAGATGGTCACTTTTTCTAGGGGCACATCAGTACGACATAGAGTACAAGGGTACGAAACAGCATGGAAACGCTGATGGGCTGTCGCGCCTACCATTGCCTATGGTAGAGGAAGCACCTGCAGTGGACCCTGTTGAGATATTCCATTCGGCCATAGTCGAATGCCTACCTGTTACAATCTCAAGTATAGAGAAGGAAACCCGAAATGACCCGACACTCTCTCGGGTCTATGATTTGACGGTGAAGGGATGGCCAGCACATGGCGACTCACTGTTGCCAGCATTCTCGCCAAGGAGAGAACAGCTGTCAGTGTGCCGGGGGACCTTGATGTGTGGATCCCGAGTGGTAATTCCACCCAAGTTGAGAGATAGAGTGCTCAATGAGCTTCATGAGGGTCATCTGGGAGGGGTAAAAATGAAGAGCCTAGCCAGGGCGTTTGTGTGGTGGCCGGGAATCGATAAAGAAATCGAGGATATGACCAAGAGATGCACAGGATGCCAGAAGGTCCAAAACGCTCCACCACAGGCACCGCTACACCCATGGGAGTGGCCCTCATCTCCATGGCAATGGGTACACATTGATTGTGCTGGTCTATTTACGGACTCAAAGTTTCTAATCGCCGTGGATGCCCATTCAAAATGGCCAGAGGTCATTAAAATGTCCTCCACCACCACGGCAAAAACTATTGCAATCCTATGGACCATCTTCACCAGGAATGGCTTGCCAGAACAGATTTGCTCCGACAATGGGCCACAGTTTGTGTCCGAGGATTTCCGGAGGTTTCTGAGGAAAAATGGGGTGAAACATTACACATCTGCCCCATATCATCCAGCCACAAATGGATTGGCTGAAAGGTTTGTTCAGACCTTTAAAAAGGCAATAAAGGCGATGTATAATGATGACATACCACTACAACACAAGGTGGATAATTTCTTGTTTGCTTACCGGAATGCGACACATGCATTCACCAACCAAGCTCCAGCCATAATGTTCTTCAACCGAAGGCTAAGATGTCGCCTGGATTTGCTCAAACCAAACATAAGACAAGATGTTGAGGATAAGCAATTCCAGCACATCAATGAGAAGCCAACCAGGAGCTTCAAGATAGGGCAACCAGTCTTGGCCCGCGACTACCAAACAGAAAAATGGCAGCCAGTAACGATATGCACACAGCAGGGACCACTAATTTACACAGTGGACATTGGAGAGAGCATCGTGAGACGCCATGTTGACCAGATTCTAGTGTCACAGGAAGAAGCCAAACCCATACCACGAGCATGTGCACCTGGTAATGAAACCGGAGTACAGATTGCGTCTACCTCAGAAGCAGTGGTATTGGAAGCTGACGAACCAACCAATGACAACGAGCCAGAATCGACTCCGCCGCAAGTACAGGATACTCGAGAAAGGCGCTATCCAGTCAGGATCAGGAAGCCTCCTCAAAGACTGAACTTATAAATGATTATTTCAGTTGATGTATATAGTACAGAGAAAATTGTAATTGTAATTAGTTATTATTTAGTTGTTAAATGAATGTTATGTACTGTTTATCTAAAAGGGGAGGAATTGTTGTGTATGTACCTTTAAGAGAGAACTGATTTTATACTGCAGTACCGGCAGTGACCACACCTGTATATAAAGCCATAGCAGGCTTCTGTACTTCATTCTTAAGTTTACCCTCTGTTCAGTAAATACCTGTTATTATTGTTCTCCTGCAGTCCGTGTATTATTGATACTTGGACCCTACAGCTACCCTGCAACGTTCTGGACAGAAATGCAATGGGTCGACCACCTTGATTCAAGGTAGCAGAGATCACCACATCCGATGCATCGCACTCGACCACGAAAGGAAGGTTTTCATCGATGGAACGAAGCGTGGCTTTTTCCCGTTGTTGCTTGAGGAGGTTGAAAGCTGAAATAGCCGTTGCCTCCAATGGAAATGACTTTGCGTGAAGCAGGGGCTGGATCTTGTCGGAGAAGTGGGGTATCCATTTTGCATAATAGGCAAAAATGCCAAGTGCCTGACGAAGAGAGCCGAGATTTGTAGGGGGAGGGAGCTCCTGAAGCGGACGAAGTCGCTCCGGATCCAGTTTGATGACACCGTTGTCCACCCAGTAGCCAAGGATGTTGACTGATGGTACTGATTTCACAGATTTGGACTCATTTAAGGTTAAGTTGCGATGACGGAGAACTTCAAAACATTTCTGGAGATTGGCATCATGCTCCTTCTGGTCATGACCCGCAATGGTGATATTATCCAGATATGGAAAAGTGTCCGTTAAGTTCTCCTGTTTGACTAGGCTATTCATTGCCTGTTGAAAGACGGCCACCCAATTGATGACCCCAAATGGAAGGCGACAAAACTGGTAAAGCCGACCAATGGCCTCAAAGGCCATATACTTTTTGTCAGAGTCCTTTAACGGCACTTGATGATATGCGCTTTTTAAATCAAAAGTTGAAAATACCTTGTAGTTGGCAAGGTTATTGACCATGTCATCGATGCGTGGTAGTGCGTAGGCATCCAGGTCGGTATACTGGTTAATAGTTTGTGAGTAATCGATGCAAAGACGTTTCTTGTGTTGCTTCAGAGGATTTTTAACAACGACGACTTGAGCCTGCCAGGAAGATGAACATGGCTCAATGATACCATCAGCTGGAAGGCGAGAGATTTCTGCCTCGATAAAGGATTGATCATCTTGGCTGAAACGTCCTGATTTAGTGACTATGGGCTTACATCGGGGGGAAAGATTGGCAAACAAGGAGGGCTTGTCGAGTGAAGCCGCTGAAAGCGCACAAAACGGTACTTTGGAAATAGTAAGCTCCGGCTTTGACCCTCCAAACTCGAAAGTGAGTCTTTTGTGTTGTTTCTGGAAATCCTGTCCCAGGAGCACATCACTGCATAGGTTTTTGAGCACCCTGAGCCAGGTGGCGAAATAAGTGCGGCCATTGAGAATAAGGTATTCAAAACAAAAGCCGGAAGAATTGGTGGTCAGTGTCATCAGAGCCATTGCAATTTCCCTGTCCGAGGCGTAAATACGCAGTTTTAACTTACTGACAGCCTGCTCACTAATGAAGCTGTCAGAGCTGCATGAGTCGATTAGTGCACTCAAAATGTGTCCATTTACCGAAACCTTTGTGGCTGCATGGGACAGACTTTGGGGAAAACAGCTGTGATGGGAGGAGGGGCAGTTTTCCCCTTGACAGCTGTTACCTTAGTAGTGGTTCTTGGGGGAGGAGCAGTTTCATAGATAGCAGCTGTAACCTTAGTAGTGGCTCTTGGGGGAGGAGCAGTTTTATAGATAGTAGCTGCAAAACTAACAGGAACTCTCGACCGGTATACCTTAGAAAAGTGGCCTTTCTTACTTACAGCAGCTCTTGACTGGCATACCTTAGAAAAGTTACCTTTCTTGCTGCAATGATTGCAGGTTGCGTTACGAGCTGGACAAAATTTCCTATAATGGAATGCACCTCCACAGAAGAAACGCTTCCTTCCAGATTGCCAAGATGCCGCTAAGGTGGGGTCAGCATCAGTGAAGGTTTCTAGGGTAGGGTAGTCATCAGCCAGGTTAGAGTCGTCATTCATGAGGGCTTCCGCCCGAGGCCTATCGAAGGAGTCACTAAAAGAGATAGCAGCAGCCCGTGCACGTGGTGAAAGATAGGTATCTGCATTCCTCTTTTCTAATTCCAGAGAGCATGCCTGGTCATAGGCAGCCTGTAACTTGAGGGTTTTATTCTCCAACAGACGCTGACGTATGAAGGGAGACGCAATCCCATATATAAAGGAATCACAAATTAACTCCTCCTGGTACTGCTCAGCTGTAACAGCTTTAAGATTACAATCCTTGCTGAGCCTGCAAAGTTTCTGAAGGAATTCGTCAAGTGATTCCCCGGGTTGTTGTTGAGTTCTGGCCAGTAGATACCGAGCAAAAATTTTGTTTGGGGACTTGACATATAGCTGCTGTAGTATTTAGATAGCGGCGTCATAGTCTACACAGTCTTCGATATAATCAAACACATGAGGTGATACATAATTAGCAAGCATTCGTAACTTATTAGGAACATTTTCACCACAATCCTCAAGGAAGTTGCTAAAGGTACGATACCAGTGTTTCCATACCTTAGCAGCTGTAAGTGAATTCGGGTCCAGGTCGAGACGGGTGGGTCTGAGTAGTTTCTCCATGATGGATCAATTACTTGTCTGAGTTCCCGTCTATGGTTTGAGTCATAGCTGGCTGTTCCCGAAATCATCCAAAGCATGGAGTCGATATCAAGTTGATTAAGTTGATGTAATAAAACTCACTACACACTTGGTTTGAGTATAGAGCAAGGCTTTAATCAACTTGTTTTAGAATATGGAGGTCTAGTTGTACTTCACTAGTTCCTGTCTTACAAAATGTCCCTGGCAAGCTGGGCCCATGCCCGAGTATTTATACTCCTTGGACGGCGCCACCAGCTGGTCATCCAGCGTTATTTCATGAGTAGTTCTTTATAATGATGAGATTTATAACAGTGTCTATACAAAATAGATGGCTATCTATGGAGAATAGATACCAGAGACTCATAGACGTTCTTTCTAGGAGTGATGTCAGTGTAGACATGGGTCCTCATGGCCCCACTTCTGTGCAGCAAGGTGCTCTCCAGCTCCTTGCTAGCAGGGAAGTGCGGGTGGCCCATGACAGGGGTGATGGTAAGATGGGACATGCTAGTGGGAGCTCCTCTCCAAGTGCTCACACTTCTCCCCACTTGCCAACCCCTTAGTCAGAGCCCCAGATGCTTCCCCGGACAGCAATGGCCAAGTCTTCTACTGCATATTCACAGGAGGAGCAGACTTTGGTGGGGCCATCACTGGCTCCAAAACCCAGAGGACGACCACCAAATGTATCTAAGCAGGAGCAGCAGGGAAGTGAGCAGCCTGCCTCTACCTCTGCTGAATCCACAGGGGTAGCACCTCATAGAAGCACGCAGAAGGGAAAGATGCCACACAAGTAGATGCACAAAGGTAGTTACTTGTGTTTTTTGTTCAATGTTATTGTGAAGTTTCCGTTAATTTAATATTTACCATAAATTTATTTATTTTCAAAACTTTCCGGTCTTGGACAAATTTGTGTGCACAGTGGGAAGTGGCTTAGTTAGTTGGAGTGAAGGGTCAGACCTAACTTTACCTCCAGCAATGGTGGTGACTGTGAAAGGAATGGATTGGTGATTGTAGGGAGGCTTTATGGTCTGGCTGTGGGGTGTTGCCAACCTGGTGAGGCATATGGCAGACATATGCGTGTACTGCATAAAGTTACGTAAATCTGGCCATGATGAGGCCATCCCTAGCCTCATGGGCAACAATGTGCTCGTGTGCTGGTGCCATATGCATCACAGGTTCCTCCAGCTCTTCCTCCTCCTCATCTTCCACCTGATGATCCTCCTGCTCCTCCTCCTCTGAAGAAGCTGTACACTCTGCGCCTTGCTCCTCATGCAGCTCTAATCCTCGCTGCTGCGCTATGTTGTGCAGGGCGCAGCGGACCGCGATGATTCTGGAGACCCTGGCTGGTGCATACTGAAGGGCTCCTCCAGATCTGTCAAGGCATCTGAATCGCATTTTCAGCATGCCTATTGTCTACTCTATGACACATCTGATGGAGACGTGGTTTTCATTATATCTCTCCTCGGCCTCAGTACTTGGCCTCCTCAAGGGTGCATGAGTCACGTCTTCAATGGATAGCCCTTGTCTCCAAGCAGTCAGCCGGAAAGTCTGTTTGGAGGTGTGAACAGCTGAGGGAGGGTGGACTGGTGTCGGATGAATGAGTTATGATCGCTACCAGGGAGTTTGGCGCACGCGTGCATGATGATCTTCCGATGGTTGCAGACCAGCTGCACATTGAGGAAGTGGAAGCCCTTGCAGTTTACAAAGAATCCTGGGTTATAATATTCTGACAGGACTGGACAGACTAGATGCAGGAAGGATGTTCCCGATGGTCGGGGAGTCCAGAACCAGGGGTCACAGTCTAAGGATAAGTGGTAGGCCATTTAGGACAGAAATGAGGAGGAATTTCTTCACCCAGAGAGTGGTGAACCTGTGGAATTCTCTACCACAGAAGGCAGAAGAGGCCAATTCATTAAATATATTCAAGAAGGAGTTGGATATATTTCTTAAGGCTAAAGGGATCAAGGGGTATGAGGAGAAAGCAGGGACCGGGTACTGAAATTGGATGATGAGCCACGATCGCATTGAATGGCAGAGCAGGCTCGAGGGGCCGAATGGCCTACTCCTGCTCCTATCTTCTATGTTTCTATGTTTCTATGATGGAGGTGTCCTGATGGCCACATGTGTGCAGTCGATAATGCCCAGCACCTGTGGGAAGCCAGCCAGAGTGGCAAAGCCGAGCGCCCGCTCAGTAGCACTGGCTTCATCAGTGGCAAAGTTGCTATAATTGGCTGACTTGTCAAACATAGCATCGGTAACCTGTGTGATGCATCTGTGGGCAGCCGACTGCGATTTGTCACAAATGTCTGCTGCAGATCCCTGGAAGGAACCTGAGGTGAAAAAGTTGAGGGTGCTGGTGACTTTGTCAGCCACTGGCAAGGCGTGTCCACAAGGTCCTCTGAGCTACAGGTCTTGCTCCAGCAATGTGCAAATGTCTGCAATGACCTAGCGTGATAACCTGAGCCTCCTTTGGCACTTCTGTTCAGTTATGCTGAGGAAGCTCATCCTCTGCTTGTATACCCTGTGTTGTGGGTATCACCTCTGGCGCAGTGCAGCCCTGCGCTGATGCCCTCTGTCCTATGGAGCATCAGGTGGTTGAGGAGAAGGTTGGTGGTATTGTTGTTGGCACTGCTGGTGTGCCTGGTGCTGCTGTGTTGGGGCTCATCGTAGTCAGATTCTGAGGACCAAGGCGAGACAGTATAAATGACACCCATGCTGATGGAATAGATGGCAGGTGAAGTAGAGATGACAGTAGCAATCTGTCAATGGTGAGAGAGGTTCTTCCAATGAGGTGACAGTGGATGGAGACTTTGCTTGAAACACTTGCAGCCTGCAGAAAGCTCAGTCTGTTTTGCAAAAGCAGTGAGAAACAACTTCTGGAGGAGGAAAATGATCAGCTGTCAAGTGAGAGCTTTTATACTACATTTCATCCTGCCAACTAATCAGCTGGCACAATGGTCACTCAACCCACGCCTCAGGTTTACAGACGTGGGTCCTAAGCAGAGTGATCCCCATGGGAACCCAGTTAAATTTACAAGGTAAGTTAAAAATACCCTTAAGGGTCTGACAACAAGCTAATAATTGTTTTAATTGGATCCCCCGCCGCTGCAGGTCGGGTCAGCTTCAGGATGACAGACGCGTGGGAACGATTTGACAGTGGGTTCCTGACCCGCTGTCACAAAAAACAACTTTCACATCCGACCCGCCACCGATCGCGCCCGCTACCACCACGGAAAATTTTGCCCAAAGTATTTGTTTAATGTCTCTGCCATTTCTTTATTCCCTATTATAATTTCTCCTGTCTGCCTGTAAGGGACACATGTTTACTTTTGCTAATCTCTTCCTTTTTATATACCTATATATAGAAGCTTTTACAATCTGTTTTATTACCATTCTAGTAAATCTCTTCTGCACCCTCTCCAAGGCCTTGACGTCCTTCCTAAAGTGTGGTGCCCAGAATTGAACACAATGGGCCATATTTTGCGACCCCTACGAGTGCGTACGAGGTGTGCACGCACCCGTAGGGACTGCGCAAGTTCTGGGTTTAGACATGCGAAGCACATGCGCTAAAACCCGGAACTTGCGATCTGTCAAGAATCTTCTTGACAAATCCTCCACATCCCCGGGAAAAGGACCTCTGTGGGTGGAGAGTTGCGCTATTTGCCCAACTTCCGCCCGTTGAATGCCTGTGAAATTCTTACACCTGGTAAAAGGAGGCGTAAGGCCTGCTTATACCAGCATAAGAGTTTTAAAAAATAGAAAAATAAAATTTTATCACTCATTTATACATTAAAAAACCTGTCCAATAAGGTATTTTTAGCCCCGTTAAAACATATAACACTTTTTCCCAAAAATTAAATTTTTGTTTAAAATATTTAATTAAATGGCATTTTAATTGATTTTAAATATGTAATTAAAAAAAATATTTCATGTGTTCGTGTATTTTTTAAGTGATCCCCATTCATACTTATGGGAGTTCCTTACGTACGGATAGGTATGATAGGGGATTCCCTTCTTTTATTGGTTTTGCCGGCCCATGTGATCCCAGCGGAGCTTGTGAACCGCATGTGCCCCTGGGATACGTGGGCCTCTGCCCGCGTGTACCCAGAGAGGCCCAGGATCGCAAGCCTCCGTATCTCCTGGACCACCAGGTAAATGCGTAGATTTTTTACAGGTCGGAGGCATCCGCTCGCGGGAAGCCTCCGATCGCAAATGTTGGGCCAATACTTCAGCTGAGGCCTAACCAATGTTTTATAAAGGATAAAATTAAAGAGAAAATCGCTGACATCAAACAACTGCACCCAACCTGCTTCTGTTACAGGAGGGGATATAAAGTTGAGATTGTTATGCTAGGTCAGGCCCCCATTCAAACATTAATCTGACTGGGTCCATTGGTGCAACAATCATTCTACAGCAGGTCTGCAATTGTGCTAAGGCACCCCCTCCAAGACCAGTAAATTTCTGAGATCCACTCATTCAATGAGAGCCTTCCCCTTATTCTGAAGTAACGTTTAATCCAAAATCAGTCGGCGTGTGTGAGTTTTTAAATAAACAGTTAATAGAGTTTGGAGATGACCTCCCATCACTTGCCATTACCACAGAAGCTCCAAGCAGAGCAGAGAATTCACTCTATAACCAACTTTTTTTGAGTGCCCCCTCACCCAGAGCTTTGGCATGGATTGCTGGGCCTTTCTATTGACCCCTTTCTTCTGTCCCCACCACTAAGAAATTAAAATGGGAGACTTGGGGTAGATCTGTGATGAACCAAAACTCTGCCATCAAACAAGAAAAGGTTGGCTGCACTGGAACTAGGGCCTGATAACTTCTCACCAGGCCACCTGATACATTTAAAAACAAACTATTTCAAATGGCCGCCAAGGACACCTGACAAAATGGCCCAATCCAATTTTGGGTCTAATTTTTTTCAGGCATGCTTGGGGCGCAGTATGTTGGTCCCTGTTTCACCCATTTTATGCCTGTTTCATGGCTACCGAAATAACATGATAATGACCAATATAAGACTCCAGACCTCATTACAACCTTGGTCCCAACATGGACAAAGGAGCTGAAATCCAGAGGTGAGAATGGCGGCCCTTGACATCAAGGCAGCATTTAACTGAGTGTGGGACCAAGGAGTCCTAGTAAAACTGAACTCAATGGGAGTCAAGTGGAAAAGTTTCCACTGACTGGAGTCATACCTAACACAACGGAAGATGGTGGTGGTTATTGGAGGCCAACCATCTCAGCCCCAGGACATTGCTGTAGGAGTTCCTCAGGGCAGCACCCTAGGCCCTATGCATCATCAATGACTTTCCATCTATTATAAGGTCAGAAGTGGGGATGACCATTGATGATTGCACAGTTTTCAGTTCCATTCAAATTCCTCAGATAATGAAGCAGTCTGTGCCCACATGCAGCAAGACCTGGACAACATCCAGCCTTGGGCTGATATGTGGCAAGTAACATTTGTGCCACACAAGTGCCAGGCAATGGCCATCTGCAATAAGAGAGAGCCTAAACAGCTCCTCTTGACATTTGATGGCATTTATCATCATCAGATCCCCCACCATCAACATCCTGCGAGTCACCATCAGAAACTTAACTGGACCAGTGACATAAATACTGTGGCTACAAGAGCATGTCAGAGGCTAGGTACTCTGTGGTGAGTGTCTCACCTCCTGACTCCCCAAAGCCTTTCCGCCACCTACAAGGCACAAGTCAGGAGCATGATGGAATACTCTCCACTTGCCTGGATGGGTGCAGCTCCAACAACCCCCAAGAAGCTCGACACTATACAGAACAAAGCAGTCCACTTGACCGGCACCTCATCCAACACGTTCAACATTCACTCGCTCCACCACTGACGTACTGTGGCTGCAGTGTCTACCATCTACAAGATGCACTGCAGCAACTCACCAAGGCTTCTTCGGCAGCACCTCCCAAACCCGTGAAATCTACCACCTAGAAGGACAAGGTCAGTAGGTGCATGGGAACACCATCGCCTCCAAGTCACACACCATCCTGACTTGGAAATATATTGCCGTTCCTTCATCGTCGCTGGGTCAAAGTCCTGGAACTCCCTACCTAACAGCACTGTGGGAGTACCTTCACCACACGGACTGCGGTTCAAGAAGATGGCTCACCACCATCTTCTCAAGGGCAATTAGGGATGGGCAATAAATGCTGGCCTTGCCAGTGATGCCAACATCCTGAGAATGAATACATTTTTTTAAAACTCTCAAACATAACACTATTATAAGAATGTTTAAAACAAGAATAAAACTCTATTAACCTCTCAATATATACAGTGGCAATTAACATCAATCTTTTGTTATTTCCTTAAGGATATACTATAACAGTTTTAGAAGCAACACCTATACATAATCCAGTTAAAAATGACCTTCAGGATAGATATAAATATTCACCATGCATATTGGATAACTATGGAAACCAGCATTGAAGTACAAGTCAGATCTAGACATCATTACAACCAATGCCATACTAATGACAGTTCATCTCCTTCATTTTCCACTGGAACCTTATCTTAACACTTCACAAGAGATGGAATTCTCCATAGGCATAAAAAAACATAAATTCTTGATTTTAAGAAGAGGGCTTCTTAAGAAAAATTATTTATAACCTCTCCAAAAATGTACAGTGTCATATTTTGAGATTGATAAAATCCACTCAGCTATGAAATGAGTTATGAGCGTTGGTCTTCAGCTCCACCATCATTTTAATGGATATGCAGTGGGGCACTGCCCACATGAACCCCAGCCCCCGACCAAATCTTCTGGGATCAGGGTAATTTGAATAAATTTAGCAGACTGGCTGTCCTCCGCTGGGATGTCTGTGTGGAGGAGAAGTGGGGAATCGTTGCGGCAGAATTTGGGTGTCCTCCCGCAATGAAGCACAGATATGCTGTCTTTCAAAAATGTACTTTTAAAATTTAATTTTCAAAGAAAGACGCTCTAAACATTATTTGCGAGGGCTTTTTGGCACTTTATAATTTAAATATTCCCTCCACTGGGCACAGTAACACAGGGTGCCAGGGATAATCAGTCCCTTGTGCCAAGTGCTGTAGTGCAAATGATGGAAAGTAAGCCTGATAATGTATTTTATGTCATTTCCTTGCCATTACCATCATAGAATCATAGAATGGTTACAGCACAGAAGGAGGCCATTCGACACATCGAGCCCAGGCCGGCTCCGTACAAGAGCACTTCAGCTAGTCCCACAGCCCCCGCCCCCCTTTTCCCATAGCCCTGCAATTTTTTTCCTTCAGGTACTTATCCAATTCCCTTTTGAAAGCCACAATTGAATCTGCCTCCACCACCCTTTCAGGCAGTGAATTCCAGATTCTAACCACTCGCTGCATAAAAAAGATTTTCCTCATGTCGCCTTTGGTTCTTCTGCCAATCATCTTAAATCTGTGTCTTCTGGTTCTCGACCCTTCTGCCAATGGGAACAGTTTCTCTCTATCTACTCTGCCTAGACCCCTCATGATTTTGAACACCTCTATCAAATCTCCTCTCAACCTTCTCTGCTCTAAGGAGAACAACCCCAGCTTCTCCAGTCTATCCACATAACTGAAGCCCCTCATCCCTGGAATTATTCTTGTAAATCTTTTCTTCACCCTCTCTAAGGCCGTCACATCCTTCCTACAGTGCGGTGCCCAGAATTGGACATAATACTCCAGTTGAGGCCGAACCAGTGTTTGATAAAGATTCATCATAACTTCCTTGCTTTTGTACTCTATGGGCAGGATTTTCATTGGGCTGTGGAGGGGGGATTGGAGGCGTGTGGGGAGTTAAAATCTCAAAATCGGGGGGCACGAACCCATCCCACCCCCAACCCGCCTCCATGCCAGTTTCAAAGGAGGCGGATACCCAAACTGTGCTGGGACCCGCCTCCCCGAGGCAGGAAGGGGATTAGTGCCAATGAACTGCCTTTTAACAGGCAGTTTTTAGCCTAATCCCTATTTTTATTGCTGAAGTGTGGAATTCCCAACAGCTCCAAACCACGCCAAGTTAGCGAGGCGGACCGTCGGGCTAAAGGGCTTGGAGGGTTCGAGATGTCCGGTGTTCAGGTGAATGATGGGCGCGTGAGTTCAGAGGTAAGTGTGTTTGGTGTGTGTAAAGTGCTTAAAGAAATTTTACTTACACTTACTTACCTTTACAGCCTTCCTTCCTTCAGGTCTTGGGAGTCCCTCATCTCACAGGCACAGAAAGCAGAATGGCCGCGAGCTGTCAAAAGTTGCAGCATTCAGCTTTCTGTTCTGGAGAGATCTCTAAATCAGCCTGAGAGGAAGGAATTAACTTGGAGTACAGATTGTCAGTGTTTAACAACTTCAAATAGCTGTCAAACGCTGATATTTCATCTGTCAAAAGCTTTTGACAGATGAAATGTCAATCTGTGACATCACCTGTTGCCGGGTGGCCATTAATTGGCCTGCTGAGCCCGCTGGACTACAACCCCAAAAGTTGCAGTCCCACCTCCTACACACCTCCTCAATCAAAATCCAGCCCTATGCCTCTATTTATGAAGCCCAGGATCCCATATGCTTTATTAACTGCTTTCTGAACCTGCCCTGCCACCTTCAACGATTTGTGCACATATACCCCCAGGTCTCTCTGTTCATGCAGCCCCCTTTGGAATTGTACCCTTTAGTTTATATTGCCTCTCCTCGTTCTTCCTACCAAAATCTATCACTTCGCACTTTTCTACGTTAAATTTCATCTGCTACGTATCTGCCCATTCCACCAGCCTGTCCATGTCTTCTTGAAGTCTATCATTAACCTCTTCACTGTTAACTATACTTCCAAGTTTTATGTCATCTGCTAATTTTGAAATTGTGCTATGTACACCCAAGTCTAAGTCATTAATATATATCAAGAAAAGCAGCGGTCCTAGTACCGAGCCCGGGGAACACCACTGTATACCTTCCTCCAGTCTGAAAAACAACCGTACACCGCTACTCTCTGTTTCCTGTCACTTAGCCAATTCCGTATCCATGCTGCCACTGTCCCTTTGCGCTCCAATATACATATATGGGAATATATATTAGAGGTCCCCTGCAGAAGATTTCACAATGTAAAAATGGACAGGCTCCTGACTAAACACCCACTTACCCCAGTTCTGCTAAGGGTGAAAAGTTTAGGCCAGCATTTATTGTCCTGTTGTTGGTTACAAGCTCTTTTTCTACCATACACATATACCGTTCCCACATTACAGCATACATTAAAGATGTTAATACACACATAGAAAGAAGAAAGAAAGACAGACTTGTATTTATATAGCGCCTTTCATGACCACTGGACATCCCAAAGTGCTTTACAGCCAATGAAGTAAATTTTTTTGAAGTGTAGTCACTGTTGTAATGTAGGAAATGCGGCAGCCAATTTGCGCACAGCAAGCTCCCACAAACAGCAATGTGATAATGACCAGATAATCTGTTTCTGTGGTGTTGGTTGAGGGATTAATATTGACCAGGACACTGGGGATAACTCCCCTGCTCTTCTTCAAAATAGTGCCATGGGATCTTTTACATCCACTGAGAATGCAGACGGGGCCTCGGTTTAACATCTCATCTGAAAGACGGCACCTCCAACAGTCTAGAATTTTGTGCTCAAGTCTCTGGAGTGGGACTTGAACCCACAACCTACTGACTCAGAGGTAAGGGTGCTGCCAACTGAGCCACGGCTGACATGTGATCCATATATATATATATATATAATGCAAGATATGTTTATATTTCCAGCTTATATATTTGCTATCATATAACATTGATAGTTTTTTCCCCTGCACCTTGAATAGTGGAAGTTAACAAATTAATCATCAAACTACCAAGCTTGAAGACACATCTGAATTACAGGTCCTAAGACTGTCAAAACCAATAGTAGAAATAATACTTGGCTTGTCTCTAGATTCTTTGTCAAATTAGGTGTCAGTCTTGGCTCAGTGGTAGCACACTTGTCTCTGAGTTAGAGAGTTGTGGTCTCAGGCCCCAAACCCGAGCATATCATTTAGGATGATACTTCAGTGTAGTACTGAGGGAATATGTTGCTGTCTTTCAGATGAGACGTTAAACCGTGGTCACCATATGCCTTCTCAGGTGGACGAAAAAGATCCCATGACACTTTTCAAAGAAGAGCAGAGTTCTCCCCGGTGTCCTGGCCATCATTTATCCTTCAACCAACATCAATAAAGCAGATTATCTGAGCATTATCTCATTGCTGTTTGTTGGACCTTGCTGTACACAAATTGACTGTTGTGTTTCCATACATTACAACAGTGATTACAATCCAAAAGTACTTCAAAATTGCTTTGGGGCATCCTAAGGTTGTGAACAGCGCAATACAAAAGCAAATACTTTCTAAGTATGGGTGCAGATTACTTGTGGAACAGAGAAACCTTTTTTTACAAGAAATCCAAGATCAACATGAAGCAAACTGATCAATGCAGCCTATTTGAGAATGACTGCGTCAGTTCAACTTTGACTCTTCCTGCCAATCCCGCGTCCCACTCAATCATACTCAAACAGAACTACCACGTCCGTATTTAACAAATGTTTCTCAGTGCTAAAGAATCACATCTGTAACTGCTCTTAAAACCTTATTAGTTTTTTTAATGAATATAGTGTAAAGGTGCCCTGTGAAAATTTGGGGATTCATGGTAACTTTCATTTTGGGCTTCTTTGCAAGCCTCCGATTGTACTTGCAGTTTCTGATATTTTGTGTATTTAGAAAAACCTGAGTCAAGCTGTGAGAAACACAGATTGACTTTGTGTGCCCAACCTCTTCCCAAAGAATTCGGAGTGATTTAGATTTTGAGTTCAAGTTCAGGTTGGTTTAGACCAAAACTAATTGAAAAACATGAAAGCAATTGGGATCAACTTTTGGGAATATTGCTGCATTCATCACTTCTGTTAAATATTATAAACTATAGCAAATGCACAGGACTTTGGAATATTAATTTGAATCCAAGCTATTCCCTGGAGGAAGAAACAGCTCATGAATGTATACATGCAACATAGAAAACTCGCGGAAATTAACATAACTCCCAAAAAGTTTATGATTCAAAGGACAAGGAGTTAGATGGAAAATACAGTGGGATATGTGATTGTTGTGATTTAGGCTGCAAGTATATCTAGCGTTCCATCATTTTTATCATGGGGAGGGGTTATCTAGTGGTTTTAAAATTGCAGCTTGCAATATTAATGAACTTAAAAATCACTGACTTCGAAAATCAGGACCGATGTATAAAGGGCGACTGATCCCATATCACCTGTTTTACATAATCATCCAAAATCAAAATTACGCTCACTAAGTTTAGCGCAATTTTTAAAATCAAGTAAAAGTCTATCACCTGGGTGTCCTTGTGCACCAGTCGCTCATGTAAAGCCCGTTAATGCATTTACACCAGGGAATATCTTCCTTAACTCGGAGAAGCTACTGCAATCAGTTTTGAAGAAAATAAACCTTCTCATAAGACAACAACCAAACAAGCCCCAGAAAGTTCAGTTGAGGAAAACAATTTTTTTAAAGCAACATGTTAGCAGCTTACTTATATATGAAACTTCTTTAGGGGGCAAACACTATCACTCATAATCAGTGGCACAATTAAGATATGAAAGTATAATTGTACAAACTAATAAGCATGCTCATCTCCTCCAATGAGGGCATCTCCCAGGCCTTCTATGGACCTCCACCCTTCCTTTCTAGTCTCCTCAAAGTACACAAGGGTTTTTTGATGTTGCCTGCCCCCACTGCTTTCTTAGCAAGGTTTTCTGTTAAAAACTGTAAGAACAATATATGGTGAGATAATGATCAGTTTAGGCACAGCACACTGTGCATGGCATGTACAGTTTTAGTTAATGGAAAGTATCTTCACAGGTGACCTTCTAATAGCTGTGGAGAATACATCTGCCTTGTCAGTTGTGTGTGTGCATAATACGATGCAGTTGTCAATCTTTCTCACTTGCATCTTCTAATGTTTCCAGTTTGTTTTTGGCATACTGTATTACTTAGCATCCTTCATTATTCCCCTTTATGTTGCAATCCCAGCAGGTTATTGGATAAATTCGAGCTAGCTACATTGTTTGTAAAGTCACTGAAGTAGACATGTCTGATACCTATCGAGCACCTTGATATCCATAACTGGCAACCTAAGGATATTCACGTTCATCTTCATTGCTCATTTTGCACTTTACTTACTGCCAGACACCTTCTCGATATCCCTCTGAGTACTTGATAGAAATTGATTATGAACCATTTTCGCTGAAAGTACACCCCCAAAACGGAAAGCCTTCGGCCTCATTTCAATAATTTGGCTGAGCTGTCACTGCTCATTGCCAACGGATTAATTTCGAGCCACTTACCTCATTGGCAGCAGCCCTCAGGTAAGTTCCGGGAGGACAACAGGAAATTGGCTGATCGAGGACCTCCAGTTCCTCTTGGCTCCACATCAAACTTGTCTTTTTTTAGTGGTGGCCTGCCTGCTCCACTATGGGAAGCCTATTTTTCCAGAGGGGTCCTAAAACAGGCCTCACCATTAGCATATGAAAGGGAGCTAACACCTGCTTTAGGTGGCTGCCCTAGATGCCTGTATAATGGCCTGACCCAATATCAGATCAAACATCTTTCAGGCATCCTTGGGGTTCAGGACACTGGTGCCCAAAAATTGTCCCTCATTGCGCCCATTTTACACCCATATAATGGGCACAATGAGATCCAATTTCTACCCCTAAGTCTACCATGAATCACGTATTTCTTTATTTTACAGCTTCCAGTATTATTCATCCACTTCAGCTGAGTGTCACAGTGATTTACAATTTTTGTTCATTAAATTATAACTTATTATAGTCTATACTTCTTGGCTGTACCTTTTTTAACTCTCCTTAACATATGACTAAAATGATTGACCGTATTAGTGTTTGCGATTTGATGCCACTCTATATATACACTAAGTTTTTGGAACAAAGCTGTGAATTTCCCCACAGATTTTACAAAGAAAATTACATTATAAAATCCATCTTGAATTGTTAGAGTACAACTTATGGTACACATCAGTAAAACACAAGGTAAATGGAATTTTGCTATAGCCCAAAATCCATTACAGTTCCATTTCCAAAAGCCATGAAACACTTTTCATATGCCACAGTTATTTCTAATAAATAAGTAGGTTTTACAGATTGCTTCTCTTTTCAGGATAATAAGCTCCAGAAAATATATATTTCTCCTTCATGTCTGAGGAAAGAAGAAACTCTAACTCAATAAATCCTTTACCAGCACCATGTAGAATCAAAGAACTTTTGTGTATTGTTCAGTGGCTGATAAAGACCATGTACAAAAAAAAAAGGAAAGAAATAACTTGCATTTATATGGTGTCTTTCTGACCTCAGCATGTCCCAAAGCGCTTTACAGCCAATGAAGTACTTTTGAAGTGTAGTGACTGTTGTAATGTAGGAAACGCGGCTGCCAATTTGTGCACAGGAAGCTCCCATAAACTGCAATATGATAATGACCAGACAAACCAGTGATATTGGTTGAGAGATAAATATTGGCCAAGACACTGAGGAGAACTTCCCTGCTCTTCTTCCAAATAGTGCTATGGGATCTTTTGCATCCACCTGAGAGGGTAGACAAGGCCTCGGTTTAACATCTCATCCGAAAGATGCACCTCCGACAGTGCAGCACTCCCTCAGTACTGCACTGAAGTCATAAGATTTCAGATGAATTATAAAAATGTAACCTGTTACCAGACTGATGTGCAAATCTTCTACAGGTGGAAGTTGGTGACCTGGTTCAGCAGACAGGGCCAATCCTAAACCAGCAAAACTGTACATTTGGGAGCTTTTCCAATAGTATAGTCTTGGGTGAGGATGCCCTGGGAGCACAGTTTGCATATTTGCTTTCAAATGGTGCATTCTGGCTAACTTCAGGCATGGTTACTGTAGTGTATGTACCTTTAAGGGGAGAACTACTTTTTACAGCTCCTGTATACTGTAGTACCGGCAGTAACCACACCTGTATATAAACCCTGAGTAGGGATCTGTATTGTTAGTTTTTGGGTGACTTCCAGTAAACACCTGTTGATTGTTCCTCTGCAGTCTCTGTCGATTTATTGAAGGACATCAAGATTCACGGATTTAACATTGGCGACGAGTGGATTCAAGCCTACCTGCAACTCTGCATCACCTCCCAGGGATTCGCTCCTGGAGAGCAGTGAAAGGGGAAGGCCGAATCCAGGAGTGCGGGCATCGACCATCCAGAGAGGACTTGAGCATCGCAGAGGAGGCTGTGGAGAGCTGGGCTTGGTTCTCCAGTCGCGACGGTCCAGCGCAGCAGGCTGGCAGCAGGTACGGTGCAGACCCTTCCCGGACAGTGGCGGCTGGAGCCGACCGACGGCACAGAAAAAGGCCAAGCAGCGTCGACGGGGTAAGAGAGAGGGTAAAGCGCACAGGACGCATCCGGGGTTGAAGACCGAGCGGCATCAACGTGAGAGGGTAAAGCGCACAGGGCGCAGCCGGGGTTGAAGACCGAGCGGCGTCGACGGAAAAAAAAAAAGAGAGAGAGGGTAAAGCGCACAGGGCGCAGCCGGGGTTCAGGACCGAGTGGCGTCAACGAGAGAGGCGTGCAGGAAAACGTGCAGAGCGCGGCCGGTGTTCAAGGGCTAAGCAGCGTCTGCGGGAGAAGAAAGGAAAGCACGGGAGACGCCATTTTGAGCCAGCGGAGAAGAAGGGAGAGCGCGGGAGACGCCATTTTTAGCCAGTCTAACCACACCCAGGGATGCCGAAGAGTGGCAGTGTCACAGCGTTCGACAATGAAGTCGAAGATTGGGCAACATATGTAGAACGCATAGAAGTGTACTGCAAGGCGAATGAAGTGCCAGATGCCAGGAAAGCACTGGTATTGTTGAATTCCATGGGTGCAAAAATGTATGGCTCACTGCGAAACCTAGTAACCCCAGAGAAGCCAGTGGAAAAGGATTTTGAAAGCATAGTGGCAATCCTACAGGACCACTTAAACCCCACACCGCTGCTGATAGCAGAAAGATTTAAGTTTCACAAAAGGAACCAGCATAAAGACGAAAGTAATGCTGAGTATTTAACGGAACTGCGCAAGCTATCGAAACACTGCCAATTTGGAACAGGACTAGCAGATACTTTAATGGACAAGTTTGTGTGTGGGCTTCAAAGTGAAGGAACCCAGAAATGGCTTCTATCAGAAAAGGATCTTACGCTGGACAAGGCTTTCAGCATGGCAGTATCACACGAAGCAGCCGCACGGGGCGCTGCAGAGATACAACGGAGACCGCAAGAATATGGCACAAATGAAATGTCATATGGAGCAGTGAAGTGTTATCGCTGCGGCAGAACAACACACGACCATAAGGATTGTTGGTTCAAGGACCAAGTGTGCAGACAGTGTGGAAAAGTAGGACATATAGCAAGAGTCTGCAGGTCGGGAAAGAAAACCAGCAGCAAGAAATCTCCACAGGAGAAGTACAAAAAGATACATAAGGTGACGGAGAGTAGTTCAGACGAACAGAAAAGTGATACAGACTCCGGAAACAAGGAGCTGGTTGTCTGAAACTACATAATGTAATCAAAATGGAGGATCACCAAACTATCTGGGTCACGCTCAAGATAGACGGAGCCCAAGTGAAAATGGAATTGGACACAGGATCAGCCCTAACAGTCATAAAGCGAAGGGACTACAAGCGGCTATTCACACATATACTCTTGAGAGATACAGAGATTGTCTTGAAGACGTACACGGGGCAAAAAGTCTACCCCAAAGGAAAAATAAGGGTGAACGTGATATACAATGGCAAGGAAACACCAAAAATGGACTATATGTATTGCCAGATGGAGGACCACCACTACTAGGACGTGGATGGATCCGGAAGATACAGTTAGATTGGCATGCCATACAAGCACTGACGGTAGATGCCAAAAAGGATGACGATGTCACACCTGGACGACTGTCAAAAATGCTAACTGACGCACAAGAAGTGTTCCAGGAGGGACTCGGAACACTAAAAGGCATCACAGCGACGATCAAAATAGAGGAAAATGCAAGCCCAAAGTTTTTTAAGGCCAGACCGGTGCCTTATGCAATCCGCCCAGCCGTCGAAGCAGAGCTGGAAGGTTTGGAACGTTCTGGAGTACTGTCCAAAGTGGACTGGAGCGAGTGGGCTACACCCATCGTTCCTGTAATGAAGAGGTCGTTGAGTAATACGCCTGGGGAACCAAAGAAGGTTCGCATCTGTGGGGACTTTAAGGTGACAGTGAACCCAGTCCTTCACACGGTACAATAGCCGCTTCCGCGGATTGAAGATATTTTCGCCTCGCTATCTGGAGGAAAACGCTTCACTAAGATTGATCTGGCCCAGGCCTACCTGCAAATGGAGGTGGAAGAAGCATCGAAACAGTACCTCACGATCAACACTCACAAAGGTCTCTACCAATACAATCGGCTGGTGTTCGGGGTAGCATCAGCTCCGGCTATTTGGCAAAGGGCTATGGATCAAGTCCTGCAAGGGATTCCAGGGACCCAGTGTTATTTGGATGACATCCTGGTCACGGGCAAAAATGACAGTGACCACCTCGCCAACCTGGAGCAGGTGCTCACTAGATTGAAGGAATATGGGCTCCGAGCTAATCGCCACAAATGCGAGTTTTTCCAGAAGCAGATCTCGCATTGCGGCCACGTTATTGATGAAGAGGGGTTATATAAGTCCCCTGAAAAGATTGAGGCAGTAGTCAAGGCTCCAGCACCGGAAAATGTGTCACAACTGAGGTCGTTCCTCGGGCTGGTGAACTACTACTGTTGTGTATGTACCTTTAAGGGAAGAACTGGTTTTAGACTGCAGTACCGGCAGTGACCACCCCTGTATAAAAGGCCCTAGCAGGCTTCTGTATTTCAGTCTGACGTTACCCTCCTGTTAAACTGTTCTCCCGAAGTCCGCGTATTATTGAGGTGCGGAATTAACAGTGGCGATGAGTAAGTTCGAACTCACCTGCAGTGTGGCATCATCTCACGGGGATCTCACCCTGAGATGAGGTTTCTTGGAGGTCGTAGTCTGAGCAACGGGCGTCGACCGCGGGCAACCGCCCAAAGAATTCATCGGTGTTCGGAGAATTGCGGGAGAGGCTGTGGAGAGCTGTGCTTGGCTCCCCAGTTAAGGTGTTCCAGCAAATCATGCTGGTAGCAGTTAGTGCGCTGATCTTTCCGGACTGCGGCGGTCTCAAGCTCGATCGAGCGGCTGTACAAAATGGGCTGCGCAGCGTCGCCGGGGAAAGAAAACAAGAGAGAGAGAGGGTGGAGCGCACAGGGCGCAGTCAGTGCCCAAGAACCGGGCAGCGGAGAGAAAATAAATGGGGGGAAGGAAAGTGAGACGCGCCAAAGCCGCGGGTCACCGCCATTACCCTGTAGAACGCTAGGAGCAGCGTGGCAGCAAGGGGAAGAAGCAAAAGCACGGGAGGCACCATTTTATCCCGTTGGGGAAGAGGCAAAGCGCGGGAGGCGCCATTTTATTCCATTGGGGAAGAAGCAAAAGCGCGGGAGGCGCCATTATAAATCACCCAAGATGCCGAAAAGTGGCAGTATCACTGCTTTCGACAACGAGGTAGAAGACTGGACCATGTATGTGGAAAGAATTGAAGTGTACTGCAAGGCAAATGAGGTGGCCGATGGAAAGAGGGCGTCGGTATTATTAAATTTGATGGGCGCGAGTACGTACGGCCTATTGCGGAATTTAATTACCCCAACTAAACCAATGGAGAAAAGTTTTGAGGAGATTGTTAATATCTTACAGGAACACCTAAGTCCTACACCGCTGCTGATAGCAGAAAGATTCAAGTTCCATAAAAGAAACCAACACAAAGATGAGAGCAATGCTGACTATCTTACGGAACTACGCAAGTTATCGAAGCACTGCCAGTTCGGAGCAGGATTGGCAGACACCTTATGGGATAAGTTTGTCTGCGGGCTCCAGAGTGAAGGAACCCAGAAACGACTACTTTCGAAAAAGGACCTGACGCTAGAACAGTCAATCCTACGAAGCAGCAGCACGGGGAGCTGCAGAAATACAACAGAAACCACAAGAATACAGCGCTAACGAAATGGCATATGGAGCAGAAAAGTGCTATCGCTGCGGCAGAACAACCCATGAGCAGAAGGACTGCTGGTTTGAGGACAAAGTATGCAGGCAATGCGGAAAAATGGGACATATAGCAGGAGTCTGCAGGTCGGGAAAGAAAACCAGCACGGCAAGAACTACTAAGGAACAGTACAGGAAAGTAAAGAAACAGGCAGACAGTCGTTCGGAAGATCAGGGGAGTGATAAGGACTCCGGGTGCAGGAGACTAAGTTGTCTAAAGTTACACAACGTGATCACAAAGGAGGATCACCGAACCATTTGGGTCACACTCACGATAGCAGGGTCCCCAGTAAAGATGGAATTGGACACAGGATCAGCCCTAACTGTCATGAATCGACGAGACTATGAGCGGCTATTCTCACACATACCCTTAAAGGACACGTCCATTGTATTGAAGACATACACGGGGCAAAAGGTTTGCCCCAGAAGAAAAATAAGGGTGCCAGTTAAATATAACGGCAAGGAAACGCAGAAACTATATATGTATATACTACGAGATGGAGGACCACCATTATTGGGACGTGAATGGATCAGATAAATACATTTGGATTGGCATTCCATTCAGGCGCTAACTGCGACTGACAAAAAGGATGATGACGTCGCACCTGGACGTCTGTCACCAATTCTATCTGACGCGGAAGAGGTGTTCCTACAAGGACTTGGGACTCTAAAAGGAGTAATGGCAACCATAAAGATTGAAGATAACGCAAACCCAAAATTTTTTAAGGTCAGACCGGTGCCATACGCGATCCGCCCAGCCGTTGAAGCTGAACTGGAGAGTCTAGAACGTTCGGGTGTGCTGTCCAAGGTGGACAGGAGCGAATGGGCCACACCCATCATTCCTGTGATGAAGAAAGCATTGAGCAGCATGCCTGGGGAGCTGAAGAAGGTTCGCATCTGTGGGGACTTCAAGGTGACTGTGAACCCAGTCCTGCACACAGTACAATATCCACTTCCGCGGATAGAAGATATTTTCGCCTCACTATCTGGAGGGAAACGTTTTACAAAGATTGATCAGGCCCAAGCGTATCTACAAATGGAGGTGGAAGAAGCATCTAGGAAATACCTCACGATAAACACTCACAAAGGCCTTTACCAGTACAATCGACTGGTATTCGGTGTAGCATCAGCCCCGGCTATTTGGCAGAGGGCGATGGAACAGGTCCTGCAAGGGATCCCGGGGACCCAGTGTTATTTGGACGACATCCTGGTTACGGGCAAAAATGACAGTGAACACCTTGCCAACCTGGAGCAGGTGCTCATGAGATTACAGGAATATGGGCTACGAGCCAACTGCCCCAAATGCGAGTTCTTCAGGAGACAAATCTCATATTGTGGCCACATGATTGATGAGGAAGGGTTGCATAAGTCGTCGGACAAGATTGAGGCTGTAGTCAAGGCTCCAGCACCGGAAAATGTTTCGCAACTGATGTCGTTCCTCGGGTTGGTGAACTACTACCATAAGTTCTTGCCAAATTTATCTACAATTCTGCACCCACTGAACGCCCTGCTGCAAACTGGAGTAACATGGTGTGGAGATGCCGGAGTTGGACTGGGGTGGACAAATGTAAGAAATCACACAACACCAGGTTATAGTCCAACAGCTTTATTTGAAATCACAAGCTTTCGGAGCGCTGCTCCTTCTTCAGGTGAAGTGGAGAAATGCATAAAGGCACAGCTTATATAGTCAGAGAATCATGTCAGATGTTTACAGGTAGCCTTTCCAACTGCCATTTATCGCACCTCGGCAGAGAGATAATCACAGCAGTCAAAGGTGTGAATGGTGTCCAAACAGGTCAGTCAGGGAAACATTACATCAAAGAACAATGAGGTGGGGTCACAAGGGGTCAAATATTGCAGATGCTGGGGTCTGTATGAAAAACAAAAAAACAGACAAAAAACATTTTTTTTTTTGGCTGGAAATCGCAGCAGGTCCAGCCGCATCTGTGTAGAGAGAACAAGCCAATGTCGACTCGAGTCTGGGTGACCCTGCATCAGGTGGGGTTACATGTAGCGTGACAAGAACCCAAGATCTCGGTTAAGGCCGTCCTCATGGGTGCGGAACTTGGCTATCAGTTTCTGCTCGACGATTTTGCGTTGTCGTGTGTCTCGAAGGCCACCTTGGAGAATGCTTACCCGAAGATCGGAGGCTGAATGTCCTTGACTGCTGAAGTGTTCCCCGACTGGGAGGGAACACTCCTGCCTGGTGATTGTTGCGCGGTGTCTGTTCATCCGTTGTCGCAGTGTCTGCATGGTCTCGCCGATGTACCATGCTCCGGGGCATCCTTTCCTGCAACGTATGAGGTAGACAACGTTGGCCGAGTCACATGAGTATGTACCATGTACCTGGTGGGTGGTGTCCTCACGTGTGATGATGGTATCTGTGTTGATGATCTGGCATGTCTTGCAGAGGTTGCTGTGGCAGGGTTGTGTGGTGTCGTGGTCGCTGTTCTCCTGGAAGCTGGGTAATTTGCTGCGAACGATGGTCTGTTTGAGGTTAGGCGGCTGTTTGAAAGCGAGTAGTGGAGGCGTGGGGATGGCCTTAGCGAGGTGTTCGTCGTCATCGATGACATGTTGAAGGCTGCGAAGAACATGGCGTAGTTTCTCCGCTCCGGGGAAGTACTGGACGACGAAGGGTACTCTGTTGGTTGTGTCCCGTGTTTGTCTTCTGAGGAGGTCTATGCGATTTTTCGCTGTGGCCCGTCGGAACTGTATGCTTGACATGTATGCTCAAGCTGTCAGGAGAGGCATCAATGCCAGATTCATCAGCCGCACTCACAAGACAGTCCAGAATGTCACCCGAGCACAACGCAACGCCATCCACGCTCTCAAGACCAACCGCAACATCGTCATCAAACCAGCAGACAAAGGAGGTGCCATCGTCATACAGAACAGAACGGACTATTGCAAAGAAGTATACCGACAACTGGACAACCAGGAACACTACAGACAGTTACCCGCAGATCCGACCAAAGAACACACCCGCCAACTCAACAGACTGATCAAAACCTTCGATCCAGACCTTCAAAGCATCCTACATGCTCTCATCCCACGTACTCCCCGCGTGGGTGACTTCTACTGCCTCCCAAAGATACACAAAGCCAACACACCTGGACGTCCTATCGCATCAGGCAACGGAACCCTGTGTGAGAACCTCTCTGGATATGTCGAGGGCATCCTGAAACCCATCGTACAGGGAACCCCCAGCTTCTGTCGCGACACTACAGACTTCTTACAGAAGCTCAGCACCCACGGACCAGTTGAACCAGGAACACTCCTCGCCACGATGGACGTCTCGGCACTCTACACCAGTATCCCCCACGATGACGGCATCGCTGCGACAGCCTCAGTACTCAACACCAACAGCCAATCTCCAGATGCCATCCTACAACTCATCCGCTTCATCCTTGACCACAATGTCTTCACCTTCGACAACCAGTTCTTTACCCAAACACACGGAATAGCCATGGGGACCAAATTCGCACCCCAATACGCAAACATCTTCATGCACAAGTTCGAGCAAGACTTCTTCGCTGCACAGGATCTCCAACCAACGCTATACACCAGATACATCGACGACATTTTCTTCCTATGGACCCACGGCGAAGAATCACTGAAAAGACTACACGATAACATCAACAAGTTCCATCCCACCATCAAACTCACCATGGACTACTCCTCAGAATCAGTCTCATTCCTGGACACACGAATCTCCATCAAAGACGGACACCTCAGCACTTCACTCTACCGCAAGCCCACGGACAACCTCACGATGCTTCACTTCTCCAGCTTCCACCCTAACCATGTTAAAGGAGCCATCCCCTATGGACAAGCCCTGCGAATACACAGGATCTGCTCAGACGAGGAGGAACGCGATGGACACCTACAGACACTGAAAGACGCCCTTGTAAGAACGGGATATGACGCTCGACTCGTCGATCGACAGTTCCGACGGGCCACAGCGAAAAATCGCATAGACCTCCTCAGAAGACAAACACGGGACACAACCAACAGAGTGCCCTTCGTCGTCCAGTACTTCCCCGGAGCGGAGAAACTACGCCATGTTCTTCGCAGCCTTCAACATGTCATCGATGACGACGAACACCTCGCTAAGGCCATCCCCACGCCTCCACTACTCGCTTTCAAACAGCCGCCTAACCTCAAACAGACCATCGTTCGCAGCAAATTACCCAGCTTCCAGGAGAACAGCGACCACGACACCACACAACCCTGCCACAGCAACCTCTGCAAGACATGCCAGATCATCAACACAGATACCATCATCACACGTGAGGACACCACCCACCAGGTACATGGTACATACTCATGTGACTCGGCCAACGTTGTCTACCTCATACGTTGCAGGAAAGGATGCCCCAGAGCATGGTACATCGGCGAGACCATGCAGACACTGCGGCAACGGATGAACGGACACCGCGCAACAATCACCAGGCAGGAGTGTTCCCTCCCAGTCGGGGAACACTTCAGCAGTCAAGGACATTCAGCCTCCGATCTTCGGGTAAGCATTCTCCAAGGTGGCCTTCGAGACACACGACAACGCAAAATCGTCGAGCAGAAACTGATAGCCAAGTTCCGCACCCATGAGGACGGCCTTAACCGAGATCTTGGGTTCATGTCACGCTACATGTAACCTCACCTGATGCAGGGTCATCCAGACTCGAGTCGACATTGGCTTGTTCTCTCTACACAGATGCGGCTGCACCTGCTGCGATTTCCAGCCAAAAAAAAAATGTTTTTTGTCTGTTTTTTTGTTTTTCATACAGACCCCAGCATCTGCAATATTTGACCCCTTGTGACCCCACCTCATTGTTCTTTGATGTAATGTTTCCCTGACTGACCTGTTTGGACACCATTCACACCTTTGACTGCTGTGATTATCTCTCTGCCGAGGTGCGATAAATGGCAGTTGGAAAGGTTACCTGTAAACATCTGACATGATTCTCTGACTATATAAGCTGTGTCTTTATGCATTTCTCCACTTCACCTGAAGAAGGAGCAGCGCTCCGAAAGCTTGTGATTTCAAATAAAGCTGTTGGACTATAACCTGGTGTTGTGTGATTTCTTACATGGAGTAACATGGAAATGGAGTGATGAGTGTAAGCGTGCCTTTCAGGAATGTAAATGCCTAATCACTTCAAAAGAAGTATTGGCCCACTACAACCCAACACTACCGATTCGGTTGGCATGTGATGCGTCACCTTACGGCATTGGAACGGTACTGTCACACAAATTCCTTGACGGTTCAGAGAGGCCAATAGCCTTTGCATCGTGCTCGCTAACCTCAGCCAAGCGTAACTATGCCCAGATTGACAGGGAGGCCCTCAGCCTGGTGTGGGGGGTGAAGAAGTTCAATCACTATCTGCACGGGCAGAAATTCACCCTACTGACTGATCATCAGCCCCTGGTCTCCATTTTTAACCCAAAGAAGGGTGTTCCAGTGATGACGGCGCAACGGCTGCAAAGATGGTCACTTTTTCTAGGGGCACATCAGTGCGACATAGAGTACAAGGGTACGAAACAGCATGGAAACGCTGATGGGCTGTCACGCCGACCGTTGCCTACGGTAGAAGAAGCACCTGCAGTGGACCCTGTTGAGATATTCCATGCGACCATAGTCGAATGTTTGCCTGTTACAAACTCAAGTATAGAGAAGGAAACCCGAAATGACCCAACACTCTCTCGGGTCTATGATTTGACGGTGAAGGGATGACAAATGAGCAACCCCCAATGCTATCACTACGACGCCCTGAAATGCCAAGAGCTGACCATAAAGAAGAATACCCTCAGTCAACTAGTCCTGGGACTCAATAAAGTAACTAATAACAATACTAACAATAACCAGCCCCAGGACAGTGACAGGGTAACACAAAGAATTCGACCCAACACAATCGTCGCTAAGCAAAAGGAAAAATATCTGTCATATTGGGCAGAAACAAACAAAAACCCAAAGCAAACTCAATTGCTACTTGGCCCTAAACAGACAATACAACATAGCTGATTACCTGACCATGGTAAAGGATAACAAACTGAGAAGAACCTTGACAAGGTACAGACTTAGCGAACATAGCCTAGCGATCGAAAAAGGCAGACACAGGCAGACCAGGCTGCCAAGAGAAGACAGGATATGCTCTCACTGCAGTCAGGGAGTAGTTGAGGCAGAGATGCACTTCCTCACAGCCTGTGGAAAATATCAGGGCATGAGAGAGAATTTCTATCAAAAATTCTCACAAATATGCCCTGAATTCAGAAATCTGACTGACAACCAAAAACTCCCATTCCTACTGGGGGAGGAGAGAAGCTGTGTAACACTGGCGGCACACTATGTTACAGCTTGCCATGAACAGAGGGACAACCAGTAAACTAAGACAAGAATATATATAAACAAGGCGAAAATATATTTATAAACTCAGGGATATACCGATTTATACACTGTATGAATGGAACCGCGTTTATATGTTCAACCATAAATGTATTTTGATGCTTTGGCAACATAAGATGTACCTTATCATGCCAATAAAGCGATTTGTATTGTATTGTATTGTATTGGATGGCCAGCATATGGCGACTCACTGTTGCCAGCATTCTCGCCAAGCTGAGAACAGCTGTCAGTGTGCTGGGGGACCTTGATGTGTGGATCCCGAGTGTTAATCCCGCCCAAGTTGAGAGATAGAGTGCTCAATGAGCTTCATGAGGATCATCTGGGAGGGGTAAAAATGAAGAGCCTAGCCAGGGCGTTTGTGTGGTGGCTGGGAATCGATAAAGAAATCGAGGATATGACCAAGAGATGCACAGGATGCCAGAAGGTCCAAAACGCTCCACCACAGGCCCCGCTACATCCATGGGAGTGGTCCTCATCTCCATGGCAATGGGTACACATTGATTTTGTTGGTCCATTTATGGACTCAATGTTTCTAATCGCTGTGGACTCCCATTCGAAATGGCCAGAGGTCATTAAAATGTCCTCCACCACCACAGAGAAAACTATTGCAGTCCTAAGGAATATCTTCGCCAGGAATGGGTTGCCAGAACAGATTTGCTCCGACAATGGGCCACAGATTGTGTCTGAGGATTTCCGGAGGTTCCTGAAGAATAATGGGGTGAAACAGTACACATCTGCCCCATATCATCCAGCCACAAATGGATTGGCTGAGAGGTTTGTGCAGACCTTTAAAAAGGCCATAAAGGCAATGTCTAATGACGACATACCACTACAACACAAGGTGGACAATTTCTTGTTTGTTTACCGGAATGCGACACATGCAGTAACCAACCAAGCTCCAGCCGTACTGTTTTTCAACCGAAGGCTCAGATGTCGCCTGGATTTGCTCAAACCAAACATAAGACGAGATGTTGAGGATAAGCAGTTCCAGCACATAAATGAGAAGCCAACCAGGAGCTTCAAGATAAGGCAACCAGTCTTGGCCCGCGACTACCGAACAGAAAAATGGCAGCCAGGAACGATATGCACACAGCGGGGACCACTAATATACACAGTGGACGTTGGAGAGAGCATCGTGAGATGCCATGCTGACCAGATTCTAGAGTCACAGGAACAAGCCAAACCTATACCACGAGCATGTGAACCTGGTAATGAGCCCGAAGTACAGGTTGCGTCTACCTCAGAAGCAGTGGTATTGGAAGCTGACGAATCAACCAATGACAATGAGCCAGAATCGACTCCACTGCAAGAACAGGATACTCGAGAAAGGCGCTATCCAGTCAGGATCAGGAAGCCTCCTCAAAGACTGAACTTATAAATGATTATTTCAGTTGATGTATATAGTACAGAGAAAATTGTAATTGTAATTAGTTATTATTTAATTGTTAAATGAATGTTATGTACTGTTTATCTAAAAGGGGAGGAATTGTTGTGTATGTACCTTTAAGGGAAGAACTGGTTTTAGACTGCAGTACCGGCAGTGACCACCCCTGTATAAAAAGCCCTAGCAGGCTTCTGTATTTCAGTCTGACGTTACCCTCCTGTTCAGTAAAGTACCTGTTAAACTGTTCTCCCGAAGTCTGTGTATTATTGGGGTGTGGACTTAACAACTACCATAAGTTCTTGCCGAATTTGTCTACAGTACTACACCCACTGAACACCCTACTGCAAATGGGGGTACCATGGAAGTGGAATGACGAATGTAAACGAGCTTTCCAGAAGTGCAAAGAATCGATCACATCAAAAGAGGTGTTGGCTCATTTCAACCCAGCACTATCAATTCGGGTGGCGTGTGATGCATCACCCTATGGTATTGGAGCGGTGCTGTCGCACAAATTCCCGGACGGCTTGGAGAGGCCAGTAGCCTTTGCGTCTCGGTCACTAACATCAGCCGAGCGTAACTGCGCCCAGATTGACAGGGAGGCCCTCAGCCTAGTGTGGGGAGTGAAAAAGTTCAACCACTATCTGCACGGGCAGAAGTTCACCTTGCTGACTTGTAAGGGGTTTTCGTCCTCGAGAGGCTTCCCAGAGGTTTCTCTCTCTAGAGGCCTCTCTCTCTTGCACAGTAAACCTTGAGTGGTTCGACCCACTCACCCCTTAGATTCTGTACTCTGGAATTAGGCGCAGGAACTACAATGTAGAGAAAACTCGTGTAGACCAAGTTTGATGAATCAAAATGAAATTTTATTGCAAATGGAAAAATATATCAAATCAAAATGCAACACAGATAAGAGTACGGTACATGTGAGGGAAAAACAAACACAAACAAATCATAACGACATTATACTAACTAAGGCAAATACAGGCATCTTATACTCTACAAAGATCATTATGAAATAAGGAAACACACGGAACATCGAGGGACAACAACTCATGTTAATTGTACCCTTAAATCCACCCCCTTATTAAACCTATCTAGATCTGATTGTGAAGGGCCAGAAACATGCTCACCAATCCCACTAGGAAGTGCAAGGTTTTGAAATCGAGTCTGTGTTTGGTCCTTTCAGGCGTCTCGTCTCCACGTGGATCGCGGAGCTCCTGCGAGCTGCGCCACACCTCTCTCCTGAGGTGGGGGTCGGGGGCGGCTGGACACCGGTGGGCCTGGATGTCGGCGGGGTCGAGGATCGTCAGCTCGACCCTGGTTAGAGGAGCTTTGGGCTGGTGTGGCCCCTTCTACCTTCAGCTACGGCCCGGGGATGGTCGATGATCTCCCGATGGTCTTCCCTGGGGCTGGACACTGGTTCCGGAAATGATTCTTCATACAGTCAGAATTGTCCTTCTGATTTCTCCAACGGTGGAGCAGAGTCCGCTGATCTTTCCCCAAGCCAGCTCCTCTTTGCCCAGCTCAAAACCCGGACAGGCTGCTGGGGCTGCAACGACTGTCCGATTTTAAACTGTCCTTTTTCTCGGCTCTCTTTGTGACTGTCCGAGCTTGTTGATTCAAGCTTCCTCCAGCGTCTTCTTCCAAGCTGTTTCTTCCTCCTCAAGCTGCGTGTCCGGGGTACTGCGCTCCGTGCATCAACTGCTGAAAGGTCTCTTCAGTTATACCTTTCTTCCCGAGGCCTCACTTCCCACCCAAAATCAGGTTAGTCTTTGTTTTAACTTTGGCGGGCTTTGAGCACAGCGGGGCAGTTATTATATTTAAAATCATTTTAAGCGGCTGGTAACAGGCCCATCTCTGGTTGGAAATGGCTTTCATTGTTTTGAATGTCCTGCTGATCTCGTTACCGAGCCCTTGATGTTGTCCTCATGAATATATATTGTCCTCTTTCGTCTGGGTCAACATTTAGATGGCCCCTGTCTCCAAGCCGATCTTGAGTGGATCTGCATCTAATCCATATGCATGCCTGTGGGTCTGTTTTCGCTCTCTCCGAAACGGCTTCCAGAACTTACTAAGGGTTCAATCCACATAGCTGTCTGAGGTTGCGCAGGAACCATTTTAAAATGTCCCAATGAGCTGATCACATGGTATGGCAGCCATTTTGTATGCCCCTTTTTCTGGACTTCTTTTAAAACAGTCTTTAAAATCACGGCCTCTTCTGCCATTTAACCCTTATTAATATGAAATCCAATTTTGCAAATCCTACAGACTGACCACCAACCACTTGTCTCCATCTTTAATCCAAAGAAGGGCGTTCCAGTGATGACTGCGCAACGGCTACAAAGATGGTCCCTTTTTCTAGGGGCGAAACAATATGAAATAGAGTATAAGGGCACGAAACAGCATGGAAACGCTGATGGGCTATCACGCCTGCCACTGACTACTGCGGAGGAAGCACCAGCAGTGGACCCTGCCAAAATATTTTATTCGACTATAATTGAACGCTTGCCAGTAACTAACGCGGATATAGAGAAGGAGATCCGAAATGACCCGACACTGTCTCGGGTATATGATTTGATGGTGAAGGGATGGCCAACACATGGTGACTCACTGTTGCCAGCATTCTCATCCAGAAGAGAACAGCTGTCAGTATGCCAGGGGACCTTGATGTGTGGATCCCGAGTGGTAATTCCACGCAAGTTAAGGGAGAGAGTGCTCAATGAGCTTCACGAAGGCCATCTGGGAGGGGTGAAAATGAAAAGCCTTGCTAGGGCTTATGTGTGGTGGCCGGGGATCGATCAGCAAATCGAGGACCTGACAAAGAGCTGCTCAGGATGCCAGAAGGTCCAAAATGCACCACCGCATGCCCCTCTACACCCATGGGAGCGGCCCTCCTCTCCATGGCAACGGGTGCATATTGATTTTGCTGGTCCATTCATGGACTCAATGTTCTTAATAGCCGTGGATGCGCACTCGAAATGGCCTCAGGTGATCAAAATGTCCTCCACCACCACGGAGAAAACAATTGCAGTCCTACGGACCATATTTGCCAGGAACGGCTTGCCAGAGCAGATTTGCTCTGATAACAGACCACAGTTTGTGTCCGAAGAGCTTCGGAAATTTATGAGAAGGAATGGCGTAAGGCATTACACATCCACCCCGTATCATCCAGCCACAAATGGATTGGCTGAGAGGTTCGTACAAACCTTTAAAAAGGCAGTAAGGGCCATGTGCGATGACGAGATTCCACTGCAGCATAAGGTGGACAATTTCCTGTTAACCTACAGAAATGCGACACATGCAGTCACCAACCAGACCCCGGCCATGATGTTCTTTAACCGAAGGTTGAGATCTCGTCTGGATTTGCTCAGACCAAATGTACGAAGAAATGTTGAGAATAAGCAATTCCAGCACATCAATGAGAAGCCGACAAGGAGCTTCAATGTAGGGCAACCAGTCTTGGCCCGCGACTACCGTACAGAGAAATGGCAACCAGGAACGATATGCACACGGCAGGGGCCACTAATGTACACAGTGGATGTTGGGGAGAACATTGTGAGACGCCATGTCGACCAGATCCTAGCGTCACAGGAATGAGTCAACCCCATGTCTCGCGTACCTGCTGATGAACCCGACATACAGGTAGCATCTACCCCAGAAACAGTAGCATCGGAAGCTGATGAACCAACCGACGACAGGAGGGCAGAATCGCCTCCACACCAAGAGCAAGACACTCAGGAAAGGCGCTATCCAGAAAGGATCAGGAAGCCGCCCCAAGACTGAATTTATAAATGGACTATTTTCAGTTAATGTTGCATGTTAAAAGTGTTAATTGTTAAGTGAATGTTATGGTACTGTTAATCCAGAAGGGGAGGAATTGTAGTGTATGTACCTTTAAAGGGAGAACTACTTTTTACAGCTCCTGTATACTGTAGTACCGGCAGTGACCACACCTGCATATAAACCCTGAGTAGGGATCTGTACTGTTAGTTTTTGGGTGACTCTCATCCAGTAAGCACCTGTTGATTGTTCCTCTGCAGTCTCTGTCGATTTATTGAAGGACACCATACATCAAGATTCACGGATTTAACAGTTACACTTCACAGTTTAGATATTAATCTTAAAATAAAGAGAAACAAAATAACATTTGTATTTTCAACAGACCAACGAGACTATCACTTCTCCAAAGGTTACCTTAACAGCCATGCTCCCACACCCATTTCCCCCTTTCCCTGTCTCCTTTATTACCATCCATTCCCTTCAACCGTCAGGCCTGCTCCGATCTGAGTCCTGCTGCAAAGTGGTTGCAGCTGCTGCATACTGCAGCATGAACTCCTGTTTTTGTGAGAATTTCTGCCTGTAGTGTGCGATGATGGGAACCACTTGCAGCAGGACACGGGTTGGAGTGGCACTGAGAGGGGAGGGGCCTGATCCATGCCGATCTTTGTCAACAATCATTGGCCTGTAGACTAAGCCTGTAAAACACTGACTATTAGTGTGAGATGTGTCAGGCTTTGGGGTCTCGACTCCAAGATACAATTATGACTAGCTTGAACTTGCTTGGAAAACAGTCACAGCCACTGGCCATAGTGATCAGTAGGAATCGTGAGGAAATGCACTTGAGGAGTGGCAGATTTAGAGTAGCACAGGAGCAAATAGTAGGCACTCATATCAACAGCATCACGTAAGCCTGCCACACGCGAGAGATGGCATCACCTCTCAGTGATAATGCCACAAAAACTACAGTAAAGGCACTGATGCAGGTTTATTGGAGTTGATTGCAGCCAGGCAGAGGACCCTGCAGTTCACCAGTTGATTGTGCAGCCAATCATCAGTGTAACTCCCTCAGCTGGAGGAACATTTATGGCACATCCACAGCCAGTATGGAGAGACTCACAACATGCAAGAGGCCAGCTTATTAAACATGTACACTGCTAGCTCTGCATAATTTAATAAAATAAATTCACTTTTAATGTATCTTGCAGTCTGTCATTTTTTTGTGTAGAAATTAAATTGCCAGTTGTCCAAAAGCCAAACAAAGTGGCTGACTGCTGAACTATTGCCCCAGAGCAGTATTAAACATGGAGAAATTGTTCAGTGGTGCATTCTCTTAATGATATGCCACTTTTTACTCCTATCTATTTGTTCGGTAAAATTGGTCAACATAAGACTATTGGGGCTATCTCTAAAGGTAAACAGAATCAGATTGAGTTGAATTAGTATCTTTAGGTTATATTGTATGAGTGGCATAAACTAAATTGTTATGCATGTAGTCAAGTCTATTCCCTGGGATAACTTCACCAGAAGTGGTTCAAGCAGGTTGGGGATTCTTAAGAGATAATTGGAAATAATTAAGGGAAATAATTAAAGAACACAATTAAGTTTTGCCATTTTGCATTTATAAATTATGTCCTAAATTATATTATATTGCACCTATTGATTAAATAGCGTGTTAGCCTTAGATGGTGCTATGAAGAAAGAATTAGACTCTAGGTTCAACAAGTTCAGTTCAATTAGTTTCAATACTGTAATGGCTCATCAATCATCACTAAAGCATAGTTGTATAACCTTTATCCTTATATCACTGTGGATCAAAGACCAGAAACAAAACTGGAGCGGAACAAAAGAGGATTGATGCATTTGGCCACAAACGTCTCTGAAAAATTATAGAAGACCTGGCTACAAGACAGAATTGGGAACAACATCATGTAAAAAATACGCCAAAACATCAGCACCATGATTAACATGACACTGACAAGATTGTCCAATATGATGTGATCATGATGGTCTGATGCAATTGTGCAGTGCAAATTCTGTTAGTGTACTATTGAATATATGTTTGATATGGTGTGAAGAATCTTTCTGCTGTGTGAAGCTTCATTGAAGGTGGGATTGAAGAAGATACTGAGAGTAGCACGGGCTGATTACAAACTGAGTTGAATTAGGATCTTTAGGTTATATTGTATGAGTGGCACAAACTAAATTGTTACACATACATGCATTTAGTCATACCTCTTTCCAAGGGATAACTTCACCACAAGTGGTTTAAGCAGGTTGGGACCACGTCGGAGGAAGAAAAGGGTGAGGAGAGCTGAGAAGGAGAAAAGGGCGAGGCTGAAAGTGGAGCGGAGGAAAGGGACAAGACCAAGAGCGGAGTGGGAGAAAAGGGCAAGGCCGGGAGTGTCGTGGTGGAAAAGGGTGAGTCCATGATCAGAGCGGTAGAAAAGGGCTAGGCTGAGAGCAGAGCAGTAGAAAAGGGCGAGGCCGAGAGCGGCGCGGGAGAACAGGGCGAGGCCAAGAGCAGAGTGGTAGAACAGGGTGGTAGAACAGGGTGAGGCCAAGAGCAGAGTGGTAGAACAGGGTGGTAGAACAGGGTGAGGCCAAGAGCAGAGCGGTAGAACAGGGCGAGGCCAAGAGCGGCGCAGGAGAAAAGGGCGGACATCAGTGGGGTACCGCAGGGATCGGTGCTAGGACCCCAGTTATTCACAAGATATATATATTAATGATCTAGACGAGGGAACTAGATGTAATATCTCCAAGTTTGCAGATGACACAAAGCTGGGTGGGTGTGTGTGCTGTGAGGAGGATGCCGAGAAACTCCAGTATGATTTGGACAGGTTGGGTGATTGGGCAGATGCATGGCAGATGCAGTATAATGTGGATAAATGCGAGGTTATCCATTTTGGTGGCAAAAACAGGAAGGCAGATTATTATCTGAATGGCAATAGATTGGGAAAAGGGGCAGTGCAACGAGACCTGGGTGTCCTTGTGCACCAGTCGCTGAAGGTAAGCATGCAGGTGCAGCAGGCAGTTAAGAAGGCAAATGGCATGTTGGCCTTCACAGCAAGAGGATTCGAGTACAGGAGCAAAGATGTCTTGCTGCACTTGTACAGGCCCTTGGTGAGACAACACCTTGAGTATTGTGTGCAGTTTTGGTCGCCTTATCTGAGGAAGGATGTTCTTGCCATGGAGGGAGTGCAGCGAAGATTCACCAGACTGTTACCTGGGATGGCAGGAATGACGTATGAAGAGAGATTGGGTCGATTGGGCTTGTATTCGCTAGAGTTTAGAAGAATGAGAGGGGATCTCATTGAAACTTATAAAATTCTAACAGGACTAGACAGACTAGATGCAGGAAGTGTAAGGGGTTTTCCTCGAGAGGTTTCCCTGAGGTTTCTCTCTCTAGAGGCCTCTCTCTCTTCCACAGTAAACCTTGAGTGGTTCGACCCATTCGCCCCTTAGATTCTGTACTCTGGACTTAGGCGCCGGAACTACAATGTAGAGAAAACTCGTGTAGACCAAGTTTGATGAAACAGAATGAAATTTTATTGCATAAGGAAAATTATCAAATCAAATGCAGGCAGATGAGGGAGTACATGGGAGGGAAAAACACACAAACAAATCATAACGACACAGTACTAACTAAGGCAAATACAGGCATCTTATACTCTGCAAAGATTATCATGAAATAAGAAAACACACGGAACATCGAGGGACAACAACTCATGTTAATTGTACCCTTAAATCCACCCCCTTATTAAACCTATCTAGATCTGATTGTGAAGGGCCAGAAACATGCTCACCAATCCCACTAGGAAATGCAAGGTTTTGAAATCGAGTCTGTGTTTGGTCATTTCAGGTGTTTCGTCTCCACGTGGATTGTGGAGCTCCTGCAAGCTGCGCCACACCTCTCTCCTGAGGTGGGGGTCGGGGGCGGCTGGACACCAGCGGGCCTGGATGTCGGCGGGGTCAAGGATCGTCGGCTCGACCCTGGTTAGAGGAGCCTCGGGCTGGCTCCCATCACTTCTTCAGTTTCTTTTCTCTTCTCCCGAGCCGGGGTGGCTGGAAGGTTTCTTCTCTTGGGATCTTTATTTTTTTGTCTCTTCTCCCAAGTTGGGTTGATGGCCTCTCGTTCCGGCAACGGCCCGGGGATAGTCGATGATCTACCAATGTGCTTCCCCAGGGCAGAACGCCAGTTTCGAGACGGCCTTCTCGATGTTGGCTTTCTTCTTCCTCCTGCGATTGACTGCTCCTTCTTCTGGGTGTCCGGATTCAAGCTGCGTGTTTCCAGCTCTCCAACCCGGCGTGTCTGACTGTCCCGAGAGCTTGCTGCTGTGTCGAGTGTGTGTCCAACTGCCGAAAAGGTCTTCCAGATATAACTTTCTTCCAGAGGCTTCACTTCCCGCCCAAAATCAGGTTAGTCTTTGTTTTAATTTTGGCAGGCTGCGAGCACAGTGGGGTAGCCATTATATTTTAAAATGTCTTAAACGGCTGGTAACAGGCCCATCTCTGGCCTGGAATTACCTCCATTGTTTTTACTGGCCTGCTGATCTCGTTATCTAGTCCTGGGTGCTGTTCTCATGAATATGAAATTGTCCCCTTTTGTCTGGGGCAACATTTTGATGGCCTCTGTCTCCAGGCCGATCTTGACTAGGTCTGCATCTAATCCATATGCATACCTGTGGGTCTGGTTTCGTTCTCTCAGAAACGGCATCCAGAACTTACTGTGGGTTGAATCCACAAATCTGTCTGAGGTTGCGCAGGAACCATTTTAAAGCGTTCCAATAAGCTGGTCACATGGTATGGCGGCCATTTTGTATGCCCCTTTTTCTGGGCTTTTTTTAAAACAGTCTTTAAAATCATGGCCTCTTCTGCCATTTGACCCTTATTAATATAAAGTCCAATTTTGCGAATCCTACACTCCCCCCTGATGATACTGTAACTTGCTTGAAGTATCATAATTCTGGGTGAGCAAAATTTTCTTACCTTCCACAATCTAACCATCCCCAGTATTTACCTATCTATGACCCCACGACACATGCATTTCCCATTTCAGAAAAATCTAGTGTACGTTAAGCATCTATAGAAGGCAATACCTTGGAGTTAAAAATCTAACAATTTACTTCCAGGCGTGGAGGGGGTCCTTATACCCCTACATCACCTACTGCATACACATTACCTTCTAATAATGATATGACATCTAATTCAAATGCAATAATAAAAATAAAGCACATACACGAAAAATTCAAGATACACATGAATACATATCAAAAATAGTACAGAGGAGGGAGGGAAAACTTTAACTTTATACAAAGCAGCAAAATCTAAACGGGTGTCTCTTCTTCTACCTGCACATAATGCTCCCTCTATCCCCCTCTATTATCGTACTTTTGCGAATGTTTGACCCTTTTACAGTGTACAAACAACAAATAAAACTACAATGACAACCTAGCACACTACAAGGATGTGGGAGGCTATCCTAATCCAGGAAGGGACTTCTATATTAGTGACCAGGTCCCACCACGGTGGGGTCACGATGTCCAATATGTCTGCCCCTATCTCTAAAGTCTTCTGCTCCAGTGTGTAGAAGTGTTTCTGTGAAACAACAACGGCTTTTAATATCTTGGTGAGGTGTTCAGGGAGTGGGGGAATAATATATCCAAAATGTGCAACGAAACGCTGCAGATCGGTGAAATTCTCTCTCACAGTGATGTGAACAGTGGAAGGTTCAGGAATGGGGACAATTCGCTCTTGGGCCACTTGAACTTCTGCCCTGGGCTTGAAACAGAAGCTGCTGTCACTAACCGGACATGAACCGCGCTGTCCATGCTGGTAGTGGGGCGCTGCAGTGGTGACACAGTATGTCCCACCTCCTATATATGCCACCTGCGGGGGCACATGGTCTTGTGCCATTGCCGCCATGGTGCAATTTATAGCCTTTGCGCTAGCAGTTCTGAACCCGCACTGTGGTTTTGAATGGGCATTCAAGTGCTGGGGACACAGGATGATGTGTGCGCCCCGGCTCTGGCACCCCGAGAGGTCGGTACCCGTCATTGCATGCTCCCATCGAATGACGTAAGGTGGGACCCCCGTATAGTGAATGTGCGCACCCCCCTGAATGACTCCAATGTTCCCCACCCTGTATACCGGGGCGGGCTTGGCTGTCTTTCCCATCACCGGCATTCTTACCACTATACCCATAATGGTGTGATTAGACCGTCCACAGTCCACTGGGACTGGGAAGGCCTCTGAAGCTACTCTGAGCTGGCACGGACTCAATGTATTCTCAAAAGGGTGGAGGGCTGCGAGGTGCTTGTTTCTGATCCAGGAGGGGACTAAACCTTGCTTTAAATCCTCCAAATTACTGCGGCCCTCGCCCAGTAACCACGCCCCGTATAGCACACAAGCTTCGTTCTGCGCAGCCTGATCGGACGCATTCCGATCCTCCCTAATGAGAGCATTTACCGTTCTGGCATGTTTCTCCAGCTCAGCTATAATCTCTTTTAAGTGTAGTTTCATGGCCTGGCCCTCATGTAACTCAGAACCCACTACCTTATTCTCATCAGTCAGTACCTTCCTTAGCTGTGTTTTTAAACCATTGATCTGGGTTTGCAGCTCCACATCATCCAGTGTGTTGATGACGGAAGTTCCTGTATTAAAAGCTGTGAAAATATCATTTACTGCACCCCTTCTTTGCCTCACTATTCTGTCCAAGACCTCATGTGGTGTGGTGTACAATTCGGCTCTGTCGACATCGGCAAAGTCGAATTCGTAAAACTGTTTAAACATGTTTGTTAACAGGACCTGGTATAATTGCTCCGTTTCCTTGGGGCACCACGCTGGCAATCTTACCTCGGTGAGATTTAAAATCACCGAAGCCACCGCGTAGTGGACCCCTTGGTACAGTACCTGATCTGTGTGTACCAATACCAATCCATTCTCGGGTCCCTTTGTCGTGGTGGGGCACCCTTCCTTGAGGGCTTTAGCTACTGGAACTGTGGGCAGGGACTTGCGAGGTCGGGTGATGAGCTCAGTGGCGTTTACTGGGATCTGTGATTATGGGACTCTGCACGCCCGTGAGCTGACATTCCACCTCATTCCTTGCCCAGCATCCTGCCACTGTCTTTGGAAAAAGATGAAGACGCCTGTGGGGCAAGCGCGTTCTGAACCCCACATACAGATGTAGATCCCCTCATCTGGTTCCCACCATATGTCCCAACAGACACTCAACCCCCGGTATGTCCCCGTTATTGTCCGGTGGGTGTTATTACCCAATCTCTCCCACTCCATAGTGGAGTTCTTCATGGTGCTGCTCAACTTGCGCAGCCACCACCAGCGGTCCAAAGGTACATTTCCCAAACAGTTCAAGCAAATCTTCTTGCCCACGGTGACGCTGATCCTGGGTGCAATGATCCGCACCCTGGAGCACATCAGAGACGTTTCTCTGTATGCAAACCCCGTCTGGCTGGAGTATTCAGAAGAGTTCGACCCCAGCCAGCCTGGCCATCTCCCTTCATGGAAGTAGGCAGCAGTCTCTTCAGCGTCCCGTGAGCCGGTTCCGTCAGTCGCGATGGGGTCTCTATTTCCAGAGCACCCGTAGACGGTGGAGTCCTTGGTGTGGCCCCGATAGGCCCAGCTCCATCCGACCATCACGAACGCGACGAGGATCCCTCTCATCTTTACTGGCTTCTGCAACAAATCAAACAATATTGCCAGGCTCCCGAGAGTCATAGAGTCATAGAGTCATAGGCCTAGAAATTCAGTTGCATTCGCCAGCCGTTAGCGCCATAAGAGGAGTAGATTTCGAGCGCTAGGCACTTAGCGCCCGGGCGCAGACCGATCTGCGCCTACGCCCAACTTCAGTTGACATTTAGCGCCGGCGCAAAGTGTTTGCGCGCGCTCAGCTGCGCGCGCAGCTTATGACGTCATTTCGTCGTGCAACGCCGTTTGTGCGCCCCAAACCGGAACTTCAGTGGCGCCCGCCCAATGTGGGCGTGGCGCTGTTAAGAACTGTGAAGTGGAACGCAGCAGAGGCCCTGCGGGCCTCGGGGAGCGCTAATTAAAGGGCACTTAGACTGAACTATAAAGGCCAGCCATTTTGCTGCAATGAATTTAGTGCTACGGATTTCTGGACAGAGACCAAGGAAGAGACCTTACTGATTTGGGCCAACATAGGAGAGGTATTTTTGGCTTCTGGCCAGAGCTTGGAAATTTGACTCATTGTGATTTCACTGTTTGCAAGTATATTATGGGGGCTGCATGGGGTTCCAACCCTCAGTTCCAGCATTATGTGCGAAGGGCTCGCAGACGCTGTGTGAGAGGGGCAGCCATGCCTAGACGCAGAGGGGCCATCAGGCGTCGGCAACGTAGGCCTTACCCACTCAGGGAATACCGCCAGCAGGTGTCCTATCTCACCATGACTGCCGCGCAGTGTGTTAAGAGGCTGCGCTTCAGAAGGGAGGTGGTTGCAGAGATCTGCCAGCTGCTTCACAGAGATCTGCGTCCACAGCTGATGTGCAGGACATCTCTGTCGGTGGAAGTGAAGGTCACGGTGGCTCTGAACTTTTATGCAAGCGGCTCCTTCCAAGCCGCTGCTGGGGACATAGCGAACATCTCCCAGTTCGCCGTGCATCGCTGCATCCGGCAGGTCACCGATGCCCTTTTCACAAGGAGACACCAATTCATCTCCTTCCCCATGACCCTAGAGAGGCAGGAGCAGCGTGCAGTCGGATTTGCGAGGATCGCCGACTTCCCCATGGTGCAGGGCGCCATTGACTGCACGCATGTGGCTATGCAGGCACCTATCGACAATGCCGAGGATTACCGCAACCGGAAGGGCTACCATTCCCTCAATGTACAGCTGGTGTGTGACCACAGGCAGCGCATCCTAACTGTCAATGCCCGCTTTCCAGGCAGCAGCCACGATGCATTTATCCTGCGCCAGACTACTGTGGCTGACATGTTCCAGGCACAGCCTCCCCCAAGAGGATGGCTTATCGGGGACAAAGGCTACCCTTTGTGTACATGGCTCATGACCCCGCTCCGCGCGCCCAGGACCCCTGCTGAGGAGGCATACAACGAAAGCCATCAAGCCACAAGGAACATCATAGAGCAAACGATTGGCGTCCTCAAGCAACGGTTCCGCTGCCTGGATCGTTCCGGCGGATCTCTACAGTATTCGCCGGATAGAGCCTCCCAGTTCGTCGTCGTTTGCTGCATGCTGCACAACCTGGCTATCCGCAGGACTCAGGCACTGCCACCTCACGTTGGACCACCACCTCAGGAGGACGAGCAGGAGGACCATGAGGAGGAGGAGGAGGAGGAGGAGGAGGAGGAGTACCAGCCCAGGAGGGAGCCACAAGGTCCAAGGGCCGTCCGTCGGCGGCTTATTGAACGACACTTCTAGGCCCCCTGTCAGGGAATGGCTTGTGGCAATGAAGGCACATGAATGCCGCCGCTCCGCAAGCCCTCAGCCGGTTAACGCAACAACCACTTGAAATATCACACATGGACAAGCTGAATAAATAAAAAGCTTTATTGAACAAACTCAGGGCCCTTCCCACATGAAACCCAAAAACAGACAAGACCCCCAAAAAACAGTCAAAAACATATCTCACTCCCACAACCTGGGGAGGAATAACAAAACTTGTCCATCCAAATGGCCTTCCTCCTCGGCCTTACCAAGACAAACCCCCCCATACAGAACACAAACACCCCCATATAAAAAAACAGTTGCCTTCATCTTCGGCCTTACCAAAATAAACCCCCCCCATACAGAACACAAACACCCCCATATAAAAAAACATTTGGCAGCACACTCTACTTTGTGTGCCGAGAGGGCGAGTCCTTGTCCAGGCTTTTCTGGCCCCTGGCCGACCTGCTGCTCCACCTCAACCTGGGCCCTGTGGGTGTTGCAAGGCTGGGGGAAGGCTCCTGAGGGGCACAATGCATGACGGCAGATGCCCTTGGGGGTCGGCCTTAGACGAGCTCCGGCCCTGGAGGGGCCGGCTGCTGACTGCTGCAGCTGTGGCTGGGCAGCATCAGTCTCTCCAGCAGCTTGTCGCAGCTTTGCTGGGGGCGTGGCAGTGGCGGCTGCAGCAATGGGGGCAAGCTGGCTGATGCCAGGCGCTCGCTGGTCGCCAGAGACACTGGCAGTCGGCCGGGCTGGCACTGCAGCAAGCTCAGCAATCTGGTGAAGGCCAGACCGCTGTGCTGCAGCAGCGCGGCGGGTGCCCTGGCGATGCGTGCGTGACACAGCGAGTGTGGCAGAAGTGAGTGCCCGTACTGCCCTGGTCTGTGCCTGCATCAGACCAGCCAGAGACTGCACGGCACCACTCATGAACTCTCCACTCGCTGCCTGTGCTGCCCTGAATTCGGACCTACTCGCGTCCTGTCATGCCCTGAATTCTGCCCGACTCGCGTCCTGTGATGCCCCGAATTGTTCGAGACCCCTGGCCTGTGCTGCCGCGAGTTGGTCGAAACCCCTGGCCTGTGAGGCCCCGAAATCGGCCACATTATGAGCCAGGGACTCAATGGCCTCAGGCAACCGTGCCACAACCCCCATGAACTCGGTGTGGCGACGATCCGAGTCCGCGGACATTTGATCAAGGAGGCGCACCTCCTGGGCGAGGACCGTCTCCGGACTGGAGGCCGGACTCTCCCTCTGGGGAGAAGGCCGCCGAGCTGGCCGACCCTTCCCGCGTGGCTGGACGCCACTGGGCCCAGCAACTGCACTCCCCTGCAACACTTCCCCCCTCTGGGGAGAAGGCCGCCGAGCTGTCCGACCCTTCCCGCGTGGCAGGATGCCACTGGGCACAGGAGCTACACTCCCCTGCAACACTTCCCCCCTCTGGGGAGAAGGCCGCCGTGCTGCCCGACCCTTCCCGCGTGGCTGGACGCCACTGGGCACAGGAGCTACACCCCCCTGCAACACTTCCCCCTGGCTCTCCTCCAGGCAAGACGTGTCCCCTCCATTGCCATCCCCTGGCGCGGATGAGGGTTCCCCCGATGTGCCGCCTTCCTCTTGCTCCTCGTCGTCCTCCTCTTCCGAGGGACTGACACTCGCAGCTTCAGGGACCTCCTCCTCACCAGCTGAAAGCAGGAAGGCACAAGAGTAGCTTTAGAGTGAGGACAGGGCGTCAGCGAGGGAGGCATGAGTGGTGGCATTATGCGCATTGGTCGGACAGTGGCAAAGGATGTAGATCTGAAGCGCAAGGGGAACGAGAGAGGTCCAAATGGTCATGTCCTTACCATTGGGGCCCAGCACAGGGTCGGCATCTCCAATTGCAACGGGGCCAATCACCCGGGCACCCATGAGTCGACCCACGCGCTCCTCCAGGTCACTGAGCTCCTGGAACTGGGCACGGCCTCCCCCGGTGACAGTCCGGCTCTTCAGATTCTCGGCCAGCTTGGCCTGCAAGAGAAAGGACGGCTTCTAAGTACAGTGTGGTGCCCCTTTGTTGTGTGCACTGCCTCCCATGGTGGAATAGCTTGGCCAGTGTGGTGCCCTGTTGTTGTGTGCACTGCCTCCCATGGTCAAATAGCTTGGCCAGTGTGTAAAGTGCAGAAAGTGCTATTGATGTTCATGCCAGTGCCATAGCTGCTGGAGGAGGGCTGGCCATTAGGCCTTTGAGGTCTCTTTGCCCATAATGTGAGGTGCACATGCAAGGATGAGGAGGACACTGGAAAGGGTACTCACCCTGACCAACCGAGTGAGGTCGTTAAACTTTTTCCAGCATTGTTCACCAGTCCTGGGGACATCGCTGTTGGCTGTGACCCTCTGGCCGATTTCCCTCCAGGCTCTCCTGTACAGCCTCTTGGGAGCCTTCTTGCCACTGTCCGGGAACAAGATATCTCTTCTCCTCTCCAAAGCCCTAACCAGCACCTTTAAATCATGGGCAGAGAAGCGCTGCGCTCGCTCACGGGCCCTCTGCATCCTTGCTGGTGCTATTTCTCTCCAGCAGCAGTGTTTAGGCCTAGCTTGAGGGCTGCAGTATCCAGGGCGTGGCAGCAGACCAAGTCGACCCTTCCCCCTTTAAGAGCTGGCCGGCGCCAGGGTGTCTGCTGTCAATCAAAAGATGACCGCACCTGCGCTGCGCCCGGCCTCGGCGGTATCAGTCTGCACCGCCGGCTTAGCGCCTAAAGATAGGGGTGCAACGCCAGTTTTAGCGCTCGAGCAAACTCCTTGGCCAAAGCTACTGAATATCGGCGAAGTGGCCTCCACTTTCCGGCGGGCGCAAACTTTAGCGCCCGCCCGACTTTACCGCCCCAAAAGTGGCTATACTGAATTTCTAGGCCACAGAGTTTTACAGCACAGAAAGAGGCCCTTCGGCCCATCGTGTCTGCGCCGTCCATCAATCCCTGTCCAGTCTAATCCCATTTTCCAGCATTTGGTCCATAGCCTTGTATGCAATGGCATTTCAAGTGCTCATCCAAATGCTTCTTGAATGTTGTGAGGGTTCCTGCCTCTACCACCCTTTCAGGCAGTGAGTTCCAGATTCCAACCACCCTCCGGGTGAAAAAGTTCCTCCTCAAATGCCCTCTAAATCTCCTGCCCCTTACCCTGAATCTATGCCCCCTTGTTATTGACCCCCCTACTAAGGGGAAAAGTTCCTCTTTATCCACCCTATCGATGCCCCTCATTATTTTGTACACCTCAATCAGGTCCCCCCTGTGCCTTCTTTGCTCCAAGGAAAACAACCCCAGCCTGTTTAGCCTTTCTTCATAGCTGAGGCGCTCCATCTCAGGTAACATCCTGGTGAATCTTCTCTGCACCCTCTCCAAAGCAATCACATCCTTTCTATAGTGAGGCGACCAGAACTGCACACAGTACTCCAGCTGTGGCCTCACCAGCGTTTTGTACAGCTCCATCATAACCTCCCTGCTCTTATATTCTATGCCTCGGCTAATGAAGGCAAGTATCCCATATGCCTTTTTAACCACCTTATCTACCTGTTCCGCTGCCTTTGGGGACCTATGTACATGTACACCAAGGTCCCTCTGACCCTCTGTACTTCCTAGGGTCCTACCACTCATTGTGTATTCCCTTGCCTTATTTGTCCGTCCAAAATGCATCACCTCACACTTTTCAGGGTTAAATTCCATTTGCCACTTTTCCGCCCATCTGACCAACCCGTTTATATCGTCCTGTAGCCTAAGGCTTTCCTCCTCGCAATTTACCACCCCACCAATTTTTGTGTCATCTGCGAACTTACTGATCATACCTTTTACATTCTCATCCAAATCATTTATGTAGATCACAAACAGCAAGGGACCCAGCACCGATCCCTGAGGTATCCCACTGGACACAGGCTTCCAGTCACAAAAGCAACCTTTGACCATCACCCTCTGCCTCCTGCCACTCAGCCAGTTTAGGATCCAACGCGCCAAGGCACCCTGGATCCCATGGGCTCTTACCTTCTTGACCAGTCTCCTATGCAGGACTTTGTCAAAAGCTTTACTGAAGTCCATGTAAACCACATCCACAGCATTTCCCTCATCCACACACCTAGTCACCCCCTCGAAAAATTCAATCAGATTGGTCAGACATGATTTACCCTTGACACAGCCATGCTGACTATCCCCGATTAATCCTTGCCTCTCCAAGTGGTGACTAATTTTGTCCCTCAGAATTTTTTCCAATAATTTCCCTACCACAGATGTTAGGCTCACTGGCCTGTAATTCCCTGGTTTATCCCTGCTACCCTTCTTGAATAATGGTACTACGTTAGCTGTTCTCCAGTCCTGTGGTACATCCCCTGTGGCCAGAGAGGTTCTGAAAATTTGTGTCAGAGCCCCTGCAATCTCCTCCTTTGCCTCACACAATAGCCTGTGATACATCTCGTCTGGGCCTGGGGATTTATCCACTTTTTGGCCTGCTAAAACCGCTAGTACCTCCTCCCTCTCGATGCTAATATGTTCAAGTATGTCACAGTCCCCTTGCCCGATTTCTATGTCTACATCGTCTTTCTCCATAGTGAACACAGATGCAAAAAATTCATTTAAAACCCCGCCTACATCATCTGGCTCTACACACAGATTGCCACTTTGGTCCCTAATGGGCCCAACCCTTTCCCTGGTTATCCTCTTGCCCTTAATATACTTATAAAACATCTTAGGATTTTCCTTTATTTTGCTCGCCAGTGTTATTTCATGGCCCCTCCTTGCCCTCCTAATTTCTCTTTTAAGTATGCCCCTGCACTTTTTATACTCCTCTAGGGCTTCCTCCGACTTTAGTCTTTTGTAATTGCCAAAAGCCCCCCTTTTTTTCCTAATGCATTTTTGTATATCCCTTGTCATCCAAGGTTCCTTTTGCTTGTTGGTCCCACCCTTGACCTTTACAGGAACATGTTGGCGTTGTACTCTCTCTATTTCCCTTCTGAAAGTCTCCCACTGTTTTGATGTGGATTTTCCTATAAGTAGCTGCTCCCAGTCCACTTTGGCCAGATCCTGCCTTATCATATTAAAATCGGCCTTCCCCCAATTTAGAACCCTTATTTCCGGGCCGTCTTTGTCCTTTTCCATGACCACCTTAAATCTCACCGAATTATGGTCACTGTCGCCAAAATGCTCTCCTACTGACACTTCCACCACTTGCCCGGCTACATTCCCTAGAATTAGGTCCAGTACCGCCCCCTCTCTTGTAGGACTTTCTACATGTTCTGGCTTAGGTGACGGCATGATCGGGTCTTTCGACCTCGATCCCAAGACACACACATACTGGGCAGATTCAAAACTACTTAAACACTAATCATTTTAATATTTACATCTTAAACTTAAACTTAAACTAAACTTATGTACAGCGCCGCCCGTCCCCAGGCGGCTTGCCTAATCCCTGATTGGACTGCACCTTGCCGCTCCCTGTGGCAGGGCTGCAGTGACCTGTGACCCTGGACTGCAGCTCGCCGCTCCCTGTGGCGGGGCTGCAGTGACCTGGGGCTCGGGTTCCCCGCAGCCTTTTGCTGCTAAACGGGGACTGTGTTTTTTCATGGATTTCTGAAGTCGGCGTTTGCTGGGAGCGGGGGAATCGGGCCAAGGTTTTACAGGCTGAGGCGTTCGAGTCGACCTGCGAAAAGGTACTTTGGGCGTGGCTCCCTTAGCGAGTGGACCTTCGGGTGGGACCTTAGCTCTCACAGCCCGTGGCTCTTCCACGACTGTAGGCTTCGGTTCCCTTCCCTCAGGCTCCGCCCCTTTGGGATTTGGGCAGGCTCCCTTGGCGAGTGGACCTTCAGGTGGGACTTCAGCTCTCACAGCCCGTGGCTCTTCCACGACTGTGGGCTTCGGCTCCCTCCCCTCAGGCTCCGCCCCTTCGGGAATTGGGTCTGTAGCAGACGGCTCCTCCTCACCTGTCCCTACAGGTGGAGGATCTCTGCCCCCAATTTCTACCTCCCCCACGCTCGAGTCGAGGGCGGGATCTCCGTCCTCCGACTCCACCTCTTCCAGAATCATGTCGAGGGCGGGACCTTGTTGTTCGGGCCCCTCCTCGTCCAAGTCCCAGGCCATCGGAGAAACCTCCCCCCAGGTGGGCGGGACCTCTTCTCCTTCCAAGCAGGCTACAACGCCAGCTTGTGTGGTCTGTAACTCATCACGCGCCTCAGGCTGAGGATCTTTATCCTCAGACCTGGCTTCAGTCACTGATGTTTTTGCACCCGGTTTAAACAGTTTGCACCGCTTCATGCGAAACCACTTGTTGCGCCGGGATACCTCCACTGTGCGAGTGGCGTAGACCAGTGGATTTTGCACCGATTCCGGCTCATCTTCCTGGTCTACGGTTCTCTCGCCAGCGCATAGGGTTAGACACAAGAATTTTACTTCTCGCCGGCCAACCCGCGCCTTCGTAGGGGTTTCCTTAACACTCTCTATCTCCTTCACACTCGTACCCTCTCCCCAGAGATAATGATTTCTCAGGTCCATGTGGATCCCGTGGGCAACCAAGAAATCAGACCCCAGGACTCCCGTTCTACCTCCCACCTCCCACTTCATTAGGGTACACTTCCACGTGGTGCAGAGTGGTCCTAAATGAATGGAGAGGGGAAGGGAATGTGCGCCAGCCTGTTCTTCGCCCGTGAAGCCCGACAGAAGATATGGGACCCCGGTGGACAGAGGCGAGGCAGTGGGGTTATCTGCGTGGATCACGGTGCACGATGCTCCCGTATCCAACAGATAGGTTCCCTTCACCTCCTCCATCTCCATCTCCACGAGGGGTCGTCTCCATACATCATATCGCAGCGCACACAGGTAGATGGGCTGCGCCGACGCTAGTCATTTGGGCACAGCGATCGGAGTTTCGGGAGCGACAAGGCCGGTGGTAACAGCTATTTTCCCCTGCGAGGTCATCAGAGACCGCATTGTCTGTATGATTGACTCAATCGCAGCGGGATTCATAACCGCACCAGCTCCTTGTGCTGGGGCAGGAGCTACGGCTTGGGTTTGGGCTGGTGCTGGGGCAGCGGTCTGGGCTTGGGCTTGGGCTGCGGGAAATCTCCCTTTATTATCCTTCCACGGATTTCTACAGTCCTTGCGCCAATGTCCATCCTTCCCACACACGTAGCAATTGAGCTTGGCTTGGACAGGGCAATTCCCCTCCTGACGCCACTCCTGCTTGCTTGGGGCTGTGGGTTTTGCCTCATGCACCTTTCCCTTCTGGGGTGGTGTTTCCTGACCTCTGCAATTCTTATACGCTACATTTAACTGACGGAGTACCGTCTCCTCCGTGACACCGGGACCTTGGAGATCAAACCATGATCTGGCTAGGGCCCGTATCTCTGGCAAGCTGTTGGTAACCAAACAACGGAGCCAATGACCCCGCTGTTCGTCGCTCATTAGAGCCCGTTCAGGCATACCCGGACAGCTGCGTCGATACACTGGCCACAGCCTTTCTGCGAAAACCTGTGGGGGTTCTTCAGATAACTGCATGGTCCCTTCTACACGGTCGAACGGACTACCGTCGTCCACTCCCATTACCTCTAAAACTTCCTCCCTGAGATCCGCATACCCTTTCCGTCCCCTCTTGCCATCCTCTGAGAGGCACTGAAGGATTGTGGGATCCAGGGAGAAAAGCAACAGTTTAACCGGTTCCTGTTCATCGCAGTCATTAATGGCTGCTGTTTCCTCTATCTCCCTGAAGTGAATCGAGGGATCTCCCTTTACTGTGAGTCGTGTGAGGTGGCTCACCAAGGACATTAATTGCGGGCCAGCGTAGGGCACCATGAGCTGGTTCTGGTGGGGTCCGATACTGCCATCGACAGTGTTGGGACCGAAACTCTGGTGCCGAGCGGGACACATCGGTGCCGGTCCCGGCTTTTCGACCAGTGGTTCCTCCACACACTCAACCTCAGCTACCTCCTCTTTCGCTACCCCCTCCTTTTCCGACCAAGTCTCACTATAGCTCGGCGGTGCTGCGGGCTCGGTGGCTGGTACCACAATTACCTCAGCTGGAATCGGCTGTTTTGATTCCTTCAAAAAGTCCATGTGACTGGCTTTCGGGCTGACGAGACACACCATGCCTCTTGCCTTAACCAGGGCCGTTCTTAGGTCCTCTATGGTCTTTTGGCAGGGGCCGTGGTCTGTGCTCTCAAACCCGTGCTCGAGGGCTAGCTTGTAAGCTGCCTTAACCTCCACTACTCTCTCCTCCTGCGCTCTTAGCTGTTGTGCGAGGCGGGCGCTTTTCTCCCGTATCCTCGTTTCATTAATCTTTGCTTCAGTAACCTGGCACTCCAGGTACTCTATCCTAGCCTGATGTTGACTAGCTACCACTTGGCGTTCCTGATTCAGCGTGTGAAGCGCTGTGATGAGTTTTTCCCCACCCATGGCCTTTTTCTCTACCTCTGCTGCCTGGGTTGTGATCTTGGCTGCCTGTGCTGCAACGACCCGGTCCAAGATCTGGACCTGCTTCTTGTAACACATCAGCCACACTGCCTTTTCCACTGACATCTTATGCTCTTTGCTCTCTGTCCACCTGATGGCTGCGTCCAACAGACGCCCATCCAGCAAGAGATCGGAAATCCACTGTTTAGTGAGATTAACCTTGCCAAAGACATAATCCGCTATCCTCTCATCCATTGCATTTCAACCATTCAAACTTGCACCTACTACATTGCAATCCTGCTGCCAGAGTCCTGCCGCGGTAGCTTTTTTCTGTAAGGGGTTTTCCTTGAGAGGTTTCCCTGAGGTTTCTCTCTCTAGAGGCCTCTCTCTCTTGCACAGTAAACCTTGAGTGGTTCGACCCACTCGCCCCTTAGATTCTATACTCTGGACTTAGGCGCAGGAGCTACAATGTAGAGAAAACTCTTGTAGACCAAGTTTGATGAAACAAAATGAAATTTTATTGCATAAGGAAAATTATCAAATCAAAAGCAAGCAGATGAGGGAGTACATGGGAGGGAAAAACACACAAACAAATCATAATGACACTGTACTAACTAAGGCAAATGCAGGCATCTTATATTCTACAAAGATTATCATGAAATAAGGAAACACACGGAACATCGAGGGACAACAACTCATGTTAATTGTTCCCTTAAATCCACCCCCTTATTAAACCTATCTAGATCTGATTGTGAAGGGCCAGAAACATGCTCACCAATCCCACTAGGAAGTGCAAGGTTTTGAAATCGAGTCTGTGTTTGGTCCTTTCAGGCGTTTCGTCTCCATGTGGATCGTGGAGCTCCTGCAAGCTGTGCCACACCTCTCTCCTGAGGTGGGGGTCGGAGGCGGCTGGACACCAGCAGGCCTGGATGTCGGCGGGGTTGAGGATCGTCGGCTCGACCCTGGTTAGAGGAGCCTTGGGCTGGCTCCCATCGCTTCTTCTGTTTCTTTTCTCTTCTCCCAAGCCGGGGTGGCTGGAAGGTTTCTTCTCTTGGGACCTTGATTTTTTTGCCTCTTCTCCCAAGTTGGGTCGATGGCCTCCTGTTCCGGCAACGGCCCGGGGATGGTCGATGATCTACCAATGTGCTTCCCCGGGGCGGAACGCCGGTTTCAAGACGGCCTTCTCGATGTTGGCTTTCTTCTTCCTCCTGCGATTGACTGCTCCTTCTTCTGGGTGTCCGGATTCAAGCTGCGTGTTTCCAGCTCTCCAACCCGGCGTGTCTGACTGTCCCGAGAGCTTGCAGCTGTGTCGAGTGTGTGTCCAACTGCCAAAAAGGTCTTCCAGATATACCTTTCTTCCAGAGGCTTCACTTCCCGCCCAAAATCAGGTTAGTCTTTGTTTTAATTTTGCGGGCTGCAAGCACAGTGGGGTAGTCATTATATTTTAAGATGTCTTAAAAGGCCGGTAACAGGGCCATCTCTGGCCTGGAATTACCTCCATTGTTTTTAATGGCCTGCTGATCTCATTATCTAGTCCTGGGTGCTGTTCTCATGAATATGAAATTGTCCCCTTTTGTCTGGGGCAACATTTTGATGGCCTCTGTCTCCAGGCCAATCTTGACTAGATCTGCATCTAATCCATATGCATACCTGTGGGTCTGGTTACGTTCTCTCAGAAATGGCTTACAGAACTTACTGTGGGTTGAATCCACAAATCTGTCTGAGGTTGCGCAGGAACCATTTTAAAGTGTCCCAATAAGCTGGTCACATGGTATGGTGGCCATTTTGTATGCCCCTTTTTCTGGGCTTCTTTTAAAACAGTCTTTAAAATCACGGCCTCTTCTGCCATGTAACCCTTATTAATATAAAGTCCAATTTTGCGAATCCTACAGAAGGATGTTCCCGATGGCAGGGGAGTACAGAACCAGGGGTCACAGTCTGAGGATAAGGGGTAAGCCATTGAGCTGAACTCAAGAGGTGAGGTGCGAGTGACTGCCCTTGACATCAAGGCAGCATTTGCTCGAGTGTGGCTTCAAGGAGCCCTAGCAAATCTGAAGTGAATGGGAATCAAGGGGAACACTCTCCATTGGTTGGAATCATACCTAGCACAAAGGAAGTTGGCTATGGTTGTTGGAGGTCATTCATCTCAATCACATGACATCACTGCAGGAGTTCCTCAGGGCAGTGTCCTAGGCCCAACCATCTTCAGCTGTTTCATCAATGACCTTCCCTCCATCATAAGGTCAGAAGTGGGGATGTTCACTGATGATTGCACACTGTTCAGCACCATTCGAGACTCGTCAGATACTGACGCAGTCCATGTCCATACGCAGCAAGACCTGGACAACATTCAGACTTGTGCTGACAAGTGGCAAGTAACATTTGCACCACACAAGTGCCAGGCAATGACCATCTCCAACAAGCGAGACTCTAACCATCTCCCCTTGACATTCAATGGCATTACCATCGCTGAATTCCCCACTATCAACATCCTGGGTAGTTACCATTGATCAGAAACTGAACTGGACCAGCCATATAGATACTGTGGCTACAAGAGCAGGCCAGAGGCTGGGAATTCTGCGGCGACTGTCTCACCTCTTGACTCCCCAAAGCCTTTCCACCATCTACAAGGCACAAGTCAGGAGTGTGATGGAATACTCTCCACTTGCCTGGATGAGTGCAGCTCCAACAACACTCAAGAAGCTCGACACCATTCAGGATAAAGCAGCCCGCTTGATTGGCACTCCATCCACCACCTTCAACATTCACTCCCTCCACCACCGGCGCATTGTGGCTGCAGTGTGTACCATCTAAAAGATGCACTGCAGCAACTCGCCAAAGCTCCTTCAACAGCACCTTCCAAACCCGCGACCTCTACCACTTAGAAGGACAAGGGCAGCAGATGCATGGGAACATCACCACCTACAAGTTCCCCTCCAAGCCACACACCATCCTGACTTGGACCTGTATCGCCGTTCCTTCACTGTCGCTGGGCCAAAATCCTGGAACTCCCTTCCTAACAGCATTGTGGGTGTACCTACACCATATGGACTGCAGCGGTTCAAGAAGGTGGCTCACCACCATCTTCTCAAGGGCAATTAGGGATGGGCACTAAATGCAGGCCTAGCCAGCGACGCCCACATCCCATCAATGAATAAAAAAATTTAAAAAAATTTAGGACAGAGATGAGGAGGAATTTCTTCACCCAGAGAGTGGTAAACCTGTGGAATTCTCTACCACGGAAGGCCGTTGAGGCCAATTCAAGAAGGAGTTAAATATATTTTTTAAAGCTAAAGGCATCAAGCGATATGGGGAGAAAGCAGGGACAGGGTACTGAATTTGGATGATCAGCCATGATCTCATTAAATGGCGGAACAGGCTCGAGGGGCCAAATGGCCTACTCCTGCTCCTATCTTCTATGCTTCTATAGTGCAGGAGGTGTGCCGCAACTGCAGCATGTGGGAGTTTGTGGAGAGCATCGCGATTCCGGAAAACCACATCTGCAGTGTCTGCATCTCAAGGAACTGCGGCACCGAATTTTTGAGTGGAGTCTGAGGTGCAGACATTGTGGGGAATCTGTGTGTGTGGGGAGTTAACTGGACACTTTGAACCATGAGGAAGTCACACCCCTTAGATTAGGTAATTAGGTACAGGCCTGGTTAGTGGTCAGGGACAGGAGGGTGCGACTGTGAGTCAGACAGGTAAGGGAACCCCCAGGTGCAGTACTGGAGGAGCCTCGGCCTTTGCCCTTATCTAACAGGTATGAGGTTCTTGCTGCCTGTGTGGATGAAGGCAAAGTCTGCAGGGCGGATGAACAAACTGACCACGGCACCATGGTACAGAAGGCCATTCAAGTGGGGGGAGTGAAAAGGAATGTGATGGGGTAGGGGACTGTATAGCCAGGGGGATAGATATTGTTCTCTGCAGCCGTGACCGGGAGTTCTGAAGGTTGTGTTGCCTGCCCAGTGCCAGAGTTAAGGACATCTCCTCATGGCTTGAGGAGAACTTGGAGTGAGAGGGGGAGGATCCAGTTGTGGTCCTCATAGGAACTAACAAGATAGGTAGACCTAGGAATGAGGTTCTGCTGAGGAAGTTTGAGGAGCTTGGGTCCAAATTAATAAGCAGAACCTCAAAGGTAATAAATAATCTCGGGGTTACTACCTGAGCCATGCGCAAATTGACATAGGGTCAAACAGATCGGAAAGTTGATTGCATGGCTCAAAGAGTGGTGTGGGAGACAGGGGTTTCGATTGATGGGACACTGGTGTCAGTAATGGTGAAAGAGGGAGCTGTTCTGTTGGTACGAGCTCCACTTAAACTGGGCTGGGAACAGTGTCCTGGCAAATTGAATAATTAGGGCTGTAGATAAGGCTTTAAACTAAAAGTGGGGGGTGGCGGGTTCAGGTGAGGGGAAATTTATAAATCTAAAGAGAAAAGTCAAGGCCATGAGCAGTATAACGATTTCGGTAAAGAAAAGCAGAGTGTGACAGGAAGGGACAAAGGCCCAGAATTTGCCATCAACAAAAAAGCGACTTCGAAGAACGCTCCCTACAAAGATCTTGTGAGCCCTGTGGTGAAAACTTAAGCTTTCTCGACCTGAATTTGATTGTAGCGCTGTCTATAGGTGACCCCCAGGGTATGTTAGAAGTGATGTTATCAAGCTGTCTAAGCAGCCAATCACGTTGAAGAATTTTCACAAACAGCAAACCAGGAAATAAAAAGAAGTGATTATCATTCACCTTTTAAAAATTATACAAAGAGCGAAATAAAAATTGGGACATACACGTGGGCTTAATGTAGAAGCTGAAACAACCTAAACAAACTTAATTTTTTTTAAATTTATTATTCTAAAAAGCTAGTCATATTATCATAATGGAGAAATTTGACATTCCACAAATATAAAATTAATTTTTCAGGGTCAGAATGGTTGTTCAGCAGTCAATACACCAGTAAAACACCAGTTGCACCTATTTCAACAAGGCTATACTGTTTATGGGGTGTTTAACAGTGATATCGTCAATTCAAGCAGAGAATGACTGACCACAACTTAAGGATTTCCCCATTTATCTGCATATACGCTAAATCCTGAAGTTACAGTCAGTTTCAGAGTGGTAATGACAGTGAACGCTGACAGTTTCGCCATCATGGGTAGAATTGAGAAATACTAAGGGGCAGAAAACGTTAGTGGGAGTGGTATATAGACCTAAAAACAGTAAGGCGGAGGTTGGGGATGGCATTAAAAGGGAAATTAAAGAAGCGTGCAATAAGGGCACAGCAGTCATCATGGGTGACTGTAATCTACATATAGATTGGGCTAACCAAATTAGTAACAATACTGTGGAGGAGGAATTCCTGGAGTGTTTACAGGATGGTTTCCTGAACCAATATGTCGAGGAATCAACCAGAGATCAGGCCATCTTGGACTTGGTATTATGTAACGAGAAGGGATTAATTAGCAATCTTGTTGTACGAGGCCCCTTGGGTCAGAGCGATCATAATATGATCAAATTTTTCATTAAGATGGAGAATGAAGTAGTTGAGTCAGAGACTAGGGTCCTCAATCTAAATAAAGGAAATTACGATGGTCTGAGGAGCGAGTTGGGTAGGATTGATTGGGGAATGGCACTCAAAGGGTTGACAGTGGATAGGCAATGGCAAACATTCAAAGGCTGAATGGATGAACTACAGAATTTGTTCATCCCAGTTTGGCATAAAAATAAAACAAAAAAGGTGGCTCAACCGTAGCTAGCAAGGGAAATTAGGGATAGCATAAGATCCAAGGAGAGGACATATAAATTGGCCAGAAAAAGCAATAATCCTGAGGATTGGGAGCAGTTTAGGATTCAACAAAGGAGGACAAAGGGATTAATTAAGAAAGGGAAAATAGAATATGAGAGTAAGCTTTCAGGAAACATAAAAACTGACTGTAAAAGCTTTTATAGATATGTGAAGAGAAAAAGATTGGTGAAGTCAAGCATAGGTCCCTTGCAGTCAGAATCAGGGGAATTTATAATGGGGAAGAAAGAAATGGCAGACCAACTAAATACATATTTTGGTTCTGTCTTCACAAAGGAGGACACAAATAACCTCCCAGAGATGTCGGGGAACATAGGGTCTGATGAAAAGGTGGAACTGAAAGAAATCAGTATTTGTAGGGAATGGTGTTAGGAAAATTGATGGGACTGAAGGCCGATAAATCCCCAGGGCCTGATAATCTACACCCTAGGGTACTTAAGGAAGTGGCCCTAGAAATAGTAGATGCATTGCTGGTCATCTTCCAGAACTCGATAGACTCTGGAACAGTACCCATGGATTGGAGGGTAGATAATGTTACTCCACTATTCAAAAAAGGTGGTAGAGAAAAAGCGGGGAATTATAGACCGGTAAGCCTGACATCGGTAGTGGGGAAAATGCTAGAGTCCATTATAAAAGATGTAATAGCAGAGCACTTGGAAAGCAGTGACAGAATCGGACAAAGTCAACATGGATTTACAAAAGGTAAATCATGCTTAACTAATCTACTGGAATGTTTTGAGGATGTAAGTGGTAAAATAGATAAGGGAGAACCAGTGGATGTGGTGTATTTGGACTTTCAGAAGGCTTTTGATAAGGTCCCGCATAAGAGATTAGCATGCAAAATTAAGGCACATGGGATTGGGGGCAAGGTATTAACTTGGATAGAGAATTGGTTGGTGGACAGAAAGCAAAGAGTTGGAATAAACGGGTCATTTTCCGAATGGTAGGCAGTGACTAGTGGGGTACCACAAGGATCGGTCCTAGGACCCCAGCTGTTCACAATATATATTAATGATCTGGACGAGGGAATTGGATGTAATATCTCCAAATTTGCAGACGACACAAAGCTGGGTGGGAGGGTATGCTGTGAGGAGGATGTTGTGAAACTCCAGTACGATTTGGACAGGTTGGGTGATTGGGCAGAAACATGGCAAATGCACTATAATGTGGATAAATGTGAGGTTATGCACTTTGGTGGCAAAAACAGGAAGGCAGATTATTATTTGAATGGCAATAGATTGGGAGAAGGGGAAGTGCAAAGAGACTTGGGTGTTCTTGTGCACCAGTCGCTGAAGGTAAGCATGCAGGTGCAGCAGGCGGTTAAGAAGGCAAATGGTATGTTGGCCTTCGTAGCAAGAGGGTTCGAGTACAGGAACAAGGATGTCTTGCTACAGTTGTACAGGGCCTTGCTGAGACCGCACCTTGAGTATTGTGTGCAGTTTTGGTCGCCTTACCTGAGGAAGGACGTTCTTGCCAAGGAGGGAGTTCAGCGAAGATTCACCAGGCTGATACCTGGGATGGCAGGAATGACGTACGAGGAGGGATTGTGTCGATTGGGCTTATACTCACTGGAGCTTAGAAAATTGAGAGGCATCTCATTGAAACCTATAAAATTCTGTCAGGCCTAGACAGACCAGATGCAGGAAGGATGTTTCCAATGGCCGGGGAGTCCTGAACCAGGGGTCATAGTCTAAGGATAAGGGGTAAGCCATTTAGAACTGAAATGAGGAGGAATTTCTTCACTCAGAGAGTGGTGAACCTGTGGAATTCTCTGCCACAGTGGGCGGTGGAGGCCAGTTCATTAAATATATTCAAGAAGGAGTTGGATATATTTTTTACGGCTAAAGGGATCAAGGGATATGGGGAGAAGGCAGGGACAGGGTACTGAATTTGGATGATCAGCCATGATCTCATTAAATGGCGGAGCAGGCTCGAAGGGCCGAATGGCCTACTCCTGCTCCTATCTTCTATGTTTCTATCATTACCAATGTAAAATCCGGGCCATTGAGGTTAATGTTAAAAGTGATTCAGTGAATTAAGTCAAATCAGGGAAAAATGGTAAAAAGTTAAATTAAAGGCACTTTATCTGAATGCATGAAGCATTTGTGACAAGATAGTCCAATTAATGGCACAAATAGAGATAAATGGGTTTGATCTAATAGCCATTACAGAGATATAGTTGCATGGTAACCAAGGTTGGGAACTAAATATTCCAGGGTACTTGATGTTTCAAAAATACAGATAAAATGGAAAAGGAGGGGAGTATGTAAGAACAGTAGTGAGGAAGGAGCTTGGCTCGGAAGAGCAGGAAGTAGACGCAGTAAAGGTGGGGATAAGAAATAACAAGGGGCAGAAAACACAGGTGGGAGTAGTTTATAGGCCCCCTTACAGTAGCTATACTGTTGGATAGAGTATTAATCAAGAAATAAGTGGCGCTTGTAACAAAGGTAATGTAATAATCATGGGGAACTTTAATCTGCATGTAGACTGGACAAATCGAATTGGCAAAAGTAGTTTGGAGGACGAATTCATGGAATGCATTAGAGACAATTTCCAAGAACAATACATCATGGAACCAACCAGGGAAGAGGCTATGTCAGATGTTGTCTTGTGTACTGAGACGGGGTTAATTAGTAATCTCATACTAAGGGATTCTCCAGAGAAGAATTTCACACTGAATTCGAGAGGTTTTTTTATTTATTCATTTATGGGATGTGGGCATCGCTGGCAAGGCCAGCATTTATTGCCCATCCCTAATTGCCTTTGAGAAGGTGGTGGTGAGCCACCTTCTTCAACCGCTGCAGTCCGTGTGGTGAAGGTACTCCCACAGTGCTGTTAGGGAGGGAGTTCCAGGATTTTGACCCAGCAACGATGAAGGATCGGCGATATACTTCTAAGTCAGGATGGTGTGTGACTTGGAGGGGAACTTGGAGGTGGTGGTGTTCCCATGCGCCTGCTGCCCTTGTCCTTCTAGGTGGAAGAGGTTGCAGGTTTGGGAGGTGCTGCCGAAGAAGCATAGCGGATTGTTACAAATGAGTGGTTTGCTCGGCCATTTCAGAGGGCAGTTAAGAGTCAACCACATTGCTGTGTGCCTGGAGTCACATATAGGTCAGACCAGGACGGCAGATTTCCTTCCCTAAAGGACATTAGTGAACCAGATGGGTTTTTATGACAATCCAACAGTTTCATAGTTATCATTACTGATACTAACTTTTTATTCCAGATTTATTTAATTAACTGGATTTAAATTCCCCAGCTGCCATGGTAGGATTAGAACTCACGGGGGTGATTTTGCCAATGGGGGCGCGTTGGAGGCGAGACTGCTGCTTGCCTGGTCGATGTCCCGCCTCCATTGATTTGTGGCCAACCCACACTATTTTCCCTTGATTGACCTTGTTAAGCCCGCCCAGTGGGCTTAGCAGGCCAATTAAGGGAAAGCTTGTTGCAGAGCACGTCAATGTATGACGTTTCATCTGTCAAAAATTTTTGAAAGATGAATTATCATCGTTTGACAGCTCTGCGAAGTTGTCAAATAGTGACATTCTCTGTAGTTTGATGAGTTCTTGAATTCAAGACCTCATCAAACCTCTTTCTTTTGCAGAAATTAGATGGTTGTTGCATTGGAGAATGCAACAGCCATCTGTCATCTCTGTCGCAGAGGTGCGAGACTCTCCGCATACCCACCGATTGAAACCTGCAGGAAGAAACAAAGGTAAGTACACTTTTTCTAACACTTTCCACTTACCTCAGATACTCACCTCTCCACACTTGCACCCATCACATACATACGTCCACAGCACACTTTTGGACCCCTCCGACCCTCGCAGACCCACTATTCACCTCGGTGACCCTGGCGGGGTTTGGAGCCTTTGGGAAGCCCGCACTTTTGTGGGTAAAATGGGGATAATCCTCTTATCTGTCTGTTAACTACCTGTTAACAGGCAGCTAAGTGGCACTAATCCCCTTCCCGCCTCCAAGGAGACCCGAACCGGCGTGGGACAGCTACCCGCCTCATAGCAAGATGGCACCCGCCCCCAAATTCTGCCATTTTCCCGGCAGTCCCACCTCCATACCCAGCTCCCCAGGGCTGGCAAAATGTTGCCCCACATCTCTGGATCATTAGTCCTTGCTTCTGGATTACTAGCCCAGTGACATTACCACTACGCTACCATGATGTACTTAAGTCTGAAACTACGAGTATTAAACTTAAATAAAGCCAATTACATAGATATGAGGGATGAGTTGCCTGATGTAGATTGGAAAATTAGATTAAAAGATATGACGGTAGATAAGCAATGGAGAACATTTAAAGAAATAATTCATTATTCTCAATGAATATGCATTACATTGAGAAATAAAAACTCAGAAAATCATAGTATGATTAGGCAGTGTCAACAAGGTTTTATTAAAGGGAAATCATGTTTCACAAATCTATGAGAGATTTTTGAGAATGTAATTAGCAGGGTAGATAAAGGGGAACCAGTGGATATATTGGCCCAGATATTCCGATCGCAGAAAAATCTGCGCCAAGAGCTGAGGGCTCCCGGGAGGTGCACAGCTCCGCTGCTGGGCTGCTCCAAACTGCCGGTGTGCAGGACCCACGTATCCCAGAGGCGCAGGTAGTTCGCAGCATCCCTGGGATCACGTGGGCCATGGGGAGCCAATCAGAGAAGGGAATCTCCCTTCATACATTTGACAGGAAGACCTGTCAATTATATGAATGGCGATCACCCCCAAAACATAGTAAAACTTCAAATAAAAAAATTTTTAAATCACATTTTTAAAATGACTTGAAATTACATAAATTAACTATTTTAAACAAAAAATTAAATTTTTGAAAAAAATAATTGAAGTTTTTTACGGGGCTAAAAATAAACATACCTTTCTTTAAAATAACAACAGAAAATGCTGGAAAAACTCAGCAGGTCAGGCAACATCCGTGGAGAGGGAAATAGAGTCAACGTTTCAGGTCAAAGCCCTTTGTCAAGAAGAGATGCCTCTGGAAGGTTGAGAAACGCCCTGCCCATTCAGTGTGTTTTTCCAGTATTTTCTGTTGTTATTTCAGATTTCCAGCATCTGCAGTATTTTGCTATCATACCTTTCTTTAAAGTAGTTTAAAATGATAAATCAGTGGAAACATTTTTTTTTTTTTACTTTTTGCAACTCTTATCCTGATAAAAGCAGGCCAGACGCAAGAATTGTAAGTGTTTTCTGCGGGCGGAGGGTCTCCAAAAAGCGGAACTACCTGTCCGCAGAGGCCCTACTCCAGCGCAGCCAGAGGATCTGTCAAGAGCTTTCTTGACAGATCGGAAATGCCGGTTTCCAGCGCGTGCGCAGTGCGTGCCTAAAACCGGCAGTTCCAATGTCCCTACGGGTGGGTACACAGCACGTACCCACCCGTAGGGATCGGAATATCCGGCCCAATATATTTGGATTTTCAAAGGGCATTCGATAACATTGGAGGGTAGTTACACAAGATAAGGTCTCATGTGGTTGGGGGTAATATATTAGCATATAGATAGAGGATTGGCTAAAGAACAGAAAACAGAATAGGAATAAACTGGTCATTTTTGGGTTGGCAGGCTCTTAATAGTGGGGTGCCACAAGGATAAGTGCTCGGGCCTCAGCTATTTACAATCTATATTAATGATGTGGATGAAGAAACTGAGTGTAATGTATCCAAGTTTGCTGACAATACAAAGCTAGGTGGGAAAGTAAGCTGTGAGGACAACACAACTACAAAGGGATATAAACAGATTAAGTGAGTAGGCAAGAAGGTGACAGATGGAGTATAACGTGGAGAAATGTGAGGTTATTCAGTTTGGTAGAAGGAATAGAAAAACAGAATATTTTTCATATGGTGAGAAATTATTAAATGTGGGTGTCCTTGTACACGAAACACAGAAAGTTAACATGCAGATACAGCAAGTAATTAGGAAGGCAAATGGCCTTTACTGCAAGGGGGTTGGAGTACAAGAGTAAGGAAGTTGCTGCAATTGTATAGTGCTTTGGTGAGACCACACCTGGAGTACTGTATGCATTTTTGGTCTCCATACTGTAAGATTCGCAAAATTTTCTACATTTCCCCAAAGGTTATTAATAAGAAAAGGGACCCTGCATGGACATTTTAATGAAAAAGGGTACCCAAGATGGCGTCCGCACCTCGTGGCCAAAAGCCTGCAAGATTTTAAAAGCTTGGACTCTATGGCACAAGCAGCTCTTTGGGAAATCAAAACCCTGGCTGCAGTTTCTGTGAAGAGAGACTTTTGTGTTTTGAAAGCAGACAGGACTTTGAATATGCATTAAGTCAAATCGGAGACAGATCAGAACCAGTTAGGCCTATATTTGGGGCCATCTAGTCATTTGCATAAATAATCGGAAACAGCTTAGGGAAACCATCGAAGCTGCGCAGGCCGATTAAGATGTATTAATAACAAAAGCAACTCAGGAATTGGGCCAGTAGGTGCAATTGCTGGCCATCTAAAAACAGTTAGTTAGATTGCTACAATTATTTAAACTGGCCTGCCAAGATTGGGACAAAGAACTAACCTGATTTGACGCACAGATAAGGGCCATCCAAAAGAGTATAATTGTAGGCCCACTGGCAACCTTCTCTCTCTGCTCTCTGCCCTTGCTCCCGGCTCCTGCTCTGGCCCCTCGCCCTCGTGGCTACTGCTCTTCCCCTGTCCCGCGCTTACCGCCCGGCCACTGCCCGTGCCTTCCCCCTTCCATCAGGGACGCCCGGCATTGCGCCAGGCGGACATGGACAAACCAGGCCAGGCGAGGCTGGACGCGACGAGGTGAGGTGGTGAAGAAGACGAATGGAAAGATGATTGAAGAAAAGCTTCGAATAATCGGGCCTTCAGTCCAGCTGATCTGCGACTATCTTCATGCAAACTCCAACTGCCGGCCGAGGAAGAGGAACCATCATCCCTGCAAGGTAAAGTGCCCAAGCAGAGACATTAACTTTGGGGTACTTGTACCTGGACAATGCCCTTGCAGCACCCCAAGACCACGTGACGACGGCAGGCTCCAGAGAGCACAAAGAGCGAACCCCAAACCCCACCGCTGTTTTGAATTCAGCAGATCTTTTGGATTCTTGCCACTCATAGCTTAATCTAGTTAGGTATAGGGGGTGGGATAAGGATAAGGGGATTGTTAAGATAGTCGTTTTCCCTCGATGTGCCGTGTGTTCCCCATTCCCTGTATAAGTATATAGTTATTTTGTATTCGTCTGTAAATTTTATACTAGTAACTTTTCATAAGATTGTGTTAATTTCTTTTTTTTCAATAAAATCTTGGTTTTGCTTACATCCAAACCACCTGTCTACTCGAGTCTTTTCTGTATCACCGCCTGTACCTAAGTCCGGTGTCTTGAACCCAGGGGCGTGGGGGCGATTCGAACCGCTCACAAACAGTCAGAGGCATAACTGACTGGGCGTACGCGCCATCCCACACCACCCCCTACAATACCTAAGGAAGGTTATACTTAGAAGGGGTGTAAGGAAGGTTCACTAGATTGATCCCTGGGATGAGAGGGTTGTCCTATGAGGAGAGATTGAGTAGAATGGGCCTATACTCTCTGGAGTTTAGAAGAATGAGAGATGATCTCATTGAAACATATAAGATTCTCAGAGGGCTTGACAGGGTAGATGCTGAGAGGTTGTTTCCTCTGGCTGGGGAGTCTAGAACTAGGAGGCATAGTCTCAGGATAAGGGGTTGGCCATTTAGGACTGAGATGAGGATAAAAAAAACATTCTTCACTCAGAGGGTTGTGATCTATGGTATTCTCTACCCCAGAGGGCTGTGGATGCTCAGTCGTTGAGTATATTCAACAAACGGGAAACTGTTCAACCTCCGTCACCTCCAGTCCAGATCCAAGGTCGTCCCATCCTCTGTCATCGAACTACAGTATGCAGAAGATGCTTGTGTCTGCGCTCACTCGGAGGTCGAACTCCAAACCATCGTAAACACCATCACCGAAGCATACGAGAGCATGGGCCATAGGATTCGCAAAATTGGACTTTGTATTAATAAGGGTCAAATGGCAGAAGAGGCCGTGATTTTAAAGACTGTTTTAAAAGAAGTCCAGGAAAAGGGGCATACATTTTGGCCGCCATATCATGTGACCAGCTTATTGGGACACTTTAAAATGGTTCCTGCGTATCCTCAGACAGCTTTGTGGATTCAACCCACAGTAAGTTCTGGAAGCCGTTTCTGAGAGAACGAAACCAGACCCACCATATACATATGGATTAGATGCAGATCCAGTCAAGATCGGGCTGGAGACAGAGGCCATCTAAATGTTGCCCCAGACAAAAGGGGACAATTTCATATTCATGAGAACAGCACCCAGGACTAGATAACGAGATCAGCAGGACATTAAAAACAATGAAGGTCATTCCAGACCAGAGATGGGCCTTTACCGGCCGTTTAAAACATTTAAAATATAATAACTACCCCGCTGTGCTCCCAGCCTGCCAAAAGTTAAACAAAGACTAACCTGATTTTGGGCAGGAGACGGAAGCTTCTGGAAGAAAGGTATATCTGGAAGACTTTTCGGCAGTGGGGGAAAGCTTGAACACAGACACAGCTTTGGAGACAGCGGTGGGTGAAGAGGAGTCGCTTCGGGAGAAGATCAGCAAACTCCTCTCCATCATCGGAGGAGGAAGAAGAACCAACCCAACATCAAGAAGGCCGTTTCGAAGCCGGCGTCCCGCCCGGGGAAACACATCGGGAGATCATCGACCATCCCCGGGCCATTGCCGGAATGAGAGGCCATCGACCCAACTTGGGAGAAGAAAAAAAATAAATAAAACCCCAAGAGAAGAAACCTTCCAGCCACCCCGGCTCGGAAGAAGAGACAAAAACAAACTGAAGAAGCGATGGGAGCCAGCCCAAGGCTCCTCTGACCAGGGTCGAGCCGACGACCCTCGACCCCGCCGACATCCAGGCCCGCCGGTGTCCAGCCGCCCCGACCCACACCTCAGGAGAGAGGTGTGGCGCAGCTCGCAGGGGCTCCATGATTCACGTGGAGACGGAACGTCCGAAAGGATCAAACACAGACTTGATTTCAAAACCTTGCACTTCCTAGTGGGATTGGTGAGCATGTTTCTGGCCCTTCACAATCAGATCTAGATAGGTTTAATAAGGGGGTGGATTTAAGGGTACAATTAACATGAGTTGTTGTCCCTCGATGTTCCGTGTGTTTCCTTATTTCATGATGATCTTTGTAGAGTATAAGATACCTGTATTTGCCTTAGTTAGTACTGTGTCATTATGATTTGTTTGTGTGTTTTTCCCTCCCATGTTCTCTCTTATCTGCTTGCATTTGATTTGATATTTTTCCTTATGCAATAAAATTTCATTTTGTTTCATCAAACTTGGTCTACAAGAGTTTTCTCTACATTGTAGTTCCTGCCCCAAAGTCCAGAGTATAGAATCTAAGGGGCGAGTGGGTCGAACCACTCAATGTTTTACTGTGCAAGAGACAGAGGCCTCTAGAGAGAGAAACCTCAGGGACATCTCTCAAGGAAAACCCCTTACACGTAAGACAAAGGTCCTCTACCAACCTGCCCCTGCCACACAGTGCTGCCCCCCGATTATCAAAATCTACGATAAGGCCTTGGACAACGTGGACCACTTACCATACCTCGGGAGCCTACTGTCAACAAAGGCAGACGTCGACGACAAAGTCCAACACCGCCTTCAGTGTGCCAGTGCAGCCTTCGGTCGCCTAAGGAAGAGAATGTTTGAAGACCAGGACCTCAAGCCCAGCACAAAGCTCATGGTCTACAGGGCAGCAGTGATACCTGCCCTGCTGTATGCCTCAGAGACATGGACCATGTAAAGCAGGCACCTCAAAGCACTGGAGAGGTACCACCAATGCTGCCTCCGCAAGATCCTGCAAATCCATTGGCAGGATAGGCGCACCAACGTCAGTGTTCTTGCTCAGGCCAACATCCCCAGCGTCGAAGCTCTGACCACACTCAATCAGCTCCGATGGACGGGTCACATTGTCCGCATGCCCGATACGAGACTCCCAAAACAAGCGCTCTACTCGGAGCTCCGGCACGGCAAGAGAGCAGGTGGGCAGAGGAAACGCTTCAAGGACACCCTCAAAGCCTCCTTGAAAAAGTGCAACATCCCCACCGACACCTGGGAATCTCTGGCCCAAGACCACACAAAGTGGAGGAGAAGCATCCGGGAAGGCGCCGAACACCTCGAGTCTCTTCGCCGGGAGCAAGCGGAAGCCAAGTGCAGGCAGCGCAAGGAGCGCACGTCAACCCAAGCACCCCACCCACCCACCCCTTCAACCACCGTCTGCCCCACCTGTGACAGAGGCTGTAGGTCCCGCATTGGACTCATTAGTCACCTGCGAACTCATTTTTAATGTGGAAGCAAGTCATCCTCGGTTCGAGGGGCTGCCTAAGAAGAAGTTCAAGGCTGAGATTGATTGATTTTAGGACTCTAAGAGAATCAAGGGTGTGGAGATTGCGTTGGAAATTGTTGAGGTTGAAAATCAGCCATGATCTTATTGAATGGCGGAACAGGCTCGAGGGGACATGTGGTCTACTCCTCCTCCTATTTCTTATGTTATATTCTTATGATTACAGCTAATTTAGAGTTGGTGTATTTGCAGTATGTGCAAAGTAGGACCACTTTCTTACAACCTTTCTATGCACAAATACAATTTATAACATTTGTTTTGGGATATATATGTTAATGAAGGTACAATGTTCAATTTTGTCGCGTTTTCAGGATGTGTAAGTACTGGCAGATATTTGTATTGGTTAGTACTGCTTGAACATTCAAACCAGGGACCTGGAGCAATGATAGCAGAGTGGCACGGATCGAGAGCTCCATTGTTATGCTGGTTTCATACTGGTATCATTGTGGCCTTTTCTTGATATTGCTTTGATATCCATTTCACTCAGCACCTGAATTTTTAACTGCTCCTTGCTACAGCTGTTAATATGAAGTCAGGAGGATCACAGAAGGCAGTAGAAAGCACATTCAGATAATTACATGTTTTCTTTCTTGTAAGATATCCACACTATCTTGTGGTCACAAATAAAATGTTCTTTAACTGATCAGAAAGGCATATTTTTTCATTTTTATCTAATTTATTACTTATGGCCATTCAAAACAATCCCAGAAGTAAAGTTTCACCACGTGCTTGCCACATGAAGGAACAAAATAAAAATAGAATTTAGGAAATTCACTGCTATGGATTTCACAATATCTTTGTTGAAATTGTGTAGCACTTAATTAGTAATTGATGTTAGCAATCAATGCATTACTTGGTTACGTACAAGAACAGGGCCATGACCCACCACGCCGGCCGCCCGCACCCAACCCACCCAGGTACAGAAAATTCGAGCCATGTGCAAAATGCTTTGAGATGTGAATGTGTTTTACAATGCAAATCTTTCTTCCTTTCTTTCCATACAATGGTGTAATATAGTATTGGCCACACACGCTTATGAGTGGCCTTGGAAAAATCTCTCCATATACACAGCTTTAGTCCTTAGACTCCAAGAACAAAAACTTGTATTTATATAGTGTCTTTAAAGTCGTAAAATGTAACAAGGCATTTCACAGGAGTGTTATCAAATGAAATTTGACACCGAGCTACATAAGGAGATATTGGGGCAGATGACCAAAAGCTTGGTCAAAGAGGTAGGTTTTAAATAGAAACAGAAAGTGCTGGAAATACTCAGCAGGTCAGGCAGCATCTGTGGAGAGAGAAACAGAGTTAACGTTTCAGGCCGATGATGTCAGAACTGGAAAAAGCTGGAGATGGAACAGGTTTTTAAGCAAGTGTAGGGACAGGGAAAAGGGGGAGGGGAGGAAAGAACAAAAGGGAAGGTCTGTGATACGATGGAAGGCAGGAGAGATTAAGAGACAAAAGGGATGATGGTGCAAGGCAAAAGGAGATGGTAATGGGACAAGTTAAGAAACAAAAGATGGTGTAAGGGGTTTTAGATCGCAGAGGTTTCTCTCTCTAGAGGCCTCTCTCTCTTGCACAGTAAACCGTGAGTGGTTCGACCCACTCGCCCCTTGGATTCTGTACTCTGGACTTAGGGGCAGGAACTACAATGTAGAGAAAACTCTTATAGACCAAGTTTGATGAAATGAAATTGAATTTTATTGCATAATGTAAAACAAATTAAAATGCAAGCAAATAAGAGGGTACATGGGAGGGGAAAACACAAACAAATCACAACGACACAGTACTAACTAAGGCAAATACAGGCATATTATACTCTACAAAGATCATCATGAAATGGGGAAAACACACGGAACATCGAGGGACAACAACTCATGTTAATTATACCCTTAAATGTCCACCCCCTTAAACCTATCTAGATCTGATTATGAAGAGCCAGAAACATGCTCACCAATCCAACTAGGAAGTGTAAGGTTTTGAAACAGGTCTGCGTTTGATCCTTTCAGGCGTCCCGTCTCCACGTGGTTGGTGGAACCCCAGCGAGCTGCGCCACACCTCTCTCCTGAGGTGGGGGTCGGGGACGGCTGAACACCGGCTGGTCTGGATGTCGGCGGGGTCGGGGATCATTTGCTCGACCCCGGTCAGAGGAGCCTCGGGCTGGCCCCCATCGTTTCTTCAGTTTCTTCTTATCTCTTCTTCCGAGCCGGAGCGGGTCGATGGCCTCTCATTTCATCAACGGCCCGGGGTTGGTCGATGATCTCCCGATGTTTTACCCCGGGGCGGGACGCCGACTCGAACCATCTTCTTCTCCTTCTTCTAGCAATGATGCTACCGATACGATGGTAGCACCATGATGGCTTCTCCGTCTATGGCTTCCTCTCGTTTCACCACGATGCCTTCTTTCTACCTCTGGGTTCCCAGATATACTTCTCATCAGAAGCCCCTATCTCACGCCAAATCAGGTTAGTCTTTTGTTTTAATTTTGGTGGGCTGGGAGCACAACGGGGTAGTTATTATATTTTAAACTGTTCTTAGATGGCCGGTAACGGGCCATCTCTGGTCTGGAATGACCTTCATTGTTTTTAATGTCCTGGTGATGTCATTAACGGGTCCTTGATGCTCTTCTCATGAATATGAAACTGTTCCCTTTTGTCTGGTTAAACATTTAGATGGCCTTTATCTACAGGCCGATCTTGACTGGATATGCATCCAATCTATATGTATATATGTGGGTGTCTGGTTTCGTTCTCTCAGAAACGGCTTCCAGAACTTACTGTGGGCTCAATCCACAAAGCTGTCTGAGGACTGCAGGAACCATTTTAAAGTGTCCCAATAAATTGGTCACGGGGTTTGGTGGCCATTTTGAATGCCCCTTTTTCCTAAGCTTCTTTTAGAACAGTCTTTAAAATCATGGCCTCTTCTGCCATTCGACCCTTTATAATATAAAGTTCAATTTTGCGAATCCTACAATGGCTCTAGATGAAGTGTAAATGGAGATGGCAGAATGAAAGACAGCTGCCATGTGAGAGAGAGAAAATGGAAAAAAAGGTTGGGGCAGAAATTATGGACTGAAATTGTTGAACTCGATGTTGAGTCCAGAAGCCTGTAAAATGCCTAATTGAAAGATGAGGTGCTGTTCCTCGAGCTTACATTGAGCTTCATTGGAACAGTGTAAGAGGCCGAGGACATTGAGGTCTGAGTGGGAGTGGAGCGGAGAATTAATGTGACAGGCGACCAGAAGCTCAGGGTCACCCTTACGGACTGAACGGAGGTGTTCCACAAAGCGGTCACCCAATCTGCATTTGGTCTCCCCAATGTAGAGGAGACTGCATCGTTATGCTGTGTGCATTCTGTTTTTATTTCAGATTTCCAGCATCTGCAGTATTTTGCTTTTGAGGTAAGTTTTAAGGTTTGTTGCTTGATCACAATGTTTAAAACAGATTCTGTCATTTCAATATGAGCATTTAGGATAGAATGCAAGGTTTATAATCTGCAATGTCCCCATTCCTTCTATAGATGCAAGTTGAACATTATTTCCAAATTTAAATTCAAATAATGCTTATTATTTGTCCCTTGCCTCTTAAACATTGCTTTTGTAATCTGCTTTCTGACAGGCCCAACAATAAACCAGTTTGAAAAAAAAATTCTTAATCTTAAATTTACCGGGAGATTTGTACTTTTGACAAAACATGCTGACTTCCCTGAAGTCCTACTGGGTAAATGATGTGGTACTTAGGTATGCAAACCAGAAGGTCCCAGGTTTAATAGGAGTGGTATATAGGCCTCCAAATAGTAAAATAGAGGTTAGGGAGGGCATCACGAGGGAAATTAGAGAAGCGTGCAATAAGAGCACAGCTGTCATCATAGGTGACTTTAACTTACATATAGATTGGACTAGCCTAATCAGTAAAAATAATGAGGAGGAGGAATTCCTTGAGTGTTTAAGGGATGGTTATCTGGATCAATATGTCGAGGAACCAACTCGGGAACAGGCTATATTGGACTGGGTACTGTGCAATGAGAAGGGACTAATCAGTAATCTTGTTGTACGGGGACCCTTGGGTCAGAGCGATCATAACATGATCGATTTCTCACTCGAAATGGAGAGCGAAGAAATTGACTCAGAGACTAAGGTCCTGAATTTAAACAAGGGGAATTATGATGCCATGAGACGGGAACTGAGTAGGTCTGATTGGACAACGTTCCTGAGAGGACTGGAGGTAGATAAACAATGGCAAACATTTAAAGATAGAATGACAAAATTGCAAAAATTGTTTATACCAATCTGGCATAAAAGGAAATCTAAAAAGGTGACTCAACCGTGGATAACAGGGGAAATTAGAGACAGCATAAAATCCAAAGATAGGGCGTATAAAATAGCCAAAAAAAGCGCCAGAGCGGAAGATTGGGAACAGTTTAAGATAGAGCAAAGGAGGGCAAAGGGCATGATCAAGAGGGGCAAAATAGCTTACGAAAACAAGCTTGCGGAAAATATAAAAACTAACTCCAAAAGCTTTTATAAATATATCAAAAGGAAAAGACTGGTGAAAACCAAAGTTGGTCCATTGCAGTCAGATACGGGGGAATATATAATGGGAAATAAGGAAATGGCAGATCAACTAAATGCATACTTTGGGTCAGTCTTTACGAAGGAAGACACAAAAAACCTCCCTGGGATATCGGGAAAAATAGGGACATTGGCAAAGGAGGAACTGACGCAAATCAATATCTCTAAGGATATGGTGTTAAGGAAGCTAAAGGGATTGAAGGTGGACAAATCCCCAGGGCCTGATAACATGCATCCTAGGGTACTGAAGGAGGTGGCCCTAGAGATAGCGGATGCACTAAGGATGATTTTTCAGAATTCATTAGACTCGGGAACAGTGCCGATGGATTGGAGGGTAGCTAACGTTACCCCACTATTCAAAAAGGGGGGTAGGGAAAAAGCAGGTAATTACAGACCTGTAAGCCTTACATCAGTTGTGGGCAAAATGCTGGAGTCCATCATTAAGGATGAAATAGCGGAGCACTTAGCAAATGGGGACAGGATAGGACAGAGTCAACATGGATTTACAAAGGGTAAATCGTGCTTGACTAATCTATTGGAATTTTTTGAGGGAGTAACTGGTAGAATAGATGGGGGAGAGCCAGTAGATGTGGTGTACCTGGACTTCCAAAAGGCCTTCGATAAGGTCCCACATAAAAGATTAGCATGGAAAATTGAGGCTCATGGGATAAAGGGGAAAGTTTTGGCGTGGATAGGGAACTGGCTGTCAGATAGAAAACAGAGAGTTGGAATAAACGGCTCATTTTCTGAATGGCAGGCAGTAACAAGTGGGGTACCACAGGGATCTGTCCTGGGCCCCCAGCTGTTCACAATTTACATTAATGACCTGGATCAGGGAGTCGGATGCAGCATTTCCAAATTTGCAGACGACACTAAACTAGGAGGTGGGGTGGGCTCAGAGGAAGAGACCAGGAAGCTCCAGAGCGATTTGGACAGACTGGGCGATTGGGCGGATAAATGGCAGATGCACTATAATGTGGACAAGTGCGAAGTTATCCACCTTGGGTGCAGGAACGGGAGGGCAAATTATTATTTAAATGGCAATAGATTGGGAGAGGGGGAAGTACAGAGAGACCTGGGTGTTCTTGTACACCAGTCACTGAAGGCGAGCATGCAGGTGCAACAGGCGGTCAAGAAGGCAAACGGTATGCTGGCCTTCATAGCAAAAGGGTTAGAATACAGGAACAGGGATACTTTGCTGCAGCTGTACAGGGCACTGGTGAGACCACACCTCGAGTACTGTGTACAGTTTTGGTCGCCTCATCTGAGGAAGGATGTTCTTGCCATGGAGGGGGTGCAGCGGCGATTCACCAGGCTGATACCAGGAATGGCGGGAATGACCTATGAGGAGAGACTATGTAGTTTAGGGATGTACACACTGGAGTTTAGAAGATTGAGAGGGGACCTCATAGAAGTGTATAAAATTCTGACAGGTCTAGACAGACTGGATGCAGAAGGAATGTTTCCCTTGGCGGGTGAGAACAGAACTAGAGGACATAATTTAAGGATAAGGGCTAAACCATTTAGGACAGAGATGAGGAGGAATTTCTTCACTCAGAGAGTGGTGAACCTGTGGAACTCATTGCCACAGAGGGCAGTGTACGCCAGCTCATTAAATATATTTAAGAGGGAATTAGATATATTTCTACGGGCAAAAGGGGTTAAGGGTTACGGAGAGAAGGCGGGGACGGGATACTGAATTAAAGGATCAGCCATGATCTCATTAAATGGCGGAGCAGGCACGAAGGGCCGAATGGCCTACTCCTGCTCCTATCTTCTATGTATCTATGTATCTATGTTTGAAGCACAGGCTATGCTATGTCAGCTGATCTCAGCAGTGGTAATAGTGGCGTTTCTATAATCAGCCACATCACCCTGTGCCAGGCAATTGGAAAACACTGCCAGGGTTCTCAATCTTGATGATCTGTGCTGGAAAATGATCGTGGATTGACATTGAGTTAGAACAAGATTGGACCTAGCTGTGCTCCCCACAGCTAAAGAACATGTTGATAGTCACTGTCAAGGCTTTCACATGAAGAATCTTGGCCATTTAATGTACCAGAGGGCTGGGTGAAACATGGAACTCTATTTACATGAGGAGGGAAAAAAACTGGAAGAGAAAATGCAGGTGCATTGCATTATTTGTTGTATATATTAGTGTTTATAGCAGAACAATACCCGATTGAAATACATTTTCTGCAACCGCTAGGTGACTTCAAATAGATTGATTCTTAGTTAGTTTATTTTATTTTGCAAAGACTGGTTATGCTGTGTGCATTTTGGTAAGCAGATTAGAGAAGATAAAATGGGTAAAAGAGTAGTCACAATGTGATTATCTTTTTGTACCATTAGCACAATCAGAGGACAGGTAGCATGGCTGCAACTAGTATTCTCAGTGTAACTGCAAAAACCCTGATGGGTTTAAGTGTGCTGTTTTGGTGTGGAGAACACAGATCTGACAGACATCACGGAACATTGACCCTCATTATTGATTTTCTAGTCAACTTTGCAGAAACGGATACAGTCAACATAGTCCTGTGGTGGAAATGAACTGAAACATGACTCCGACACACACATTATCCTTCTTAATCGGAAAGTTCATTAACTTTTGACACATCTTGCATTAAATAAACTTATGGGTAATTACTTCGGTGCAGAAGGACTGGTTTTGAGTGCTGCAAAAGATAACATGCAATCTTTCATGGCTCATTGCATTGACATAGACCTTGCTGATTGTGCAGTTAAATCACAACAAGTTCACCACAAGGAGCAGTAGACATTATGAAAATGGAACTTGCTAATATTAGTTTCTCTGTTTACTTTTCTATTGCCCACCAAAAGCAAAAAGATATATATTTATTGTTTGGCTGAGATCGGTAAGCTCTATTTATTAACAATTACCACTTCCACTGCGAGTTTAGAATGCTGCTTGGTGCACCTGATTTATAGGGCTGGATTTTCATTCAGGAGTCGGGTTGGAAGTGGGACTACAACTTTCGGGGTTGTAGTCCCGCTTCCATCGAGATGCGGCCAATCCACGCGATTTTAACTTGATTGATTTTGTTGAGCCTGCCCAGTGGGCTCAGCAGGCCAATTAAGGGCCACCCAGCAACAGGTGACGTCACAGACTGAAATTTCATCTGTCAAGATGTTTTGACAGATGAAATATCAGCGTTTCACAGCTGTTTGAAGCTGTCAAACACTGACAGTCTTACTTCTAACATGAGTCCTTCTCCACAGACTCAGTTAGAAATCTCTCCTGCACAGAAAGTTGCAATCTGTCACTTTTGACAGATCACAGCCATTCTGCTTTCTGTGCCGGTGAGATGAGGGGCGCCCCGAACCTAAAGGAAGGAAGGCTGAAAAGGTAACAAAATGTATGTAAAACTTATTTAATCACTTTAGACACACCAAACATACTTACCTTTGCACTCATGCACACATCACTCACCTGAACACCGATCTCTTGACCCCTCCAAGCCCTTCAACCCGACGGCCCGACTCCTCCAACTTGGCGTGGTTTGGAGCCATCGGGAACCCCACAGTTCAAGCTTAAAAATAGGGATTGGGCTAAAAACTACCTGTTAACAGGCAGTTAATTGGCACTAATCCCTTCCCGCCTCGGGGAGGCTGGTCCAAGTGTGGGGCGTGTACCCGCCTCCTTTGAAACTGGCATGGAGGCAGGTTGGGACCCCCGATTTCGGGAATTTAACCCCCCGCATGCCTCCAATCCCGACTCCACGGCACACAGAAAATCGAGCCCATAGTCCAATTGGGGAGTGCGCATTCTGTGACTCCAAAAATTATATCTAAAATGGTAAACACAAAAATGAATCCTGTTTCTTTAAGGCTCTGATTGTTTTTTCCAACTTGAAAAACAATGCACAATTTTTATGGTCACCTCACTAATTCAGAATATGTATAGCTCACCTTTCTAACCCATCTCTCCATATGTTTCATTGGCTCCTTAGAACAGCAATCTAAAGAGATTGCCATTCAGTTTCTGCATATTCATCAGAAACTGGATGGCACTATAATTTTAGAATGACGAGTGAAACATTAATGTAATACAGCTTACTATTACGTTGGTTGTTATGGAAACAAATTTTATTTCTCTTAATTATTTTACTTAATTATTGCAACAATCTTTTATTACCACAAAAATATAATTTCCCTGCAATTTATTTGTAGCAGACTGCTAAGTTAATTATTAAATTCTCCAGTCCATGCTTGTGCTCCATATGAGGCAGTTCTGTGTCTTTCACACTTCAGCGATTTTTTTTGTTTTCATCAAGGGTGGCTGGTGTTAAACTTGTCGTTACTCTTAACATTTGAGTAAAATACTCAATCTTCAATGTCATTTTGACTCACTCCATTTCACATGGGACTGCTTTGAAACTGGGAATTGAAATCAAAACTGTTTTTAAAATGTTTTTATTGTAATTGTTCTCAGTTGCAACACAATATTTTAGTTGTAAATCCTTGGCACACTATATAAAGTGTGTAATTCAGTGCACCTAAAACAGAAAGTGAACGAGAATGAGTCAGCTTTATATAATGGTTAATAAATGGACCGGGAGGTTGATTCCAGTGACTGGCATTGTTTTGTCACAGTTGTAGGGAGTACCGCCCTGGCCGCTAAATTGGGTTTACCGCTCCGGTGAGGAAGCGGAGTGCTATCTCGGGTGCTCCACTTCCTCTCGGGGTGGTGCGGGGAGCGCAAAGCGCCGGAGCGCTACACTGCTGCTATGCGTAGTGCTGATGCATTTCAGCGCCCCTCCCCTTCCGTTAAAGGGGAGGGCCGCTGCGCACTCTGCAGGCTGTTTGACGGTCTCCACTAGCCCACCAGGGCGGCATGGTGCTGTGGCGCAATGGCGGCCATGGACCACGCCAAGGGCCGCCAAGAGGGGTCGACCTGGAGGTCGGCCAAAATTTAAAATGTCGGCGCGGGCCGCAGCCAGACCGCTCCTTTAATTAGCGCCGCGCCAGCGGTGTGAGGCCCGGCTTGCGACCCGCGAGCCTGGCGCTGACATCGCCCATGGCAGCCTCATGGGGCGCAGCTGAATTTCGGCTGCAGGGCAGTAAGGGGCCATAGTGGGGCACTAAGGGGTTGCGTTGCTCGCGATGACGTCATCTCTGGCGGCGCAGTGGCCCGGGGCACAGCGGGCAGGGGCGCGGCGCTATCGGCCAATGCCTCAATAGGGCCCCACTGAATTTCTCAGCATGCGTTATGCCCCCGCCCAGGCGATAAGATCTTTGCGCCATGTTAGCGCCCCCCGGAGGCGCTAACGGCAGACGCAAAGGAGTCATATTTTGCCCTCATATTCTTAATTCAAAGTTGCTTAATTCAAATTATCTGATAATTCAAATATGTTCACATGCAGATGACACAAAACTTGGAAGTATAGTTAACAGTGAGGAGGAGAGTGATCAACTTCAAGAGGACATAGACAGGCTGGTGAAATGGGCAGACACGTGGCAGATGATATTTAATGCAGAAAATCAAATCAAGTCAAATCAAATCATCTTTTATTGTCATTGTTAGTGCACAAGTGCAGTACAACGAAATGTAGGCTTGCGGCTCCCGAGAGTGTACATTTAGATTAAGACATTTAAACATTCAACATTCATTTGGCTTGTAATACATTAACATAAACATAACCATAATAATGTGCATTGTCAGATGTGCAGGCTTTAGAGTTTATTTGTGGAGTTCAGTAGGATGACAGCCCTGGGAAAGAAGCTGTTCCTAAATCTGGTCGTACGGGTGCGAATGCATCTGTAGCGTTTCCCAGATGGCAGGAGGGCGAACAGACTGTGGCTGGGGTGGGTAGGGTCTTTGATGATGGACCGTGACCTCCGTAAACAGCGTTTCTGGTATATGTGCCCTATGGTCGGTAGCCGGGTGCCGGTAATGCGTTGGGCAGTTTTGACTACCCGCTGCAGGGCTTTCCGGTCATAGTGGCTACAGCTGCCATACCATACTGTGATACAGTTCATCAGGATGCTCTCTATTGTGCAGCGGTAAAGGTTAGAGAAAAGTGTGAAGTGATACATTTTTGTAGAATGAGGAGAGGATATATAAACTAAATGGTACCATCCTGAAGCGGGTGCACGAATGGGGGCATGTATGCACAAATCATTGAAGGTGACAGGGCAGGTTGAGAAAGCAGTTAAAAAGGCTTACGGGATCCTGGGCTTCAGTATTAGAGGTATAGAGTAAAAAGTGTGGAAATTATGATGAACCTTTATAAAACACTGGTTCGACCCCAACTGGAGTATTGTGTCCAATTCTGGGCATCGCACTTTAGGAGGAATGTGAAGGCCTCAGAGAAGGTGCAGAAAAGATTTACAAGAATAATTCCAGGGATGAGGGACTTCAGTTATGTTGATAGACTGGAGAAGCTGGGGTTGTTCTCCTTGGAGCAGAGAAGATTGAGAGGAGATTTGATAGAGGTGTTCAAAGTCATGAGGAGTCTGGACAGAGCAGATAGAGAGAAACTGTTCCCATTGGCAGTAGGGCCGAGAACCAGAGGACACAGATTTAAGATGATTGGCAAAAGAACCAAAGGCGACGCAAGAAAAAACTTTTTTACGCAGCGAGTGGGTAAGATCTGGAATGTGCCTGAAAGGGTGGTGGAGGCAGATTCAATCTTATCTTTCAAAATGGACCTGGATAAGTGTCTGAAGAAAAAAAATTTGCAGGGCTACGGGAAAAGGGTGGGAGAGTGGGACTAGCTGTGAGTCAGCACGGGCTCGACAGGCCGAATGGCCTTCTTCCGTGCTGTAACCATCTATGATTCTAAATTCTCCCTTTGCTATATTAATTTTGTTGCTTAATTAAAATTATTGAATGATTGAATGCTTTTAAGGACAAAGAATAACTTTGAATAATGAGGAGTACACCGTAACGGTTTAAAAACAACGGGGAAAGCACCTGAGCAACCCAGAACAAAGGACAGTTGCGAAGGACGCACATAGGCATAAGTTGAATGCCTTCTGTTAGTCACAGTGACTGAATCAGCATGTCACTGAGAGAGATGGAAGTTATTGCTGCAGAGGAGGAGTCAGCTTTGCTCATGTGACCAGAGTGTGGTTATTTAAATTGACTGCTGAACTGAGAGAGATATTAAGTAAAAGCAAAATATCTGCAGATGCTGAAACAGAAACACAAAATGCTGGAAACACTCAGCAGGTCAGGCAGAACCTGTTATGAGAATAGTTGACGAAAGGTCATCGACCTGAAACGTTAACTCTGTTTCTCTCTTCACAGATGCTGCCTGACCTGCTGAGTTTCTCCAGCATTTTCTGCTTTTATTTCTGTTATGAGAATAGATGTGTTAACGTTTCAACTATGGCCCCTTCGTCAAAACTGGTGGCCATGTGAGGAAGATGAAATGATGAGTGTTAGGTTTTTCGAGGTAGGAATGGCAAAAAACTGACAGACTCAAATGAATGAGGTAGGATTAGGAATCATATCTGCCAGCAGCATAGTATTAGAGTCTGGGTTGGCAGGAGATTAGGAACAAGGCCCAGGTTGACTGAGGCATAGGATCAGGGGCCCTGGCTGACAGTGGGGGAAGGTCAGGGGCCCTGGCTGATAGCGGGGGGAGTGTCAGGGGCTCGGGCTGACTGTGGGGGTTGGTCAGGGGCTCTGATTGACAGTGGGGGAGGGTTGGGGGCCCTGATTGACAGCGGGGGAGGGTCGGAGGTCCAATTTGACAATGAGGTACAGTCAGAGATTCTAATTGATAGTGGGGGAAGGTCGGGGGTCATGGCTGACAGTGGGATAGGGCTGGAGTCCTGATTGACAGTGGGGTCAGATTAAGAATCCTGGCTGTTAACGTCTCATCAGAAGGATAGATCTCTGGCAATGCCGTGTTTGCTCAGTACTGCACTGAAGTGTTGGGCTAGATCCTGTGCTCTGGTCTGGGATTAGGACTGAAGTTTGAAATGTATTCACAGCCACAATCTCCCACTGGGTGATGCAGTTCTACTCTTCAGTACTGGACTGGTGCTGATTGGAATTGACCTAACATAATTCAACTAAAATATAGATAATTTCTGATAGAGTTCAAGTATGTTGCTGATGACTATCGTGTATTATCATATTATTTGATTTCAATATAGCACTTGAACACAGAAACCGTTTGCAAAATGCAGTACAGCTAGGTATTTTCACTGAGAAATGCAATCATTGTGTAGTCGTAGCAAATAGGGGAGCTGTCTTTAAACTAACCAATCAATTGATTTCTAATGCAATTACTAGTGCAGGAATTGGTATGAATAAATTATTTTCATTAATATTTAAGGATTTGCATCAACAATGGAGTGCAAACTTGTAACGAATACCTCATTTTGCTACACATGATATGAGGATTTGCAGCTAATTATATCTCTGGTTTTAGATGGAAATCTTAAAAGCAGGCTTTTATTGCCAATGTTGAAGAATGCTCTTGGCAACCTTCAGAAAATATTCATCAGAGAATATAATGATGAAATCCTCACAGAATGGCTTTGTTCATAGGGGAGTGTAGATTTGGACTTATTTTCGATTTGATATATTTACAAGACTTGTTCAATGGATGACACCAGTATGCTAATCCAATTTGTTACCTCCTATTGACATAAAAATGAATTGACAGAGTAATATTGGGGTCATTTTGACTTTGGGTGAAACGGGCAATATCGAGTCAGCCGCCCATTATACATCTCTCCTAATTTTTAGTTCTATTGACTTCCATGTAAATGAAAATCAGGAGAGAACTATAACAGGCGGCTGGATCAATATCACTCGTTTTACACTATTGCCCAAAGTCAAAATTACTCCAATGTATCTAGTTTTCAATAATTCCTAATTTGAAAGATTATTTTATTGAAAATAATTATGAAATCAATGAATTAAAAAGTAGCTTTCTATTTAATTTGTGCACAATATAAAATAGATCATTTGAAAGAATCCGATCATTAGTAAAAAAAGGAAAGGAATCCCTTGGAGTTGTGAGAGCCTTTATTGCATTATTGGCCCAGAATTTGCTGAAAAAATAATGGCATGTGAATGACACATAGTGTTATTAATGCACAACTTGGTCATCAACTTGTGGCGAGGAAGAGATACCTCGTGAATTGCAAATTGTGGTGTATGTGCCTTTAAGAGCCACTGTGTACTGTAATGCCGGTAGTGGCCACTCGGGCTATATAAGCCTGTATAGTGTCTTGTATCTTTTAGTTCACCTCCAGACTTTGTTCAGTAAACACCTGTTAAACCAACTCCTGCATTCCGTGTCTCCATTAATACATGGATACAACAGTGGCGACGAATTGGAAACGGACGTACCTGCAATTCGGCAGCACCTCAAGGAGATCGATTCCTCAGACGAAGGTCGAAGGAAAAAAAAAGAAAAAACTGTGGTTTCACCAGCTAGCCGGGCTGGTGGCAGGTACTGCAATAATCCTTCCTCGGCGGTGGGCTGGGGCTCGATCGGCTGGCTCTGTAGCGGGGCCAAGCAGCGAAGGCGGAGGCAAACAGAGACGGAGGGTGGAGCGCTCAGGAGACAGCCAGCGCTGCAGAGCAGGTCAGCGTTCGGACCAAGCAGAGGGAGGGAAAAGTCCCAGAGAGTCCGGCAGGAACGAGTCTCCAACTATTAAAAATATCTGTATAAATAAAAACCGCAGAGAACAGCGTTGTCAGCAGCGGCAGCGGCGGGAAAGCACGGGAGGCGCCATTTTTTCTCGGCAGGGAAGAAAGGAAAGCGCGGGAGGCGCCATTTTTATTTCAGGATGCCTAAGACTGGCAATATTACTGCTTTCGATAGTGATGTAGAGGATTGGATCACATATGTTGAAAGAGTGGAGGTATATTGCACAGCGAATGAAATAGAGGATGATAAAAAGGCATCGGTAATTCTAAATCTAATGGGCGCAAGGACATACGGGCTGTTACAAAACTTAATCACTCCAGCCAAACCGATGGACAAGAATTTTAAAGAGATTGTTGATACCCTACAGGAGCACTTAAACCCAACACCGCTGCTGATAGCGGAACGATTCAAATTCTTCAGGAGGAATCAGCTCAAGAATGAAAGTAACGCTGATTACCTCACCGAATTAAGAAAGCTGTCAAAGCACTGCCAATTCGGGGCAGGACTGGCAGATTCTCTTCGAGACAAATTTGTCTGCGGTCTCCTAAGTGAAGGAACACAGAAAAGGCTACTTTCTGAGAAAGATTTAACACTGGACAAGGCTTTCAGTGTGGCTGTATCATACGAAGCAGCAGCAAGAGGAGCTGCAGAGATACAGCAAAAGCCACAGGACTTCGGCACCCATGAAATGACACAGGGTTTCGAGAGATGTTATCGCTGCGGCAGATCCACCCATGACCAGAGGGACTGCTGGTTCAAGGACAAAGCATGCAAGCAATGCGGAAAGATGGGACACATTGCACGTGTATGCCGATCTGGAAACAAAAAATCCACTGACAGAAAAAAAATCAATAAGGAAAAGTACAGAAACGTACAAATGATGACGGACAGAAGCTCCGAAGACCAGAAGAGCGATAGCGACTCCGGAAACAAGAGACTAAGCTGTCTCAAATTACATAATGTAATTGCCAAAGAAGATTACCAGACCATTTGGGTTACCCTCACAATAGCGGGGTCCCCAGTTAAAATGGAGCTAGGTACAGGATCAGCTCTGACCGTCATAAGTCGACGGGATTACGAGCGGCTATTTCCGCATATACCTTTGAAAGACACATCCATTATCTTGAAAACATATACGGGGCAGAAAGCATACCCCAGAGGGAAAATAAGGGTGCCTGTTGTATACAACGGCAAGGAAATACAGAAGTTGTATTTATACGTTCTGCAAGATGGTGGTCCACCGCTGTTGGGACGTGAATGGAGCAGGAAGATACGTTTAGACTGGCACTCCATTCAGGCACTGAAGATGACCAGTAAGAAAAAAAATGATGATGACGTCATACCTGAACGATTAAAAGACATCTTGGCCAACGCCAAAGAAGTGTTTCAACAGGAACTAGGAACCTTGAAAGGCGTCACCGCCTCAATAAAAGTGGAAGATGCGGCAATTCCCAAGTTTTTAAGGCAAGGCCGGTGCCATACGCAATTCGTCCAGCAGTCGAGGCAGAGCTGGAGAATTTGGAAAAGGCAGGCATGTTATCCAAGATAGATTGGAGCGAATGGGCAACACCCATCGTCCCGGTCATGAAGAAAATGTTGAATAATGATAAAGCTGAAGAACAGAGAATAATTCGCATCTGTGGGGACTTCAAGGTGACTGTAAACCCGGTCCTTCACATCGTACAGTATCCTCTTCCGAGGATAGAAGATATTTTCGCCTCACTATCCGGAGGGAAACGTTTCACCAAAATTGACTTGGCACAGGCATATCTACAGATGGAGGTTGAGGAGGCCTCTAAAAAGTATCTCACGATAAACACACACAAAGACCTGTACCAGTACAATCGACTGGTTTTCGGAGTAGCATCAGCTCCAGCTATCTGGCAAAGAGCTATGGAGCAAGTCCTGCAAGGGATTCCGGGGACTCAATGCTACCTAGACGACATCCTTGTAACAGGAGAAAACGACAACGAGCACCTTGCCTAGTTGGAGCAGGTGCTCACTAGGCTGAGAGAACGGGGCCTACGAGCAAATTGCCCCAAGTGCGAATTTTTCCAGAAACAAATATCATATTGTGGCCACACAATTAACGAAGAAGGGTTGCATAAGTCACCTGAAAAAATTGAAGCGGTCATAAAAGCCCCAGCACCTGAAAATGTCTCACAATTAAGGTCGTTCCTGGGATTGATAAATTACTATCATCAATTTTTACCGAACTTGTCAACTGTTCTGCACCCTCTTAACGAACTGGTACAAACGGGAGTAAATTGGAAATGGAGCGAAGACTGTAAAAGTGCCTTCCATAAATACAAAGGCTTGATCACGTCCAAGGAAGTTTTAGCTCATTACAACCCATCACTGCCAATCAGACTGGCGTGCGATGCATCCCGTTACGGCGTGGGAGCGCTATTATTGCATAGATTCCCTGATGGCTCGGAGCGGCCGATAGCTTTTGCGTCACGCTCATTGAACTCAGCTGAGCGTAACTATGCCCAGATCGACAGGGAAGCACTCAGCCTGGTATGGGGAGTGAAGAAATTCAACCATTACCTATACGGACAAAAATTTACCTTGTTGACTGACCATCAACCCCTCGTCTCCATATTCAACCCTAAAAAGGGCGTTCCCATTATGACAGCGCAAAGGCTACAGAGGTGGTCCCTTTTCCTAGTGGCACACCAATATGACATAGAATACAAAGGATCAAAACAGCATGGAAATGCTGACGGTTTATCACATCTACCGTTGCCAATGGTAGAAGAGGCACCTACAGTGGACCCAGTGGAGATGTTCCACTCAACCATAGTGGAATGTCTACCAGTAACAAATTCTACCATTGAAAAGGAAACGAGAAATGGCCCGACTCTCTCACGAGTCTACAATTTAACGGTGAAGGGATGGCCAGCACATGGCGAACCACTGTTGCCAGCATTTTCGCAAAGAAGAGAACAGCTGTCAGTGTGCCGAGGAACCTTGATGTGTGGATCCAGAGTGGTGATTCCACTCAAACTCCAGGATAAATTGCTAAAGGAGTTTCACGAGGGGCATCTGGGTGGAGTGAAAATGAAGAACCTAGCCAGAGCGTTTGTGTGGTGGCCAGGTATCGATGGAGACATCGAAGAAATGACCAAGGGCTGTCTAGGATGCCAGAAGGTCCAAAACGCCCCACCACAAGCCCCTCTACATCCATGGGAGTGGCCCTCATCTCCATGGCAAAGGGTACACATCGACTTTGCTGGTCCATTTATGGACTCAATGTTCTTAAACGCGGTTGATGCACACTCCAAGTGGCCGGAGGTAATAAAAATGTCCTCCACCACCACGGAAAAAACCATCACAGTATTAAGGACCATATTTGCCAGGAATGGGTTGCCTGAACAGATCTGTTCTGATAATGGACCGCAATTTGTGTCCGAAGAATTCAGGAAGTTCTTAAAAAACAATGGGGTTAAGCACTACACGTCCGCCCCATACCATCCCGCCACCAATGGATAGGTCAACAAGTTTTGGCCCGGGACTACCGTACCGAGAAATGGCAGCCTGGAACTATTTGCACACGACTAGGACCGCTGATGTATACCGTGGACATTGGAGAAAGCATAATAAGGCGCCATGCTGACCAGATCATAGAGTCATCCGAAAAGGGACAACCTACACCACAACTCTATACGCCTAATGATGAAGCAGAGATACCCATAGTATTTACCTCCGATCCGGTGATACTGGAACCAGATGAACCCGACACTGGCACTCAAGCCGAATCGACCTTGCCAAAAGAACCTACTACACCACCGAAAACTACTACACCACCGAGGCGTTATCCGGACCGAGTCAGGAAGCCTCCAGAGAGACTGACTTATAATTGATTAACTGCAGCAAATGTGTAGATCATTGTTCTTGTAAACATGTTAATTAATGATTACTTAAAATGTTATGTACTGGTTGTCTAAAAGGGGAGGAATTGTGGTGTATGTGCCTTTAAGAGCCCCTGTGTACTGTAATGCCGGTAGTGGCCACTCGGGCTATATAAGCCTGTATAGTGTCTTGTATCTTTTAGTTCACCTCCAGACTTTGTTCAGTCAACACCTGTTAAACCAACTCCTGCATTCCGTGTCTCCATTAACACACGGATACAACACAAATCACCACATGTTACTGGTGATCTGTGCTGCTCTGCTGTTAGCTTTGTGAAAATGGCATATGGCCCTTAATCTCGTAACATTCAAGGAAATAATGCATAATTTGCAACAAACATATATTCCTCTAGGGCATAAAAACCCAAAAGGAAAAGTGATCCAACCATGGCTAACAAAAGAAATTAAAGCTAGTATTAACTCAAAGGAGGAAGCTTATAAAGTTGCCAGAAAAAGCGGTCAGCCTGAGGATTGGGATCTTTTTAGAAATCAGCGGTGTGCGCAGTGCCCCGGTTCCGCCCCGATGCCGGCCCGACCCCCATATTTAGTTGCGGCCGCCTCCTCCATGGCGGCCGCTACTAACATCGGGAGACCAGGGCCTTCCTGCAGCCTTAGTGGGGCGCATAAAGGTGGAGGTGTGGCCGGCCGCTTTTTCGGCGGCCGCCTGGCCGCACCTCCCTCCCCGGCCTCCTCCACCACCCCCCCCGCGGCATTGCCGGCTGCTTTCCGCGAGCCCGGCACTTCTCCGTGGCGCCGGGCTCATTTGCCGGCACAATCCAGCAGCGATCTCCCCCTTGCAGGCACCTCCTCCTTAAGAGAAGGAGGAGGCCTGCAGTACAGCAGCCTGCCGCACCACATCGGGTGGCGCAGCGGCTCCTGGAGCGCTGAAATTCACTTTCAGCGCCCCAAGCGGGGGCGGGCACACCCTGGAACAGCGCCCGGTCCCCCCTTGGGGCGCTAAAAGTGAATATGGGACGGGCGCAACTGGCTCCGTGGCCAGCGCAAAATTTTCGGCGCAACCGAGCTGGCGGGGCTATACCCAATTTCTAGGCCAGAGTATTTCCTAAATGGTGAAAGATTGGGGAATGCAGATGTTCAAAGGGACCTGGGTGTCCTTGTACATGAGCCACTGAAAGTGAATGGGCAGGTGCAGCAAACCATTAGGAAGGCAAATGGTATGCTGGCCTTCATTACAAGAGGATTTGAGTGCAGGAATAAAGATATCTTACTCCAATTATATAGGGCTTTGGTGAGACCACACCTGGAGTATTGTGTACAATTTTGGTCTCCTTACCTAAGGAAGGATATACATGCCATAAAGGGAGTGCAACGAAGGTTCATGAGATTGATTCCTGGGATGGCAGGACTGTCGTATGAGAAGAGATTGAGTAAACTAGGCCTGTATTCTCTTGAATTCAGAAGAATGAGAGGGGATCTCATTGAAGCATACAAAATTAATACAGGGCTTGATAGGATGGAAGCTGGGAGAATGTTTCCCTCATCTGGGGGTTCTAGAACCAGGGGCCACAGCCTCAAGATAAAGGGTAGGCCATTCAGGACTGAGATGAGAAGAAATTTCTTCACACAGAGGGTGGTGAATCTTTGGAATTCTCTACCCCAGAGGGCTCTGGAGGCTCAGTCATTGGGTATATTCAAAACAGAAGTCGATAGATTTCTGACTAGTAAGGGCATCAAGGGATATGGCAATAGGGCCAGTGAATGGAATTGAGGCAGAAGATCAGCCATGCTCTCATTGAATGGCGGAGCAGGCTCGAAGGGCCGAATGGTCTGCTCCTGCTCCTATTTCTTATGTTCTTATGTTCTTATCTCCCTTGCTTTTCAGGAAGTTGCTGCATTTGTACATTAATTGCCCATTAAACTCACCACAGAAACTTAAGTCTTGTAATTAACAGCGTGAATATTCTTTTAATGATGTGATAATTGTTAATGGCTGCCAATTAACCACTCGCCCAAAAAGTGAACACATTAAACTATGGCGTCTCATTCCTTTAGATTGTGAATTATTGTTTGAGATTATTAAAATGTAAAAATTTAAACATTTACATTTTTTTCTTACTTTTCCTTTCTGTCTCTTTTTTCTCTCTATCTTAATTAAATCTTTCATTCCCTCTTTATTTCTCTTTCTGTACCTGTTTTGACATTGAATTCATCTTTTTTAATTCACCCTCCTTCTCAGTCTTTCCACTGTTCATTTCTCAATCCTTTAATCTCATTGAGTAAGGATATACCCTGTTTGTCCCATTGTTCACCACGGTCCCAGATGCTCGGTTGCCCTTGCTCAGATTTCCAGCAACTTTGTAGGCAAAACATTTTTGAGCTAAAGGGTGCAGCAACAAGCCTAACTAACATGGCACACTATGGGATGCCTCGCTCCAGCAAATTCTGGGCCATTATTTCACTTCAGTATAAGGTTTGAACACACACGTGGCCTGCAGTTTCTGCTAGGTTGCACCGTTTCATTCAATGCAATTTGGCCGAAACCACGCAACAGATTGCAGAATTATCATCAGCAAATTGTTCATCCCCTCCCTCCTTATACTGTTACTAGGATCCGGCAGTCACCTCCCAACTAGAATACCAGGAATCAGGCAAACTTATCAGTACCATAAGGTCTCATACTCCTTTCAAACTAGATTACCAAAGATTGGACAGATGCACACACTTTTCTCTCTTTTAGACTACTCTAATTGGAGGGATGGGTCACACCACAAGGCTGCCGAAATGCCTTTTGTCTAGACAAATGAAAGCATACTACATAATCCCTTCACTATTATCAATTGAACTATTTTTTGCCCCATTACCTTGAACATTGTGGTTCCAGCACATACATTTGACTTCAGCCACGTTAGTGGGCAATTTTGTTTATTCAAAATAGTGCTGATATCAGTGCTATTTGCAACCAAATTGAGCCAAGTTCAGATATTTGGAAAATTAATTTGAACTATCAAATTCAAGTCACCTTGGATTTCTAATGCAGTTTGATGCTTATCTTTATCTTGTGTATGTTTTTCATAATAAAAGTGCTCCTTCACATTAAACTGTATTTCTTTCTATGTCTCTAAGGAGATGCAGTGCAGGAAGTACTTCTCTATAGTTCAAAGTGGAGCTGGGGTAGGGAAGAGATCTATCACATTTTCAGTACTTGTGGCAATGTTGCCTTTTTCTCCAAAGGTTGCTGCAGCAGTAATATTTTATAGTAGTTTACACTTTAAATTGCAAGCATTCTTCTGTGACTTGGATAGGCCATTATTCCTCTCAGTACCTATCATTGAGTTCGAAAAAAAAATAGGATTTTGGAGAATAATCTTCTCGCTTTTAAAATTGCAGTCATCGCACTCCTAATAGCGATTTCAACAGGCTATAATAGAAGTATTATTGACTTTTCTAATAAGACACATCTATTAGTAAATTGTATATTTGCCAATAAGATAATAGCAAAAATCTGGTCGATATTTACAACCCTACAGCTGTTAATAGCAAAATCCTGAGTCATGAATTAACTTAACCAGTGATTCTAGATGATTTACCGAATTTTTGAAGTAATAGTATCAGTGCCCATCAACAAGCCAGAGCTGTGTTTGTTTGTTTTTAAGTTTGTTTTCAGGTTGTGGCTGAGGCTGGCAAAGCTACAATTATTGTCCAAATCTAGTTACCTTAATAAGCGATGGTTGGCCCTCTCTTTGAACCGTTGCAGTCCTTGTGCTCCTACAATGGTGTTCAGTAGGAAACTCCAAGGATACAGCTACATCTATCACTTCCACCATCAATTCAACAAGCAATGTTTCACATTTTCATGACCATTACGAAGGCTGTGCTTTATAACAATACAAAGTTGAATCATCTTTGTAATCAGTTATATACAAAGGAAGATCTGTGATGGAAGGCAGTTCTGTCTACATTCACAGGCCAACAGCTATTGTTCAGTCAGTCTAAGTGAGACAGGACTGATGAGTATTAAAGCACAGCAGAACAGATACAGTGAAGCAGCTGGAGAACTTGTTCTTGTAAGGTTTAAATACTGAAATCAATATATGGAAAATAATGAGTGAAAAAACATTGAAATAAAAACAGAAAATATTGGAAATATACAACAAATCTGTCAGCAACTGAAAAGAGACAATAGGATAAAATATCAGGTGAACACTTCATCAAAACTGAAAAAGTCAGGAGAAACCCTTTATGGGGCGAGCAAAACAACAAAAGGTGAGAGGGAAAACAGGTAAAGGTTGCAAGTCACTTGTCATCTCCATCTTTGCGAAGCTCCATTGTTCACCCAAAAATTCACCCTTCATCTTCAAAATCTCCACAGCCTCATCCCAGAATAACTGAACAATCCTCTCCAGTCATGCATCCCTGTAGGGACCTTTGCTCTTTTGAAACCAGATTATTGCTAATTTTCATTCATTTTCCTTAATCATTGAAAGTCAGCAATCTTTCCCTCATTACAACTCTGCCCTATGGAATTCTCTCCCAATACCAATTCATCAAGCCACCTCTTAACCTGCCTGCAAAAGGTTCAGAAAAAAAACCTTCCCTGAAGCTTCTTTCTCACCATCTTTATCCATCTTGTAAAATTCTTTGCAATGTTTTCCTTCAATTAAACATATGGGGGGCTAAATTGGATATGGCCCGAAAACTGGCGCAGGGATCGTGATGCACGATCCGCCTGCACCTGTTGAAAGTAGTGCAGGCAGCACACAAAATTCGTGCTGCCTGCTCATTACCATGATTGCAGCGTGGAGCTCAGCGATCAACAGGGAGCCCAATATCATGTGGAGTCTGCTCTCTATTTAAAGGTTGCCTGCAGAGTGAAAGGCTGTCTGCACCTCTTAAAGGGGAGGTGCTTTGTTACAGAACTACCTCATTGTGACTGGAGCTGGAGCAATGTCTCAACAGGGGAGAGAAAGGGCACCTCGGTTCACCGGTGTAGCACTGGAGGCCTTGGTGCAGGGGTTCCATAGGAGGAGACAGGTCCTCAACCCCCAGAGGGCCAGGAGGCCTTCCAAGTAAAAGAAAGTGGGGGGAGATCGCGGAAGCCGTCAGTGCCACCAGTCTTGCCCACAGGACATGGATACAGTGCCGGAAGAATTTAATGACCTCACACGAGTGGTCAAGGTGAGTGAATGCATCTTCAAATGCCATATCCCACCAACTGCACCACTCGCCTCACATTATTCAATGCATCACACTCCACCACTCACCTACCAACAATCTACAGCATACCTCACAATCATAGCTTCTCCTCACCATCACAAACTTACCACTGCTGCAAGCCTCACACCCACATCTCACACCTTGCACACAATGTCAGCTATTCAACCATGCCAGGCACATCACCCAAACACAGTGCACCACACTCACTGACACCCTTCCCTTTCTCTTTCAGGCCAAGGTGGCTCACAACCGACAAGAGCAGGAACAAATAGGCGGGGGCAGGCTTGGCTGTACAAAGTGACTCAGCTGGAGAAGACAGTGCTGGAGATCATTGGAGGGGCCATCACTGAGGCTATGGTAATCGGCAAGGCTGAAAGCATTGATGATGACGGTATGCTCATACCTAATCCTTCTTCTCACATCCCACTTCTCCCTCATCCCATAACCTATTCTCACTTACAAGCTGCGGATGGTGTAAGCATACACACCTTGCTTCCCCCCCCTCCCCTCACCACAACCCGACCCTTATGCCTTTCTCCTTTCAGATGCCCAAGAACTGCCAGATGACCAGTCTGTGCAGGAAGAAGTAGAGGAGGAGCATGATGGAGGGGCCCAAGAGGATGCTGTGATGTTCCATGACAGAGGGATTGTAAGGTGGGGAAGTGTTGATCAATGGGGATCTGGAGTTTCATTCAGGGCAACCGGAGTCTGATGATGCACTCATGGACAGCTTGTCCAGAACAGGGATTTGCAGGCTGCTTCCTCTCTTCCTCCTCCTCTTCCTCCTCCTCCACTTCCTCCTGAGGTGGTTGTGGAACCTGTGGTGGCAAAGGCTGCACTCTCAAGATGACCAAGTTGTGGAGGATACAGCAGACCATCACAAATTGGGGCACCCACTCCGGTGAGTACTGGAGAGCTCCTCTCAAGCGGTCAAGGCAGCGGAACCATTGCTTGAGCACCCCAATGGTCTGCTCAATGAGGTTCTTCGTGGTCGCATGGTTATCATTATATGAATGCTGGCCATGAGTGGTGGGGTTGCGGAGGGGTGTTGTCAGCCAGATGTAGAGTGGATAGCCCTTGTCTCTGAGCAGCCACCCTCAGGTTCAACATGGTGGCTGGATGATTGCTGGCACAATGGACTGGTGCAGGATGAAGGTCACCGGGCATTCGCCATCATGATGTGCTGGGTGTTGTCGCACACCAATTGCACATTAAGAGAAAGGTAGCCTTTGTGGTTACGGTACATCTCAGCATTGATATGTGACTGTGTGTGCAGTCGATGGCACCTTGCACCCTGGGGAAGCCCAATATCTTGGAAAAACCACGTGCACGCTCTTCGTGCTTCACTCTGTTTAGAGAGAAGACAATAAAGTCCCTTCTCCTGGAGAGCATAGTTTCTGTGACTTCCCGGGTGCATAAACTTCATAAATGTCTTCCAGCAAGCCAGTATTGATATAAACTCTGCATGAGCCTGTACAAGAGAAATAATCAACTTACCTGCAAGTTGAATATATCTCTTTAAATAATGCTGGTGGAGGGGTCCCTCATGCAGCCGGATGCACATTCTGCTATGCGTGTTTAGGAGAGGGCGTAGTTTGGAATGGCGACATCCACAATTGCAGGTTGGGCCTCAAATCAGCATTGCACGGTGGGACTACACTTGCCTGGTTCCATTCCTATGATTGTGAGGTGTTTATCATAGACAATTTAACAAATTACTGACTGCTTACAGAGTTTGTGGAGAAATAACGTTTTAAGTACCGTTTGTCTCGGCACTTTTTTTCCCAAACATGTGTGAAAACACCAACATTCAAATGTAATTCTTTGATCCAAAACCGTTCTGTGGAAAAATTATCAAAAATCCTGAAACAGGACACTTACACAAAGGAAGATGTTCGCAGTTGTTGCAAGTCAATCATCACAATCACCAGGAAATCACTGCATGAGTTCCTCTGGGAAATGTCTATGGTCCAACCATCTTCAGCTCCTTCATCAATTACCTTCTCTCCATTATAATGTTAGGAGTGGGGTTGTTCACCAATGATTTTAAAGTGTTCAGCTCCATTTAGCACTCGTGTGATAATGAAGCAGCTAATCACAGTCTACAATAAGACATGGACGACATCCAGGTTTAGGCTGACAAGTGGCAGATAACATTCTGTAAATGCCAGCCTATAAGAACATTAAAACAAAAAATATTCGTTCATAGGATGTGGGTGTCACTGGCAAGGCCAGCATTTATTGTCAATTCCTAATTGCCCTTGAGAAGGCGTTGGGGAGCCGCCTTCTTGAACCGCTGCAGTCCGTATGGTGAAGGTACTACCACAGTGCTGTTAGGGAGGGAGTTCCAGGATTTTGATAAGAAATAGGAGCAGGAGTAGGCCATTCAGCCATTCCAGCCTGCTCCGCCATTCAATAAAATCATGGCCAATCTTCTACCTCATCTCCACTTTCCTGCACTATCCCCATATTCCTTGATTTCCATAATATCCCAAAATCTATTGATCTCTGTCTTGAATATACGCAACGACTGAGCCTCCACAGCCCTCTGGGGTAGAGAATTCCAAAGGTTCGCCACCCTTTTAGTGAAGAAATTTCTCCTCATCCCAGTCCTAAATGTCCGACCCCTTATTCTGAGACTGTGACCCCTGGTTCTAGACTCCCCAGCCAGGGGGACCATCCTCCCTGCATCTAACCTGTCAAGCCCTGTAATAATGTTAAAATGAGATAGATCACCTCTCATTCTTCTAAACTCTAGAAAATATAGGCCTAGTCTACTCAACCTCTCCTCATAGGACAATCCAATCCCCCATCCCAGGAACCAGCCTGGTGAACCTTTGTTGCTCTCCCTCTATGGCAAGTATATCCTTCCTTAGGTAAGGAGACCACAACTGTACACAATACTCCAGGTGTGGTCTCAACAGGGCCCTATATAACTGCAGTAAGATATTTTTACTCTTATAATCAAATCCTCTTGTAATAAAGACCAACATACCATTTGCTTTCATAATTGCTTGCTGTATCTGCATGTTAACTTCAAGTGATTTGTGTACAAGGACACCCAGGTCCCTCTGAACATCAACATTTCCCAATCTTTCACTATTTAAAAAATACTCTGCTTTTCTATTTTTCCTACCAAAGTGGATAACTTCACATTTCAAGAGAGCGAAAAATAAAAATGTCAGCGGAGAAGGCAATAGAGCAAAGTAGCAGTGGGGAAATTAAAAACCAGAGCGTGTCAGGAAGGGACAGAATATATAAAGATAAAGGTAAAGTAGTAAAGGGGGTAAAAGCAGGAATAAATTGTCACAAAACATATTTTAAAGTTCTTTATCTGAATGCACGCAGCATTCATAACAAAATAGACGAGTTCACGGTACAAATAACTACACATGGGTATGATCTGGTGGCCATTACAGAAACATGGCTGCGAGGTGACCATGACTGGGAACTAAACATCCAGGGGTATTTGACTATTGGAAGGACAGACAGGAAGGAAAGGGAGGTGGGGTGGCTATGTTAATAAAGGATGGAATCACTGCAATAGTGAGAAATGATATTGGGTCAAAGGATCAGGATAGTGAAACAGTTTGGGTGGAGATAAGGAATAATAAGGGGAAAAAGTCACGAGTGGGCGTAGTCTATAGGCCTCCTAACAGTTGCAACTCTATTGGTCGGAGTATGAATCAGGAAATAGTTGGGGCTTGTAATAAGGGAACAGCTATAATCATGGGGGATTTTAACTTTCATATTGACTGGACAAATCAAATTGGGCAGGGCAGCCTCGAGGAAGAGTTCATAGAGTGCATTAGGGATGGGTTCCTTGAGCAGTATGTTACTGAACCAACCAGGGGGCAGGCAATCTTAGATCTGGTCCTGTGTAATGAGACAGGATTAATAAAAAATGTCCTAGTAAAGGATCCCCTTGGAATGAGTGACCATAACAAAGTTGAATTCCAAATTCAGTTGGAGGGTGAGAGAGTTGGATCTCAAATCAGCATACTAAGCTTAAATAAAGGAGACTATGAAGGTATGAGAGCAGAGTTGACTAAAGTGGACTGGGAAAATAGATTAAGGTGTAAGACGGTACAGGAGCAGTGGTGCACATTCAAGGAGATATTTCACAACTTTCAAGAAAAATATATTCCACTGAGGAAAAAGGGGCGTAAAAGAAAAGACAGCCATCCGTGGCTAAGTAAAGTAATAAAGGATAGTATCCGACTGAAAACAAGGGCATATAAAGTAGCCAAATCTAGTGAGAGGAAAGAAGATTGGGAAGCATTTAAAAGCCAGCAAAGAATAACTAAAAGATTAATTAAGAAAGGGAAGATAGATTATGAAAGTAAACTAGCAAAAAATATAAAAACAGAAAGCAAGAGTTTCTACAGTTATATAAAAAGAAAAAGGGTGGTGAAGTGAACGTTGGTCTCTTAGAGGAGGAGACCGGGAAATTAGTAGTGGGGAATATGGAGATGGCAAATACGCTGAACAAATATTTTGTATCAGTCTTTACAGTAGAGGACACTAAAAATATCCCAACACTGGACAAACAGGGGGCTATAGGGGGGGAGGAGCTAAACACGATTAAAATTACTAAGGAGATGTTGCTCAGTAAGATAATGGGACTTAAGGCGGATAAATCCCCCGGACCTGATGGCTTACATCCTAGGGTCTTGAGAGAAGTAACGGTAGGTCTTGCGGATGCATTGGTGGTAATTTTCCAAAACTCCCTGGATTCAGGAAAGGTTCCAGCAGATTGGAAAAACTGCTAATGTAACGCCCTTATTTAAAAAGGAAGGTAGACAAAAGGCTGGAAACTATAGACCAGTTAGCCTAACATCTGTGGTTGGTAAAATGTTGGAGTCCATTTTTAAGGAAGCAGTAACAGGACATTTGGATAAGCATAATTTAATCGGACAGAGTCAGCATGGTTTTATAAAGGGGAAGTCATGTTTGACAAATTTGCTCGAATTCTTTGAGGACGTAACAAGCAGGGTAGATAAAGGGGAACCAGTGGATGTGGTGTATTTGGACTTCCAAAAGGCATTTGACAAGGTGCCACACAAAAAGGTTACTGCACAAGATAAAAAATCACGGGATTGGGGGTAATATACTGGCATGGGTGGAAGAGAGTTGGGATAAAGTGTTCATTCTCGGGTTGGCAATCAGTAACTAGTGGTGTTCCGCAGAGGTCAGTGCTGGGACCCCAACTCTTTACAATCTGTATTAACGATTTGGAGGAGGGGACCAAGTGCAACGTATCCAAGTTTGCCGACGATACAAAGATGGGAGGGAAAGCAGTGAGTGAGGAGGACATAAATAACCTGCAAAAGTACATAGACAGGCTAAGTGAGTGGGCAGAAATTTGGCAGATGGAATATAATGTTGGAAAGTGTGAGGTTATGCACTTTGGCAGAAAAAATCAAAGAGCAAGTTATTATCTAAATGGAAAGAAACTGCAAAGTGCTACAGTACAAAGGGATCTGGGGGTCCTGGTGCATGAAACACAGAAGGTTAGTATGCAGGTACAGCAGGTGATCAGAAAGGCCAGTGGAATCTTGGCTTTTGTTGCAAGGGGGATGGAGTATAAAAGCAGGGAAGTCTTGCTTCAGTTATACAGGGTACTGGTGAGGCCACACCTGGAATACTGCGTGCAGTTTTGGTTTCCATATTTAAGAAAAGATATACTTGCTCTCGAGGCAGTTCAGAGAAGGTTCACTCGGTTGATTCCGGAGATGAGGGGGTTGAGTTATGAGGACAGGTTGGATAGGTTGGGCCTCTACTCATTGGAATTCAGGAGAATGAGAGGCGATCTTATCGAAACATATAAGATTGTGAGGGGGCTTGATCGGGTGGATGCGGGGAGGATGTTTCCACTGATGGGTGAGACTAGAACTAGGGGGCATAATCTTAGAATAAGGGGCTGCCCTTTCAAAACTGAGATGAGGAGAAACTTCTTCACTCAGAGGGTAGTAAATCTATGGAATTTGCTACCTCAGAGAGCTGTGGAAGCTGCGACATTAAATAAATTTAAAACATCTGTGGTAGGTAAAAGTTTGGAGTCCATTATTAAGGAGACAGTAACAGGACATTTGGATAATCATAATTTAATAGGACAAAGTCAGCATGGTTTTATAAAGGGGAAGTCATGTTTGACAAATTTGCTGGAGTTCTTTGAGGAAGTAACATATAGGGTGGATAAAGGGGAACCAGTGGACGTAGTGTATTTAGACTTCCAAAAGGCATTTGACAAGGTGCCACACAAAAGATTATTGCTTAAGATAAAAAATCACGGGATTGGGGGTAATATTCTGGCATGGATAGAGGATTGGCTATCTAACAGAAGGCAGAGAGTTGGGATAAATGGTTCATTCTCAGACTGGCAATCAGTAACTAGTGGTGTTCCGCAGGGGTCAGTGCTGGGTCCCCAACTCTTTACAATCTATATTAACGATTTGGAGGAGGGGACCGAGTGTAACATATCAAAGTTTGCAGATGATACTAAGATGGGAGGGAAAGTAGTGAGCGAGGAGGACATAAAAAACCTGCAAGGGGACATAGACAGGCTAAGTAAGTGGGCAGAGATTTGGCAGATGGAATACAATACTGGAAAGTGTGAGGTTATGCACTTCGGCAGGAAAAATCGTAGAGCAAGTTATTATCTTAATGGCAAGAAACTGGAAAGTACTGAAGTACAAAGCGATCTGGGGGTCCTGGTGCACGAAACTCAGAAGGTTAGTATGCAGGTGCAGCAAGTGATTAAGAAGGCCAATGGAATGTTGGCTTTCATTGCTAGGGGGATAGAATATAAAAATAGGGAGGTATTGCTTCAGTTGTACAAGGTATTGGTGAGACCGCACCTGGAATACTGCGTACAGTTTTGGTGTCCATACTTAAGAAAGGACATACTTGCTCTCGAGTCAGTACAAAGAAGGTTCACTCGGTTAACCCCAGGGATGAGGGGATGGACATATGAGGAGAGGTTGAGTCGATTGGGACTCTACTCATTGGAGTTCAGAAGAATGAGAGGCAATCTTATTGAAACATATAAGATTGTGAAGGGGTTGGATCGGGTGGATGCAGGGAAGATGTTCCCGATGATGGGTGAAACTAGAACTAGGGGGCATAGTCTTAGAATAAGGGGCTGCTCTTTCAAAACTGAGATGAGGAGGAACTACTTCACTCAGAGGGTGGTAGGTCCATGGAATATGCTGCCCCAAAAAGCTGTAGAAGCTACATCATTACATAAATTTAAAACAGAAATAGACAGTTTCCTAGAAGTAAAGGGAATTAAGGGTTACGGGGAGCGGGCAGGAATTTGGACATGAGTCTAGGTTCGGATCGGTCATGGCCCTGTGGGTAGCGGAGCGGGCCCAGGGGCCGTGTAGCCTGATCCTGCTCCTATTTCATGTGTCTAATTCTGTTAGATTCAGGAGATGGTTCTGTGATAGTGGATTGGCGGTTAGGATCAGATCAGCCATGATCTTATTGAATGGCGGAGCAGGCTCGAGGGGCCGATTGGCCTACTCCTGCTCCTATTTCTTATGTTCTTATTGACAGTTTCCTAGCTGATAAGGGAATTAAGGGTTATGGGGAGCGGGCAGGGATGTGGACGTGAGTCTAGGTTCGGATCAGCCATGATCCTATTGAATGGTGGAGCAGGCCCGAGGGGCCGTATGGCCTACTCCTGCTCCTACTTCTTATGTTCTTATTTCTCTACATTATATTCCATTTGCCATGTTCTTGCCCTCTCACTTAGCCTGTCTATATCCCCTTGAAGTCTCTTTGCATCCTCCTTACAACTTACATTCCCACCCAGCTTTGTATCATCAACAAACTTGGATATATTACATTTGGTCCCCTCATCCAAATCATTGATATAGATTGTGAATAGCTGAGGCCCAAGCACTGATCCTTGCGGTATCCCATTAGTTACAGCCTGCCAACCCGAAAATGATCCATTTATTCCTACTCTCTGTTTTCTGTCCGTTAACCAATCCTCAATCCATGCTTGTATATTACCCCCAATCCCATGAGCCCTAATTTTGTTTAATAACCTCTTGTGTGGCACCTTATCGAATGCCTTCTGAAAATCGAAATACACAACATCCACTGTTTCCCCCTTATCTGTTCTGTTAGTTACAACCTCAAAAAACTCTAACAGATTTATCAAACACGATTTCCCTTTCATAATTCCATGTTGATTCTGCCCAATCCTATTATTATGTTCTCAGTGCCATGTTACCACGTCCTTAATAATAAATTCTAGCATTTTCCATTCTACTGATGTCAGGTTAACTGGTCTGTAGTTCCCCATTTTCTCTCTCCTTCCTTTCTTAAATAGTTGGGTTACATTTGCATCCTTCCAATCCGTGGGAACCATTATAGAATCTACAGAATTTTGGAAAATGACAACCAATGCATCCACTATCTCTATAACCACCTCTTTCAAAAGCCTAGGATGTAGGCCATGAGGTCCAGGGGATTTATCGGCTTTCAGTCCCATTAATTTCTCCAGTACTATTTTTTTACTAATACTAATTTATTTCGGTTCCTCATTCTCGCTAGACCTTTGGTTCTCTACTATTTCCAGGAAGTTTTTTGTGTCTTCTTCTGTGAAGACAGACACAAAGGGGTCGATTTTCCCGAAGCTGTCGGGAAGAAGGCGGGACTACAACTTTCGGGTTTTAGACCCGCCTACATCGACGTCCGGCCAATCCGCGCGATTTTCCCTTGATTGACCTTGTTGAGCCCGCCCAGCAGGCTCAGCAGGCCAATTAAGGGCCACCCGGCAACAGGTGACGTCACAGACTGCAATTTCATCTGTCAAGAGTTCTTGACAGATGAAGTATCAGTGTTTCACAGCTGTTTGAAGCTGCCAAACACTGACAGTCTGAGTTCTAACATGAGTCCTTCTGCACAGACTCAGTTAGAACTCTCAGCAGCACTCAAAGCTGAAGGCTGTCAATTTTCACTGATCGCAGCCATTCAGCTTTAAGTGCCGGCTGAGTGATGTGCTCCCGACGCCTACAGGAAGAAAGGCTGTTAAGGTAAGTACAGGTAAGTAAAAGTTCTTTACACACTTTAGACACACCAAACACACTTACCTTTGCACTCATGCACCCATCACTCACCTGAATACCGACATCACGACCGCTCCAACTCCTTCATCCCGACGGCCCGCCTGCTCTAACCTGGTATGGTTTGGAGCTGTCGGGAATCCCACACGACACCCCTCAAAATAGGGATTAGGTTAAAAACTGCCTGTTAACTACCTGTTAACAGGCAGTTAATTGGCACTAATCCCTTCCCGCCTGGGGTCGGCGGGTCCCAGTGCGGGGTGGGTACCAGCCGCCTCTGAAACTTACGTGGAGCGGGGTTTTGGGCGGGATGGTGTCGGGACCCCCGAATTTGGGATTTCCCCCCCCCCCCACACGCCTGAAACCCCGCCTGATGGCTCCAGGAAAATCGACCCCAAAGTATTTGTTTAATTTTTCTGCCATTTCCTTATTCCCCAATATAATTGCTCCTGTCTCAGCCTGTCAGAGACCCACATTTACTTTCAATAATCTTATTCTTTTTACATACCTAGAGAAGATTTTACTGTCTGTTTTTATGTCTCTCGCTAGTTTACTCTCATATTCTATTTTCCCTTTCTTTATTGTTGTGTATGTAACCTGTTCCACCTTAAGAGAGCTTAAGCCTGTTCCACCTTAAGAGATGTACTACTTTCTCAGGCTGCTGTAGACGTAATACCGGGGGTGAACACACTGGTATATAAGCACTGTGCAGTAATCTTGTATTCAGTATAGTCCCTACCTCCAACCAGTAAAGACCTGTTTTTATTGTTACTCATTAGTCTGTGTCTTAATTAACTAAATAATTCACAGACTTAACACTGGCGACGAGTCAGATTCTTACCCTGCGGCAGTTATTCCACGGCGGCTTCGTCCACAGACAGGACGTTGAAGAGAGGTTTCAAACTGCACCACCCCACTGGAAGCGACAGGCATTAGGACCCTGAAGCCTCCATCAGCGACTGAAAACTGGAGGACAGAAGACATCCTGCAGCTTCTTTTTCAACCTCGGTGGTGGGTAAGCCGAGCAGCGTTGGCTGCAAAGACAGGGCTGGGGAAGTCGGAGGAACAAGGGCGATCGCGATCGGAGATAAGGGCCATCGATCGCAATCCCTGATAAGGGCCACACTCGGGCTGAAAGGCGCAGCGTCGGCAGACACTGAAGGCGCGAGAGCCGCGGTGAAAAGCGCGGGCCATCGATCGCGGCGGAGATAAGGGCCGCACTCGGGGCTGAAGGGAGACGGCGTCGGGGGACGGGTGAAGACCGCCAAGCGCGGGAAAACCGCCATTTTGTGGGCGGAGGACGACGGCAAGAGCGGGAAGCCGCCATCTTGGATAGCAGTAAAAAAAAAAATCTGAGAAATTGCAAATCTGATAAAGTACTACAATGCCTAAACACGGGAATATTAGCAACTTTGATAGTGACATCGAAGATTGGGCCATATATGTTGAACGAGTTAAAAATTATTGTAAGGCCAATAAAATTCGTGAGGCTGATAAAGCACTAACATTATTAAATTTAATGGGTGCGAAGACATACGGGCAATTGAAACACTTGTTATCACCAGATGAACCGGCGGATAAGACGTTCGATGAGATTGTTACTGTCCTGAAAGATCATCTAAACCCCACGCCGCTGATGCTAGCGGAATGATTTAAATTTTACGACAGAAGGCAGCTACAGCATGAAAGCAATGCTGAATATTTGCTGGAATTGCGTAAATTAGCGAAATATTGCCAGTTTGGAACGGGACTGACAGATGCACTACGAGACAAATTTGTGTGTGGTTTATTTAAACAGGATACACAAAAGCGACTGCTCGAGGAGAATGAGCTGACGCTTGAGAAGGCGGTCACTATGGCAGCAGCACACGAAGCCGCAGCGAGAGGCACGGCAGTAATGCAGCTACGGTCACCGGAGCTCAGTGCACACAAATTGGGTGTGAGTTCTGGCAAATGTTATCGTTGTGGAAAGACAACGCATGATCAGAACCAGTGTTGGTTTAAAAACCAAGAATGTAGAACTTGTGGTAGGCTTGGACACATAGCTAGAGTATGCAGGTCAGGGAAGAAGACCAGCAACAAGAAGTCACCGCAAGGAAAATACGCAAAAGTACACAAGGTGGCCGAACAGGAGTCCGATTCAGCCGCTAGCAGTAATGAACTGGCTGGCTTAAGCAGTATTGAACTGGCTAGCTTAAGGGTACTCAACGTTGGTAAGGGTGCAGACCTCCAGACAATTTGGGTCACTCTTCAGATAGAAGGAGTCCAAGTAAAACTGGAATTGGACACTGGATCGGCATTGACTGTCATAAATAAGAAAGATTATGGAAGGTTATTCCAACATATTCCCCTACAGGATACGGAGCTCATATTGAAAACATACACGGGGCAAAGAGTGTACCCCATCGGGAAAATTGAGGTCACAGTGGTCCACAAGGGCGAAGAAAGTCAAATAATGGACTTATATGTGCTATCTGAAGGAGGTCCTCCACTACTAGGACGGGAGTGGATTAGGAAAATGAATATCGACTGGCATGTCCTACAAACAATAATGAGTGAGAACTCGGTGAACATAATCAACCCAGACTCTGGAACTGATGATGGTAAGACCAACCCGTGTGCAAAAGACAAAGTTTCAGCACAGAATTCCACTGAGATAGAGAATTCTGAGTCTGTCCAGTCTACTGACATGCACATTTCTGAGGGACACCGGGCTCGAACTCAACTCCATTTCAAACTGCAACAGCAATTAGAACAAATGATTCGCCGTTTTGAGCAAGAGATGAATGCGACGAAAGAGTTCTTTGATATAGAGTGGGAACATCTGGAAAGACAACAGAAGCAGCTGCTGGAGCAAATGGAGCAGGAGCACACAAAACGTCTGATGTCAGAGGAGTTAACGGTCAGCCAACTCCTGCATATGCTGAAGGACAGGACTCTGAAATGGGAAAAACTTGAACACGAACTTCAATATTCAAACGAAAGGGGTTCGGAGCTCTCAAAGGTTATTGGAAGAGCTGAGGTGGCAACACAGACTGAGATGGCTGCAACAGAGCAGCCCTTGGATGCCAAAAGTACGCTGACTCACGTCAACGTAGAACAACAGACCGCTGAAACAGCTGCTCCGGTAGAGGGATTGAATAGTCCGATCAATCAATCTCCAAAAGAAGTTGAAGTAGTAAAATCTCAAATGAGGTCATTAGTAAACGACTTGCTGAAAGCCCAGAAAAAGCTGGATGAAGAGGTACGCATGAAGAAGTCTCTTCAGGAAAGATGTCTGGACTTGGAACAAAAGCTGGCTAACGCCCAGCTGGGTATGGAGGAAATAGAAGACCCTCTCGCTGGCCTAGATCAGGACGACACTGAATATTACCATGACCTATTGAGTGACACTGAATATTATAGTGACCTGGTCTGCCCAGCTTGTGATGAAAACTCCCAAAGTGCAGAAATCAGGATGAATCACTTAAAGTCTAAGGAACATAGGGAGATGGTGGCGCTACAGCTGGCAGCTGACAGGGGAGCCCAGAGAGTCTCTAAGAAGCAGAAAAGGAAAAGACGAAGCAGAAGATGATAACCATCTGAACCATTATCACCCCTACCAGATCACATACGTGGTCCCTCCGAACGGAGCCAAATCAGTTCGGAAGTTCAAGCTGTTAAATCCATGAAAGGACTATTGAATGAGTAACGTGAACCGACTACACCACAGAGATTGAATCTGTGAACTGTTTTCCGCAGAGACTGAATCTGTGATATGTTACGTTAAACATGAAGTTATATATGTTATTACGTTATGTTAAATGGGGGGGATGACTATAAAGCTAAGAAGGGAGGAGTGTTGTGTATGTAACCTGTTCCACCTTAAGAGAGCTTAAGCCTGTTCCACCTTAAGAGATGTACTACTTTCTCAGGCTGCTGTAGACGTAATACCGGGGGTGAACACACCGGTATATAAGCACTGTGCAGTAATCTTGTATTCAGTATAGTCCCTACCTCCAACCAGTAAAGACCTGTTTTTATTGTTACTCATTAGTCTGTGTCTTAATTAACTAAATAATTCACAGACTTAACATTTATCAATTTCTTGGTCCTCCTTTGCTGAATTCTAAAATCCTCCCAATCCTTAGGCTTACTACTCCTTTTGGCAACATTATAAGCCTCTCCCTTCGATCTAATACTATCTTTAACTTCTCTTGTGAGCTACAGTTGGACCACTTTTCCTGTGGGGTTTTTGTGCCTTGAAGGAATGTATATTTGTTGTAAATTATGAATTCATTCTTTGAATGCTAGCCATTGCTTGTCTACCATCATACATTTTAATGTAGTTTCCCAATCAACCTTAGCTAACGTGTCCCTCATACCTATGTAGTTTGTTTCGTTTAGATTTAAGACCCTAGTTTCGGATTTAGCTAAATCACTTTCAAACTCAATATAAAAATCTATCATATTATGGTTACTCTTCCCTAAAGGCCCCTTTACTACAAGGTTATTAATTGACTCTTTCTCATTGCACAATGCTAGATCTACAATAGTCTGTTCCCTATTTGGTTTCTCAACATACTGACCTAGAAAACTAGCTTGCATACATTCCATGAATTTGTCCTCTACAATATTACTGCAAATTTGGTTTGCCCAGTCTAAATATAGATTAAACTGCCCCATGATTACATAATTACCCCATGAAAACTCCCCCTTGTTACATGTGCCTCTAATTTCCTGATTTATACTCTGCTCTACATTACAACTACTGTTTGGGGGCTTTCTGCCCCTTGCTGTTTCTTAGCTCCACCCAAACTGAGTCTACTTCTTGATTTTCGGAGCTAAGATCCTTTCTCTCTACTGTCTTTACCCCATCCTTTATTATCAGGGCTACCCCGCCTCCTTTTCCATTTTGCTTATCTCTTCTAAAAGTTAGGTTATGCTGAACCTTTATAAAGTGCTGGTTAGGCCACAACTGGAGTATTCTGTCCAGTTCTGGTCACCACTTTAGGAAGGATGTGAAGGCCCTTGAGAGGGTGCAGAGGAGATTTACCAGAATGGTTCTGGGGATGGGGGATCATAGCTACAAGAACAATTTGGAGAAGTTGGATTTGTTTTCATTAGAGCAAAGGAGGCTGAGGGGTGATTTGATAGGGGTGTACAAGATTATGACGGGTTTGGATAGGCTAGACGGGGAAAGGCTTTTCCCAGTAGTTGAAGGTACAAGGATTAGGGGACACAGATTTTGGGCAAGAGATACAGTGGGGATGTGAGGAAAAACTTTTTTATGCAGTGAGTGATGAGGACCTGGAATTCGCTGCTGACAGAAGTGGTGGAAGCGGAGACACTCAAATGTTTTCAAGGGGAGACTGGATAGGCTCTTCAGGGTAATAAACTTGCAGGGCTACAGGGATAGATCGGGGGAATGGAACTGACTGGATTGCTCTACAGAGAGTCGGCATGGACTCAATGGGCCGAATGGCCTCCTTCTGTGCCATTATGACTCTATCCTGGAATATTTAGTTCCCAACCTTAGCCACTTTGCAACTAAGTCTCCGTAATGGCTATTAGATCAAACCTATTAATTTCTATCTGCGCTATTAATTCATCTATTTTGTTGCGAAATCTTCACACATTCGGATATATTGCCTTAAGCTTTGACTTATTTCTATTTTTCCCTGATGCACCTTAGTCACTGATGCATTACCTTTGTTATTCTCTTTGTTCCTTCCTGACCCACTCTGCTTATTTTTACCCAAACCTCTACCCTGCTCTGGAGCCTTGACATTTCTCTCGCTGCTTTTAAATTTACTCTTTCCTGAATCCTTCCACCACCCCACCCCATCCCCCCTCCTACGTGGACCACAACAACTGGATCCTCCCCCTCCCACTCCAAGTTCTTCTCCAGCTGCAAGGAGATTTCTTTAACCCTGGCATCGGGTAGACAACACAACCTTCGGATCTCTCAGTCGCAGCTGCAAAGAACAGTATCTATCCCATTGACTATACTGTTCCCCACCACAACTACATACCCTTTCAGTCCCCCCACTTGAATGGCCTCCTGTACCATGGTGCCATGCTCAGCTTACTCATCCATCCTGCAGGCTTTTCCCTCATCCACACCGGCAGCAAGAACCTCATACCTGTTGGACAAGGGCAAAGGCCGAGGCTCCTCCAGCACTGCACCTAGGGTCCCCTTACCTGCCTGAGTTGCAGTCACACCCTCTTGTCCCTGACCACTAACCAGACCTGTACCACTACCTAACCGAAGGGGGTGTGATAGCCTTCTGGATCAAAGTGTCCAGGTAACTCTCCCCATCCTTGTTGCCCCACAATATCTGCACCTCAGACTCTAGTTCAAAAACCCTGAGCTGAAGTTCCTCAAGATGCAGGCACTTACTGCAAACGTGACTGTCTGGGATCATAATGCTCTCCAGAAACTCCCACATGCTGCAGTTGCGGCACACCGCCTGCACTGCCATATTTATATGAACTTGTTTTATTTAATTAAATTTAATTACATTTCTAATTAGGTAACTTAGTTTACAGTTTAGTTTCGTGACTACTTACTTGATCTTGATTAAGTTATGGGTACTGAAATTAAATATCTACCTGTAACACAAAGCACTACAAGTAGTATAGGCAAAAAGCAACAACTCCTTCCTCCTCTTCTCCAAATTTCCAAATAAAACATTCTGTTTAAGTACACACCATTTAATCCTGCTCTGTGCAGACCGCTCTGTGCTCTGCAGACCTGTTTACTCTTATACTCTAGGAGCCTCACCCAATTTACAAGTGTTGACCCAGCTCCCCTGCTCCTGGTGATTAGTGCCTATTCAAGACAAACACTTACAGCTGACTAACAGTTAACTGCCACTGGCAGGCAGCTTCTGTTAACTACAGTTTTTAAAGTTCTAGGTTAAAATCAAAATGTTAAACTAAATTTTACTTTTTTCAGCTATTACTTATCTAATACTTACCAGAAATGCCCACTCTTTCCAAATTGCCAATTAAAACACTCTGTTTAAGTACACTCCATTGAATCCCACTCTGTACAGACTGCTCTATGTCTGTTTCCAACGATATAAAGCACAGCTACCTCCCCTTTACCTTCAACTGCACTACCATTGCCAAGTTCCTTATCAATGTTCTGGGGGTCACCATTGACTAAGAGCTTAACTAGATCAGCTATATCAACAAGGTGATTACAAGAGCAGGGAAGGAGTGAGGTACTCTAAGGTGAGTGGCTCATCTCCTGACCCATTAATGCCCCTCCACCATTTATAAGGTTCAAGCCAGGGGTGTAATTAAATAAATACTCGGCTGGATGAGTGCAGTCACAGCAACATATAAGAAGCCCAGCATCATCCAGGATAAAGCAATCCACTTGCTCCATGCCCCTAATACTGAACTTAATATCCAGCCTTGTCACTACTGTGGGTTCAGTTTGTACGATCTACATTACGCACTGCAACAACTTGCCAAACTTATTGTGACAGCATCTCCCAGCACTGTGACATCTACCACCATCTATCTTGGAAACACCATCACTTATAAGTTACTCTCTAAGTCACACACCATCCTCATCTGGACATATATTGCTATTCCTTCATCATTCCTGGGTCAGTATCATGGAATTACCAACCTAACACTATTGTGGGAGCACCATCAGCACAAGGACTACAGCGATTCAAGGACAAGACCCAGTATCACCTTCTCAGGGTAACTAGAGATGGGCAATAAATGCAGCTTTTGCCAGCATCTCCAGAAATGGAGGCCCCAGGGGACGGAGCGTGCAATGCACGCATCCATTACTACTGACACAATATTTGTGCTGCCTGATGATTTTAGTCAGGCTGTTTCCTTCAAAGGTCTCGCAGGTTATTGAAGTGTGTAAGAAATATGTTCTGAAGAAGATTCTTTATCCCCTTATCCCCATCATTATTGTTTTCTAACTATTCATACCTTGGTATCTTACTGTATTTTTCTGCTTCTGTAAAATTAATTTTGTCAATCAATCTACCTATCAGGTTTAGCATTATATTAGAATATAATGGTATGATGTGGGGTGTTTATCATTTTTTGGGTTAGCCAGGAGGATGTGGTGGGCATCCCACATGGTCTCCTTAATAAAAACTGTTATCGAGTGGTACTTGTTAGTCATGTGGCATGCTATCCTTGATCACAGCATGCATAATAATGCAGGTTTCAGTTCATAGGAGAACCATCTGGTTATGGAAGCTGCCTTTTGCGGAGAACACAGAGTGCTAACAGGAGTCAGGAGTTGAAAGCTCACGCTGTGTTTAGGAACTGCACCCTGATGTCTATGCAGCTCTATTCTGCTTTCAACATAGCTTTCAATAAAAGAAAGGTTGTTTTAAGAATCAAACAATCACTTTTCCTCTGGTTTTTAGCTCCATAGTGTTATTAGAAAATGTAATTTCTTTACAGCAGTGCTTATGGATGAATATATATGAAACATAAGAAAAAGGATTGTGTTTCCTGTTTTATTTCCTGTAGTTGTCTTATCATGCTTAATTATTAAAAACATCAATATTCCAAGAATATTTTATTAAAATCATTCTTCGCAATGTGTTTCTTGTACTCATTTCTTTTAATAACATTGAACTTTTCATTGAATCTCAATTCTGAAATGTGAGATGATAAGAATGATCTTTGTGTTGGATTATTAATACTGGAGTCTCCTGTGATATTACTAAATGTTACATTATTTTTATGACTATACCACTGTCCACTGGATAACTCATCATTTGGTTTTAATTATCAAGAATTATTTCATTTGCTGCATTCTTACTGAATCCTATTCAAGAATTCCAATGAAAATAATCTGTTTTTATTTTGTATGTTGCTTTAAAATGCTGGTCAACTGTTTGCCATGTCTGTAACTACTCACTTTGTGAGAGTTTAGACATTTGAACGGTGACATGCTGTGATACATGACTTAATCTGTGTTAAGCATAGTAGTCATTTGTTATTTTTACTTCATATATTAGCTAAAACTTTTCATTTCCACTGCTGCTGTTGTTATATCAACTGTTTATAGCTACTGCCCACAGGCACACCTTAGTATAAACCATAAATCATTAATTATCTTGCACTCAGTCAAAATGTTTTGTGTATGCAGTAAGTGCATATTTCCTTGGTCTCACATGTGTCTCACAATGTGTCTGGAAATATAAATTTCAGCTATGATTATTCTATGAATGTCAACAACCAAAAGATTCCACTGACTAATTTCTTCAGATAATGGGGTAGACACTAGTCGGAGCCCACTGCGCAGGCAACATACGTCTTAACCATGTGTCATCAAAGTTATGTGCAGTCATCACTTTCACGTCATGGGCATTGCTGTCTGGGCAGATGATTGTGGCCACAGGTCCTCATGTAATATTTGGCACAGCTCCCTATTGCCTCGACGGTGAAGTACATGCTTCTCAGAGTTCCTAATTAGGACCTGTATGGCCTAAAATTCTTTGGCGGAGGGAATATCTTGTAGGGTATTGTGTCCTCAAATGCTGTCTCACTCTTCTTTCTTCCACTCTGTACTGCTCCTCCTCCTCCATTTTAATGGCAAACAAAGGAATGCCCTTTGGGAATCCCATACCTGGCCTTCAGAACCTCTCACTGCGTGTGGGGGGTAAATATCCTGGAGGTTGTAAGATTCTCAAAATTAACAGATCCCCCATTACGAAAGAAAACCATATTAAAGTGATTTTGGACCCTTGCTAAAAACTTCAGGAGTGATAAAAGGGCATGTTGGGCTTAACACGGAGATTCAAGATCAGAAAACAGGCTTGGCATTTTAAAAGGACATGTTCAGGCATGTTTGGGAAAAAGGCTGCAACAAAGAAATCAGATCTACCTATGCAGTAGACAGTTTGAGTATTCGAGATAGACAAGCTGTCTGGGGGAACTGTAAATGTCACTCAGCCCCTATCAAGAAATTGACATGCTAACAATAGACCCACGGAAGAACAACCTCACAAGACCCATCCAAAAACATACATAAAACAAATCGTTTAACCAATCTACAAAGAATCTCAGGCCCCACAGGAAACTCAAAGCTTGAGGACAATTCACCACAATTAGATAAGAGCTCAACAGCTCAGGAAAACCATCCCGAAACTACTTCTCACATTTTTAAACTACTCCAATAACTCAGGAAGCCATCCCAAAACCACTTTAAACAACTTAAGATTAGGAGGCCCCAATTAGTATAATCGAAAGCCTGTTTTCTAAAGACAGAGAAGTCAAGAAGTTCGAAAGACTGGTTCAGCAGTTCAGTTCAGCAGTTACACAGTTGCAACAAGTTCTCTACAAGCTCTACAGTTCTGGGCAGTTCTCAGGAGTTCATCAAGTTCGAAGAAGTTCACAGTTCTGGAAGCAGGTCAACACACAAGAAGAAACCAGAGCAACAGTTTCAGTGACCATCAGACACCTCGCGGCAACAAAGGGCCTTACGAAACAACCAACCGGGGTACGGCAGGCACCAACCAACACATCTAGCGAACCCCGAAATCGCAAACCAGCTCAACTGTCAAGGAGTCGTTTTGGTGAGCATTATCCCTGGTCCTTTCGAGCCTAACTTAGCTAGTAAGGTGGGATTGGGAGGGGTGAGATATTTGTCTACTGTAATTTTCCCTCGTGTATGTCAAAGTGTTTTCCCCATTTTATTAGAGTGTTATTATTGTGTTGTATTTTCTTTCTCAAATAAAGATCAAAGTTCTTTCACCAAAATCAGTTGTTTGCTGCACTTTTATCACAACCCCCAAATAAGTCCAACGTCTAGAACCAAGGGAGTGGGAGCGATTTGAACTGCTCATAAGTCAGAGGTGAAGCTGACCCCACACACCACCCCCTACAAGATATCACAGTCCCCAAGGCAATCAGGACAAGTCCAGTGCTGTCAAGGTGAAGAAACAAAAAATCAAACACACTGCAAAAGTTCTTTCCCAGCTCCTGTAATCAATTGTCCAAGTTTCTCCGGTCTGCAGTCAGAAAGGTTCCTCATTTTGCACCAGTCTCAGCTGTGACTGCCAACAAATATGTCTCATTTATATCACTCCACGTTACCCTGGTCCATTGCTACCAAAAAATTGTGGAATTTCTGTGTGCCAGTGCCAGTGGCCCTCATTTACATAAATTTAAATTTGTTCTATGGAGACTTGGCGGGTGGTTCATGGGGAAACCCATCACAAACCCAAGCACTTTGATTTAGGGGTGCAAAGCTGGTGTGCTGAAAATGCCATTACAGCATTTCACCAATAAGGACATGCCAAAAGCAGCAAGTAAATTCAGGGCCCTGGTTTATTGGAGCATAACAGCATATTTGGGATAGTGTTACAATATGCATTTCCTTCTCCCTCTCTTCCTTTAGTTCATGGCAGATTGCAGTTTTTATGAGTGGCTGACATTCCACAGCTCCACCTATTTAGAATTAGGCCCACTGTTTTTAGTGACTGAATTAATCAAATTCTGTTTATATTACATGGGATTTTCCAGAATTTTTGACACTATTTTTGGGGATTGTAGTCAGCAATTCTAACCATTTTGTCAAGAAAACTGCAAATCAGTGGCCTTTACTATTGATGATTGCCTTCACGTATGGCAAGTTGTAATGCTTACTCAGGCTACAAAAGTTATAGATATGAAAGGATAACTTAAAGAACATCAGAAAATTTAACAGAGGAAAAATGTTTATCTGCTTTATGTCTTGCAAATATCAATAGCCACTATATTGACTGTCATTACCTTTTGCATGTAAGGTGAAGAGACTATTCAAAAGAAAAAAATGGCATTGTGTAATATATAGGAAGTGAAATTCCTTGCAATCTTCAACAATGATGTTGCTACAACACCGAAAAGATTGAGGAAATTTGCGTTTCAGAACATTATGACGCTATGCACCGTTATCGTGCTAAACACAGATTCCCTGGAACTTTTTGGAAGTTTTGAAAATCCAGTCACCCAAGCTCGCGGGACTCATTTGCATTGGAACACAAAGCACCTGGTGGCTCTGTGCATGGGTATTTCCTGCTTTAGTGGCATTACTGCAATCTGCTTAAATTAGGCCCATATAAAACAGGTGCAACTTTTCCCCCAGTCACTTGGTACAAGTGGTAGTAAGGAGTTTGAGAGCTTTGAAGAGTCCAAGCCCCCAAATGTACTTTGCTAATTTCTGGTTTCACATTTTTTAACCTCTGTTTTTTTCTACAGTTTTGCTCACTGAGACTTGCATGTCAACCCCTCCCACAGGCGTTCCCATTGGCAGCACAGGCCCATCGAGAATCTCTCGGAGGAGGTCTGCGTTCGAAGGTTGCGATTGCCCAAGGCTACCATTGAACATTATTGAGACCTTCTTTGCAAAGAACTTCAGCCTTTCTCAACTGTCAGAACAACTGTGTGTCCAAATGAAGGTGACAACTGCTCTGAAATATTTTGGCACTGGTTCCTTTCACGGTGCCACAGGTGATCTGTGCAACATCAGCCAGGGAGCAGTCATGAGAGCCATTCGACAGGTCATGAATGTGATCTTCAGCAGACCTGCAGAGTTCATCCACTTTGGCATCACACTCAAGCAGCCAAGGGAGACAACCAGGAAGTTATACTGTATTGCTGGATTCCCCAGAGTGCATGGTGCCATGGATGGCACACACATGGCACTGAAGATGCCAAAAGAAGATTCACTGACATTTGTGAACAGGAAGGGGTGCCATTCACTGAATGTTGTGGTTGTCTCAATGCCAACCAGCAGATCCTACACATGAATCCCAGGCATGTTGGCAGCTACCACGATGCATTCACTTTGAACCGCTCGATACTTGCTGATCTCGTCTCGCTCGCCACCATTCGCAGGCATTGTGCTCTGAGGGGGACTGCTGGTGTTGCGTCCATGTATAATAAGACACAGACTGCGGAGAACGGTACAACAGGTGTTTACTCAACGTGGCTCACACTGCAACTGATCTGCACAGATTACTACTCAGTGCTATATACAGGTGTGGTCACTGCCGGTACTGCAGTATACATGAGCTGTAAAACATAGTTCCCCCCTTAAAGGTATATACATTACAATTCCTCCCCTTTTAGATTAACAGTACCATAACACTCATTTAACAATTAAATATCAAACTAATTACAATTAACACTTTTAACATGCAACATTAGCTGAAAATAGTCCATTTATATATTCAGTCTTTGGGGAGGCTTCCTGATCCTTTCTGGATAGTGCCTTTCCCGAGTGTCTTGCTCTTGGTGCGGAGGCGATTCTGGCCCCCTGTCACCGGTTGGTTCATCAGCTTCCGATGCTACTGTTTCTGGGGTAGATGCGACCTGTACGTCGGGTTCATCACCAGGTGCGTATGGGCGAGGCATGGGGTTGACTTGTTCCTGTGACTCTAGGATCTGGTCAGCATGGCGTCTCACGATGCTCTCCCCAACGTCCACTGTTTACATTAATGGGCCCTGCTGTGTGCATATCGTTCCTGGCTGCCATTTTTCTGTTCGGTATTCGCGGGCCAAGGCTGGTTGCCCTACATTGAAGCTCCTTGTTGGCTTCTCATGGATGTGCTGGAATTGCTTACTCTCAACATCTCTTCGTACGTTTGGTCTGAGCAAATCCAGGCAAGATCTTAACCTTCGGTTAAAGAACATCATGGCTGGGACCTGGTTGGTGACTGCATGTGTCGCATTCCGGTAGGCGAACAGGAAATTGTCCACCTTGTGCTGCAGCGGAATGTTATCATTGTACATAGCCTTTATTGCCTTCTTAAAGGTTTGTACGAACCTCTCAGCCAATCCATTTGTGGCTGGATGATACGGGGCGGATGTGTAATGCCTTACCCCATTCTTTTTCAAGAACCTCCGGAACTCTTCGGACACAAACTGTGGTCCATTGTCGGAGCAAATCTGTTCTGGCAAGCCATTCCTGGCAAAAATGGTCCGTAGGACTGCAATAGTTTTCTCCGTGGTGGTGGAGTACATTTTGATGACCTCAGGCCATTTCGAGTGCGCATCCACGGCTATTAAAAACATTGAGTCCATGAATGGACCAGCAAAATCAATATGCACCCATTGCCATGGAGATGAGGGCCACTCCCATGAGTGTAGAGGGGCCTGTGGTGGTGCATTTTGGACTTTCTGGCATCCTGAGCAGCTCTTGGTCAGGTCCTCGATTTGTTTATCGATTCCCGGCCACCACACATAAGCCCTGGCTAGGCTTTTCATTTTTACCCCTCCCAGATGACCCTCATGAAGCACATTGAGCACTCTATCCCTTAACTTGGGTGGAATTACCACTCGGGATCCACACATCAAGGTCCCCCGGCACACTGACAGCTGTTCTCTCCTTGTCGAGAATGCTGGCAACAGTGAGTCGCCATGTGCTGGCCATCCCTTCACCGTCAAATCATATACCCGAGACAGTGTCGGGTCATTTCGGGTTTCCTTTTCGATACAAGAGTTAGTTACCGGTAGGTATTCAACTATAGTCGAATGGAATATTTCGACAGGATCCACTGCTGGTGCTTCCTCCGCAGTAGGCAGTGGCAGGCGTGATAGCCCATCAGCATTTCCATGCAGTTTCGTGCCCTTATATTCAATCTCATAGTGGTGCGCCCCTAGAAAAAGTGACCATCTTTGTAGTCGTTGCGCAGTCATCACCGGAACGCCCTTCTTCAGATTAAAAATGGAGACAAGAGGCTGGTGATCAGTCAGCAAGGTGAATTTCTGCCCGTGCATATAGTGATTGAACTTTTTCACTCCCCATACTAGGCTGAGGGCCTCCCTGTCAATCTGGGCGTAGTTACGCTCGGCTGTGGTTAGTGATCGTGACGCAAGGGCTATTGGCCTCTCTGAGCCGTCTGAGAATTTGTGCGACAGCACTGCTCCAATGCCGTAGGGTGACGCATCACATGCCAACCGAATTGGTAATGCCGGGTTGTAATGGGCCAATACTTCTTTCGATGTGATTAGTGTTTTGCTCTTCTGGAAAGCTCGTCTACATTCGTCACTCCACTTCCATGGCACCCCAGTTTGCAGTAGGGTGTTCAGTGGGTGTGGTATTGTAGACAAATTTGGCAAGAACTTATGGTAGTAGTTTACCAGCCCGAGGAACGACCTCAGTTGTGACACATTTTCCGGTGCTGGAGCCGTGACTACTGCCTCAATCTTCTCTGGGGACTTATGTAACCTCTCTTTATCGATAACGTGGCCACAATACGAGATCTGTTTTCTAAAAAACTTGCACTTGGGGCGGTTAGCTCGGAGCCCATATTCCTGCAATCTAGTGAGCACCTGCTCCAGGTTGGCAAGGTGATCACTGTCATTTTCGCCCGTGACCAGGATGTCGTCCAAATAACACTGGGTCCCTGGGATCCCTTGCAGGACTTGTTCCATTGCCCTCTGCCAAATAGCCGGAGCTGATGCTACCCCGAATACCAGCCGGTTGTATTGGTAGAGACCTTTATGGGTGTTGATTTTGAGGCATTTTTTTGATGTTTCTTCTATCTGCATTTGCAGATACGCCTGGGCCAGATCAATCTTAGTGAAGCGTTTCCCTCCAGATAGCGAGGTGAAAATATCTTCAATCCGCGGAAGTGGATATTGTACGGTGTGAAGGATCGGGTTCACTGTTACCTTAAAGTCCCCACAGATGCAAACCTTCCTTGGTTCCCCAGGCGTGCTGCTCAATGACTTTTTCATCACAGGGACGATGGGTGTAGCCCACTCGCTCCAGTCTACCTTGGACAGTACACCTGAATGTTCCAGACTCTCCAGCTCTGCTTCGACGACTGGTCTGATTGCATAAGGTAGCGGTCTGGCCTTAAAAAATTTTGGGCTTGCGTTTTCTTCAATTTTAATCATCGCTGTCATGCCTTTTAGTGCTCCGAGTCCTTGCTGGAACACTTCTTTCACGTCAGTTAGGATCATTGACAGTCGCCCATGTTAGATCCGTGTGTTAATGGAGACACGGAATGCAGGAGCTGATTTAACAAGTGTTTACTGAGCAAAGTCTGGAGGTGAACTAACTACACAAGACGCTACACAGGCTTATATACCCGAGTGGTCACTACTGGTACTACAGTATACAGGGGCTTCAAAAACAAAGTTCCTCTTAAAGGTACATACACTACAATTCCTCCCCTTTTAGATAAATAGTACATAACATTTTAAGTAATCATTAAATAACATTTTTACAAGAACAATAATATACACATTTGCTGTAGTTAATCAATTACAAATTCAGTCTCTCTGGAGGCTTCCTGACTCGGTCCGGATAACGCCTCGGTGGTGTAGTAGGTTCTTTTGGCAAGGTCAATTCGACTTCAATGCCAGTGTCGGGTTCATCTGGTTCCAGTATCACCGGTTCGGAGGTAGATACTATGGGTATCTCTACTTCATCACTAGGCGTATAGAGTTGTGGTGTAGGTTGTCCTTTTTCGGATGACTCTATGATCTGGTCAGCATGGCGCCTTATTATGCTTTCTCCAATGTCCACGGTATACATCAGTGGTCCTAGTCGTGTGCAAATAGTTCCAGGCTGCCATTTCTCGGTACGGTAGTCCCGGGCCAAAACTGGTTGACCTATCTGGAAGGTTCTAGTTGGCCTTTCATTCATGCTTTGAAATTGCTGGCTCTCTAAGTCCCTTCTGACGTTTGGCTTGACCAAATCCAGCCGGCATCTTAGTCTTCTATTGAAAAACATCATGGCGGGGGTTTGGTTTGTAACCACATGTGTTACATTCCTGTACGCAAACAAGAAGTTATCTACCTTATGTTGTAGATTTATGTCTTCATTACCCATGGCATTTATGGCCTTCTTGACGGTCTGGACAAACCTTTCAGCCAATCCATTCATGGCGGGATGTTATGGGGCGGACGTGTAGTGCTTAACCCCATTGTATCTTAAGAACTTCCTGAATTCTTCGGATACAAATTGCGGTCCATTATCAGAACAGATCTGTTCAGGCAGCCCATTCCTGGCGAATATGGTCCTTAATACTGTGATGGTTTTTTCCGTGGTGGTGGAGGACATCTTTATTACCTCCGGCAACTTGGAGTGTGCATCCACCGCGATTAAGAACATTGAGTCCATAAATGGACCAGCAAAGTCGATATGTACCCTTTGCCATGGAGATGAGGGCCACTCCCATGGATGTAGAGGGGCTTGTGGTGGGGTGTTTTGGACCTTCTGACATCCTAGACAGCTCTTGGTCATTTCTTCGATGTCTCCATTGATACCTGGCCACCACACAAACGCTCTGGCTAAGTTCTTCATTTTCACTCCACCCAGATGTCCCTCGTGAAGCTCCTTTAGAATTCTATCCTTGAGTTTGGGTGGAATCACCACTCTGGATCCACACATCAAGGTTCCTCGGCACACTGACAGCTGTTCTCTTCTTTGCGAGAATGCTGGCATCAGTGGTTCGCCATGTGCTGGCCATCCCTTCACCGTTAAATCGTAGACTCGTGAGAGAGTCGGGTCATTTCTCGTTTCCTTTTCAATGGTAGAATTTGTCACTGGTAGACATTCAACTATGGTCGAGTGGAACATCTCCACTGGGTCCACTGTAGGTGCCTCTTCTACCGTTAGCAACGGTAGGCGTGATAAACCGTCAGCATTCCCATGCTGTTTTGTTCCTTTGTATTCCATGTCATATTGGTGTGCCCCTAGGAAAAGGGACCACCTCTGTAGCCTTTGCGCTGTCATAATGGAAACGCCCTTTTTAGGGTTGAGTATGGAGACGAGGGGTTGATGGTCAGTCAACAAGGTAAATTTTTGTCCATGTAGGTAATGGTTGAATTTCTTCACCTCCCACACCAGGCTGAGTGCTTCCCTGTTAATCTGGGCATAGTTACACTCAGCTGAGTTCAATGAGCGTGACGCAAAAGCTATCGGTCGCTCCAAGCCATCAGGGAATTTATGTGATAATACCGCTCCCACGCCGTAACGGGATGCATCGCACGCCAGCCTGATTGGCAGTGATGGGTTGTAATGAGCCAACACTTCCCTGGACGTGATCAAGCCTTTGCATTTATGGAAGGCACGTTTACAGTCTTTGCTCCATTTCCAAACTAATCCCGTTTGTAGCAGTGCGTTAAGCGGGTGCAGAACCGTTGACAAGTTTGGTAAAAATTTATGATAGTAATTTACTAATCCCAGGAACGACCTTAATTGTGAGACATTTTCAGGCGCTGGGGCCTTTGCGACCGCTTCAATTTTTTCAGGTGACTTATGCAACCCTTCTTCGTTAATTATGTGGCCACAATATGATATTTGTTTCTGGAAAAATTCGCACTTGGGGCGATTTGCTCGTAGGCCCCGTTCTCTCAGCCTCGTGAGCACCTGCTCCAAGTTGGCAAGGTGCTCGTTGTCGTTTTCTCCTGTTACAAGGATGTCGTCTAGGTAGCATTGAGTCCCCAGAATCCCTTGCAGGACTTGCTCCATAGCTCTTTGCCAGATAGCCAGAGCTGATGCCACTCTGAAAACCAGTCGATTGTACTGGTACAGGCCTTTGTGTGTGTTTATCGTGAGATACTTTTTAGAGGCCTCCTCAATCTCCATCTGTAGATATGCCTGTGCTAAGTCAATTTTGGTGAAACGTTTCCCTCCGGATAGTGAGGCGAAAATATCTTCTATCCTCAGAAGAGGATACTGTACCGTGTGAAGAACCGGGTTTACAGTCACCTTGAAGTCCCCACAGATGCGAACTTTTCTCTGTTCTTCAGATTTATCATTATTCAACGTTTTCTTCATGACCGGGATGATGGGTGTTGCCCACTCGCTCCAATCTACCTTGGATAACACGCCTGCTTTTTCCAAATTCTCCAGCTCTGCCTCGACGGCTGGACAAATTGCGTATGGCACCGGCCTTGCCATAAAAAACTTGGGAATTGCCGCATCTTCCACTTTTATTGAGGCGGTGGCGCCTTTCAGGGTTCCTAATTCCTGTTGAAACACTTCTTTGGCGTTAGCCAAGATTTCTTTTAATCGTCCAGGTATGACGTCATCATCGTTTTTTTTCTTACTGGTCAACGTCAGTGCCTGAATGGAGTGCCAGTCTAAACGTATCTTTCTGATCCATTCACGTCCCAACAACGGTGGACATCCATCTGGCAGAACGTATAAATACAACTTCTGTATTTCCTTGCCGTTGTATACAACAGGCACCCTTATTTTCCCTCTGGGGTATACTTTCTGCCCCGTATATGTCTTCAAGACAATTGATGTGTCTTTCAAAGGTATATGCGGAAATAGCCGCTCGCAATCCCGTCGACTCATAACGGTCAGAACTGATCCTGTATCTAGCTCCATTTTGACTGGGGACCCCGCTATCGTGAGGGTAACCCAAATGGTCTGGTAATCTTCTTTGGCAATTACATTATGTAATTTGAGACAGCTTAGTCTCTTGTTTCCGGAGCCACTATCGTTCTTCTGGTCTTCGGAGCTACTGTCCATCATCATTTGTACCTTTCTGTACTTTTCCTTATTGACCTTTTTACTGTCAGCGGATTACTTTCCAGATCTGCATACACGTGCAATGTGTCCCATCTTTCCACATTGCCTGCGTTCTTTGTCCTTGAACCAGCAGTCCTTCTGCTCATGGGTGGATCTGCCGCAGCGATAACATCTCTCGAAACCCCATGTCATTTCATGGGTGCCGAAGTCCTGTGGCTTTTGCTGTATCTCTGCAGCTCCTCTTGCTGCTGCTTCGTATGATACAGCCACACTGAAAGCCTTGTCCAGTGTCAAATCTTTCTCAGAAAGTAGTCTTTTCTGTGTTCCTTCGCTTAGGAGACCGCAGACGAATTTGTCTCGTAGAGAATCTGCCAGTCCTGCCCCGAATTGGCAGTGCTTTGACAGCTTTCTTAATTCGGTGAGGTAATCAGCGTTACTTTCATTCTTGTGCTGATTCCTCCTGATGAATTTGAATCATTCCGCTATCAGCAGCGGTGTTGGGTTTAAGTGTTCCTATAAGGTATCAACAATCTTATTAAAATTATTGTCCATCGGTTTGGCTGGAGCGATCAAGTTTCGTAAAAGCCCGTATGTCCTTGCACCCATCAGATTTAGAAGTACCGATGCCTTTTTATCATCCGCTACTTCATTCGCCTTGCAATATACCTCCACTCTTTCCACATATGTGGTCCAATCTTCTATATCACTATCGAAAGCAGTAATATTGCCAGTCTTCGGCATCTTGAAAATCTAAAATGGCACTTCCCGTGCTTTTCTTTCTTCCCCGCCGAGTTAAGATGGCGCCTCCCACGCTTTCCCGCTGCTGCCGCTGCTGCCAACGCTGTTCTCCGCGGTTCCCATTGCAACCTGCAGCTTTTCGCGGTATTTCTATTTTTTTTATATATCGCTTCAATATTCTCTCCGTAATTGAAGAACCGTTCCCGTCGTGGAACGGACACTCTGGGACTTTCCCCTCCCTCTGCTCGGTCCGAACGCCGACCTGCTTCGCAGCACCGGCCACGCCCTGAATGCTCCACCCTCTCTCTCTCTTTGCTTCTGCTTCCCGACTCGCTGCCCGGCCCCGTTGCAGAGCCACCCGATCGAGCTCTAGCCTGCCGCAGCCCAGGAAGGATCAGTGCACTACCTGCCACCAGCCCGTTTAGTTGGGGAAACCACAGACTGGAGACCAAGCCTGGCCCTCGTTTTCGAGTTTCTTCGAGTTATTTATTTATTTATTTTTTCTTGCTTCTGGCTTCGACCTTCGTCTGAGGAATCAATCCACTTGAGGTGCTGCCAAATTGCAGGTAAGTTCGTTTCTAACTCGTCACCACTGTTAGATCTGTGTGTTAATGGAGACACGGAATGCAGGAGTTGATTTAACAGGTGTTTACTGAACAAAGTCTGGAGGTGAACTAACTACACAAGACGCTACACAGGCTTATATACCCGAGTGGTCACTACTGGTACTACAGTATACAGGGGCTTCAAAAACATAGTTCCTCTTAAAGGTACATACACTACAGCCCAGGTGTGATGTCGTCATCCTTTTTGTCAGCCACAGTCAGTGCCTGTATGGAATGCCAATCCAGTTGTATTTTCCAGATCCATTCACGTCCCAGTAATGGTGGTCCTCCATCGTGCATTACATACAGGTCTAGTTTTGGTGTTTCCTTACCGTTATATATAACCGTCACCCTTATTTTTCCTTTGGGGTAGACTTTTTGCCCCGTGTACGTCTTCAAAATAATGTCTCTGTCTCTCAAGGGTATGTGTGAGAATAGCCGCTCATAGTTCCGTCAGTTTATGACTGTTAGGGCTGATCCTGTGTCCAATTCCATCTTTACCTGCACTCCTGCTAACTTGAGAGTGACCCAAATGGTTCGGTGATCCTGCGTTGTGATCACATTATGTAGTTTCAGACAACTCAGTTCCCTGCTTTTGGAGTCGTTATCCCTCGTTTGTTCATCTGAACTATTCTCCGTCATCTTATGTACCTTCTTGTACTTTCCTTTGGTAGGTTTCTTATTGCTGGTTTTCTTTCCCGCCCTGCAGGCTCGTGCTATGTGTCCTACTTTTCCACACTGTCTGCACACTTTGTCTTTGAACCAGCAATCATTCTGGTCGTGTGTTGTTCTGCCGCAGCGATAGCACTTCTCTGTTCCATATGACATTTCGTTTGTGCCATATTCTTGTGGTCTCTGTTGTATCTCTGCAGCGGCCCGTGCTGCTGCTTCATATGTTACCGCAATGCTGAAAGCCTTTTCCAGCTTAAGGTCATTTTCAGATAAAAGCCGTTACTGGGTTCCTTCACTTTGAAGCCCACACACAAACTTGTCCCTTAAGGTATCTGCCAGTCCCACTCCAAACTGGCAGTGTTTCGATAGGTTGCGCAGTTCTGTTAAATAATCAGCATTGCTTTCATCCTTATGCTGGTTCCGTTTGTGAAACTTGAATCTTTCTGCTATCAGCAGCGGTGTGGGGTTTAAATGTTCCTCTAGTATCGTTATTATGTCTTCAAAACTCTTTTCCATTGGCTTTGTTGGGGTTGCTAGATTTCATAATAAACCATACGTCTTTGCACCCATTAAATTTAACAATACCGACGCTTTTTTGTCATCTGACACCTCATTTGCCTTGCAGTACACCTCTATTCGTTCGACATATGTCGTCCAATCTTCGACTTCATTGTCAAATGCGGTGATACTGCCACTCTTCGGCATTTTGGGTGTGGTTTAAAATGGCATCTCCCAATGGCTTAAAATGACGTCTCCCGCGCTTTCCTTCCTCCCCCGCTGCTGCCAACGCCGCTCTCGGTGGTCCTCGTGGCAATGGCGGCGCTTCGCGGGTTTCTGCGCGTCTCTCTCGCCCTCTCTCTGACGCTGCTCAGCCCCTGAACACCGCCCTGTGCGCTCTGCCCTCTCTCTCTCTCCCCCGTCGACGCTGCTTGGCCCTTTGCTGTGCTGCTGTGCCGCTCGGTCGGGCTCTAGCCCACCGCTGTCCAGGAAGGGTCTGCGCACTACCTGTTGCCAGCCCGTTTCGCTGGACCACCTCGACTGGAAAGCCAAGCCTGGCTCTCGACAGCCTCCCCCGCAATTCTCGAGTCTCTGCTGGATGACTGGGCGGTTGCCTGTGGTCGATGCCTGAGTCTCTGGCCTTGACCTCCAATCCACTGATCTCCAGGAACGAATCCCCGGGAGGTGATGCAGAGTTGCAGGTAGGTTCGAACCTGCCTCGTCGCCAATGTTGCGTCCGTGTATAATAAGACACAGACTGCAGAGAACGGTACTACAGGTGTTTACTCAACATGGCTCACACTGCAACTGATCTGTACAGATTACTACTCAGTGCTATATACAGGTGTGGTCACTGCCGGTACTGCAGTATACATGAGCTGTAAAACATAGTTCCCCCCTTAAAGGTATATACATTACAATTCTCATGGAATGTGCTGCTGCCCTGAGAGACAACAGTATCAGACACAAGAACTCCAACTAGCACCATTCCGCTGGGCCCTGGATCTGCAGCCCCACTGATCAGTTGGATGTCTGGTCTAATGACAGCTGTCAGATCTGTCCCGCCCTGAGACATGGCACTGGCCACGGTCTGGAAGCCACGATCCATGCTGTGCTCCAATCGGTCCTCAGTTACCTCCAGAGCTGCAGTCTGTGTTTCCCATGGAGTTGGAGGCTTTAACCGGTCCCTGGTGGCCTCTCATCCGGGGCTATCTTATATAAAACAGCAATTTAACTTAGCGTGTATTCAGATGCAATAATATCATTCTCTGCTTCATGTTCAACACGCAGACTTGCCTGCCAGAGGCCTGATTCTAGTCTGCATATCTTCACAAGAACTAGCAGTCAGCTTGCAGTATGTCACAAGATTGAAACACAGTAGAGGGTTTTTGATGATTCATAAACTGAGTGAGGATTGATTGAGTTACTTAGTCATGAGAAGGCTGAGATTGTGTTTTAACCTGAACATTCTCCCAGCTGAATGTTATCTTATATATTTATATGACACTGAATGATTTTGAATTTTAACAGTTGGCTGACTTTGCAGTCTCTATCTTCTGGTCCTGCTGTCAGGTTTTGCTGAACGGATTTCTGTCTTGTGCAAGCAACTCAGTCTTGCCATTTTAAGTACAAATATCATCTTAAGAATGCCAATTTTTATGTTTTGCTATTACTGCATATGTGCAGCTCCATTATTTATATATCACAATATCGCCTGTCAGTTGTCATTGTGTAGGGTACTAATTTTTCGGTGCCCCTTTCTTGTTCAATCTGCCTCTTCGCACTTAGCATTCTGAATTATTTCCAAGACCTGCCCTTCACAACCAGTCAGTACATTTCTAAGTACATCCCCTTCCCATTAACTCTTATGAAATCAATATAACAAATGCTTGAAATACATGGCAGGTCCATCACCATGTATAAAAACAACAGAAAGATTAACATTTATATGTAGACCCTTCAATAGAACCCCGTTACAGGATGGAGAAGCTTGGGATAGCCCTGCTAGCTGGTTTTCCTTTGTGAAAATATGAACCAACAATGCACAAGAAAACATATCATGAGAACTGACTTTAAATTATATTAGGGCTAGTTTGGGGGTGGGGGGTTCAGAGTCCCATTAGAAAGCTGTGAGGAGGATTCAGAAGTCCATAGGGGGAGGAGCAACTGTGCAAAGGTGGAAAGGTGACCAGCCATTATTTTTTAAGTTCCATACGTTGTACATTGGGGACAATAGTACTTCCCCCAGCAGCCAAGTACTCTTTGCCTTAAAGAGGTGTGAAAACGAAGGCCTAGAAATTTGGTGGCGCCCCGTTTGGCGCTACTCAAGGCACCCCGCATCCATCTTGGGGCGCTGCAACTGAAGTTCGCAGCGCAACGTGCCGCAGTGCCACACGCTGCAGCACGGCGCGCTGCGGTACTGCAGGCATTCCTCCCCTTCTTAAAGGGGAGGGGCCTGCTGCAGCGCGATCTAAGATCGCGAGTGCTGGCAAAAGAGCCCGACACCAAGGAGAAGTGCCGGGCTCTTGGGAGACAGCCGGCACAACGCGGGGGGGGGGCTCAGGAGGCCGGGGACGGTTGCGCGAGGAGGTGCTGGCAGGCGGCCAGCAAAAAAAATGGCCGCCCCGCACCTCAGCGCCTCTACTGCCGCAGGTAGGCCCCCCTGAACCGGTCGCAAATTGCGACCGGCGTTACAGCAGGGGGCGCTACCAAATTTCGTGATCGGGGCAGTAGTGGGGCGCTGCGCACACCAATGGCGTCATCGGTGGCGGCGTAGCGCTAACGGCCAGCGCTGCCATTAGCGCCCCGCTAAATTTCGCGGGAGGCGTGGCCAGTGGTGCTAAACCCACTAAGTGCCCTCTTTGGGCGCTAACTGGTGGTGCAGCCCACCGAATTTCTCGGCCGAAGTTGTGGGCTTGTGGGCACCCACTAATGTTTGCCTCTGTCTCCTCTTTGCAGGACTGTTCTCTGGCGATTGGCTGGGAATTTCCTTGGAGTTGCTTCCGCTCCGCCGGGGGTTCTGCCACACTTCCAGCAATTCCGAGGAAATTCCCAGCCGCTTGAAAGTCAGACTGAGGTGGGAGCATAGGATATGGTGGTAGATGCAGAGGTCCTTGGTCGATAGTCAGCTACCTGATTTTAGCAGTCTAGATGCAGATATAGCTATGCTAAGGCTTTCTCAGTTAGGACTGACATCAAAAGAGAGCTATAACAATAGTTACAGCATTTGAAAAATGGAGGCAAAGATGTACTTGTAATCAGTGGCTGGCCGTAATTGGTGTTACCAAGGCAACAGTTTAAGGTTTTTCTTCTTTCAATTTGATCTCAGGCTGCCTGTAAGTAGGATTGCCTAGACAATAATTTAAAGGTTTTTATGAATTTGTAATCTATTCACCTGCTGTTGTTTCAACAGCCTTGATTGTTCAGTTATTTAACAGCTTTCCCATTTTAAATTATTCTGTTAAAGGTGGTACATAACCCATTTCCGATGTTTCTGTTCCCCCTCTCCTCCATAAAAATGAAATTAGATTTATGCACTGGCTTGGGTTATTGATATTAGACTTGGGGTTCACACTGTATCTGAATTTTTGGAGCCTTACAACTCTTTCCCTCTCCTCAAAAAAAATCCCTGTTACTGAATTGCTTTTTACAGTCTAATTAGACATAATTTCATCTGGTCACTATTCACAGTGATATTGTTAACAAATGTGGAAAGATTCCTTCTGGTTGGTATTTCCAGTAAAATTGGAAACAAAATATTTATTATTTCACTGGAAATACTGGCCAGAGGTCTTCCTGCATTTGTTTATGATGCAGCTACACACAGCAATTGGAATTTGACGAAAGAGTTAAATGTAAGATTCTGAGTGTCGACAAACAGTCATTAACTGATTGTTACCAGTATATTCATAGAACACACTTAAAATCCTTAAAGAGTCTTATATTAAACAACAGTCACAGAAAGAAATCACAACCAAAATGATTACCCAAAATTAAAATTAAAATGGTTCCCCCAGATTGTCTATTAAACATTTTCATATAGGATCATGCAGGCAGCGTTGTGTGAGAAGGGACCTCTGGCTGATTAAAGTATTCAGTAATAGCCTGTCACCCCATTTTATTGCTGAGCCCACGCAATCATGCATTGTAGCACAATTATATTTCCTAAAGTAATTTAATTCTGTGTTATTAATAATGTTGTACTGAGCACAGCTCGAAATGCGATTGGCAAAAAAGATCCCAGATACCAAACTGCTCTTACTGAAACATCACGGGATGGAACGCTTTTCAGAACCAAACTTTATTAGGCCAGGCTAAATGTTACAGACTTAAAAACCCAAATTGTTATCCAAAGATGTAAATTAAAATTTGGTGAAGTCAGGCAATGCTGGCTGAAGTTGTATATTCTGCAAATGCTTCCTCATCTGGTGCTTTGAGGCAACTGAACAACACAGCAAAGATAAAACATTTACTACATCTGTTACTTTATTAGCAACATAACTCCATAAAGGATATATCTGCACATGGCAATCTGGAAAACTAGCAAAAGCTGAGAGAGGCCCCAAAGAGTTGGCATATGAAGACAAGTAGTTATGCAGGCCTTTTAACTTAAGCTGTATACACAACATTCCTACACTTATATTGGAAAAAAATACATGAAAGCACAAAATTGTTGTTGAATTTTTGCTTTAAATAAAATACATTCTAGTTAATTTAAGCACTTTTACACTTCACAATCAATAGATCTTTAGGCCTTGGTATTCCTGGTGAAATCCACCCAATTTCGGGAAGTATAGAGATGATCTGGCAAAGGAAATGGGTGGTGGACAATGACCGCTCCAGCTTCCTCTGCTGACCCTGCCATAACTCCGATCTGCCTGCACTGAGCCCGCACTGCCACATGAAGATGAAGGAAGGGAGCGTGGCTAAATGATTTCTGCTACTTCCCTATCTTTGCATGTAGTCCTACCCTCAGAAAGCATCATCTGTACAAATGAGGTGGTGTTGGGACCAGTGTGGTGTCCCAGAGATTAGAAAGGATGGACATATTGCCCAAAGGCCAGTGCAAACAGAGTTCTTACAGGAGTTTGAAAACTAGAAGCAACTTCCATTGCACTCCAGTTAACGAATTATCAGGATTTAAAGATAGTTGCTGTTAATCGCAAAGAACTTAAAATCAGAATAACCTTGTAAATAAGTAATTTCATTGTTCCTATGTTTTGAGGATAGGGAGGAGTAGAAGATGCAGTACTTGAGTGTCCATATACCCTTTAACAGCATTTTTAATTAAATTCTTCTTGCAATTTTTGTGATGAGTGCATATGTACCTATCATTTTTTTCCCTAAATTTTCTCCCCATCTGTCTTAACCTCCTGCAGCCGAACATATAGGGAGATGGCTGATCTGCTCTCGGACCGCTACATATACAGCTTTGTAATGGCTGCTAGGAGATTGTGACAGCAGCCAAGTGGCAAATATATTATCCCTCTCCAGAAAGGAAGCACAGGCCCGTAGCTTGGGACCTGTCCTCATTTAACTGACTGACGTTGGCAGCGTAGTGGAATGGAGGATTGAACCTGCATCCCACAGCTCTGTGACACAGCATGTTGATGCATGTCTCAGCAGAATTGTTTTAATAACAGTGTTGCATGTTCATATATATATATTCAATTTCCTTATCTGATTATATCCAGGTGTATGTTGAAGAATTTTCAGTTCCAATCTTCACAAATAAGAGAATTACATTGTAGTTTATTACTAACCTGATAATAAACTCTGACATAAGGAGAAAATGTTGAAGGTAACTTTAAAGAAATACTGAATCTCATTTCTTGGTCCATATCAGCTAAATTAAAAAATTCTGCTGTAATGTAATGTACACAGTTACCTCCTTTATGTTCACATTATTCTTAAAATTACTTTCTAATAAAACTGAATTTAATGAAACTTTTAAAACATTTGTGGATATCGGTTCCAATGCTTTGTTCATCTTACACACATTATCTCACGGAATGGATAATTCATGCAGAATAAGTTTGAGTGTTGATTAATTAGGTGATCAGGATGTAGAGCACAGCTGTACTTTGGAGATCAAACATCGACTGACAAAAGCCTTCAATTCAGTTTTTCCAGATGCAGAAAGATTCTACTTACCATACATGTGTCATGATAATATGATAATGCTTTTCATATTTCTTTGAAATTTCAGAAATAGTTTGTAAGTAGATTTTCTAAAACTGGGTTTATCAGATCAGAATAGGCAAACCAAGTTCTCTCAGTGCAAAGAGTATCTCACACATTCCACACCACAAGGGTGAGCAATCTTGTATATCCCTGTTTATCACATGCTGCTAATCCAACGTATGAAGGTTTATCATTTTTGGCTTCAATTTTAGGAAGAACCTAAGTTAAACTGTTTCATCAACCAAGCACTTCTCCACGTCCTAAAGTGTGACCAATTAGTGATTTTGCCTATCTTAGTTCCACAAAGGTGCTTCATGCTTCTGAAAGTTCATTTATACATGATAATTCTGCTAAATGCTCACAAATTTATTAATAAATGTTGCACTTAATCAGAAAATCTGCTTAATGAAAATAACATACATATGTCCCACATTCAAAATGTAAGGCCTAATCCCATTTCAATGTCAGTAGGCCATAATATCCCACACCCAATAGATTTTAACAATGTGACACAAAATTTCATAGACCAGTTGCAATAACACAAAAACCCAACTCACTGTGTTCAATTACTCCAAGTACCGTAACTTGTGAAGTTCTGTGGAAGGCTGAAGGAGACTAATATTTGAATCTTTGACATTTTCACCACAATTGTTGATGTTGTCTGTTACATTCCTACTTCAACCACTCATTATAGTTCAATGTTTATATAAGCTGTGCTCTTTCAAAATTGATAGATCATTTTAAGTTTAGAAAATAGCCTAATTTGACTCATATTTGCATATACACACATGGGTGGCTGTTTACCAATGGATGCACCAGCATTAAAAGGCCTATACAGTGCTATAAAAATTGTTATGCAATGGCATTGCAGAAATATAAAATTCCTCAAAATATTTAATTTGCAACTTATATTGGGGGATACAGTTAAGAAATCAGATCTGTCAGTCCAGTTATTTCCAGTTAAAGTCAGTGTTCTCAATGAAGAAAGTGTAGCCATTATTTATGTGCCATTAACTCTGTACCCTCACTGCTGATTCCTCCCCACCCCGGCCATTGTCTCAGGTTGAACCAGACTGTACAGGCCTTACTCTAAGTGGTTTTTGTGGTAGAGACCATAACATCATTTAGGAGCAGGATAAGCATCTGAGGTTATGAAAGGTGCTATATAAATGCAAGTCTTTCTTTTCTCAACTAAATGGTGGTAAATTAATTATAGGGAACATTATCCATTCGTCAGAAATCATCCAGGCTTGGAATCATCCCTGTGATACCCTGTTAGTCATCTCTTTCCATGTTGATGCTGCTCCCTTAACAACCACCATTTGCATATTTTAAACCAGTTGGTTACCTACTTTAAGAGTTTCCCTCCTATTCTGTGCCTTTATGCTTCGTAAAACAATTTCCTGTGTGAGATTTTAACAAAAGCTTTGCTGAAGTCCAGGTAAATTAAAAGGCAAATTCTAGGATTCTGTGCTTGTAGGGAGCATACTATGGGAAATTATGTGTGCTCTGCCCATGATTTTTGATCCTTTAATTTTAATGGGTAAAAATCATAGACTGTGCACCTGGCAATGCACTCCCTATGAGCATGACACCCTGCTGGGAGTGTATGCTTGCAGAATTGTTCCTTAAATCTATTGATTGTCCCTTGTCAACAAACTCAGTTGTATCCTTAGAGAACTCCAGTAGATTTTCAAGCAAGATTTAGCACCGTAAAGCTTTTTTGGCTATTTTTGCCATTCTTTGTTTCTCCTGTTGCTTGGATCTTTCAGGATACTTTCTATTATTTAACCAACTACGAACATCAAACATGATCCCTGGATCATCCTTTGGTCCCTTTTCATATATTGGCATAACATTTGCTCTCTCCAATTACTTAGTACAATGCCATATTAGCAATTTTCTTATGTTTGTTTCATGGTATAATTGTGTGATTGGTTTGGTTTCAGTGGGTGCCATGAATATAATCTATTGAAATGTAATCAGAACTAAGTTGTAAGGGGTGGTGTGTGTGGTCAGCTTTACCTAGGACTCCCTGAGCGGTTCGAATCGCTCCCACTCCCTTGGTTCTAGACTTTGGACTTATTTGGGGTTGTAATGAAATTGCAACAGACACCTGAGTTGGTCAAAAGAATTGAGATCTTTATTTTGAGACAGGAAAATATACAATACAATAAAATCTTATACTCTAAAAGGGGAACACTTTGGAAAATGTGAGGGAGAATTACAATGGACAAAAATACCTTATCCTCCCAACCCCACTATCCTAACTAGGTTGAATTCCAGAGGACCAGGAAATGCTCACCAAGCAACTTTCTTGTCAGATTGTAGAGGTTCGCGATTTGGGGTTCTCTTTAGTTGTGGCGGTTGGGGCCTGCCGTACCCCGGATGTGGTGGAAGACTGCACCTGTGTTGGGTTTTCAGTCTTCGCCTGTCCGCTGATGCGGTTAGATGCGTAGTTGGATTTATCGGGTGAGTACCCAATTTTCTTTGGTTAGGTATAGTTTTTTAAGTCTTTTGTGTCAAATCTTACCCAGGGGTAAGTCAGACTAGCCCGTAGAGTGGAAACAAGTTTGTGATTTTCGATTTCTCTGTGGTTGGTTTCTTGTTGGTCGCAGTGGCCCAATATTACCTGGTTGGTGGTAATATTGGTAGTTGTTGATTTCTTGAGGCCTTTGGTTGCCGTGATTTCCTTTTCCTTCTGTTTTGTCCTTCTTTCTTCAAGTCTCCGATCCTTCGACTCAATACGGTAATGATGATATCTTTTCTGAACCGTATTTTCTCTCCTGTACTGAACTTGAACCTTCTAGAGCTGTGTCCTCAACTGTGTGCTCTGATCCAACGTCCGCTTTCACTGAACAAGCAGGCCTCAATTATACTGTTTTGAGGCCTGGCATATCTGACTGCTAAATCTCTGGTTCTTTTGCTAATTTTGCCAGGCTCATCATTTTTAATGTTTCAATTCTCAATGAGTTTTGGGGATGGTCCTATCTATTTTTAATTGGTTTTTAACTGGTTTCGGGATTGCCTTGAAATCAGTTTAAAATGTGCAAAATGTTTTGGAAATCTTTCTGATTGGTTTTAAACTGTTGTTTGATTGTCTTTTCCTGCTGGGGCCAGGTTCTCCTTTGTTGACTGTTGACATGTATTGTATTATTCATGTTCTTAATGGCCCTGTGGGTTTCGGCAGGAACAGTCTTTCAGTGGGCTTATTGTAATGGTTGGAGTGGCCCAGAACATTCCCAGACAATCTGGCCTTTCCAATACTCAAACTGTCTGTGTTTCGGGGGCCCATCCCACCTCCTTTTGTCACAGGTTTTCCACAGGCCTGAACATGCCTTTTAAAACTAGCCAAATCTTCCTGGGGTTTGGATTTTAAGCCCCTTTGGCCCAATATTCTTCAAAACAGTCCAAAATCTCTCCTTTTTCTTACTTTGGGGGAATCTGTATAATTTTGCAAGCCTTACAAAGTCCAGAACAATAAGTAATGCAGAAAACTCCTAAATTCCCGAAGTTGTGTGAAAATTGCTATAGTCTATGGCCATTGGCTCCATTGTCGCTATGGGGTAGAGTTTCCGCTTTGGGCGCAATTGATGAAACAGGCGCAAATTTCACCCAAAATATTGCTCGTTTTGAAAAATGCTTTTTTTCTCGAGTTTGCGTCAAACTCATTTGCATATTACTGAACGCAAAATCTGCCATGAACCAGCGCAATCGGGCAGTGTTTTAAAACATAATTTTTAAAAATTTTGCTTTAAATGTATTCCTTGATATATTTGAGAGTGGTAACTAGGTACAGTTTGATTAATACCGCTGAAAATGGATTTAGCACAAAAAAATATGCATTTTTAATCACAGTGTCAATCCTCCAGCTGTGAGTCACCCGATTTTAAATTACTGAAGATGACATTGAAAAAATATACAGAACCACTTGCTAGTTATATTGGGGTACAGTAGCCAGTTTCTTAGTAAATTAAAATATATTACATTCAAAAGCTTTTAAAATGTTCCTATTAGTGTCCTTGCACATAAAAGATGCAGCTTAATTTTTGGAACCTCCTCGAAGGCCTGCAAACGAGCGCAATTAGCGGAAACTCCCAATGGTGATTAATTCACCCTGGGAGCGTAGCCAGTTTTGGGGCGGGGCCTGCTTCTAGGGCAATGTTTCTAAAACTAGCGGAAAAGATCGCGGAAACTCAATTTGCACTGAACATAATTTGCACTTAAAATTCTGCGACCTTTTGCTCTGGTTACGTGATTTCAACCGAATTACACCGAGAAGACCAACGCAACGAGCGGAAACTCCAGGCCTATGTGTTTAATTACATTATTGTTGTTTCATTACTACAACATTACCATAATCATTACCAGCTGCACGGTCAGGACTGGTGCAGTACTACTGGTGCTGTCATTTTCATTTAGTACCAATATTTTTTAACTAATGGTAAGGGAATCAGGGAATAATTTATTTAGGCTTATAAGCCTGAATTTGCTTTTTTTTTAATGATTTATAATTGCTAAAATACCACAGCAGTCATCTATAATGAATCAGGTTTCCCTGCATTTAAATAAAACTAAATAATCATAATTATTTGACATTGATTTCACCCACTCTAATTCACCCTCCTTCTCAGTCCATCCTCTGTTTATTTCTCAATCCTTAAATCCCATTGGTTAAGGAGATACACTGTTTATTCCATTGTTCACCAAGGTTTCAGATGCACTGTTGCCCTCACCACAACATTAACAGCTCGCACTTCCAGCAACTTTGTGTGCGAAAGGTTTTTAAACCTAAACGTGTTCTAACAAGTCTAACTAACAGGGCACGGCGCCGGCTTCCCCACTCCAGCAAAATCTGGGCCATTGAATTGGTGATGAGTAGAAGTCATACTGACATCAGCTGTTTTGTGACTTTTTTCTTTTCAAAGTAGAGCATGCACTATGTTTCAGGTTCTTTTCCCCTTCTTGCCCCCACTTCCCCAGATGAGTGACCACAGTAGAAAGTTACTGCTGTTGTTCAGGAAGCAGACTGGCCCACAATATATGGACAGTTTGGAAGAACGAATGATTCCAATTCTCCCTGTTTTGAGCATTGATAAAACTCAATCGATGTTGCATCTTATTTGCCATGGTGTTTAAGCTAATAGTTGGTCAGATCAGTGATTAATCATAAGGTTCAAAAAATTTAAAATACAGGGTTATCTTTACAAATATTGCACTTTACCTCAGTCCCTGCAGAGACTGCAGAGAAAAATCAAAGGAACCTCCCAACAGTAAGTGCTCCTTTCAGGGATGTATCTCAAATGCAAGCCATTCAATTGAACAGTTGGCAATTATAATGAAGGTAGGATTGTCATACATCCATCTGTTGTATTCTGCCTTAAGGCAGCTCCTAACTCAAGTCTCACATATAAGATCCTTTTTTAAAATTCATTCCAGGATGTGGGCGTCGCTGGCAAGGCCAGCATTTATTGCCCATCCCTAGTTGCTCTTGAGAAGGTGGTGGTGAGCTGCTAGATCTGTTCGGAATCATTTAGCATGGTGGTAGTGCTACACAACACAATGGAGGGTGTCCTCAGTGTGAAGACGGGACTTTGTCTCCACAAGGACTGTGCTGTGGTCACTGCTACCAATGCTGTCATGGACAGATGCATCTGCGACAGGTAGATTGGTGAGGATTAGGTCAAGTAGGTTTTTCCCCTCGTGTTGGTTCTCTCACCATCTGTCGCAGGCCCAGACTGGCAGTTATGTCCTGCAGGACTCGGCCAGCTTGGTCAGCAGTGGTGCTACCGAGCCACTCTTGGTGATGGACATTGAAGTCCTCCACCCAGAGTACATTCTGTGCCCTTGCTACTTTCAGTACTTCTTCCAAGCGGTGTTCAATATGGAGGAGTTGTGGCGGTACCACTGGTTGTCCCTTACATTGAGACACATAATTCCCTTTAACTTACCTTACTGTATGTTTAACTTACCTTTTGGGGCCGTTGCCCTTTTAAATTACCTGTTGGGGCCATTGCCCCTTTAAGGCGCGCCTTAGCGCGCTGACGTCACGTCACGTACGACGTGATGTGCATGCGCCGGCACAGCCCGGCCTAGCATCTTCGGCCTCAACAGCCAGCCGACAGGAGTGACACGATCTTCCGCTCCTGCAGCAAGCACCGGCACAGCCCGGCCTCCCGACTTTGGCCTCAATGGCCAGCGACGCAACAACGCGCATCACGTGACGCCCAAAGTGCGGGAACACACAGCAGAGCGTGATGACGTCATCACGCTCCCCACAGGACTGCGAACTCAGTCCTCGTGGAGTCCCCGCTGGGACAAGACCTACACCACGGTGCTCCTACAGTCAGCCATCTTACCTACTATCTTACCTGCTGTAATTAGTCTGTTCCTGTAAATAAACAACTTATTTATAGTTCGTCGAAGTCAAACTCTCTTATTTAGTGGCGATCTACACGAACCGCTACATTGGTGACCCCACGACGTGAGTACGGGAGCTCATCAATTCCAACGCTATAATTGGTGAACCCGTATCCGTGAACGATTTTCACGGTAGCAATGCGCGCCTGAACCTCGTCTTCACTCAAGACGACCAACGCACAACCGACGAACAACCACGGAACAGCAACCGCCTAACACCGATTCCACCAAAAGCGACCCCGTCTTTGCGAACGTCTTCACAAAGGAAGCGCAGCTTGGAGGTGAGCCTGTTTTTCACGAACGATGTCACAGAGGTAGAGCACGACCAACGGCAACCGTCATCCACCAGCGCTACAATTGGTGGGTTTGTGAACGTCTTTCACAAACGAAGCACGCTATGGAAGCATCAGCCGTTCTGCTGTCGCCACGGCAATCCAGGGAGCCACGGTTTCCCTCGTGCTTTATGCAGGTAGAAGCCCTGTTCGTCAAGAACATCGATGCGGCACAGACCACGCACGTGCTCACGGTCTCCGTATTCGACTCTTCTACCACCACATGGATCGTCCGCCTCTACATCCAAAGCAACAGCAAGTATACATCTCTCCAAGCGCGGGGTACAGCATGTTCGGGCCCACAAGATCGGAGCGCGCCCTGTGGAGATACCACGAGGACTCACCCCCGCAAAACACGATGACGCACTCCTCGCCCACAAGAACCCATCCCTCGTGAACACCGACGACTCCTTCCCCGCCGATGACGCACCAGCCCTTCAGCCTGCTGGTTGTGTTACCTACTACACGATTCGGCGTGAACAAAAAGTGTGCCGCCCTCCCGGCCGTTTTCTCCTAAATCTACAACTGTTACATGTGTTGCCGCCCTCCAGGCAGAGTTAACCCCTCCTGCAAGCAACAACAACCTGGACCGTTGCTGCCCTTTCTCCAGTTTTCCCTTTAACAAACGCAAACGTCTACTGAAGCTGCACACATCGAGGACGGGTCCAACGGGCATCCTGCGGCAGCGATCAGCCACGTGAAAGTTGCTAGCATCACAGATCAACGCAGCAACTCTTCACCCTCCGTTGCGTTCATGTCGTAGCACCATGGCATGCACCGTTCCGTGCATTCCAGCCTCCCGAAGGTTTCGCTCACCAGCCAACGGAGACATCGCCCGCGTCCGCCCAATCTGCCCGTCACTCTGACAAGGCCTGCTGTTTCGCACGTCTCCACGGTCCTTCGCCTGACGGATACGTTTTATTCGCCACGACGCGCGTAAGGATCCGCTCACGAGCAGCATCTTCATACCTCGCCTACCAAGCCGAGACAGCACGACCACCAGCTCGTCAGACCATCTCATCCTTGGACTTTCGTTAAAGCGAATTCTGGGGGGGCCTGTGTGGCGGTACCACTGGTTGTCCCTTACATTGAGACACATAATTCCCTTTAACTTACCTTACTGTATGTTTAACTTACCTTTTGGGGCCGTTGCCCTTTTAACTTACCTGTTGGGGCCATTGCCCCTTTAAGGCGTGCCTTAGCGCGCTGACGTCACGTCACGTACGACGTGATGTGCATGCGCCGGCACAGCCCGGCCTAGCATCTTCGGCCTCAATGGCCAGCCGACAGGAGCGACGCGATCTTCTACTCCTGCAGCAAGCACCGGCACAGCCCGGCCTCCCGACTTCGGCCTCAACGGCCAGCGACGCAGCAACGCGTATCACGTGACGCCCAAAGCGCGGGAACACACAGCAGAGCGTGATGACATCATCACGCTCCCCACAGGACTGCGAACTCAGTCCTCGTGGAGTCCCCGCTGGGACAAGACCTACACCACGGTGCTCCTACAGTCAGCCATCTTACCTGCTGTAATTAGTCTGTTCCTGTAAATAAACAACTTATTTATAGTTCGTCGAAGTCAAACTCTCTTATTTAGTGGCGATCTACACGAACCGCTACAGAGTACTGACTCATTAGCTGAGGGGGGGTTGGCGGTAGGAGGTAATCAGCAGGAGGTTTCCTTTCCCATGCTTGACCTGAAGCCATGAGACTTCATGGGGTCCAGAATCAATGTTGAGGACTCCCAGGGCCACTTCCTCCTGACTATATACCACTGTGCCACCACCTCTGGTGGGTCTCTCCTGTCGGTGGGGCAGGACATACCCAGGGATGGTGATGGAGGAGTTTGGGACATTGGCTGAAAGGTATGATTATGTCAGGCTGTTGCTTGACTAGTCTGTGGGACAGCTCTCCCAATTCTGGCACAAATCCCCAGATGTTATTGAGGAGGACTTTGCAGGGTTGACTGGGCTGGGTGTGCCGTTGTCATGTCTGAAACCAATGCCTAGGTCGATGCCGGGTGGTTCATCCGGTTTTATTCTTATTATTGTTTCTCGTGGCAGTTTGTTACAACTGAGTGACTTGCTGGGCCATTTCAGAGGGCAGTTAAGAGTCAAACACACTGCTGTGGGTCTGGAGTCACATATAAGCCAGACCAGGTAAGAATGGCAGATTTCCTTCCCTTAAGGGCATTAGTGAATTAGATGGGTTTTTACAACAATCTGATCGTTTCATGGTCACCATTACTGACACTCGCGTTTTATTCCAGATTTATTTAATTAACTGAATTTAAATTCCACAGCTGCCATGGTGGGATTTGAACTACACATCTCCGGATCATTAGTCCAGGCCTTTGGATTATTAGTCCAATAACATAACCACTGTGCTACCGTTCCCACTTGAGCCACTTACTATGGAAGAGGAGTTAAGGTGGTTTACCATTGCCTTTCTCACGATTTTTACCTTTGAAGTACTTTCTCTTACGTGGGCTGCAACAAAGCTGAAAGACTTCTGTTTTATGATGGGGACGGGCACCTGCACTCATTGGACGCACGAGCCTCTACTGGACGTCAATCCAGTATTCAGAGCCATTGCTCCGATCTATTACGTTAAAGGTGCTATTTAAATGCACGTTGTTGTTGTTGTCTTTGCTTGCCGGGGCTGTCTGGAGTGAGGCCCAAACCGAATCCTTCTGATTCAGAGGCTGGAATATTACCACTGGGTTAGTGGTCAATGACGTAATAAAACTCACTACGCACTTGGTTTGAGCATAAAGCAAGGCTTTAATCAACTTGTTTCTGAACATGGAAGTATAGTTGTATCCACTAGCTCCTTGTCTTTACAAAATGTCCCTGGCAAGCTGGGGCCAACGCCCGAGTATTTATACTCCTTGGACGGCGCCACCAGCTGGCTGTCCAGTGTTATTTCATAGGTAGTTTCTCGATGATGAGATTTATGACAGTCACTCCATCCGGACGTGAGTACGCCACTGGAAGTCAACCCAGTATTTAAAGACCATTTTCTAGTCTCCACTTGCTGGGGATATCTGGAGTGGGGCTCAAACCCTTCACCTTCTATCTTAGAGACAGCAATGCTGCCACTAAGCAAAAGGCTCACTCCTATGATTGTAGTACTGTTCTTATTTCCTTGGTTTTTCAGGTATGGAACATTGATTTTTTTAATTATATATTCTTAGGGTACAAATTTTCTCTTAACCTGTCGAAGAGAACCCTGACACATATTACACGCTTAATGCTATTTTTAAATGAACAGTGAATAGAGTTTGAGGTCTGCTCACACTGAGAAATCAGCTCAGAACAAATCCTCCTGAGGACCTAAGTAGTGCAATGTATGTGCAGAGTTCTTGTATTGAAAATCATATCCGCCTGGTACATGACCAAAGTTACTAATCAACCTTTTTCACGTGATATCTTTCTGTAGTCAGCTAAATTCAGCTAACTACATAGAAAACGTGTATGCCAAAGGGGATGTCTGAGCTGGTTTGTAAACAAGAGTAAATTAGAGCACAATGTCAATACTGACCAGCAATATGCTGTTTGCCTCCTTCTGTCTGCTCTGTTTTCCTTATCTATGATTATTGCTAAGAATTTGTCATGTGAAGCTATGCAATATAGAAATGCCAAGACTTTAAGGAGAAGCAGTGAACTATTGACATTGAAAGTTTTTTTAAAATTCGTGTATCATATTTCAGAAAATTATGGTGTACAGTATATGTATATATATGTATGAAGCTGAAGTGGAATTGGAACCTGCTCCTCCATCCCTGATTCCAACTCTGCCTTTTCCCTCTCTACCCCAAGCTACTTTAAAAACACCAATCCTTTCAGCACTCCACTGCTTTTAATGTTGTTGCCTTGCCTTTTAGAAGGAAAAATTGGGTTAATGCTACTAGGACGTTGTCTCTAGTATCCTGCACTATGGGAGCGAAATCAGTCTATACAATCGCTCTATATCATAGTTCAGATTCACTTGAGCAATAGAGGTAGGGAGAGCTTTGCCTCAATAACTGCTCATGCCAAGAAGGGAAAAGCAACATTGATTGTAGAAAGAGCTTTTCCTGGACGGGTAGAGATCCGGGAACGATAGCAAAAGTTCTGATGAAAGGTGGCCTTGGTGAGACCACATCTTTAGTATTGTGTGCAGTTTTGGTCGCCTTATCTGCGGAAGGATGTTCTTGCCATGGAAGGAGTTCAGCGAAGATTCACCAGGCTGATACCTGGGATGGCAGGAATGACATATGAGGAGAGATTGGATCGATTGGGCTTGTACTCGCTGAAGTTTAGAAGAATGAGAGGGGATCTCATCAAAGCTTATAAAATTCTAACAGGACTAGATAGACTAGATGCTGGAAGGATGTTCCCGATGGTCCGGGAGTCCAGAACCAGGGGTCACAGTCTAAGGATAAGGGGTAAGCCATTTAGGACAGAAATTAGGAGGAATTTCTTCACCCAGAGAGTGGTGAACCTGTGGAATTCTCTACCACAGAAGGCAGTAGAGGCCAATTCATTAAATATATTCAAGAAGGATTTGGATATATTTCTCAAGGCTAAAGGGATCAAGGGGTAAGGGGAGAAAGCAGGGACCGGGTACTGAATTTGGATGATCAGCCATGATCGCATTGACTGGCGGAGTAGGCTCGAGGGGCCGAATGGCCTACTCCTGCTATCTTCTATGTTTCTATGTTTCTATGTCTCCGACCTGAAACGTTAACTCTGTTTCTCTCTCCACGGATGCTGCCTGGCCTGCTGAGTTTTCCCAGCGTTTTCTGTTATTATTATTAGCGATCCGGGAAGGCGTAGGAAGTGGGCTCTGAGATATGCTTGGAGAGAGAAATTTTATGAACATTGCGCAATAAAAGCAACAGCACAGAATCCCAAAGAATATTGGATTTTGTCATTTTCCTGCCTATAAGAACATTGTTGGTTGGGGGAGCAATATAGGAATCCCCATAGGCAAGCATATGTTGGAGTGGTTCAACTTTAGATATTAAATTTGGGTACTTCAGCTTTTCAGTTTGATTTTGATGTCATCTTCATCCAGCTGTAATGATAGTGTGGATTGGGCCATGACTTATTCACAGTTGTAGCAAAGCTGTTATTTCATTGTATAGCAGGAGTTGTTATTCAAAAGAGTGATCTAAATAAAGTTAATCAGATATTGACTCTGCTGATATTCAGGCGTCCTTGGCAGTCACCTTAAACAGATGTTAGGTCACTTGCATATGCTTATGCCTGTTCAATGGCAATAAAAACCAGGAGAGAGCTATCCCACTGTGTCTTTGAACTGTCTTGATGGAGAGATCTGTATCTGGGGAGCCCTCAGGTTTGGATAAATATAGCAGGGCTATGGGCATACTTATTAGTTTACTTGTTTCAAGTGCTTAGCTCCATATCACAGTGGTGATACGGAGCTCCATAAAGCTGAGCATCCATGTTATCGTCCTCTAAGTCTGAGTTAAAATGGTCTAAGAATTTCAAAATGCCTTGTTATTTTAATCTCAGAAAATGATTTATTTAAAATACTGGTGACTAAAGTCTAGTGAAAGTTAAGTATAGTATTGCTCTTTACCTGCTGTTCTATTTTGCTTCTTTATGAATTTACATCTTATGATAAAAAGAGTTTACAGGTCCAAAATATATGTTCTATCAGCATATTTGTTCTGCTACCTATAGGTGCAATTGAGAGAATATGGTAGACATCCTGTACATCTTTCCAATCTCCAACTAAAGCAAAGAATGACTGTTACTCCTGTGACACACTGACCCATTTACTCAATATGCCAGGTATGCAAATCTCAATTCATAGGAGGCACAGGCCTGCCTATGGAAACAGCTTTCCTCCTGCAAGCATGAATAAAGATTGTTATAAGAACCTTGAATTGTATGATACCACTCAGAATGTTTTGTTTGACTACTTTATACAGAACTGAGCTTCTTAAATTAATTTTCCCACTTTCACTTGAGTTTTTCGTCCTGGTAATCAAGGGCTGAAATTAACTCTAAACACAGACTGACCAAAAATTACTTCTGCAACAACATGTGAAATGTTGTACGTCGTGTGGACTAGCTGACCTCTGTTTTTTGTTATGGTTAGCAAATATTCTGTCTGATAGTCACATAACGGCCCAGAAATTCCGTTCGCAGGCCTCCCGCAGGCGGAGGGCTGTGATCTGGAAAAATCTGCGCCTGGACCGGAGGGATCCCGGGAGGTGCAGAGTTCCGATGCTGGGCCTCTCCAAACTGCCGGTGCGCAGGGCCCACGTATCCCAGAGGCGCAGGTGGTTCACAGCATCCCTGGGATCACGTGGGCCATGGGGAGCCAATCAGAGAAGGGAATCTCCATTCATAGATTTGACAGGAAGACCTGTCAAATAAATGAATAGAGATCACCCCCAAAAACAGAGTAAAACTTTAAATAATTTTTTTTTTAAATCACATTTTTAAAATGACTTTAAATTACATAGATTAATTCTTTTAAATCAAAATTTTATTTTTTGAAAAAAAAATTAAAGTCTTTAACGGGGCTAAAAATAAACTTACCTTTCTTTAAAGTATTTTTAAATGATAAATCAGTAGAAATTTTAAAAAAAACTTTTTTTTACTCTTATCTTGGTAAAAGCAGGCCTTGCATCTGCATTTACCAGGCGCAAGAATTGTAAGTGTTTACTGCGGGCAGAGGGTCTCCAAAAAACAGAACTCTCCACCCGCAGAGGCCCTGCTCCAGGGCAGCCAGAGGATTTGTCAAGAGTTTTCTTGCCAGATCGGAAATGCCGGTTTCCAGCACATGTGCAGTGCATGCCTGTAACCGGCATTTCCAATGTCCCTACGGGTGGGTACACAGCGCGTACACACCTGTAGGGACCGGAATTTCAGCCTCAACATAAAAGTGCTGAAAAAGGTGAAGGAAATTAATAATGTTATGACTTTTCTATTTCTTGAATGCTGACGTAGGTGAGGATAACATATATTTTGGTCAATAATTTATTATAATACCACTGTGGTGATTAGTTTTGCATGTACACTCAGGCTCCCTTTGTGTATTAAATGTTATAATAAAATGAGTTAGATAATCCACTGAGGGCAGTAAGATACACAGGCTAATCCACAATGTATCAGTGTGCACTTGGTATGAAGTTTCCATGATTGCCATCTATACACAGATTCAGTCCACTCTTAATTTTTGGAAGAGTGGTATATGCAGACAGGGGACTGCGGGTAGTGTGTGTATCCAGTTTAGGCCTGTGAGAGTTTAGGACTAAAATATTTGCACTAGATACTTTAAACATATATTTACAAATAGGTTCCTATTCATTGATTTATAAGAAGGTCACTCACGAACACAGATGGGATTTTATTTTGCAGATCTACAATCCAATTTTCAAGTGTATAATTCAAGAATGCTTTCTTATTTGTATAGCAATTTTGCTTCTATGTTCAGGCAGTGGCTGAAATTGCAGCCAGATGGTGCACAGGCAACGCAATAGTTTCGTAATTAGTACCTGGAGTGTACAAGCTAAGAATGGAAATTATGCAACTTCATGCATCAAGCGTGTGCTTGTAACAATGGAAGGAAAAATTGGATCAGATGTTTTGGAAAGTTAGTATAAAGAACTTTGATGAAATCTGCAAGAGCCTCACATAAACATACAATCTGTTTTTAGTTCCAGCATGAGAAAGAAGGTTGAAATGAAAGGAAAAAATAGACAGAAAACTGAACAGGAAAGCCTGAATTGCATTAGTTAATGGTCCCATCCTGTTACAAGGATTGATCATGCAATATGAAACTTGGGTCTTCAACTGGTGATAGTGTCCAGGCTCCTTTAATTTGAGGAACAATTCTGTTATCACCTGGAAGCAAATGCTGTATTGTATCGAATCAACAGAGGATCAATACGTTTAATATAGCATGAAGATTCCCCAGTTATTCAGTAAGACTAAAATATTTCAGAGGAAAAAGAATGCAATCTCGTGGTTGCATGGATCAGTGCATCGACACCCCGAGCTTGATTGGAGCACATGGCTGAAGATGGAATGAGCAATTGTTTTGACAGAAAAATGCTAAGTGTCCTTTTAACCAAAAAATATATGTCTGTAGTTAAAATTATGTGCATCAAGAGGGCAAACAGAAAATATTTTTTTGTTAAAAATGAAAACAAACAAATTTGTTTGGGTGATATCTGAAAATCATAGCTATCCTCATGCAAAGTGAAAGATAACTTCGCTCACACCTAGTATTGTATAACTCTTACAAAGGCTCTTCCACATGTATATTGTGAACTGGATAAGTTGTATATGTCTATAAAGCAGAACAGCAGACATCAGAGAAGAGGACAAATCATGTTGGGGATGGCACAGCTGGTATTTGAAATTAAAACAGAAAATGCTGGAAATACTCAGCAGGTCAGGCAGCACCTGTGGAGAGAGAAACAGAGTTAATGTGGGAATACTTCAGGGGGTCGACGGGTGTGCTTGGTGGTGGGTTGGGTGGGAAAAGAAGTTTTTGACAGCAGGTAGGGAACCCGCTGCCAACCCACCACCACGCTAGTTTCCCAGATGTTGGGTCTGTCATCGCTGAACTGACCCGACACCAAGTGGCGGGGGAGGCAACTTAGATGATTAAGAGGTTGTTAACAGGCACTTAAAAACTATTTTAAGCTCACCTTTAGATTTTAAGAGTTCACCCATGGCCTGCCCACTGCTCGGGGATCATGCCAGGTAAGCAGGTCAGGAATTGTGTCACCATGATATTATTTCTTTACTTGACAGTTGCAAATGTGCTACAAAAGCTCCCATCTCACAACTGTTCACTTTCCAAGTTTAGAAGCTGTTGTTTACTGCATTTGGAAGACAGATTGAGATTTTTGCAGCTTGCAAGAGTTTGGAGCCAACTCTGCATCCAGTGTCACCTCTTTGGAACAACATCTCTCACCATTGACAGATCGCTTCTGTCATGTCAACTTCACCTGCCACCTATTACATCAGCATCAGTGCACTTCAAACTATCTCACCTTGGTCCTCACAATCCCACCATGATCAGCCCCAACACCAGCAGCACCAACACCACCAACCTTCTCCGCAATCAACTGATGCTGCTCAGGACACAGGGCATCAGCACCCAACCACATTGCTGCCTGGGACGCCGGGGATGGCCTCATCATAGCCAGATTAACTTCACTTGATGCTGTAAACCCTGGCTGCCACATGATGCGCTAGGTTGGTACCACCCCACACCAACACCATAAAGCATCCCTACAATGTCCAAGCCATTCCTTTCACACTCATCACCATTGCGGGGGGGGGGGGAACCGTTATGTCTCACCATACACTGCAAGTCACTAAGCCACTTGCAAAGGTGTACACAAATCTGTCCATGAACGTAAAGTGTTGAAAATAAAGATTTCAATGTTTGACAGCACATTAACAGAATCTTCACATGAAAATTGGCTAAAACACCCAAGTGCCCACCCTTCTGTGTTGTTAGTTGGTATGATTGAACTAGGATGAGGGTGAGTGTGAGGGGTGACTAGTGAGATGGGGAAGTGACAATGTAGATAGAGAGGGATGGGTGGAGGTGCAAGGTAAGTTGGTGTGAGCAAGGATGTGCAGGAGTAGGGTAGGGAAGGCAGAGTGATGGGGATGTGATGAGTGGCACAGCAGGATGAGGTTGAGTGTGGCTTTGCAGTAACGTTTCATGATTACTGAGATCATTGAAAGATTTGCGCTACTGCAGCCTGGTCCTCCTAATGACATCTCTGCTTGTGCACTCCTGTGCAATGTGCAACCAGGCTGCGTTGGTGTCCTGGGGAGGTCTCTTCTGTCCATTGGAAGGGAAGGGAAGAGAACGTTCCTGCGTGCTGTGACTCCCTCCATGTGCTTATGCGAGAGCCTTGGTACAGCCGTGCACCTCTGTGCAGTGCTTGTCAGTGTTTGCAGCACCTCAATGCTGTAGAACACTGACAGCATAACTGTCAAAATCAATTTGCACATGGTCCCTTTAAGTGACGTCATCAGACCCGCTTCCTTCAATTTGCCGGGAAATTCACCGGGTAGGCTTAACAAGCCCAATCAGTGTAAGATCACTTTGGACAGTGGGCTGGAGCCAGTAGCGGGGTCACAACCCGATACCGACCCCAGCCGCATCAGACCCGCCGATGTAGGGGAAATCACGGCCAATGTTTCAGGTCAATGACCTTTCATCAAAACTGGAGAAAGTGAAGAGATAGATGGTAACAGGGTTTAAGCAAGTACAGGGGCAGGGAAAGGGGGCGGGGGAGGAAAGAACAAAAGGGTAGGTCTGCGACAGGGTGGAAGGCAGGAGAGATTAAATAACAAAGGGGATGATGGCGCAAGGGAAATGGGAATGGTAATAGGACAAGTAAAGAAACAAAAGACGGGTCTAGAGGAGGTGTAAATGGGAATATCAGAATAATTACCAACAGTTGCTGTCCAACAATTGGGGGCGGAGGTTATGATGTGAAAGTGTTGAACTCAATGGCCAGAATTTTTTTTTCAGTCTTTACAAAGGGTTTGACCCGAAACGTTGACTCGATATTCTCTCCAGGGATGTTGCCTGGCCTGCTGAGTTTTTCCAGCATTTTTTGTTGTTATTAGCCAGAATTTTGCCTACCTGTGCGGGTCCGGTGTGGCCGGTGTCCTTGGCAGGTTGAGACCCTGCTGCTGGCTCCATCCCGCAGTTGAAAATGAACTTACCTTAATGGGGCCTATTAAGCCCACTCAGCGCGTTGCCTGGCCCAATGAAATGGAACGGGTCTGGTGAAGTCATTCACGACACGTTTTCAGCTGGGATCTTTAAAGGGACCCTGGCCACATTACATTTGAAGTTTAATCTAACAAAGTGGGTGTTGAAACTTTACCCTACAATAATATAATAGAAGTTACATATGAGTGACAAAGAAATATTTAATTAATAGTATCATTAAGTAATATGATGCCATCTTCAAATATGATCAGAACATAATTTAAAAAGTACATTAATTGGGAGGTTATTGATGCTTTAATCACAAATCTACAGACTTTTGTAGCAGTAACTGGTACAAATAAAATATGTGTATGTATAGGTAATATATAAAATTAAGCAGATTTTAAATGTAATTGTAAAGGGGTGGATTTACAATCTTATGCAAGTTCAGCAGAAGAGCTGCGGAATCCCTGTCAAACAGTGTAAGTGGTGTTTACAATATATTTCTGGGATTTCTGCAGCTCTTCTGTTGAAGTTGACAATGGATAAGTGAGAGAACCTCCACAGAAATTCACCCCCAAAGTCTTAGACTGAAAAATTAAATTAGTTATATTCAGGGACTGAAAGAAAATTAAACCAGTGGAATGAGTGATGAGAATGAAATTGTTACGGTTAATGACTTGATTTAATGTGTAAATGACAATCACAGTATGGTGTGAGAAAAACCTGACCAGAAACAACACAAAAATGTATTTAAATAGTATATGTTATTTTTATAGTGCAGATCAATTCACTGTAATTACTGTTGAGTTGGAAGGCAACAGCCGAGAATGGCCAATTAAAAATCTATTTCCCTCACCATCCAGGATAGGAGGAGAGCCTTCAGCACTCACATCCCTTCAGGAATTTCTGAATTAACATTTACCAGTAGCTTTTCAAGTAGAACAGAACCTCCATCAATCTGTTAGCTGATGTAATCAAAATGTTTTTATTTTGGTTTGTTTTTCATGCTGTCAAGTAATCAGCTGGAGCAATGGCCACGGAACTCCCACCTCAGGTTGACAGACGTGGTTCCCGATCTGCGTGAATCCCATGGCTATGCAGAGACATTTAAAAAGTAAGTGAAAAAAGGCTCTTAAGTGCCTGTAAATGACCTGATAATCATATCAATTGGGTCCCACGTCACTGCCAGTCGTGTTGGCTCCGCGATGACAGATGCGCCTAGGGGAAAGGCGTGTGTGAGTGAGATGACAGTGGGTTCCCAGCCCGCTGTCAAAAATAACAACTTTCCCACCCGACCCTCCACCGATCTCGCTCGCTACCACCCCGGAGAATTCAGTCCAATGTTTTTTCCGAAAGGCTGTAAAGCACCTAATCATACGATGAGGTCCTGTTCCTCGAGCTTCATTGGAACTGTGTACGAGGCCGAGGTCAGAGAGGTCAGAGTGGGAGTGGAGCAGAGAATTAAAGTGACAGGTGACCGGAAGCTGAGGGTCACACTTGCGGACTGAACGGAGGTGTTCTGCAAAGCAATCACCCAATTTGTGTTTGGTCTCTCCAATGTAGAGGAGACCGCATTGTGAGCAGCGAATATGGTATACTAAATTGAAAGAAGTACAAGTAAATTGCTCGTATTTATTTGTCTGGGACCTCAGATGGTACAGCAGGTATTTAAATGGTGTATATTTCCTGCTCAAATGTCCTGCTTCTGTCTGATACAAATGTAATACATATAACAGTGTAAAATCAAATACAGTGGATTACTTAACATGTGGCTTGCAAATACTCCCTTATATTTGCCTTGACTGAAAGAAGTCTGGCAATTTCTTCCCAATTCAAATAAGACACTTTTAACGTAATTTTACATTTCAGTACTTGTGCCAAACTGTATTACCATTGTCTGTTTGCCCTCTGGCTGTACATATTTTTAACTACAAACATATCATTTTTTAGATTCGGCAATTTGTATTTCTAAAATATTAATGGGTTTTCAGGTGTAGACTGGACTAATTACAACAAAGGTACCTTTACAATTGACTTGAACTTTCACGTTCCTTAACTACTGTGGCTCATCACTCTGATGAGTATGGTAATTGAGTGTACAATGCACTTTAAGCGCATGCTTGTTTGAGAAGAACACAGCAGTGTTACAGGCATTGATGATGGTTTACATGATAATAGATCACAAGCTGCAGTAATGATGTAAAGGAAAGGGCTTCTCTGGTTACCTTAATGGGCATATATCAGTAGAATTTCAAATCTAAAACCGGGAAAATCTTATTATGAATATAATGTTGAAGATAAGATGGAATGTTAGATATGATGAATCATAATAGTCGACATGTTACAAGGCAACAGCCTATTGATTAGTTGGGATGATGTCATAAGAGTTTATCAACATCATCTTAACACTGAGATGTGTCGTTTCCTTGGAACACATTCCAGTGTGTGTTACTCCTGGTAAAATGATCAAACTTAACAATCTCTTACCATTATACTTTTTCTTTCATTTTTAACAGTGGGAAATTGACAATTCCGATCAAATCACACGATTTGACAAGCAGTGATAATTAGGATATACTTGACTGAATGACACAGGCACTGCTATAGCACAATTAATCCTCCACCCACACTAACAAAAAGATTTAATAAGAATATCTAACTATAATAAACACCAGACATTAGGAAATATTACCCTGTAGCAATGCTGAAATAGCATGGCTGCTCTAGAAATGGACTAAATGGAACAATATGAAATTATACATTATTTTTCTCATTTAACAAATGACAAATGTGTATTCCACATGTTTTGTTAGAGAAGTACTGCAGCTGCAGTAATAGCTCAGTTCTTTCTGTCATCCCGCTGTAAAGGTCACCACAATTCATTGTTCGTGAGCCTGTGGCCTTTTTAGTCCTGCTATTTCCACTCCGATCTAAAATCTTGTCACTACCAATCTGCACTAAACCCGACATTTTATTATGGTTGTACCCTGAAGGTTTGCAGGAAGTTCACCACAGCCGTTTATGCCAGAATGGTGGAGTTGCAAAATACAAAGGCTGAAGTGACAGCTGCAGAAGCTATTGATGTTGACAAAGTACTTCCACAACAATTAATTTAATAAGTCACTCAAAAACAAAGTTAAAGTACTACATCATCAAATCAGAAAAAAATACATAGATAATACTCAATGGCAATCAATGAGTCATGAACTATATATAGTAATAGATAATATGTTATATATGTCAATAGATGAGTGTTATATATTGTAATAGATGGCTCCCTCGCCACCGACTCCGTTGGACTCGCTGGCAACTGTCTGTCACCGAAATAGACTGTTCGCAACCTTGGTGTCGTATTTGACCCCGAGATAAGCTTCCGACTACATAGCCACGTCATCACTAAGATCGCTTATTTCCACCTCCATAACATCGCCCAACTCTGCCCCTGCTTCAGCTCATCTGTTGCTGAAGCCCACATCCATGCCTTAGTTACCTCTAGACTTGACTATTCCAATGCACTCCTGGCTGGCCTCCCATGTTCTTCCCTCCGTAAACTTGAGGACATCCAAAACTTTGTTACCCGCGTCCTAACTCACACCAAGTCCCATTCACACAACAACCCTCACCCCTGTGCGCGTTGATATACATTGGCTCCCCTCAATTTTAAAATTCTCATCCTTGTTTTCAAATCCCCCCATGGCCTCACCCCTCCCTATCTCTGTAATCACCTCCAGCCCTGTAACACTACAAGAAGGCAAAGCTGCAGCATTTGCAACCATCTTCAGCCAGAAGTGCCGAGTGGATGATCCATCAAGGCCACCCCCTGAGGTCCCCACCATCACAGAAGCCAGTCTTCAGCCAATTTGATTCACTCCAAGTGATATCAAGAAACAGCTGAGCACACTGGATACAGAAAGGCTATGGGCCCCAATAACATCCCGGCTGTCGTGCTGAAGACTTGTGCTCCAGAACTAGCCGTGCCTCTAGCCAAGATGTTCCAGTACAGCTACAACACTGGCATCTATCCAACAATGTGGAAAACCGCCCAGGTATGCCCTGTCCACAAAAAGCAGGACAAATCCAATTTGGCCAATTACCGCCCCATCAGTCTACTCTCAATCATCAGCAAAATGATGGAAAGTGTCATCGACAGTGCTATCAAGCGGCACTTACTCACTAATAACCTGCTCACTGATGCCCAGTTTGGGTTCTGTCAGGGCCACTCGGCTCCAGGCCACATTACAGCCTTGGTCCAAACATGGACAAAGGAGCTGAATTCCAGAGGTGAAGTGAGAGTGACTACCCTTGACATCAAGGCAGCATTTGACCGAGTGTGGCATCAAGGAGCCATAGTAAACCTGAAGTCAATGGGAATCGGGGTGAAAACTCTTCACTGGCTGGAGTCATACCTAGCACAAAGGAAGATGGTTGTGGTGGTTGGAGGTCAATCATGACAGCCCCTGGACATCGCTGCAGGAGTTCCTCAGGGCAGTGTCCTCGGCTCAACCATCATCAGCTGCTTCATCAATGACCTTCCCTCCATCATAACATCAAAAATGGAGATGTTCGCTGATGACTGCACTGTGTTCAGTGCCATTCGCAACTCCTCAGATAATGAAGCAGTCCATGCCCGCATGCAACAAGACCTGGACGACATTCAGGCTTGGGCTGATAAGTGGCAGGTAACATTCACGCCACACAAGTGCCAGGCAATATTTATCTTCAACAAGCGAGAGTCTAACCACCGCCCCTTGACATTCAACGGCATTACCATCGCCGAATACCCCACCATCAGCATCTTGGAGGGTCACCATTGACCAGAAACTTAACTGGGCCAGCCACATTAATACTGTGGCAATAAGAGCAGGTCAGAGGCTAGGTATTCTGCGGTGAGTGTCTCACCTCCTCACTCCCCAAAGCCTTTCCACCATCTACAAGGCACAAGTCAGAAGTGTGATGGCATACTCTCCACTTGCCTGGATGAGTGCAGCTCCAACAACACTCAAGAAACTCGACACCATCCAGGACAAAGCAGCCCGCTTGATTGGCACCCCATCCACCACCTTAAACATTCACTCCCTCCACCACCGGCATACCGTGGCTGCTGTGTGTACCATCTACAAGATGCACTGCAGCAACTCACCAAGGCTCCTTCGGCAGCATCTCCCAAACACGCGACCTCTACCACCTAGAAGGATAAGGGTAGCAGACGCATGGGAACACCATCAAGTTCCCCTCCAAGTTACACACCTACCTGACTTGGAAATATATCACCGATCCTTCATCGTCGCTGGGTCAAAGTCCTGGAGCTCCCTACCTAAAAGCACTATGGGTGTACCTTCACCACAAGGACTGCAGTGGTTTAAGAAGGCGGCTCACCACCACCTTCTCAAGGGCAATTAGGGATGGGCAATAAATGCTGGCCTTGCCAGCGACGCCCACATCCCAGGAACAAATTTTAAAAAATATCTGCGCTCCTCCAATTCTGGCCTCTTGAGCATCCCCAATTTGAATCACTCCACTATTGGAGGCCGTGCCTTCAACTGCCAAGGCCCTAAACTCTGGAATTCCCTCCCTAAATCTCTCCGCCTCTCTACCTCTCTTTCCTCCTTAAGAGGCTCTTTAAACCAAGCCTTTGGTTATCTGCCCTAATTATCCCCTTATGTGGCTTGCTGTCAAATTTTATTAGCTAATCCTCCTGTGAAGCATCTTGGGAAGCTTTACTACGTTAAAGGCGCTATATAAATACAAGTTTTTGTTGTTGTAATAGATGAGTGTTAAATGTGGTGATAGATGAGTGTTAAATGCCTAGGCCCCAAAGTTTCGTGGGTCATGAGTCTGTGATTGTGTCATGCCCACCATTGGCATCCAGTGCTGACTCCACCAAGGTAGGGTAGGAGAGCACATTATTACCATGGTGCCGACAATCACAAACACCAGTCTGGGTGCATCCCTGGTGCCCACTGTGATTGGAGAAGTTATGGTTTACTTGTTGGTGATTAGCAAAGAGAACAAAGAGAATTGTTTATCAAGGATGTTGAGAAAGGATCCCAGTTTGTTTTTAGTAATTCAAAAATAGCTAAAAATATTTGAATTATTGAGGACGATTTGGAACATACGCCCATAATAAGCATGAAGTTGGCAGAGCGACTGTGCCAACTGCCCGAAGCTAGCGTCGGGAGGCTTGAACTATTTTCATGGGCTGGTGAGCTGCAGGCACCAAATGGCTGCTCCACAGCAACTTGCCAGTTGTGGGAGGGCGAGAAATCAGCCGACTTCTGGGCCTTGGGTATGAGAGCCAATCCTGGAGGGGCAGAGCATGGGCCAGCCATGGGCCGCAGTAGTTTTCTGGAGCTAGGAGGAGCACCTCTGCTTTTCCTGGCCCCACAAAAGTAAAAGATATAGAGGTTTTCGATTGTCCTGTGAAGTGGCCACTAGTGTTCCTTTTAAGATTAGGCATGCTCCCCCCATTTGCCTTCAGGGTCCTCAACAACATAATATCCTAATTTTCATAATTAAACAAACTGCTGCTGAAACAGGCAGGAGTGTTATGCGCCTATTGAAAACTGCATTAGGCGGGCCTTGGGCGTCCAAGGAGTGGGCAAGGTTTCCTCCCTGCCAGCTGCCCATATTATGTATCTCCTGTCAGTCATGGCAAAATATGCCTTCATTTCAATTGAAAAATCAGTTAAAAAATCTTTTTCTTCTAAACCATTTTAAGCAATTTTTATGATATAATAACTTGGAAAGTACATAAATAATTAGTTTTTGAGGTAATTTTTGTTTGTTTGTGCAAATGTACACTTTAAAAACTGAATAAATCAGAAAACTCAATAATGGTGCATGAATATTTTGGTGGTAAAATTGGTCCTTGGCGGTAGCCCGAAACAGGCGATAGCGAATTGGCTTGAAGTCAATGGAAAGGAAAATCAGCACATTGTAATGCTGATTTGCTATCACCCGTTCTGAAGACCAATTTAGCCCTTTTAAGTCAGGAACATAAAGACAAGAAACGATTCGTGATAGAGAAAGTGGTGATGGGGGGAAGGTCTAAGGGTGCAGAAGGGGTTGTGGACTGGTTAGGAGAGGAGATTGACTGGAAGGAATGCGCCGAGAGTGTGGTGCCTGATGATTTGAAAAGGGCCAAAGGCAGTTCAGGTCCCATTCTCTTTGGCTACTCTTCTCCATAAGGTTGCAGGAGCCTGCAGTCCTTAGTACTGCCGTATCCCAGCAACTCCCTCAATACTACCATTCTCTGCTCCCTTGTGCTCTGAAGCCCCCTACCCAATCCCACTGGACCCCAGAACCTATCTCCCCCCACTCCCAGATCCTGGGATCCTTTCTAATTGTTCACTATCCCCTAAGCCATATTCCCAGTGCTCCCTGATCCCAAGATTGTCTTCAGCTCCCATATCTGGAGACCTCGCTCCCCAATTCCCGGACCCCTCACCCAGTGAACCCAGATCCCGACCCAGCTTTACAAAACAACCCACTGCAATGTATCTGGATCACAGGAACCCCCTCCCAAGGCTCCGAGACTTGGAACTCCTTTAAAATACTGCTAGGCACTGAGACTCCATTTCAATACTGCCAGATCCCAGCTCTGAATCCTTGGGCCTCCTAATGGTGATAAATCAGCATCCTTGGTAATATTACTTGGCATAGCACCCTGTCTTATAAACCTTTGACTCACCATGAACAACACCATAGAAGATCTGCTAGTAACCCATGAAGTATATATGGGTCTTCTACTTGGGTGTTTGGACAACCCCTAAGTCATTTGCATATATCACAGTGAGGGTCAGTGGAGTAGTAACTGTGAATTTCCTGGGTGTGCACTGCTAATGCACCCTGGGACCTTTGAGGTGTAGCAACTGCCAGGAACATGTGATCAAGGTGGAAGTGAGAAGTTTTTGAGCTGGAGAGTTTAAACACAGATTCCTACAGCTTGGAAACCTGTTTGTTCCCAGTTTGCTGCTGAACAGAGACAGGCTAAACAGTGTTGCTAACGACTATACAGAAGTTTCCTTGTAGTCCATCTGATTTTACCCACTTTACATGGGTTTTAACCCAACGATTGTGCAAATGAGCCGATTGCAGAAACTCGCGTGTAACCCGCTCTACAGGCCACTGGCGGGTGCAACCATTTTCTTAAAGGTGCAACAGACGTGTAACTCACTATGAGGAAATTCACCCGGCTTGGTTTTTGTAAATAGCTTCCTGGTGCATGCAGGAGTATGTGACATCATAATTGCCAATCATGGCAAAATATATAGATCGTGATATGTATGATACAATTTTTATATATGACACACATGAAATAAATCTTACCAACTTAATGCTCACATCTATGGTGTTAACATTACAAATTACTCACTACAGATTTATCTCACTGTGAATCAGACACATTACAAGTTGATCCAGGCAAATTCTTCACTGTGGCAAAAAGTTCAAACACCACCAGACACAAGTTTAAAAATTGAAAACTAGAAGTAATCAGGAAAGTCAGTCAGAACATTTTTTTATCTCTAAGGGAAAGAGGTTTGTAGAATCAGTTACTAGGGAAGGCCAACAAGTGAACAGTGTAATTGAGTTGAAGAAGTAACTTAATGCGCTTCAGGAGAAGAAATGGATTTATTGTCACGGTGAGCTGGTGGGTGGGTGAGATTGAGATCAATCAAAATAAGGATAGGCTTGAGGACCAAATAGGATTTTTCTGCTCCTACATATTCTTATATTCAGATGCCAATATATTTCACACATTGATGACTCTTTACAGGATTAACAGAACACTAAACCCTCTCTGCATGTTGATGCTTCCTGGTGAGAATTACATAACAGATGTGAAGCATAAGTTCAGACTGGCGACTGCATATAAATGGAAACCATTTGATACACTCTAAATTCAATGATGAATAGATTTTCCACCTCCTCATTCCAGTGAAGTACCTGACCTGCTGCAATGGATGGAAAATTATGAGGTTCTGATCCATGCACATAGTGAACCAGGTACCATGGTATAAGCAAGCTTTCAGAATGTCTACCCTAATATTCCCTCAATGCAATTGTATGCTTTGATCTACTTCTGTCAGCTAGTTTGATGATGATGTAAACTGATTGCTGTAAACAGTCTCACTGCAGTCAGAATATTTACTTGAACACTGGCTTAATTGATGCTTCCTCTCTTAAAGGATATACAATAGATGTTGAAACTGCTCTTTAATAGTTCTGAGGTGAATAAGGTGCTAATATTTGAACATTTCTAATGTTTTCATAGAATCATACAGCCCATTGTGCCTCTTTAAACGAGCTATCCACTTAGTCCCACTCTCTTGCTCTTTTCCCACAGCCCTGCAAATGTTTCCTTTACAAGTATTTATCCAATGCCCTTTTAAACGTTACTATTGAATCTGTTTCCATTTCCCTTACAGGTAGTGCATTCCAGATCATAACAATTCACTGTATAAAATAAATTCTCTACATCTCCCCTCTGGTTCCTTTGGCAATTATTTTAAATCTGTGTCCTCTGGTTGCCAACCCCCCTGTCAGTGGAAATAGTTTCTCCTTATTTACTCCAGCAAATTTTGAACACCTCAATTAACTCTCCCCTTAACCTTCTCTGGTCTAAGGAGAACAATCCCAGCTTCTCCAGTCTCTCCACATAACTGAAGTTCCTCATCCCTGATATAATTCTAGTAAATCTTCTCTGCAGCTCTCCAAGCCCTTGACATCCGGCCTAAAGTGCAGTACCCAGAATTGGACACAATACTCCAGCAGAGGCCTAATCAGTGAGAGCCATGGCTCAGTGGGTAGCAGTCTCGCCTCTGAGTCATAAGGTTGTGTGGTTCATAGCCCCACTCCAAGAGACTTGAGCACATAATCTGGGCTGATACTCCAGTGCAGCACTGAGGGAGTACTGCACTGTCGGAGGTGCTGTCTTTCAGAGACATTAAACTGAGACCACATATGCCCTCTCAGGTGGATGTAAAAGATCCCATGCCAATATTTTGAAGAAAGGTAAGGGAGTTCTCCCCACTGTCCTGACCAATATTTATCCCTCAACCAACACTAAAAACAAATTGCCTGGCAATTGCTGTTTGTGGGAGCTTGCTGTGCACAAATTGGCTGCTGCATTTCCTACATTATAACAGTGACTACACTTCAAAATTACTTAATGGGCTGTAAAGCACAATGAGGGATATCATGAGGTCGTGAAAGGCACTATATAAATACAAGTCTTTCTTTATAACTTTATAACTTCCTTGCTTTTGTACTTTATGCTTCTAGTTATAAAGCCAAGGATTCCGTACGCTTTTTCAACAGCCTTATCAACTTGTCTTACCACCTTCGAAGATTTCATCTACTAGCATATCTCGCATGGCGAGTCAGTGATTATGCTAATGCAAGGGATGGGAGTTCAGTGAAAGAATGTGGAAATCATTTATAAGAGATGACCTCAGAGACAGTGAAGTAGCTGTTTTTGATTGGTTCTCAGAAAATAAATAAATTAATAATACTGTCCTTACTCATTGGAGATATATAGATAAATAAATACCATAGTTTTGTAAATAAATCTCTGCATGCATTATGGATAAAACAGTTCTTTCCTTTTATTATCCTTCTGTTTAGGGTGTAGGTGTAACAGGGAATGCTAAGAAATATGTAAAACTTAAGAAAATATTAAACTTATTTAAATATCACCATTACCAAATATCTTTGGAAAAATTCTTAGTGTTACCAAAATATTCTACTTAAGTATATATGTTTAACTTAGGAATCTTATTCAGAACCTCCCTGCAGATTGGAATAATGACACAGTCCTTGTTGGACTTGTTACAACATATAAAAATTGCCCGAATCCTTTCCCACTTCATGTATTTTTTCTCAGTTGTATCTCTGGTTCCTTATTGTAATTGCTGACTGCATTTGTGGGGGAACAGTTGGAATATAGTAGGCGCTGTTTTTACTTTCAAAATTACCTCTGAAAATTGTTCATGTTTCATCTTATTTTTGATGGCTTGAAAAAAGAAAGTAATAAAATTGTATTGCCTTAACTGCTTCTTATAATAGATTCCCTTAGGAGTTCTGTTCTGCGGTAATTTCACGTTGAAACATAGAGTGCAAGAGGGGATGGAGCTCACACATAGTTTGTGAGGGACAAGCCTTGCTGTCAATTAATTTTAAAATTCTGTGGGTTGTAAACATAAATACATGTTGTGAGGTATATCTAGTTATGTTTATGTTAATGTATTACAAGCCAAATGTATGTTGAATGTTTAAATGTCTTAATCTAAACATACACTCTTGGGAGCCGCAAGCCTACATTTCGTTGTACTGCACTTGTGCACTAACAATGACAATAAAGTTGATTATGATTATAATTATGATTAATTTGGTGGCACTCTCCAGTTGAGAGTGAAGACTCCGGGGACCTCCATGAACTCTGAATTGAGGCTTCGCCCAGAGGCACAGGTCACCAATGGAAAACATTGTTACAAATATTTTAAACACTGAAAGTCCTGTGGTTAATTTCAATAATTTAATTGTAAATTTTTAACATTTTTATAGCTTTGTTGTGCTACAAACAATAGTTATAGTATTAAGTCCTCAGCTTAGTGGAGAATCCAAGGTGGCAGCCAAAAGGACTTTCAAAAATATAATTGGAACCATCTGAGTCATTCGTTAAATTTTGTTACTGGGAATTGTTGCTTACAGTTCCCGTTTGATACATAGGCCTAGAAATTCAATTGCACTGCGCCGTTTTTCAGGTGTGAAACAGGCTCTGTTGGATCCAAAATGGCAGGCAGCCTGCGTGTGCTTTTTTTTAATTGGATTTATTCAACATTAAACATATTTACAATATCATGATCATTCCTTTGTACCATACAATCATTCCTTTACCAGTTTTTACCTACAGAAATTAAAGTCACCATTAAAGACAGTAACAACATCGTCATTATTCTGTTATACTGTACAGTCTTTCCTTTACCATTTATTAGCGTCAGAAATTAAAGTTCAATTTGTCACCCATGAAATATATTAATCTATTGAATTTCAAAATCTGGTCAGAAAATGCCATCCTTGAATTCTTTTCTGAATAATAAATCCACAAAGCTTTATAATGCTCTTTCAGTCTATATTTGACATACTCTTTTAGGTTTCTTCTTTGTTTTATTTGTTCATGGGATGTGGGTGTTGCTGGCAAGGCCAGCATTTATTGCCCATCCCTAATTGCCCTTGAGAAGGTGGTGCAGTCCATGTGGTGAAGGAGCTCCCACAGTGCTGTTAGGTAGGGAGTTCCATAATTTTGACCCAGTGACGACGAAGGATCGGCGATATACTTCCAAGCCAGGATGGTGTGTGACTTGGAGGGTAACTTGGAGGTGGTGGTATTCCCATGCGTCTGCTGCCCTTATCCTTCTAGGTGGTAGAGGTCATGGGTTTGGGAGGTGCTGCCGAAGGAGCTTTGACGAGTTGCTGCAGTGCATCTTGGAGATGGTACACACTGCAGCCACGATATGCCGGTGGTGGAGGGAGTGAATGTTTAAGGTGGTGGATGGGGTGCCAAACAAGCGGGCTGCTTTGTCCTGGATGGTGTCGAGCTTCTTGAGTGTTGTTGGAGCGGCACTCATCAAGGCAAGTGGAGAGTATTCCATCACACTCCTGACTTGTGGCTTGTAGATGGTGGAAAGGCTTTGGGGAGTGAGGAGGTGAGACACTCGCCGCAGAATACCCAGCCTCTGACCTGCTCTTATTGCCACGGTATTTATGTGGCTGGTCCAGTTAAGCTTCTGGTCAATGGTGACCCTCCAAGGTGCTGATGGTGGGGTATTTGGCGATGGTAATGCTGTTGAATGTCAAGGGGCAGTGGTTAGACTCTCGCTTGTTGAAGATAAATATTGCTTGGCACTTGCGTGGTGTGAATGTTACCTGCCAATTATCAGCCCAAGCCCGAATGTCGTCCAGGTCTTGTTGCATGCGGGCGTGGACTGCTTCATTTTCTGAGGAGTTGCGAATGGCACTGAACACTGTGCAGTCATCAGCGAACATCCCCATTTTTGACCTTATGATGGAGGGAAGTTCATTGATGAAGCAGCTGAAGATGGTTGGGCCTAGGACACTGCCATGAGGAACTCCTGCAGCGATGTCCTGGGGCAGTGATGATTGACCTCCAACCACCACAACCATCTTCCTTTGTGTTAGGTATGACTTTAGCCAGTAGAGAGTTTTCACCCCGATTCCCATTGACTTGAATTTACTAGGGCTCCTTGATGCCACACTCGGTCAAATGCTGCCTTGATGTCAAGGGCAGTCACTCTCACCTCAGCTCTGGAATTCAGCTCCTTTGTCCATGTTTGGAACAAGGCTGTAATGAGGTCTGGAGCCGAGTGGCCCTGACAGAACCCAAACTGGGCAGCAGTGAGCAGGTTATTGGTGAGTAATTGCTGCTTGATAGTACTGTCGACGACACCTTCCATCACTTTGCTGATGATTGAGAGTAGACTGATGGGGCGGTAATTGGACAAATTGGAGTTGTCCTGCTTTTTGTGGACAGGACACACCTGGTCACCTGGCTTGATGGTAATGGTAGAGTGAGGGATATGCCAGGCAATGAGGTTACAGATTGTGGTGGAATACTATCCTGCTGCTGCTAATGGCCCATAGTGCCTCAATTATATATATATATGTATATATTATTTCTTCTAAGGATTTCATGATTGTTGCCAATTGGCCCAATTGGCATAACAAAATGTCTTACTTATAGTGGAATCTATGTGCAATGAAACGATTAAGATTTGCAAAGCTGATTATGCAATCCAGGCAAAACCTGAGCGAAGAATGCCGAGCTGCTAGTGCAAACATGTCCAACTGCAAAATCAGCTGAGTGCCCGCGAGTTTCTGGGTCGGGCTCATTTGCATAATTATTTATGGCTTAGCTTTGATCTTGAGCAGGAAGTGAGCCCAATGGTCCACAAGACTGTACTTCCAATAAAATTGAAAGGTATGTGGTCACTTGAGTGCAGCTCGCCAAATGGATGGTTGGGAGTGGGGGCGGCGGGGGAAAGAGATGAAAATTCTCAGAACATTTTGATGCTGAGGCAGGCTTCGCCAACACTGGAGTGGAAGAGGTGAACCGCTGCAGTCCGTACAGTGAGATTTTCGGAGCGGTTTGTTACAACTGAGTAGCTTGCTAGGCCATTTCCAAGGACAGTTAAGAGTTGACCACATTGCTGTGGGTGTGGAGTCACATATAGGCCAGACCGGGTAAGGACGGCAGATTTCCTTCCCTAAAGGACATTAGTGAACCAAATGGGTTTTTATGACAATCCAGTAGTTTCATGGTCACCATTACTGATACTAGATTTTTATTCCAGACTTATTTAGTTAACTGAATTTAAATTCCCCAGCTGCCATTGTGGGATTTGAACTCATGTCTCTGGATCATTATTCCAGGCCTCTGGATTTCTAGCCCAGTAATGTAACCACTATGCTACCATAATCAGTGCAATCTGGGTGGAATCAGCTGAATCAGTGTAAAAGATTTGGGAATTTTTACAAAAAGTGAGTTACGTCCAAAATTTTTACTCATTTTTACAGCGATCTTTTACGCTAATTTAAGATTCAATTCACCTGAATCAGGCCATGTCCACAAAACTGGCCACATCCCTAGGTCGAATTTGCGAGATTCTGCCAATTGTGCTGGTTCGGGAAGGTTGTTCGAACTGCGCTCATTTTCTTAGGTGCATAGGCACTAATAGGCGCGTTTTAAAAGTTTTTTCATATCAAAAAATATTTAATTTACTAAGAAACTGACCAGTGTACGCCAATGAAACTATTAAATGGTTCAGTACAGTATTTAAGTCATTTTCTTTAATGTTAAATCTGGTTACTCACAGGTGGCGGGCTGAACACCCTTATTAAAATGCTTATTTTTGTTAATAAACCCATTTTCAGCTACATTAATAAAACTGCATCAGGTTACGACTCCTAAATACATCAAGGAATACTTTTTAATGGAAAGAAAAGAAAGAAAAGAAACAACTACGTTAATTATGCTGCCTGATTGCGCTGGCTCATTGAAGATTTTACGTTTGTGATTGTGCAAATGACTTTTAGTGGAAACTTGAACCATAATCTAACCAACGCAATTTCAAGAACAGAGTGGGCGCAATTTCTCGCTTGCGGCCAAAGTAGAAACTCTACTCCAGTACTGTTTCTCACATTCAGGGCTAATCAATGCTTTCACAGGCAATCCCACACCTCCTAAGCACTGAACCATGAACTTATAAAAAAAGAATTTGCATTTACATAGAGACTTTCACAACCTCCGGGCATCCGAAAGCACTTCACAGCAAGTGGATTGCTTTTGAAGTGTAGTCACTGTTGTAATGTAGGAAAACATACATTAAACCTAACATTATATGCAAACTAACCTGGGCAATAGCATGCCTGAGGTTAACAATAAATGTCTTACATTGCTGATAAATTCACTGAATTAAGCACGAGCTCCCTTGCACTTTCTGTTTCTCCATTGGTGAAGTTGAAATAGTTAAGGAGGAAGATGAAGTAAACTTAAAAGTGTTCATTTTAACTCACTCAGCACTCACAGAGGGAAGTTTTAGTAAGCCTACTGCCCCATTTATGTTCAAAAACTGTGCAGCGGGCAAACAACATTTTTAAAAATGAGTCCCAACCACTGATCACCCAAGGCTCGCTCGCTCAAGCCTTGTTTAAATACGTTAGTCATGGTCTGACGGCCATGGTAGGACCTCAACACAATTTTCGTGGACCAATGGGTGGGACATCACCACACACGCCCTGCCCATTGCTCCCTGGCATGGAATGGTCTAATCTGCGGTCCTTAAAAGAGCAGCATGCACTCCTGCTCCCCCTAGCCCCACAAAAATACTCCAGCCTGTTGCTGGTCCCTCCACAGTTCACCTCCCCCAAGAAATACTCCATCCCCAAGCCCCCCTCGCCGAGGTCTGCACTGTCGGTCAGCTCAACGTAGGACCCTGTCAATTTTTCACTCTCCCTGACCAGTGAGCAGCCTCAGAGCTCTCGTTTAGCGTTTTCAGGTCACTGGCCACATGCTAAAAAGGCCCAAACGCAAAGACAGTTTAGGAACATAGCAACAGGTGTAGGCCATTCAGCCTCTCGAGTGTGTTCCTCAATTCAATGAGATCATGGCTGATGTGCACCTGAACTCTATTCATCTGCCTTGGCTCCATATTTTGGTTCGGGCCTCATGCTGCTGCAATTGGGCGGGTGGAGTGATCGCAACACCAGTTGGCCGCCCAATTACCACAGCCAGCCAAAATTAGTGCCAAAGTGTCCAACCGATGCAGAGCACCAATCAACAAAGCCAACAAAATGCTGAACTCCACAGCCATAGCCAAAACAGCACAAGTCAGGTGAAGTCACCATTAAGCTGTATTGTGCTCTAGTCATATCATGCAGTTCTGATCAATGAAACACAAGAAATACATTCAAATGCAGAAGACAACACAGGGAAGAGCCACAAGGCTACAGTCAGAGGTTTGAACTATGAAGAAAGACTAAAGAAAATTGCGCTCTATAACCTTGAAAGGAGGTGTCTGAGAGGAGACTTTAAAGAATGAATATAAGATAATAAATGGTATGAAAAAGGTAAATTAAGTTGTAAAAATAGGACACGAGGACACAGAATCAAACTAGTAAAAGGAAAGTTAGGACTGATATCAGGAAGTTATTCTTTATACAGAGTGATCAATATATGACATGGACTTCTGGAGCCGTGGAGATGAAAACCCTGGAATCATTTGAATTACAATTGGTTGCTGAAATGGTAGGATTTTAGGGTCTTTCTGGAAGGGTAAACTAAGATAGGCCGAATAGATTTAATCATCCATTACTATTCCGTGACTCTCTTTAAGGAGCAAGTAACATTCTGACAGGCCATGTATTTCAGGTTATTAACAATGAATCACCTTTATGATGAAGTACAAAATTAGCAGAAGCAATCGTCAAATGTAAAAAGATACTTCACAGTAGTTCACTTACAAAGCGGAAAGACGGCCTAGCCAACGGCCAGCCCGTCCAGGAGTGGTAGCAGGGAGACTTGGCTGATTTTAATGGACGGGCCCCATTAGCATGTCACATGCTGAATTCCTGGCCAAAATGGCCTGTAAATCGGCAGGAAGAGGCCACCCAGCAGTTACAATTGGGAGAGATGGTAGCTGGTACCAGGTTAAGGCCCAAGGTTTCCTTGTGGAGCCTGAAGGAACACTCCTCCTCCTCCTGGCCCAAAAGGAAACCTGACATTTTTTAAAAATTTACATTTGCCTAGGCCTCTTCCAGCCCTTTTTGCATAGCGTGACTACTTTTTCCTGGCAGGGTAGCCACCACTGCACCCCTACTCAGGCCTCAGGTATATCTAACAGATTGGGCCCCAGCCATGTCATTGCAGCCTGATCTGCATATTTAAAGAAGGACCACGCCAGCTTCGTGTGGCTCTTCTTGCTGCCTGCAATTTCAAATTGCAGTAGGCCAGACCTGGAAGGCAACAGAGTGAATTACGCTCCCATTCCATATATTTGCCCTCCCGCCCTGCCTGATTTCCACCAGGCAGGAAAAATTAAAATCAACCCCTAAGAGTTTTACTTGCAGAAGAGCGCACACCCCCCGCCCACCTCCCGCTCAATGTGATAATCGCAGCTAATTAGCCTTGTCTCCTGCAGCCAGGGAAACAGTGTTATGTGATTATGTTATCTATGTTGTGGAATTTTTCAATTAACCCTCATTAAGTTATCCAACTCTACAGAGCTGGATTGCTGCTTTGCCCAAAGGCCAAGCAGAAACATTTGGTACTGCAACTAGTTCACTGAATTAAAACAACCCTCACATTCTCCTAGCCATCCGATGATAGAAAAGTAAATACACTATCAGGCCATGTGGCTTAGTAAATAGTAGCAGAATATTAAGAGAGTAGATTTTGGATTACAGTATATTTAAGTTATACCTCATAGAATAAGCAAAAATAATAAAAGAAATAATACTTTGCTAACTCGCATAGTACATCCAAACCTGCACCAGTGTCCAAAACATAAAATTTATATATATGGTGTGTAAACCAACATGGAGTTCCCAGCCTCAATCTCAATGGGCTGAGAAGAACTTAAGAGATCTAACAAGCTTCAAAAACAATCCCTTTGCACACTGACTCGCTGCATGCCTTCAAAAGGGAGCTGGACTGATTCTAGGCTGGGCAGAGATCGCATCTTATAAATGGTAAGTGATTTAACAGTTAACATAAACATGGTCAACATGATCTCCTGGAGTGGTTTCGATTACTTGAGAGGGTCAGAGAGGAATTTTTCAGATTTGTCTTCCCTTTTTGACTCTGGGATTATTATTCTGCGTTTTGTTTGCCTCTCCAAAGACATTACATGGCTTCTGGGGGGTACGAGGTGTAGAGTCGTGATACTCCAAGCATCAGGAACATTGGACAGGCTTGATGGAGCAGCTAGTCCTTTCAGGCGGAATCTAACCAAGTTCGAGGCGGGAGACTGCTGGTTTTCGGTTTCCATTCCCGCCCCCAGCGATGTCTGACGAGCTGACGCTATTTTCCCCTGAAATAACAACAGAAAATACTGGAAAAACTCAGCAGGTCAGGCAACATCCGTGGAGAGAAATTTGAGTTGATGTTTTGGGTCGAGACCCTTCTTCAAAACTGGAAAGAAAATAAAATAGATCGAAGGCAAGACTGCGATTGAACAAAAGAAGTAAAAGAGACAATAAAAGGTATTCGAAGCCTGACGAGATGGTAATAGGCCCGTGGAAACAAAAGGCAGCTGAGATTAGGTGTGAAGTGTACTGGCAGGTAAGAGACAGCTGCCAGGTGTGAGAGAGAAACAAAAGGAAAGGGGGGTGGGGGGGAAGGAGGACCAAAAACAAAGGGGTGGAAAAAATTATAAGTAAAAAATAATAGGGGCCGAGGTTATGATCTGAAATTGTTGAACTCGATATTGAGTCCAGAAGGCTGCAAAGTGCCTAATCGGAAGATGAGTTGCTGTTCCTCGAGTTTACGTTGAGCTTCCGTGGAACAATACAAGAGGCCAAGGACGGTGAGGTCCGAGTGGGAATGGAGTGGTGAATTAAAATGGCAGGCGACCGGAAGCTCGGGGTCACCCTTACGGACTGAACGGAGGTGTTCCGCAAAGCGGTCACCCAATTTCCACCCTTCCCTCACCTTCACATGGTCCATCTCAGACTCGTCCCTTCCCTTCCTCGACTTCTCCGTCCCCATCTCTGGGGATAGGTTATCGACCAATATTCACTACAAGCCCACTGACTCCCACAGCTACCTGGACTACCCTTCCTCCCACTCCGCCTCCTGTAAGGACTCTATTCCATTCTCCCAGTTTCTCTGTCTCCGCCGTATCATGAGCAGCGAATACAGTATACTAGATTGCAAGAAGTACAAGTAAATCGCTGTTTCACCAGGAAGGGGTGTTTGGGGCCCTGGACAGTGGGAAGGGGGGAGGTATAGGGGCAGGTGTTACATCTCCTGCGCTTGCACGGGAAGGTGCCAGGCAAAGGGGAAGGGCTGTTTGGGGTGATAGAGGAGTGGACTAGGGTGTCTCAGAGGGAGCGGTCCCTACGGAATGCTGAAAGGGGAGGGGAGGGGAAGATGTGTTTGGTGGTGGGATCACTTTGGAGGTAACGGAAATGGCGGAGATTGATCCGTTGAATGTGGAGGCTGGTGGGGTGAAAGGTGAGGACAAGGGGAACCCTATCGTGGTTCCGGGAGGGTGGGGCAGGGGTGAGGGCAGAAGTGCATGAGATAGAACGGACACGGTCGAGGGCCGTGTTGACCACGGTAGAGGGGAATCCTCGGTTGCGGAAAAAGGAAGACATGTCGGAAGCACTGGTGTGGAATGTGGCATCGTCGGAGCAGATACGGCAGAGACGGAGAAACTGGGAGAATGGAATAGAGTCCTTACAGGAGGCGGAGTGGGAGGAAGTGTAGTCCAGGTAGCTGTGGGAGTCAGTGGGCTTGTAGTGAATATTGGCCGATAACCTATCCCCAGAGATGGAGACGGAGAAGTCGAGGAAGGGAAGGGACGAGTCTGAGATGGACCATGTGAAGGTGAGGGAAGGGTGGAAATTGGAGGCAAAGTGAATGAAATTGTCTAGTTCGGGGCGAGAGCAGGAAACGGCACCAATACAGCCTGCGGGCTTGCCGGCCAATTAAGGGAAAGCCATTGTCAGATGACGTCAGTTGATGACGCTTCATCTGCCGGTTTTCTTAAAGGCATATGCACCACACTTGTTTGACAGATGATTTGACAGTGTTTGACAGCATTGAGGTGCTGTCAAACACTGACAATCACTGTCCAAAGGTGAGCCCTAGCACCCAGGCTCTCCAATTACACCCTCCTTAGGATAAAACAGATGGCAGCTGCAGCTGAGATTGCAGAAGCTATCTTTCATTTCTCCCGATGAGATCAGGCTACACAAACACTTCACAGCTTGTCACCTGCAGAAACATCTAACCACATTAAAAATTACTTTCACAACATTTTCTCACCTCTGATACTCACCAGTGTCCCATTGAATCCTTTAAACCACTTCTGCAGCTGTCACCTATAAACAAAAATTACAGTAGACCCACATCATGCCTCACTTATCCTTGCGGGGTTTCCCAACGTCGGGAAGCCCACAGCAGCAGTCGAAAAATTGGAAAAATCCTCTTAACTGCCTGTTAACTACCTGTTAACAGGCAGTTAAGCAGCTGTAATCCTCTTCCCGCCCCTAGGAATCGGGACCCTGCGCAAATCGGGGACCCAACTCCCGGGAAGATTGGTTGGAGGCGGGTTGGGAGTGGGTTTGGGACCTGGTAAAATCCAGCCCTTCCTGTCTGTCATTTTCATATGTTCGTATGAATTACAGTGCAGCCACGATGGAAGAAACAGTACTATAAATTAACCAAATACAGAAGATAATAAACAATTGTGGCTAAATTCTTTTCAGTATGGAATTTCCTGCGCAGCTTTCAATATTTGCCTTTCACCTACTTTAGGGTTAAAATCTAGTTCCAGGAACCCTTGGTAAAATTCACAATAAATTTGCAATGTGATTTATCAGTTTTTACAGGACAGACTCCTGGCAACACATTGCTGTGGCTGTCACATCCATCTATTTTCATGATTTTTGTCAGAAGTCTTTTTCCATTATTGTATAATGTACCCTCAATGGGCACTTGTATTTGATGATAAGTGTACACAAGCATTTGATGACAGTGCTGTTCCTGTATTAATAAACTGTGGCTATCCGTTTCAGGTACAAACTTTAATGTTTTTTTTACCCAATTTTTTCATGATTTTATTGGATCTCTGAGGAATTATTTAGTATATAATAAGTGTCAGGTGCAGATTAATTGAGTAACTGGCAGACAATAGTGGGATAAAACAGAAAAAAAATGCTTTTTTCCTAACCTTTAAGCCTACTTGCATCTTTAGTAAATCGCTGAATTGACAAGGGAGAAAATTAACATTCCGATGGCTAACACTATTCCCTAAGATTGTAATCCCTGAAAAATAGCATTTTTTGCCAAGATTTGTTAGCTGTGATTTCTTTATATGTGGAGGAGTTTGCTCCAGCAACAATTGCAAAGCTGTAATTGTGTTTTAAAATATCTTCCCCCAAAACTGTGATTTATTTTCTACTTGTTTAGGACAAAAAGCATGCATGTTCTTGTCAAAGTTTAGAGTTGCTTTGTCAGAAAGACACAGCTATCACTAAAGCACAAGGGCCTAGAAATTCAGTTGGGCGCGCCAGCCGTTAGCGCCTTAGGAAGAGTAGATCTCGAGCGCTAGGCGCTTATCGCCCGGGCGCAGCGCGATCTGCGCCTCTCCCCAACTTCAGGACACATTTAGCGCCGGCGCAAAGTCTTAGCGCGCGCCCTGCTGCGCGCACAGATCATGACGTCATTTAATAGTGCAACGCCCTTTGTGCGCCCCAAACCGGAACTTCACTCGCGCCGGCCCATTGTGCGCCGGGCGGCCCGAGCAACTGTGAAGTGGAATGGTACACAGGCCAGCCGGGCCGCAGGGAGCGCAAATTAAAGGGCACTTACCCAGCAGTATAAAGGCCAGCCATTTTGCAGCATTCACTCTTGTGCAGCGGTTTTTTGGACAGAGACCAAGGAGGAGAGTTTACTGGTTTGGACCAACACTTGGACAGGTATTTTTGGCTCAGGCCAGAGCTTACCAATTATCTTTGCCTTCATTCAGAGCTCAGTGTTTGCCAGCATATAATGGGGGCTGCATTGGGTGGCAACGCTGAATTTCAGCCTTATGCCAGAAGGGCTTACAGACGCCGTGAGAGAGTGGCAGCCCTGGCTAGACACAGAGGGGGCAACAGGCGTCGCCAACTGAGGCCTTACCCACGCAGGGTATACCGCCAGCAGACCTCCTATCTGACCATGTCTGCCGCGATGTGTGTTAGGAGGCTGCGATTCCGAAGGGAGGTGGTTGCAGACATCTGCCGGCTGCTTCAGAGAGATCTGCAGCCACAGCTGATGCGCAGGACGTCTCTGTCGGTGGCAGTGAAGGTGACGGTGGCTCTCAACTTCTATGCCTCTGGCTCCTTCCAATCCGCTACTGGGGACATCGCTAACATCTCCCAGTTCGCCGTGCATTGCTGCATCCGCCAGGTGACCAAAGCCCTTTTCAGAAGGAGACATCAATTCATCTCCTTCCCCATGACCCTGAACAAGCAGCAGCAGCGTGCAGTGGGGTTTGCAAGAATAGCGGGCTTCCCCATGGTGCAGGGTGCCATTGACTGCACGCATGTGGCTTTGCGGGCACCTCTTGAGCATGCCGAGGATTACCGCAACCGGAAGGGCTACCATTCCCTCAATGTACAGCTGGTGTGTGACCACAGGCAGCGCATCCTAGCTGTCAATGCCCGCTTTCCAGGCAGCAGCCACGATGCCTTTATCCTGCGACAGACAACTGTCGCTGACATGTTCCAGGCACAGCCTCCCCCAAGAGGATGGCTTATCGGGGACAAAGGCTATCCTTTGTGTACCTGGCTCATGACCCCGCTCCGCGTGCCCACGACCCCTGCTGAAGAGGCATACAACGAGAGCCATCAAGCGACGAGGAACCTCATAGAACAAACAATCGGTGTGCTCAAGCAACGGTTCCGCTGTCTCGATCGCTCCGGGGGAGCCCTCCAGTATTCGCAGGATCGAGTCTCCCAATTCGTCGTCATTTGCTGCATGCTGCACAACCTGGCTATCCGCAGGACTCAGGCACTGCCACCTCACGTTGGACCACCACCTCAGGAGGAGGAGCAGGAGGAGCATGAGGACGACGAGGACGAGGAGTACCAGCCCAGGAGGGAGGCACAAGGTCCAAGGGCCACCCGTCGGCGGCTTATTGAACATCACTTCTAGGCCCCCTGTCAGGGAATGGCTTGTGCCAATGATAGAACATGATTGCAGCCGCTCCGCAAGCCCTCAGCCGGTTAAGGCAACAAACACTTCAAAGATCAAACATGGACAATGTGAATAAATAAAATGCTTTATTGTACAAACTCTGGGCCCTTCCCACATGAAAACCAAAAAGAGACGAAACCCCCAAAAAACACTCAAACACATTACTCGCTCCCACAAACTGGAGAGGATTAACAAAATAGGGCAACTAAAATGGCCGCCATTCTCGGCCTTCGTCCAAAACAAACATCACATCATCGGCCTTCAAAAAACAAACATCCAATTCTCGGCCTCAAGAAACAAACACAAATTGCCACACATTCGACTATTTGGCCCGCTTGGGCGATGCCTTGGCCATCTTTGGGTGGCCCCTGCCCGCCCTGCTGCTCCACCTCAAAGTAAGGCCATTGGCTGCTGCAAGGCTGGGGGCAGGCTCCTGAGGGGCACATGTCGTGACGGCAGATGCCCTTGGAGGTCGGCCTAGTCGAGGTCTGGCCGTCGAGCGGGCGGCTGTTGATTGCTGCAGCTGTGGCTGGCCAGCATCAGTCGCTGCAGCAGCTCCTGGCAGCTCCACTGGGGGACTGGCAGTGGCGGCTGGAGGAATGGCGGCAAGCTGGCGGATGGCAGGTGCTCGCTGGTCGCCTGAGACACTGGCACTCGCCTGGACCAGCACTGCAGCATGCGCACCAATCTGCCGAGGGACAGACCGCTGTGCTGCTGCAGCGCGCCGGGTGCCCTGGCGATGCCTGGCTGACACAGCGAGTGTGGCAGCAGTGAGTGCCCGTGTTGACCTGTTCACTGACCGCATCAGAGCAGCCAGTGACTGGACGGCACCACTGATCACCTGGCCAGTCGCTGACAGAGCTGCCCCGAATTCCGTCCGACTCGCTGCCTGATCTGCCCGGTATTCCGCCCGACTGGTGGCCTCTGAGGGCCCGAACTCGGCCACACTCCGAGAGAGGGAATCGATGGACTCAGTCAACCGTGCCACTGCCGCCATGAGCTCCGTGTGCCGGCGCTCCGAGTCCGCGGACAAGTCTTCGAGGCGTTCCATCTCCTCGGCGAAGAGCATCTCCTGACTGGAGGCCGGACTGTCCCTCTGGGGAGAAGGCCGCCGAGCTGGCCGACCCTTCCTGCGTTGCTGGAGGCCGCTGGGCCCAGCAATTGGACTCCCCTCCGACGCATCCCCCCTCTGGGGAGAAGGCCGCCGAGCTTCCACCCCCCTCCCGCCTTTCTGCAGCCCGCAGGTCCCAGGAGCTCCCCTCCCCTTCGACACTTCCGCCACGCTGCCCTCCAGGGAAGACGTGTCCCCTACATTGGCCTGGGTGGCCGCGGCTGAGGGTTCCCCTGATGGGCCGCCTTCCTCTTGCTCCTCCTCCTGCTCCTCTTCGGAGGGTCTGTCACTGGCAAGTTGAGGGACCTCCTCTTGACCATCTGAAAGCAGGAAGGCACAAGAGTAGCTTTAGAGTGAGGAGAGGGCGTCAGTGCGGGATGCATGAGTGGTGGCATTCAGCGCATTGGTCGGACAGTGGCAAAGGATGTAGATCTGATGCGCAAGTGGGACGAGAGAGGTGCAAAAGGTGATGTCCTTACCATTGCTGCCCAGAACAGGGTCGGCATCTCCACATGCAATGGGCCCAATCACCCGGCCACCCATGAGGCGCTCCACGCGATGTTGCAGGTCGGTGAGTGGCTGGATATGGGGTTGGCCTCCCCCGGTCGCAGTCCGGCTCTTGCGATTATTCGCCAGCTTGGCCTGCAAGAGAAAGGACGGCCTCTAAGTACAGTGCGTCGCCGTGATCTTGTGTGCACTGCCTCCCATGGTGGAATAGCCTGGCCAGTGTGTCGCCATGATCTGGTGTGCACTGCCTCCCATGGTGGAATAGCCTGGCCAGTGTGTCGCCATGATCTGGTGTGCACTGCCTCCCATGGTGGAATAGCCTGGCCAGTGTGTCGCCATGATCTGGTGTGCAATGCCTCCCATGGTGGAATAGCCTGGCCAGTGTGTCGCCATAATCTGGTGTGCAATGCCTCCCATGGTGGAATAGCTTGGCCAGTGTGTTAAGTGCAGAATGTGCAATTGATGCTCATGCCTGTCCCATAGCTGCTGGATGAAGGCTGGCCATTAGAGCTTTCAGGTCCCTTTGCCCATAATGTGAGGTGCACATGCAAGGATGAGGAGGTCACTGGAAAGGGTACTCACCCTGACAATGCGTGTGAGGTCATTTAACTTTTTGCGGTATTGGGCACCGGTCCTGGGGACGTCGCTGTTGGCTGACAGCTTGCTGGCGACATGCCTCCAGGCTCTCCTGTAGACGCGGACCGTCGCCTTCTTGCCATTGTCTGGGTACAAAACATGGCGCCTCTTCTCCACAGCAGCAAGCAGCACACTCAGATCACGCTCTGAGAAGCGCTGCGCACGTTCACGGGCCTTCTCCATGTCTTCAGGCGCTATTTGGGTCCAGCAGCAGTGTTCAGGCCTAGCTGGAGGGCTCCACTATCCAGGGCATGACAGCAGACACAGTCGACCCTTCCCCCTTAAGAGCTGGCCGGCGCCAGGGTGTCTGCTGTCAATCACGAGATGGCCGCACCTGCGCTGCGCCCGGCCTCGGCGCTATCGATCACCACCTCCGGCTTAGCGCCCAAAGAGAGGCGTCCAGCAGCAGTTTTTGCGCTCGCCCGAACTCCTAGGGCGAAGCTAATGAATATCGGAGAAGTGGCATCGATTTGGCGGCGGCCGCAAACTTTAGCGGACGCCCCACTTTAGCGCCCCAAAAGTGGCGTCAACGAATTTCTAGGCCAAGATATTTAACATTGAGGAAGCTCATTCAGCCCATCTTAATTCACTCATCCAGGGAGATCCCACTTCTCCCCCACCCCCCACCCGCCTTACAGCGGTATATAGTCGTTTCTACTGCTAATACAACTTGTATTTATAGAGCACTTCTAATGTAGTAAAACGTCCCAAGCGCTTCACAGGATTATTATCAATCAAAATTTGACACCAAGCCACATAAGGTGATATTAGGGCAGATGACAAAAAGCTTGGTCAAAGAGGTAGGTTTTAAGGAGCGTCTTAAAGGAGGAGAGTAAGGTAGAGCGGCGGTGAGGTTTAAGGAGGGAATTCCAGAGCTTAGGGCCTTGCCAGCTGAAGGCACGGCCACCAATCGTGGAGGGATTAAAATAGGGAATGTGCAAGAGGACAAAGTTGGATGAGCGCAGATATCTCGGAGGGTTGTAGGGCTGGAGGAGGTTACAGAGATAGGGAGGGACGAGGGATTTCAAAACAAGGATGAGAATTTTTGAATTGAGGCGTTGCTCAACCGGGAGCCAGTGTAGGTCAGCGAGCACAGGGGTGATGGGTAAACGGGACTTGGTGGGAATTAGGACACGGGCAGCAGAGTTTTGTATGAGCTCAGGTTTATGGAGTGTAGAAGATGATTCCAGGGTTTTCGCCCCCACCAGTCTGCCCAGAAGACCATTCCAAGTATTGATCATTTTCTGCGCGAAGAAGAAAATTTCTGATATCAGTTCTAAACTTAACTTTTACTACAGTAGTTTGAACCTGTGTCCCCTTATCCTACAACCACGATTTAATTTAAAGATTAACCTATTCATACTATTTACTATCCTATACACCTCGATAAGATCACATTTTAATGGCATCTGAATGATGCACCTTTTTATTAATGCACAAATCGGCCAGCAACTTGTGGCAAGGAAGGGATACCCCGTGATTTGTGAATCATCACAAACCAATTGCACTGCCCTGCTGTTTGCTTCACGAAAACGGCATCTCACGCTTAACCTCCCCGTGATTTTCATGAAGTTGCTGCATTTGCACGTTAATTGCCCATTAAACTTGCCACATAAAGCTAAGTCTAGTAATTGTCAGTGTAAGTACCCTTTTAACGATGTAATCATTGTTTATGACTACCAATTAACCTCTTGCCCAGAAAGTAAACAATTATAAGTGTAGAATCTAATTCCTTCAGGTTGTGAATTGACTCAGGAGATTTTAAAAATGGCAAATGTAATTATTTTTCTTACTTTTCCTTTCTGTCTCTTCTTTCTCTCTCTCTTAATCCAATTATTCTTTCCCTCTCTTTATTTATCCTTCTGCACCTGATCTGACATTGAATTCACCCGCTCCAATTCACCCTCCTTCTCGGTCCTTCCTCTGCTTATTTCTCAATCCATAATTCTCATTGGTTAAGAAGATACACTGTCTGCCCTATTGTTCACCAAGGTCCCAGATGCCCTGTTGCCCTCACTAAGCCATTAAATTTTTAAAAACCTAAACGTGTAAGTCTCACCAATGGGGCATGCCACAAAATGCCCACTCCAGCAAAATCTGGCCCATTATTCCACATGCAGCGATAAAACAGAGAGCAGAGAACTTCAGATAGGAGTTTGAAATGCTTCATCTTATAGTACAAAGATATTGGGGGTGAGATACTAACTCATAGATTAGAAGTAAATTGAGTGAATTAGAGGCTCAAATACAGCTTAGAGAGTATAATATGGTGGCCATTATTGAGACATAGCTGCAAGCTGGTCATGATTGGGATTTAAATATTACAGATTATAAGGTCTTTAGGAAGGATAGGGAAACTGGTAGAGGAGGAGAGGAAGCCTTATTGATTAAAGATACTACTACAACATTAGTAAAGGAGGATATAGATAAGAGAAGATAATCAGCAGAGACTCTATGGTTAGAATTGAGGAATATGAGAGGACTTAAAACTGCAATGGATGTTGTCTACAGGCCTCCTGATAGCAGCAATGAGTGGCAGAATGTATTAATTTAGAGATTAGTGAGCCTTGTAACAAAAGCAAAGTTGTTTTAATGGGAGACTTTAATTTTCATATAGATTGGGAAGAGCAGAGTAGCCCAAGTCAGAAAGGTAGTGAATTTCTTGAGTGCAAGATAGTTTTCTGGAACAATATGTTCTAGAACAAACAAGAGAACAGGCCATACTAGCTTTAGTAATGAGCAATGAGCCAGACTTAGTTAATAATCTGACAGTAAGGGAACATTTAACCAGCAGTGATCATAATGTAATTGAATTCGATGTTAGGTTTGAAAAGTAGAAACGTAACACAAAGGAGAAAAAGGGTGGTCAAGGGTAATGTGGGCCCTTTAAAAACAGATGTGCAATGGCAGACTTGTTGAATAATTACTTTTTTTTAATTCATTGATGGGATGTGGGCGTCACTGGCTTGGCCTGCATTTAGTGCCCATCCTTATTTGCCCTTGAGAAGATGGTGGTGAGCCGCCTTCTTGAACAGCTGCAGTCCATATGGTGTAGGTACACCCACAATGCTGTTAGGAAGGGAGTTCCAGGATTTTGGCCCAGCGACAGTGAAGGAACGGCGATACAGGTCCAAGTCAGGATGGTGTGTGGCTTGGAGGGGAACTTGTAGGTGGTGATGTTCCCATGCATCTGCTGCCCTTGTCCTTCTAAGTGGTAGAGGTCGCGGGTTTGGAAGGTGCTGTTGAAGGAGCTTTGGCGAGTTGCTGCAGTGCATCTTTTAGATGGTATACACTGCAGCCACAGTGCGCCGGTGGTGGAGGGAGTGAATGTTGAAGGTGGTGGATGGAGTGCCAATCAAGCGGGCTGCTTTATCCTGAATGGTGTCAAGCTTCTTGAGTGTTGTTGGAGCTGCACTCATCCAGGCAAGTGGAGAGTATTCCATCACACTCCTGACTTGTGCCTTGTAGATGGTGGAAAGGCTTTGGGGAGTCAGGAGGTGAGACACTCGCCGCAGAATTCCCAGCCTCTGGCCTGCTCTTGTAGCCACAGTATTTATATGGCTGGTCCAGTTCAGTTTCTGATCAATGGTAACCCCCATGATGTTGATAGTGGGGGATTCAGCAATGGTAATGCCATTGAATGTCAAGGGGAGATGGTTAGAGACTCGCTTGTTGGAGATGGTCATTGCCTGGCACTTGTGTGGTGCGAATGTTACTTGCCACTTGTCAGCCCAAGTCTGAATGTTGTCCAGGTCTTGCTGCATATGGACGCAAACTGCGTCAGTATCTGATGAGTCTCGAATGGTGCTGAACAGTGTGCAATCATCAGCGAACATCCCCACTTCTGACCTTATGATGGAGGGAAGGTTATTGATGAAACAGCTGAAGATGGTTGGGCCTAGGACACTGCCCTGAGGAGCTCCTGCAGTGATGTCATGTGATTGAGATGAATGACCTCCAACAACCACAGCCAACTTCCTTTGTGCTAGGTATGATTCCAACCAATGGAGTGTTTTCCCCTTGATTCCCATTGACTTCAGTTTTGCTAGGGCTCCTTGATGCCACACTCGATCAAATGCTGCCTTGATGTCAAGGGCAGTCACTCTCACCTCACCTCTTGAGTTCAGCTCTTTTGTCCATGTTTGGACCAAGGCTGTAATGAGGTCAGGAGCTGAGTGGCCCTGGCGGAACCCAAACTGGGCGTCAGTTAGCAGGTTATTGCTGAGTAAGTGCCGCTTGATAGCACTGTCGACGACACCTTCCAACACTTTGTTGATGATTGAGAGTAAACTGATGGGACGGTAATTGGCCAGGTCGGATTTGTCCTGCTTTTTGTAGACAGGACATACTTGGACAATTTTCCACATTGCCGGGTAGATGCCAGTGTTGTAGCTGTACTGGAACAGCTTGGCTAGGGGCGCAGCTAGTTCTGGAGCACAAGTCTTCAGTACTATTGCCGGAATGTTGTCAGGGCCCATAGCCTTTGCAGTATCCAGTGTCTTCAGCCGTTTCTTGACATCACGTGGAGTGAATTGAATGGGCTGAAGACTGGCATCTGTGATGCTGGGGACATCCGGAGGAGGCCGAGATGGATCATCCACTTGGCACTTCTGGCTGAAGATAGTTGCAAATGCTTCAGCCTTGTCTTTTGCACTCACGTGCTGGGCTCCACCATCATTGAGGATGGGGATATTTTTGGAACCTCCTCCTCCTGTTAACTGTTTAATTGTCCACCACCACTCACGACTGGATGTGGCAGGACTGCAGAGCTTTGATTTGATCCGATGGTTGTGAGATCGCTTAGCTCTGTCTATCGCATGTTGCTTCCGTTGTTTGGCATGCAAGTAGTCCTGTGTTGTAGCCTCACCAGGTTGACACCTCATTTTTCGGTATGCCTGGTGCTGTTCCTGGCATGCTCTCCTGCACTCTTTGTTAAACCAGGGTTGATCTCCCGGCTTGATGGTAATGGTAGAGTGAGGGATATGCCGGGCCATGAGGTTACAGATTGTGGTTGAATACAATTCTGCTGCTGCTGATGGCCCAAAGCGCCTCATGGATGCCCAGTTTTGAGTTGCCAGATCTGTTCAAAATCTGTCCCATTTAGCACGGTGGTAGTGCCACACAACACGGTGGAGGGTATCCTCAACATGAAGACGGGACTTCGTCTCCACAAGGACTGTGCGGTGGTCACTTCCACCAATGCTGTCATGGACAGATGCATCTGCAACAGGTAGATTGGCGAAGACGAGATCAAGTAGGTTTTTCCCTCTTATTGGTTCCCTCACCGCCTGTCACAGACCCAGTCTGGCAGCTATGTCCTTTAGGACTCGGCCAGCTCGGTCAGTTGTGGTGCTACCGAGCCACTCTTGGTGATGGACATTGAAGTCCCCCACCCAGAGGACATTTTGTGCCTTTGCTACTCTCAGTGCTTCTTCCAATTGGTGTTCAACATGAAGGAGTACTGATTCATCAGCTGAGGGAGGGCGGTAGGTGGTAATTAGCAGGAGGTTTCCTTGCCCATATTTGACTTGATGCCATGAGACCTCATGGGGTCCTGAGTCAATGTTGAGGACTCCCAGGGCTACTCCCTCCCAACTGTATACCACGGTGCCAACACCTCTGGTGGGTCCGTCCGGCCGGTGGGACAGGACATACCCAGGGATGGTGATGGTGGTGTCTGGGACATTGGTTGTAAGGTATGATTCGGTAATTATGACTATGTCAGGCTGTTGCTTGACTAGTCTGTGGGACAGCTCTCCCAATTTTGGCACAAGCCCCCAGATGTTGGTAAGGAGGACTTTGCAGGGTCGACAGGGCTGGGTTTGCCGTTGTCGTTGTCGTTTCCGGTGCTGAGGTCGATGCCGGGTGGCCCGTCCGGTTTTATTCTTATTGTTTTTCGTAGTGGTTGTTTACAACTGAGTGGCTTCCTAGGCCATTTCAGAGGGCATTAAGAGTCAACCACATTGCTGTGGGTCTGGAGTCACATGTAGGCCAGACCAGGTAAGGACGGCAGATTTCCTTCCCTGAAGGACATTAGTGAATCAGATGGGTTTTTGCAACAATCGACAATGGTATCATGGTCGCCATTACTAAGACTAACATTTAATTCTTTGTGTCAGTCTTTACAGTAGAGGAAGAGGATAATATATCTGACATTTCAGGGAAACTAATAATGAATGAATCAAGGACTGGAACTCACTAAATTCCCCCTCATCCCACAATCACTTCTCACTTACAAGCTGCTGATGGTGTAAGAATGCACTTCTTGCTTCCCCTCCTTCCCTCACATAACCTGACCCTTGTGCCTTTCTCCTTTCAGATACTCAAGAATTGCCAGCAGCCCAGCTTGTGCAGCAAGCAGTAGAGGAAGAGAGTGATGGAGAAGAAGAGGCACCGTTACTCGATCTGACACTCCCAGGCACCAGCTCAGAAAATGCCACTGCGTGAACTTTAGAGAGTAGTGTAGAGGTGGGATCTGCACGTGGTGAGGCAGCGGGCATGAGTGGGATGTAGCAAGGACTGGGGGAAAGGGTAGGGCGAGTTCACATGTGAGTTCTGCAGCACAGGACTCAGATGAGAACTTTGATGAGGAGGCCTTCAGAAGAAGGGTGATGGGCATGCACACAGAATGGTTGGTGCAGTGGCAGGCCAGCCAGAGAACCTCTTGTCAGTGTCAAAGAGCAAGGAGAAGTCCAGCTCCAACATTGCACGGGGCTTTGCGCAGAGCTTGGAGCCCATGATTTCCAGGACGGAAGTGATGGGCAGCTCCATTAGAGCACTTGTGGACCCAACCATGATGCTGTGTGTGATGGGCGATGTCGCAGCTTCCATTGCTGCACAAGTGGAAGCGACCCAACGTCTGAGTGCTGCAGAGGAAGCTCAGACTTCTGTCATGTAGGCACAGCTTGCTGCCACGCAGACTGCGTGTAGAACAGATAGCCCTTGTCGCCGAGCGGCCATCCTCAGGTTCGACGTGGTGGCTGAAAGATTGCTGGCTCAGTGGACTGGTGCAGGATGAAGGCTTCATGGCATTCACCATTCACCATCCTGATGTGCTGGGTGTGGTCGCACACCAACTGCACGTTAAAAGAGCGATAGCCTTTGTGGTTACGGTACATATCAGCATTGATATGCGGTGCCCGCAAAGCAATGTGTGTGTGCAGTCGAGGGCGCCCTGCACCATGGGGAAGCCCGATATCCTGGCAAAGCCACATGCGAGCTCCTCTTGCTTCTCTCTGTTCAGAGAGAAGACAATGAAGTCCCTTCTCCTGGAGTACAGAGCCTCTGTGACCTGCCGGATGCAGCGATGGACGGTGAACTGGGAGATGTTAGCTATATCTCTGGAAGGATCTGGTGGCAAAAACATTCAGGGCCACGGTCACCTTGAGGGCCACTGGCAGCGCCGTCGTTGCCCTGCTCTGAGGCTGCAGGCCTGGTTGCAGGAGGTGGCAGAGTTCTGTGACCATCTCCATGGTGAAAGTGGAGCCTCCGTATACACTGCTCATGGCTTAAGGGCAGGTAGGAGAAGTGCTTCCTGAAGACCCTAGGTGGGTACGGCCTCCTGCTGAGGGCCCTCCTCCCCCTCCCTCGGCAAGCAGCTTGTCTTTGTTACCTCTACTCCATCTCCCTGTCATACTGTAGTGCCAGGGGGACTGCAACTAGAGCCCCCATGATTCCCAAGTGGTGTAGTCAAAGGCCTTCCAGTAGGAGCCAACACCTTCCCAACATCCAGTAGCACTCCCTGCACACTTTAACAATTTTATATATGTCTACCAGCAAACCAGTATCGATTTAAACTCTGCAAGAGCCAGTACAAGAGGAAAAAAATCATCTGGCCTGCAGGTAGGATGTATCCCTTTAAATAGTGCTGGTGGGGGGGTCCCTCGCATAGCTGAACGCATGTTCAGCTGTGCATGTTTAGGAAAGGGCATTGTTTGGAATGACGATGACCAAAATGGCAGGTTGTGCGTCAAATCAGCATTGCACACTAACTGACGTCACGATCTGCCTACGCTGAATATTGCCGGTGTGCGCATATCCCGGCTGCACTATCACCTTGCCAAGATAGTGACCAGCCCTGGCCATGACAGAACTGTGCAGAAACAAGGCGGCCGCCTTTTTTGTTTCAAAACGACCATAACAGCCAGCGCTAAGGTGCCGAATTTCATGGGCGGAATCTCTTCTGAGATTGGTACTGGGATGCATTGTTGGCATAGATTGGGACATCAAGCTGCATTTGACCTTGATATACTTCAACCTGGAGTGATTTGATGTGCCTCAATAAGTCCGAGACTCGATGTTAGTGAAACAAAACAAGGCTTTTATTGACTTAGAAGGTAACACACAGAGGAGAGGTATCTTCCATCCAGAGGTCTGCCGTACTGGATGTGATGCAGGCTGGGCCAGCTTACATAGGGGCCAGGTATGGGCGGAGCCCTACACACAGTACAATACAATGGTGAGGAAACGGAACTGAGGTAAGGGAAATGAAACTGAAACCAACCACAGTCACAGGCAGAGAATACCAATGAGTGATGAATGGAATATTTCATCACATTCACCCCTTCTATAGATTTAGTCTGTTCGGGGGTTTGATAGTCCTCTGCGACCGACGTGGCTGTTGTGGTGCCGCGGGTGTCGGCTGGGTGTCCCCGGTGGCCTCCTGGGTCTCTGCCGGGGGTGCTGCCAGGGTTGTTGAAGGGGTAGTTGGTGGGGGTGCCGTTGGTCGATGTTCTTCCGGGGGTGATGAAAGAGTAGTGGGTGGGTAAGAGTTGCTGTGATCGTTGTTGCTGCTGTTGTCGTGGTTGTTGTCGTTACCGGCTGGGGCGACGTCTTTTATGGACATGGTGTCCTCCCTTCCATTGGTGTGCCGGACATACGCGTATTGGAGGTTGGCGTGGAGTAAGTGCACTGACTCCACGAGAGGGTCCGTCTTGTGGCCCCTCACATGCCTTCGCACGAATACCGGACCCGGGATGGAGAGCCATGACGGCATGGATACGCCTGAGGTGGATTTCCGGGGAAAGACAAACATTCGCTCATGAGGCGTGGCATTAGTGGCAGTACACAATAGCGACCGTATTGAATGGAGCACATCTGGGAGGACTTCCTGCCAGCGGGAGATAGGGAGGCTCTTGGTCCTTAGAGCTAGAGTGACTGCTTTCCATACTGTCCCGTTCTCTCGCTCCACTTGACCGTTACGCCGGGGGTTGTAGCTGGTGGTACGGCTTGTGGTGATCCCCCTGGACAGCATGTACTGGCGTAGCTCTTCACTCATGAAGGACGCCCCCCTATCCGTATGGATGTAGCTCGGCATACCGAACAGGCAGAACAGGCTGTTGAGGCATTTAATGACCGTGGCGCTGGTCATGTCTGGGCAGGGGAGGGCGAATGGGAAACGGGAGTATTCATCCACAATGTTCAGGAAGTAAACATTGCGGTTGACGGATGGGAGGGGGCCCTTGAAATCTAAGCTGAGCCGCTCAAAGGGCCGTGTAGCTTTGATTAAGTGGGCTCTATCTGGACGGTAGAACCGAGACTTGCACTCAGCGCAAGTGCGGCAGTTCCTGGTCAGAGACCGAACTTCCTCAATCGAGTAGGGTAAGTTGCGGGACTTTATGAAGTGGAACAGCCGCGTGACCCCTGGGTGGCAGAGGTCGTTGTGGAGGGTCTGTAGCCGATCCCCGGTGGCGCTGGCACACATCCCTCGTGAGAGGGCGTCGGGGGATTCGTTAAGGGCCCCTGGCCGGTAAATGATGTCATAATCGAAGGTGGAGAGCTCGATCCGCCACCTAAGAATCTTATCATCTTTAATCTTCCCCCTCTGTTTATTATTGAACATAAACGCTACTGACCGCTGGTCGGTAAGTAGGGTGAAGCGTTTGCCGGCTAGGTAGTGGCGCCAGTGGCGCACTGCCTCCACGATGGCTTGGGCCTCCTTTTCCACGGAGGAGTGTCTGATCTCGGGCCCTTGGAGGGTCCTCGAGAAGAAAGCTACGAGCCGCCCCGCCTGGTTGAGGGTGGCCGCCAAGGCAAAGTCAGACGCATCACTTTCCACTTGAAAGGGAGTGTTCTCGTCCACTGCCTGTAGCGTGGCCCGCTCAATATCCCGCTTAATGCTTTTGAAGGCGGCGTGGGCCTCAGCAGGGAGCGGAAAAGAGGATGCTTTCAAGAGGGGGCGGGCTTTGTCGGAGTAGTTGGGGACCCATTGGGAATAATAAGAAAATAACCCCAGGCACCTTTTCAGGGCTTTGGGAGTGTTGGGCAGGGGCAGCTCCCATAGGGGGCGCAATCGGTCGGGGTCTGGTCCGATTTCCCCATTCTCCACCACGCTGCCTAGTATGCAGAGGCGCGTGGTGTTGTAAACGCACTTGTCCTCATTGTAGGTGAGGTTGAGTTTTTGTGCGGTTTTCAGGAACCTCTCGAGGTTCGAGTCGTGATCCTGCTGGTTGTGACCGCAGATGGTGACGTTGTCGAGGTAGGGGAAGGTTGCCTGCAAGTGGTGGTCATCGACCATGCGGTCCATCTCCCTCTGGAAGACCGAGACCCCATTCGTCACCCCAAAGGGGACTCTGAGGAATTGGTAGAGGCGTCCGTTCGCCTCGAAGGCGGTGTACGGGCGGTCCTCTGGTCTGATAGGGAGCTGGTGGTACGCTGACTTGAGGTCGATGGTGGAGAACACCCGGTATTGGGCGATTTGGTTCACCATTTCTGATATGCGGGGTAGCGGGTAGGCGTCTAGTTGGGTGTACCTGTTGATCGTTTGGCTATAGTCGATCACCATCCGTTTCTTCTCGCTACCCCTTACCACTACCACTTGGGCGCGCCACGGGCTGTTGCTGCGTTCAATAATGCGCTCTTTCAGGAGCCTGTCTACCTCGGTCGCGATAAACCGCCTGTCCTCCCAGCTGTACCTCCTGCTTTTGGTCGCTATTGGCCGGCAGTTAGGGGTAAGGTTCGCGAATAGCGAAGGCGGCTTTACCTTCAGGGTAGCCAGACCGCACACTGTGAGGGGCGGCTGGGACCCACCATAATTGAGCGTGATGCTGTGGTGGTAGCACTGGAAATCCAGGCCCAAGATCACGCTGGCACATAGATTCTTCATGATTGTAACTTTAAAATTATCGTATACAGTTCCGTTAACAGACAATTGTACCGTGCAGTAACCCATAATGGTCGATGTCTGGGTTTTATCAGCCATAGAGATGGTACCCCGAGTAGGGACCACCTTTAGGGAGAGTTGTTGTGCCAGTTCAGGGTGGATAAAACTCTCCGTGCTTCCACTGTCAATTAAACATTTAACCCCGCACCTGTTTACTTCGATGTCCACCATTGATTTGGATAGTGGGTGCGGCCTGGTCTGGTCCACTGTGACCGATGCCACTGTAGGGCCCTGATCGAGACAAGATGGCATCCATGCTGTCTGCTCACAAGATGGCGGACCCCACGAGGTCGGGCAAGATGGCGTCCAAGATGGCCGCTCCCACGGCGCACACTCGGCGGTGGCGGGTTTTCCGGCGGGGTTCCCTCTGCACACCTTCCCGAAGTGCCCCTTCTTACCGCACTTAAAGCAGGTGGTGCCTTCCGCCGGGCACAGGTTTCTGGTGTGCTTCGGCTGCCCGCAGAAGTAGCAGTTGGGTCCCCGACGCGCCGCGGCTGTCGTAGGGCTTCTGGGGGGAGAACGGGGCCCCGACGGTGTCGGGCTGCCGGGCGGGGAAGATGCCTTCCAAGATGGCGGCGCCCTTGGTGCACACGTGGCGGCGTGGATGGCGCGGGCTGAAGAGTAGGCGTCCGAGTTTCTCTGGGCCACATCCAGGGATCGCGCTGTGTCCGCAGCCTGTTTCAGGTCCAATCCCGTTTTTTCCAGCAGTCTCTGCCGGATGTAAGTGGAGCTGAGGCCTGTGATAAAGGCATCGCGAACAAGCTCGTCAGTGTACACTGCGGCTTTTACATCTTGGCACTTGCAGTCTTTGCCAAGCGTTTTCAGGGTGCCTAGGAACTCCTCCACCGATTCCCCAGGTCGCTGTGCGCGAGTAGCGAGCAGATGCCTAGCATACACCTCATTCGTAGGCTGCTGGTAATGCGCCTTTAAGATGTCGCAGGCGGCCGGGTATGTGTCGGCGTCTTGGATGAGGGGGTAACGGTGGCTTACCCAATTCTGCAGAATTCCGAGTTTCATACTCGCAGCGTCTGTAGCGTCTTTGACGGCTGCGGAATTGTCCAGGAAGAATTCCATACACATAAACCAGTGTCCGAAGCATGCCGATGCGTCCGAAGCATGCTGGTCCAAATCCAAACATTCGGGTTTCAAGCGTTGATCCATTGTGTTGAAAATTAAGTCAATAAAATTGATGTGCCTCAATAAATCTGAGACTCGATGTTAGCGAAACAAAACAAGGCTTTTATTGACTTAGAAGGTAACACACAGAGGAGAGGTATCTTCCATCCAGAGGTCTGCCATACTGGATGTGATGCAGGCTGGGCCAGCTTACATAGGGGCCAGGTATGGGCGGAGCCCTACACACAGTACAATACAATGGTGAGGAAACGGAACTGAGGTAAGGGAAATGAAACTGAAACCAACCACAGTCACAGGCAGAGAATACCAATGAGTGATGAATGGAATATTTCATCACATGATTGATGTTGGCACTGGGTGCAGGAAATGAAAAGTATTCCATTCACAAACACTAATATCCCTGATTTTAATGAGCAAAAACGCCAGGAATCAAAGTTTTTGAAAAATGTTTTGGAGGGAATAATTAAGGATGGGATCTCCTTATTCAAAGGGTAACTCAGAATCCTGGTGAACAATTACTCCCCATTGCTGCTTGAGTCTGTTTGACACATTATTCATGCTTTAATTTTGTTTGATTGGAACAGGTGTTCCAGAAAACAATTTCTGTGGTAATGCTTAAAATCTGTTCCATCTTTTAATTTTTTCCAGTTCTGATGAAAGGTCATCGACCTGAAATGTTGGCCGCGATTTTAGAAACATAGAAACATAGAAGCAAAGAAGAATAGGAGCAGGAGTAGACCATTCGGCCCTTCGAGCCTGTTCCGTCAGTCAATCTAATCATGGCTGATCCTCTATCTCAATGCCATATTCCCGCTCTCTCCCCATACCCCTTGATGCCTTTTGTGTCTAGAAATCTATCTATCTCCTTCTTAAATAAATTCAGTGACTTGGCCTCCACAGCCTTCTGTGGTAGAGAATTCCACAGGTTCACCACCCTCTGAGTGAAGAAATTTCTCCTTATCTCAGTCCTAAATGTCCTACCCCGTATCCTGAGACTGTGACTCCTTGTTCTAGACCCCCCCCAGCCAGGGGAAGCATCCTCCCTGCATCCAGTCTGTCCAGCCCTGTCAGAATTTTATACGTTTCAATGAGATCCCCTCTCATTCTTCTAAACTCTAGTAAATACAGGCCTAGTCGAAGCAAGTATAACCGCGCATGCAGTTGGCTTTGCAAGTATGGCAGGCTTCCCAAGGGTGCAGGGCATCATAGACTGCACACGTGGCCATTAGGGCACCCAATCATAACCCAGCTGTATTTGTCAACCGCAAGGACTTCCATTCCCTTAATGTCCAGCTGGTGTGTAACCACAGGAAGAAAATTATGCATGTTTGCGCCAAGTTCCCTGGCAGTTGCCATGACTCATTCATCATGCGGCAGTCTACTGTGCCTCCGCTCTTTAATCCACCAACCCAACTTTCTGGATGGCTACTTGGAGACATGTGCTATCTCCTGAAGTTGTGGCTAATGACACCAATGAGGAGGCAATCAAACAAAGCTGAGGAGTGCTACAATCTGAGCCACATTTCCACCAGAAGAATCATAGAGCAAACCATCAGCTTGCTCAAAATGCAATTCAGATGCCTCAACAGATCTGGTGGAGCCCTACAGTACTCACCAGCCAGGGTCTCCAGAATCATTGTGGTCTGCTATACACTGCACAGCATCGCACAGCAGCGTGGCTTACCACTGCCTGAGGAACAAGTGGCTCAGCATACCGCCTCCTCCTCGGAGGAGGAGGTTGCAGATGAGGAAAACTTTGTGGAGGTGCATGTGTCAGTTCCACCAGCACGCGAGCACATTGCTGGCCATGAGGCAAGGGATCCATTAATCCATGCCAGATTCGCGTAACTTTACGCAGCCAACACATGTGGCTGGCACATGGAAATGAGTGTCTGGCCGACCTTCTTAGCACACCATACACCATCTGTACAATAAACTGTGGGTTCCTCTCACTCACAGCACCATCATTACAGATGAAAGACACCCTGACCCCTCACTGTGACACTTCGATTTCTGAGCACACAGAGGCCAACTCTTTGAAACTTTGCCATCGCATCTCTTTATTACAACTGAAATAATGATGACAATCATCAATTTCATTTATATCAAAACATCCAAGTGACTACCCTTGTGACTATTTGTGTGTTAACCTTCTCTTACTTATGCTTCTACGTGGTGCTTCCACTGTGGCTTCCACATTGTTGAAGCACCTTGCTCACTTCCATGCTGCGCCTGCTTTGACGTCTTTGGCGGGTGTCCTCTGGGTTTGGGAGCCTGGCAGGGCTCGGCAGCAGTCTGCTCCTCCTACGGTTGTGCAAGGGCTGAGACGGCCATCTCAGTTGGGTGAGGAATCGCAGGCTCTGACCGAGGGCTCCGCGGTGGCATCGGAGTGTGAGCGCTTGGAGAGGAGCCCAAACTTCCTTGTTGTCGACCACCAACATCCCTCTCATGGGTCACCCACACTTCACTACTTGCAAGTAGCTGGAGAGCACCTTGCTGCAGATCAGTGGGGCCATGAGGACCCATCTCTGTACCGACAGTTCTCATAATAGGGATGTCCATGTACCTCTGGTTCCTCTCCTCAATAGATGCCTATCTATCCTCCATAGCAGACCATCTATTTAGAAGAGTCACCATGTTCATTTGCATCTGGTGATTTATGTCCTCTCTGGAGGTTGCCATCCTTTCCATGGCAGCACCAACATTCGCCATTGCGTGCACCACGGTATTGCTCATGTTTGAGATGGACTCCTCCATTCTCTGCACACTCGCAGTTACTGTGGATGCAAACTCTGTCAGAGACTCCTGCACTTGTTCCTGAAACTCCAGCACTGCTCTATTTCTGGATGGCCCCAGAGGCACAGAGTCCACAAGCAGCTGAGCAGAGCTAAGAGCATCCCGCACCCGTCGACAAGGAATCTCCACTGCGGTCCCTGTCTCCACCATCTGCTGATGCTCACTTATGAGCTGTGATACACCAAGTGACAGCACTAATCTTTCTTGCGAATGACTCACCGAGGTGCTCATCTCTGTGCTGGTGCTTGGTGCACTCAATTCTGTTGACACAGCACCCTCAGAGGTTGCAGCCTCCTCTGAGGAGTCTTCTGGCTCTTCCTCTTGGACAGTGGGGAGGGGGGCTCTCAATGGTCCTGTGGGGAAGTAAAGGCATGAGTTAGACATGTGATATTAACGTAGCAGACACATCCCATTGTGCAGATGATCAGGACTCAATCTGTATGAACATCAGATGCAATATCAGTCACTCATGAAATCTAAATGAGAGGGTTGCAAATCTATTCTGTAACCAGCTTGCTCTACTGCGCCCATCTCTCCGTCCCCCACTTCCAGCTCCTCTGCACCTCCGACGATGTCGATAGCAGCCTCCTCAGCGGTGGTCAAGTGCACCATGGAAGGTGGTCCTCCTCCTGTCCTCCCCCTCTCCCTCTTATTGCGGGCTCTCTTTTCTTGCAATGAGGGATACAAGTGGAGTTTGAGTGAGAATGTTGGAGTGAGTGTAGAGAATCTATAGCATAAATGCTTAGAGGGAGACAAAGATGGAGTGAGGTGCCAATACCAAGGTCCCTCCCTGTGCATTGTTAGTTGTTGCCATTGCATAACAGTGATAGCGAGTGTGAGGGGTGCATAGTAGAAAGGTGGAGTGATTCTGTACATAGAGTGAGAGGGATGGTTAAGTGTGCAAGGGATGGAAGGGTAAGTTGGGATGTGCAGGAGTAGGCTGACAATGCAGAATGCTGGTGATGAGAGGAGATGGGGAGCAGATTGAAGGTAAGTTTGATGTTATACTCACTTTTGCTGAGCGGAGCAGATCATCGAACCTTTTCCTGCACTGAACCCAGGTGCGTGAGCACAAAGACCTGGCGCTCACCTCCTCAGCAATTTGCCGCCAGGCTGCTTTGGTTTACTGAGGAGGCTTCCTCCATCCATTTGAGGGGAACAGAACCTCATTGCACCCTTTCACTCCCTCCACAAGAGCATGGAGGGAGTCATCATCAAATCATGGAGAGGCCTTTGCTCTTGACCCACTCATCTCTCTATCTGCCACACTGAAAAGCATCAGATAATGAAGGAAAAACCACAAAGCTGTATGGGCCCATTTAATGCAGCTGAATGGAAGACGTCAACAGAAGCGAGCAGCAGACCCGAATCCACTGATTGGGCCGGGCAAAATACTTAATGCAGTGTGGATTAAATCGGCAGCAGGATCGGAACCCGCCGACTAGCCAACCCGCCTACACTCGGAAAATCGCGGCCGTTCACCCTGTTTCTCTCTCCACAGATGCTGACTGACCTGCTGAGTATTTCCAGCATTCTCTGTTTGTATAATGGTCATGGGGATATCTGCTGTTGGATTTCATTTATTTGATTCTTTTTGCTCTGCACATAAGGACAAGAAGGTGCTAGTGTGCTCCATCTGATACGATGTGTTTGGAGGTGCTGCGGAAGAAGTGCAGCAAATGAAAGTTGTCCTCTTTGGCATTCCAAGACATTCTCCTCACGGAAGAAATATTCAGGTCAGTTGGCAGGAGGTGGTTGCTGCAGTCAACGCAGTCTCCAGAGAGCGTGGAAGAGAATGAGAACAAAAACATTCATAGCCTCAAGAAGTCTGCCAAGCACAGGCTACCTGTGATTGGAATTATGACAAATAGATGGTCCAAGTATGCAGGCCAATAAAAGTTTCCTCTCATTCTATTACACATTGGCCGAGGCTGTATGCTGAGCCCTCACAGAACCGGGGGAGGGGGTGAAATTCTCCTTCAGCGGGGATACAAACTGGGCAGCAGTGGATTGGTTACCCATTATATAGCCCGCTCGATTAGCCTTTCCTGCCAAAGTTGAATTTCATCCACCATTTTTTTCTGAGGGTCCCACGCATGTCCATACTGCAGCTGGGCACATTTTATTACTGCCACTTCAAACAGCAACTGTAATCACTTGCCCATTTGGAGAGATGACTCCACAAAGCAAGCTTACTGTAGAATTACCCTGCAGGGTGCATGCTCATTTATTCACATGCAAGTTGAGATAAAGAGTGGCCAGCTGACTGTCGCTCATTTATGTGCTTTTTGAACTTGTCGGCACTATTTTTCTGCTTGCAGGACAATGTGGCAGATAACAGGAGAGAGCAGCACGGGACCAGAGGAGCACCCCACATCCCCCCCCCCCCCCCCCGCCCCCGCAATCTAATTTTAAATCCCTTATTCATTTTGACCAGTCTATGCTGGACACAGTAAAAGGTAATTACATAGGTGGAGTGGGCCAGTGTGAAATTGCAGGACTCACTGAAGCTCAAGGCTACTATCATCTTTTTCTTGCTATTCTTCCTCCCCTTACTCACTTACACACTCATTCACTCACATTGCAGCACATGATCATGGCTCACTATGTGCACTGCATCAAGAGGTGCTTTACAGCGACTATAGGCTCTGGCGAGGCCCATATAAATGCACCTTACTGTATTCAGTGTCACTGACTTCATCCATAACAAGTATCAGCACAGATGCATCCAGCCTGGTGGGATTTAGTCATTTTGACGTGGGTATACTGGGTCATACACAAAGCACGAGTCAGGAGAAGCAATTGGTGGTGAAAATAAAGGAACAGAAACCTGTTGGCTGGAGGTCCAACCTGTATCCTTCTTCAGCTCCAGACACTAGTATCAAGACCTTATGGGGCCTGCATTCAATAAAAGAATGCTATCTGAATACGAACTCATTAGAGAATGTGCCAAGCAACCTATTTGTTTTGAGGCTAATCGTAGAGAAGTCCACTACCCTTATCCACGCAGTCATGAATGACCATTTATCAGAACTGCAGTCCACCGTGCAGCATATGGTAACTCCAGGTCCATCCTTAGTGGAAGTATCTTGTGAAAGTTCAAATTATTGCTGTAGAAGCCTCGGGTCCCAATCTCCAAGAGACTGTCTTGTCCAGTTTCAACAAGCTGGGAGATCAAATGGAGAGAGACAAAATGCAAGCATCACCTCCATCATTGCTGCCCAGAGGTTTGCTTTCACACAGATCAGCAGGCACAGTGAGCAGGGCCCGACAATGAAGGCACGGCTAGGGTAGGTATGGGTGAGGCTGCTGCTTCTAAGGACGATACCATTTCCAGCCCTTCTGCCAACCCTGTTCCTATTATAGTAGACCTGCTAGAAAGCAAGGAGTTAGTGAATCCAGTTGCAGGAGAAGGAAGACAAGCATCCTCAGTCCCAGGAGTCTTCCATGGACACCCAGCAGCCAACAACTTCTACTTACTTCTGCATCTAGAATGAGCACCAGGTTAGATTCTATAGCATCCAAAACATATAGGCCCAGAATTTCCTCGGTGCTGATCCATTTTTACCGCTGTAACTTCACTAGAAGTACCATAAAAACCCCAGGGGTTCTGCCACACTTCCAGCAAAATTCTGGGCTATGCTATCACCAAGGGAAAACACTGCAGCAACAACACTAAGGATATTCACAAATCATTTAGGGTATATTAAATTTGGTTTAATTTGACTTTGGTCAGGAGTTTTCTTAATTTAGTGAAGAATAAGATAATGACAGGTTAAAGGACTGGGATCCATGATAGATGAGTTAGTGCAGAACCAACATTGGGGTGAAGGTACATTTGGGCATTGCATTGGGCACAGGTGCAGAGGACTGTTCATGCATTGATAGGATGAGGAACTTAGGTAAAGATTTTGTCCATGAGAGCCTGCTATCTGGTTCTTGCTGCTACAATGGTGGTTCAGCAAGCATCTCTTCTAGTTCCTCATCTTCACCTTGCTCTGCTCTTAGTTGCAGGTGGGCATAATCCTACTCTTACACCTGCTCATTTTTAGATGCCTTTTTGCCTTCTGTCTTTTTGGATAACAACAACAACAACTTGCACTTATATAGCACCTTTAACATAATAAAACATCTCAAGGTGCTTCACAGGAGCATTATCAAGCAAACTTTGTCACCAAGATACATAAGGAGATATTAGGACAGATGACAAGGTAGGTTTGAAGGAGTGTCTTAAAGGAGGAGCGGTTTAGGGAAGGAATTCCAGAGCTTAGGGCCAAAGCAGCTAAAGGCACGGCTGACAATGGGGCAGCGATTAAAATTGGGGATGCGCAAGAGACCAGAATTGCAGGAACACAGATATCTCAGAAGGCTGTAGGGCTGGAGGAGGTTACAGAGAGAGGGAGGGGCGAGGCCATGGAGGGATTTGAAAACAAGGATGAGAATTTTAAAATTGAGGTATTGCCGGACTGGGAGACAATGTAGGTAAATGAGGCGTGATGGGTGAATGGGACTTGGCGTGAGTTAGAACACAGGCAGTGGAGTTTTGTATGAGCTCAAGTTTATGTAGGATGGAAGATGGGAGGATGGCCAGGGGAATAGTCAATTCTAGAGGTAACAAAGGCAAAGACTTAACTACTCCCCTGGCCGTCCTCCCATCTTCCATCCTACATTAATAGGAGAAGGCGAAGGATATGAGCTGAGGCAGGGGCAGAGTTGGATGATGTTATGGAGGTGGAAATAGGCGGTCTAGGTGAAAGAGTGGATATGAGGTCGGAAGCTCATCTCGGGGTCAAATTGTGAAGGAATAAGCCATATAACCTGTTCAGAAAAATACACTATCTTATGAAAGCATTCTGGCCTTATTAAAACATGAAAAGCTGGGTTTGGAAATCTAGAAACCTAACTATGAAATAGCTATGAAAGCATTCTGGCTGTTGAGATAAGGTAGTTGTTGACCCTGAATAAATAACCTTATTGAAACAGAAGGTTAAGGGCTCTGAAAGGCTGAACTTTTTGGAACAAAACGATGGTTCATCCTGGATAAGGTGTTCTAATTTACACTTCGTAAAGAAGCACATAAAGTAAGGAACATCTGCCCTCGTAAAGATGACATCAAGTAAGGAACACCTGCTGTCACACCATTTTTTATATGGTAAACTTAGAACACCTCATGATAAGACATGAGTCTGGCTGAGCTAGCAGTAATAATTGCAGAGGTCAGCAGAGATAATTAGCTTGCATCAGCAGAAAACCTTAAAGGAAATACCACTGGAAAAGAGTATAAATATTGAACTCTCAAATGGGATAGTAGACTCGCTTTAATCAGCTTCAGAGGCAGCTCTGCAGTCTACCACTCTTTGTACCTCGGGGATCAAAGGTATTTGATTTTGGTGGATATCCTGTAGACTTTAAGAACTGTAAAACTGTAGCGAAGTTAAGATTTGAAAGTAAGGTTCTCTGATAATAAGATTGCAAGCTTTCTCTTTTTGGAACTGTTAATATTGCGATTGACTCACTACTGTAAATAACATGTCAGATCTTTAATAAATCTATATATTTTTAGAATAGTCTCACACAAGACTTCTGTATCAAAAACTCGCAAACTCAATCTCGACACTCTTTGGTGAGGAGTTGCAGAATTCTGGGGAGGGTTTTCCGGACCCTCATAATATCCGGAATGTTACATCTAGCTAAACTTATTAAAAGTGCTATCTGGAGGATGGTAACATTTTCAGGTTGTTCCTTTCCTTTAGGGAGAGATAGTCCGGACCTTTAGATCCAATTAAGCATCTTTAGGATTCGGCTACCTCAAACTTTAGTTGAAGGTGAATGTCTGAGAAATACACCTGATCCGGGGTAGCTCTAAAGGGGCTAGGACTAATAATTATCCCTTCAAAATATGACACTAAGGTTGCAAACAGTTTGGTTCAGCCTCACACAGTTGCCAGGAGGAGGGACGGAATCAATGGCTATGGAACAGAGTTTGTGGCGGGGTCCAAAGACAATGGCTTCAGTCTTCCCAATATTTAGTTGGAAGAAATTTCTGCTCTTCCAGTACTGGATGTCAGACAAGCAGTGTGACAAATTAGAAACAGTGGAGGGGTCGAGAGAGGTGGTAGTGAGGTATAGCTGGGAGTCAGTGTACATGTGGAAACTGACGTGTTTTCGGATGATGTCACTGAGGGGCAGCATGTAGCTGAGAAATAGGAGTTGGCCAAGGATAGATCCTTGGGGGACTCCATCAGTAATGGTGCAGAAGTGACTGTGGAGCATGCAGTAGGCTATGATAATCTTGGAGACTCAGTTTGGGCTGTATTACAAGAAGCATATTTGTGTCATATTTGACCTGAAATGAGCTTCCGGCCACATATCCGCAGCATTACAGAGACTGCCTATTTCCACCTCCACCTCATCCGCTGCTGAAACCCTCATCCATGACTTTGTTACCTCTAGACTTGACTATTCCAATGCACTCCTGGCTGGCCTCCCACATTCTACCCTACGTAAACTTGAGGTCATCCAAAACTCGGCTTCCCATGTCCTAACTCGCACCAAGTCCCGTTCGCCCATCACCCCTGTGCTCGCTGAGCTACATTGGTTCCCGGTTAAGCCTCGATTTCAAAATTTTCATCCTTGTTTTCAAATTGCTCCATGGTCTCGCCCCTCCCTATCTCTGTAATCTCCTTCAGCCCCAAGACCCCCCCCCCTCCCGAGATATCTGCGCTCCTCTAATTCTGCCCTCTTGGGCATCCCTGATTATAATCGCTCAACCATTGGTAGCTGTGCCTTATGTTGCCTAGGCCTAAGCTCTGGAATTTTCTGCCTACAACCTCTCCGCCTCGCTATCTCTCTTTCCTCCTTTAAGACACTCCATAAAACCTACCTCTATGACCAAGCTTTAGGTCACCTGCCCTAATTTATCCTTATGTTGCTCGGTGTCAAGTTTTTTGCCTTATAATACTGCTGTGCAGCGCCTTGAGACATTTTACTATGTTAATGGTGCTATATAAATAAAAGTTGTTGTTGTTATTGCCCCTAAACTGTCCAGGCACCTGAAGTGCCACTTCAGGATACTGATAGTGATCTCAGTGGCTGCACAGCTGGCTGTATCAGAAGTATCAGGAGTCCGAGATGAAGAAGGCTATCGAGTATTTCTAGCAGCCTTCCTTGTACTCTTTTTCTATTAAAAATTGTGAGACAGCAGATTGCCTTAAAATGAAAGCATTATGACTGCCGCCTAAGAAGCGGGTATCCACTTACATGAACCCCATTCAGATCCTGTTTAGATGGCCACAACATCAAAATGCAATGGAAGCCCTTGCAGTAAAAAATGGGATGAGGTCCTAAAAGCTGAATATAGGGAGTTAGGAGGTAAATCAAAAAATAGGACATCAAAGATAGTAGTCTCAGGATTGCTACCAGTGCCACGTGCTAGTCAGAGTAAAAATAGAAGGATATTTCAGATGAATACATGGCTAGAGGAATGGTGCAAGGAGGAGGGATTCAAATTCCTGGGACATTGGAACCGGTTCTGGGGGAGGTGGGACCTGTACAAACTGAACGGTTTGCACCTGGGCAGGACCGGGACCGATGTCCTAGGGGGAGTGTTTGCTACTGCTGTTGAGGAGGGTTTAAACTAAAATGGCAGGGGTTTGGGAACTGGTGCAGGGAGACAGAGGAAAGAGAAGCAAGGATAGAAACAAAAGAAAGGAAGGAGAAAGGCAAAAGAGGAAGGCAGAGAAATCAAGGGTGTAAATCAAACAGGGCCACAGTAAATAACAATTCTAAAAGGCCAAAGAGTGTTAAAAAAACAAGCCTGAAGGCTTTGTGTCTTAATGCGAGGAGCATTCGTAATAAGGTGGATGAATTAGCTGCGCAAATAGATGTAAACGGATATGACATAATTGGAATTATGGAGGCATGGCTCCAGGGTGACCAAGGCTGGGAATTCAACATCCAATATTCAATATTCAGGAAGGACAGGCAAAAAGGAAAAGGAGGTGGGGTAGCATTGCTGGTTAAAGAGGAGATTAACACAATAGTAAGGAAGGATATTAGCTCTGGTGATGTGGAATCTGTATGGGTAGAGCTGAGAAATACCAAGGGGCAGAAAACATTAGTGAGAGTTGTATACAGACCCCCAAACAGTAATGCTGAGGTTGGGGATGGCAGTAAATGGGAAATTAGAGACACGTGCAATAAGGGCACAGCAGTTAGCATGGGTGAGTTTAATCTACATATAGATTGGGCTAACCAAATAAGTAACAATACTGTGGAGGAGGAATTCCTAGAGTGTATACGGGATGGTTTCCTGGACCAATATGTCAAGGAACCAACTAGAAATCAGGCCATCTTAGACTTGGTATTATGTAATGAGAAACGATTAATTAGCAACCTTGTTGTGCGAGGCCCCTTGGGGAGGATCGATCATAATATGATAGAATTCTTCATTAAGATGGAGAGTGAAAAAGTTGACTCAGAGACTAGGGTCCTGAATTTAAATAAAGGAAACTACGATGGTATGAGGCGCGAGTTGGCTAGGATGGATTGGGGAAAGTTACTTAAAGGGTTGACGGAGGATAGGCAATGGCAAACATTTAAAGATCGCATGGATGAACTACAGAATTTGTTCATCCCTGTTTGGCATAAAAATAAAACAAAAAAGGTGACTCAACCGTGGCTAACAAGGGAAATTAGGGATAGCATAAGATCCAAGCAGAGGATATATAAATTGGCCAGAAAAAGCAGCAAGCCTGAGGATTGGGAGCAGTTCAGGTTTCAGCAAACGAGGACAAAGGGATTAATTAAGAGGGGGAAAATGGAACATGAGAGTAAGCTTGCAGGGAACATAAAAACTGACTGTAAAAGCTTCTATAGATATGAAAAGGGAAAAAGATTGGTGAAGTCAAGTGTAGGTGCCTTGCAGTCAGAATCAGGGGAATTGATAATGGGGAACAAAGAAATGGCTGACCAATTAAATACATACTTTGGTTCAGTCTTCACAAAGGAGGACACAAATAACCTCCCAGAGATGTCGGGGAACATAGGTTCTAATGAGAGGGAGGAACTGAATGAAATCAGTGTTTTTAGGGAAATGGCATTAGGGAAATTGATGGGATTGAAGGTTGATAAATCCCCAGAGCCTGATAATCTACATCCTAGGGTACTTAAAGAAGTGGCCCTAGAAATAATAGATGCATTACTGGTCATCTTCCAAAATTCTATAGACTCGGGCACAGTTCCCATGGATTGGAGGGTAGCTAATGTAATCCCACTAGTTAAAAAAGGTGGTACAGAGATAGCGGGGAATTATATATAAGCCTGACATCGGTAGTGGGGAAAATGCTAGAGTCCATTATAAAAGATGTATTAGCAGAGCACTTGGAAAACAGTGACAGGATCGGACAAAGTCAACATGGATTTACAAAAGGTAAATCGTGCTTGACTAATCTACTAGAATTTTTTGAGGATGTAACTGGTAGAATAGATAATGGAGAACCAGTGGATGTGGTGTATGTAGGGGGTTTCTCTTGCTTGCTCTGGTCTCCTGCCAGGCTTCTTGCAATAATTACCCGTGAGTGGTTCGACCCACTCGCCCCTACAGTTCTCGACCTTGGACTTAGGTGCAGGGAGCTATAGTGCAGAAAAACTCAATAGACCAGGTCGAATAGCACGAAATGGATGCCTTTATTGAACAGTTTGCAACATTATAAAATACATGTCATATGCACAGATTAAAGCAACTACAAGCATGCACACATCTGCGAACTTAACTCTATGGAAATGGGGAACACACGGCACATCGAAAAGGGGGTAACACATTACAACTACCCTTAACCCCCTCCCCTAGATCTAACTAAGTTTCGATTTGAGGAACTCGGGATCATGCTCACCACTTTAAGAATCGCGAAACAGGGGTTTTGCAGCCTTTTGGCACAGCTTTCCGTCGTCACGTGGGTTTGGAAAGTTCTGGCGCAGCTTGTTTTCCTCTTGGTTCTCCTGCGATGAGGCAGTCGATACAGCCTTGGTGAGCGCTCGCCACGGATGAATCCGTTACTGACGTGACTTTAAGAACTGGATGCACATGGGCGAATCCATTACCGATGTGATGTTGAGACACTGGAGTGCCGGGCCCTGAGTGTCTTCTTCTCCAGCCTGGGTCGTCGATCTCCCGATGGTCTTCCCCGGGGCGGGACGCTGGTCCCAAAAAGCTTTCTTTATACAGTCATGATTGTCCTTCTGAGGGTGTCTTCTTCTTCGGCCTGGGTCGTCAATGATCTCCCGACAAAAGTACCCGGGCCACCCTCGTCGTCTTCCCGTCGTGGCCGGGCCTTGGCTGCCTGAACACCGAACACGTTCCGCAACCGAAGTGCTGTCTAACCGAAGAGTCCGTCCTGAAGCGTTTCTGAAGCGTCCAAGAAGTGAATCCGAAGTGAAGCTCAAGTCAAACGTAGTGAATCGTGAAGTGAAGCGTCAAGTGAAGCGAAGTGAAAACGTACTGATGGACTTTTTCAATCCACAGTTATACCTTTTTGGAACATTCTTATCTCCCGCTAAATCATAGTCCTGTCTTTGTAATAATTTTGGCGGGCAGAACTCTCTGCAGGGGTGTTTTGTCTTCATAACGGGAGTCGGTGATAGCTGAACTGGCCTTCCTGGGCCGATAATGTCTTTGCTTTGTCACCGTAACTCGGTTTGTATATTGATCGGTCTGGAGATTGCACTTGATGGCTGTTAAACGGCTTCTCTTTGTACAGTAGATGGGTTAAAGTGTTCATTCAATTGTCTGCCCATTTCTTGATGGGCCTCATCCTGCTACCCAAATCTGTCCTGTACTTATAATCTAATCAATATGTATACTTAGTTCCATGAGTTTCGGTTTCCTGAAACTGGTTTTTTGCGGGCTTTAATGTCCTCAATCCACAAGCCTGTCTGGCTTGCAGTAACAGAAAATTCAAACGGTCCCATGATGCACCATCAATTACGCAAAAGACTGAGGTTAAGCGAGTAACAACCAGGCTTTTATTAACTAAAGAATGAAGGTCTTGTCTCGAGTGGTCGACCCGTCCAGAATACTAAGGGACTGGGAGGTAGTCACTTATATACCTGGAATAGTGGGAGGAGTCAGCCGAGGCATGTCCAGACCTGTACCTAGTGGAATACACATACACATACAGACAGGTATACAGTGGTTTACCACATCCCAGAAGCTGGTCACGAGGTCTGGTGGCCATTTTGTGTGCCCTTTTATCAAAGGTTTCTCTGTACAAGCTTCTTTTTGGTCAATAAAGCTGTTTTATTAACCCTAACTTCTTGCGTGATTACTCATGAAAATTTCGCGAATTCTACAGTCCCTCCTGTGATACTGATAGCTTGCTTAAAGTATCAATAACCCTTGGTGAGCAAATTTTCCCTGATTCCCCACATCCAAACATTCCTGGTAATTAACTACCTATAACCCCCACGACACATGCAGTTCCCATTTCAGAAATTACACTGTGTACAGTTGGACAACCATAGGCAGTACTACCTTAAACTATAATACATTCTTCTTTCAGATGTGAAAGGGGCCGATACCCTTTACACCACCTGCATACACATTTTGTTAATCAAAAATTAGAAAACCAATCAACGGTTACATCACAACAGTATCCATACACTTAAATCATATAGTAACTAAAACCAAGAGTGGAGGGATGCTTTATCCTTTAATACATAGCAGTCTAAGCGGGGGTCTCTTCACCCACTCGTACATAGCGTTCTCTCCATTCTCCTGTGTTCTCGTGCCTCTGGAGGCGTTTGCCTCTCTTGCAATGCACGAACAGTAAATATATTACAATCAAAACCTGACACACTATTAGGATGTGGGATGCTATTCTAATCCAGGGCGGGATCTCTATATTAGTGAACAGGTCCCACCATGGTGGGGTGACTATGTCCAATATGTCTTTCCCTATCTCCAATGTCTTCTGCTCTAGTGTGTAAAAATGCTTCTGTGAAACTATTACGGCTTTTAAAATCTTGGTGAGGTGTTCGGGGAGAGGGGGAATGACATAACCAAAATGCGCGACGAATCGCTGAAAACCCGTGAAATTCTCTTTTACAGTGAGGTGAACAGTGGAAGGTACAGGAATGGGGACAATTCGCTGTTGTGCCACTTGAACTTCAGCCCTGGGTTTGAAACAGAAACTGCTGTCACTGACCGGACACCACCCATGCTGTCCGTGTTGGTAGTGAGGCGCTGCAGTGGTAACACAGTATGTCCCACCTCCGATATATGCCACCTGCGGGGGCACATGGTCTTTTGCCATTGCCTCCATGGTGCAATTTACCGGCTTCGCGCTAGTGGCTCTGAACCCGCACTGTGGTTTTAAAAAGGCATTCAAGTGCTGGGGACACAGGATGATGTGTGCTCCCCGGCTTCGACACCCCGAGAGGTCAGTGCCTGTCATCGTACGCTCCCATCTGATGACATAAGGCTGCGTAACGAATGTGCGCACCCCCCTGAATGACTCCAATGTTCTCCACCCTGTATACCGGGGCGGGTTTTGCTGTGGGACCCAACACCGGCATCCTCACCACTATTCCCATGATAGTGTGATTCGAGCGTCCACAGTCCACTGGGACTGGGTACGCCTCTGCAGCTAGTCTGAGCTGGCATGGACTTAATGCATTCTCAAAAGGGTGGAGCGCTTGCAAGTGCTTATTGCTGATCCAGGACGGGACCAAACCTTGTTTTAAATCCTCCAGATTACTGCGGCCCTCGCCCAGTAACCACGCCCCGTATAGCACACAAGTCTCGTTCTGTGCTGCCTGATCGGACGCATTCCGATCCTCTCTAATGAGTGCATTTACCGTTCTAGCGTGCTTCTCCAGCTCAGCAATAATCTCTTTTAAGTATAGTGTCATGGCCTGGTCCTCATGTAGCTCAGAGCCCACCACCTTATTTTCGTTTGTCAGTATGTTCTTTAACTGGGCCTTTAGACCATTAACCTGTGTCTGCAGCTCCATGTTGTCTAGAGCGTTGACAACAGATGTCCCGGTACTAAAAGCAGTGAAAATGTCATTTACAGTACCCCTTCTTTGCCTTCCTACCCGATCCAAAACTTCCTGTGGTGTGGTGTACAATTTGGCTTTGTCGATGTCGGCAAAGTCAAATTCATAAAATTGTCTGAACATCCTGGTTAACAGAACCTGGTACAATTGCTCCATTTCCTTGGGACACCACTCCGGCAATCATACCTCAGTGAGGTTTAAAATCACTGAGGCCACCGCGTAGTGTACCCCTTGGTACAGCATCTGACCGGTGGGTGCCAATACTAAACCATTCCCGGGTCCCTTTGTGGTGGTGGGGCACCCTTCCTTCTGGGCTAGCGCTACCGGAATCGTGGGCAGGGGCTTGCATGGGCAGGTGATGAGTTCAGTGGCGTTTACCGGAATCGGGGAGAATGGGGCTCCGCACGCCCGGGTGCTGACGTCCCACCTCATCCCTTTCCCTTCATCTTGCCACTGCCTCTGGAAAAAGATGGATATGCCTTTGGGGCAAACGCGCTTCGAACCCCACATGCAGACATATATCCTTTCATCTGGTTCCCACCATTTGTCCCAACACACACGTAATTGTCCATGAATTCCTGTAATTGTCCGATGGGTATTATTACCCAGTCGCTCCCACTCGATTGTAAAGTTCTTCATATTCTTTCCCAGCTTTCGGAGCCACCACCATCTACGTTCCCATTACACACCAAACAGATCCTCTTTCCCACGGTAACGCTGACTCTGGGTGCAATGATCCTCACTCGAGGGCACATTAACGAAGTCTCTTGGTAGGCAAACCCGGATTTGCTGGAGTATTCTGTAGAATTCGACCCCAGCCATCCTGGCCATCTCCCTTGGTGGAAGTAGGTGGCGGCTTCCTCAACCTCTCGCTTCCCCGTCCCATCCGTCGCGATGGGGGCTGTGTCCCCGGAGCACCCGAACACGATGACGTCCTTGGTGCGGCCTCGGTAGGCCAACCCGCACCCGATCGCCGCAAGCACCACGAGAATCCTCTCCATTGTATCCCTGGTTTCTGTAACCGATAAGATGATGTAGCCAGGCTCCCAATAGGTGCTGGCCTAATTAAATGGATGCCCGGGTCCCCTGACCCTGCTTCCAAACACACACACACACTGGGCAGACTTCGAGAACTACCTTCTAGAACATCCCATCATCTTAAACTTTACATGCCTTAAATCAACATTAAAAATTACTTAGCTTAACTTATCATTACCTAAACTTATGTACAGCGCCGCCCTCCTTCGGGCGGCCTACCTAATTCCTGTGAGGGCTGCAGTGTTCCGCCCCCTGTGGCGGGGCTGCACTGACCTTCGGCTTTGATCCCCCGCAGCCGGTCGCTGCTGCTGAACAGGAATCGTGTCTTTGCTGGGCTTTCTGAAGTCGGCGTCTACTGGGAGTGGGTGACTCGGGCCAAGACTTTACAGGCTGGGGCGTTCGGGTCGACCTACGAGGGAGCGCCTTGGGCGAGGCTCCCAGGGCTAACGGACCGGGGATCGGGACCTTCACCGTCGCAGCCTGTGGTCCCACCACAGCTGCCGGCTCCGGCTCCCCTCCCTCAGGCTCCGCCCCCGCGGGGCCGGGATCTGTGGCATCCGACTCCCCTCCACCTGTCCCCACAGGTGGTGAGTCTCCGCCTCCAATCCCTACCTCCCCTAAGCTCGAGTCGGGGTCGGGGCCTTCGGTCTCCGACTCCTCCTCCTCCTCCGTGATCGGGTCCGGGGCGGGGTCGAGCTGTTCGTGCTCTTCCTCGTCCGAATCCCAGATCAACGGGGAGACCTCCCACTCCAATGGGATGACTTCTCCCCTCACGCAAGCTACGGTTCCAGCCTGTGTGGTCTGTGACCCTGTCTCAGGCTGAGGATTTTTGTCCTCAGACCTGGCCCCGGTTGTTGGCCCTTGTGCACCCGGCTTAAACAGTTTACACTGGTTAATGTGAAACCATTTAGTACGTCGGGGCACCTTCACTGCGTAGGCCATGGGGCTGGCCTTGTCTACAATGCTGTAGGGCCCCATGTACAGTGGTTCTAGACTCCCTACTCGGGCATAGTTCCTAACCATGACCTGGTCTCCGATTTCCCACTCTTGCTTCTTACGGGGTTCCAGCAACAGTCGATTGCCCTGATGCTGTCTCCCCATATTCCCAGCCGCTTGCTCATAAACCTGTTTCAGGCGCTCCAAAAGGGTTTGGACGAACTTGTCCCGATTCACCTCTTGGAGCTGGCCCTCAGTGAGCAACGGGGCTAGTACATGGGTGGGTGTTCGCATGATCCTCCCAGTCATTAACTCGTGCGGGGAGTACCCCGTACTTTTGGACTGGCTGGCCCGGATCCCCATGAGGACTAGAGGCAGGACCTCCGCCCATTTCTGGGGCGAGCCCATTGTCTCCTTCCTCAGCTTTTCCTTGAGGGTCCGGTTCATGCATTCAACAATCCTGGATGACTGGGGATTTTGCGCTACGTGCCACTTCCCTTCAATGCCCAAGAGCATGAAGGTGTTCTGCATCACTTGGCCGGTGAAATGACTCCCTTGGTCGGACTCCACAAACCGGGGGAGCCCCCACCGTGAGAACACTTCCCGGATCAAGATCTTGGCAGTACCCAGCGCCGTAGCTGTTCTACACGGGAAGGCTTCTACCCACTTGGTAAACACATCCACCAGGACAAGGCAGTACTTATAGCCTCCCTGGGCGGTGGGCAGGGGCCCTATGTAGTCGACCTGGATCGACTGCCATGTTCCCTCTACCCTCCTGATGTGCCCCATGGGCACCTTCCTTTTCTGGGGGTCTGGGTTGTTTGCAGCGCACACAAGACAGCTTGCACAGAACTCGCGGACATCGTCCCGAAGTCCCGGCCACCATCCCGCCTGCTCTACCCGTTGCCAGGTAACCTCAGGCCCGGGGTGTCCTGTCCCTGGACCCTCATGGGCCAGTTGAAGGAATTCCCTCCAGTGCTGCTGCGGCACAACCCACTGTTCCTCTCGGAACAACATGCCTTCCTTGACTGAGAGGGCTGCCGTACTGTACGGACCCTCTACCTGCTTGCCCTCAGTGATAGCATTGAGGACTGTTTTCAGGGTGGGATCCCGGGTTTGGACGGTCTTTAGGTCTAGGGGCGGTGTCACCCCTGTGTTCCCTGGAGTCCCCTCCCTGCCTCGGATCGCTGCCACGGGTCCGGGTCCATTGGGGTCCCAGAAAATGCCGTTGCGGGCACCCTCCCTGGCTAGCACATCCGCCTGCTGGTTGCCCTGACTGCGGGGTTCAGTGGTGGAATGAGCCTTCACCTTGTGGATGAACACTTCCCCTTCCTCCTCCACTGCTGCCAGGATCTTTTCCAGCAAGGGCTTAACTGTTAAAGGTCGCCCGTCCGCGGAGGTGTATCCGCGATGAAACCAAATGGCCAGGTATTCCGTACACGAATTGCATGTGAACATGCTGTCTGAGCAAATCGTGTATGGGGTTGGGAAGATCTCGGGGTGGGTAACCACGTACGCCACCGCAGACAGTTCAGCCTGCTGTGCGCTCATAGTGCTGGGGAGCCTAATCGCCAGGGCAATGTTTGCCGCGGGGTCATAAGCTCCACACCCTGTGAATGTTCGCCAGCAGATACCGTGCTGGAACTGTCTACATAGATCTCGCGGCCTGTGGGGTGTATCCTGGCCCGTAAACCTATGTTGATCTCCCATGCCCCTTCGACGGAACACCGATGGGCTGTTCCGGGATATACCAGATTGGCCACGAGCTTCGGCTCGCAAAGACCTTTAACTTTGAGATCCATCTGAGAAAGGAGGAGGGTCCAGCGCGCAATCCGAGCGCTGCTTACAGTCCCATCCTTAATCCTTCCATCCAGAAGCATCTTTGTGGGTGTATGGTGGGTGAGGAGAGTGATGGGAGAGGTTCCTGTGAAGATCGCTGATCTGTTCACAGCCCAATGCGTGGCCAGGAGATGCCGTTCGCAATTGGAAAAACTCCTCTCCACATCCGTAAGCACCCTGGAGGAGTAGACCACCGGTCTCAGCTTGCCGTGTCGCTCCTGGAGCAGCACAGCACTCAGGCTGTCTCCACTGGCGGCTACTTCCAGGAAAAACTCCTCCCCCCCATCTATGGCCCCTAGGGCTGGCGCGGTCTGCAGGTCCCTCTTCAACTTCTCGAATGCTGACTGACAACCCTCGTCCCAAGACCACTCGACTCCCTTGTGTAAGAGTCGGAGTAGCGGGGCTGCTGTGGCTGCATAGTCCTCGATGAAGTCTCTGCAGTACCCGGTCAGTCCCAAAAAGGACCTCACACCCGTTACTGTGTTAGGAATTGGCAAATCTTGTACCGATTCCCGCCTAGCCTTGTCTATGGCTCTTTCCCCAGCGCGGATGGTCAGACCCAGGAATTTCACCTCCTGCTGGCCGATCCGTGCTTTCTTTGGGTTTACTTTAAAACCCTTCCTTTCCAGTAGCTCCAATAATTCGGCTAATAGTGGGCCGTGCTCCTCCCTTGAATCGGTGAACAGGAGCAAGTCGTCCACATACTGCACTATCTGATTGGGCTGGCTAAATTCCTTTAAACTTCCTGCCATGCACTGATGGAAAATGCTGGGGCTGTTGTGGAAACCCTGTGGCAAGCAGTTCCAAGTGTACTGTTGCGCTTTAAAAGTAAAGGCAAACTTGTACTGATCCTCCCGCCGCAACGGAATGGACCAAAAACCGTTCGAGATATCCAGCGCCGTGAACGTGGTCGCGGATGCTGGAATACTCCCTATTAGGTCGGCAACTGCTGCTACCGTGGGCGCGCAGGCTGGGATGTTACTGTTGAGGACTCTGTAGTCCACTGTGGCCCTCCACGAATTGTCCGGCTTCTTTACCGGCCATAAAGGGGATTTCACGTGAGTGGCTATCGGCCTCAACACGCCCTGCTGCACCAATGAAGATATTGCTGTCTCCATGTCGGGTTCTGCTTCCTTGGGGAAGTTATACTGCTTTTGGGGTCGGATCATGGGGTCCCCGTCTACGCTGACCTCAAACCCAGTGACCCTCCCACAGTCGTGCTTGTGGGTGGCAAACGCGGTCAGATTGTCTGACACACACGCTTGCAAGTCCGTTGGGACGTCCGCGACCATAAGCTCGATGTCGTAACCTCCTGACGGCTTCATGGTGCACAGGGCCCCTTTTTCTCCCTTCCCTGGGATCACGACTACCTTGCCTAACCCATTCTCAGCTCCCCAGAGACAGTGATTTCTAAGGTCCACGAGGATCCCGTGTTCCACCAAGAAATCAGCCCCGAGGATGCCTTTTCCCCCCACCTCACTCCACTTCAGCAGGATACACGTCCATGTGGTTTGGAGTGCTCCCAAATGAATGGAGAGCGGGATGGAGAACGCGCCAGCCTGTTCTTTGCCTGTGAAACCCGCTACTGAGAACGGAGCCTGGGTAGACAGAGGTGAGGCAAAAGGTTTAGCTGTGTGGATCACGGTACATGATGCCCCCGTATCCAACAGGTAACTACCCTTCTCCTTCTCTACCTCCATCTCCACAAGGGGTCTTCTCCACGCGTCATAACGGAGCGGACATAGGTAGACGGGCTGCGCTGGCTTTAGTCATTTGGGCTCTGCGATTTGGGCTGGGGAAGCAACAGGGCCGTTGGTGACTGCCACCTTCCCCTGCGAGGTCATTAGAGACCGCATTGCCTCTAAAACTGACTCAATCACATTGGGATGGATCGACACATCGGCTCCCTTCTCCCGGATGGGCGTTTGGGCTGGGGCTGAGGGAGCTTTTCCCTTTGAATCCTTCCAAGGATTTTTACAGTCCCGGCGCCAGTGACCTTCCTTCCCACACCCATAACAACTACTTTTGGCTTGGGGAGGGCGATTCCCCTCCTGATGCCATTCCTTTTTAACAGGAGCTGCAGGCCTCGCTTCATGCACCTTTCCCTTTGGGGGAGGCACTTCCTTACTCCTGCTGTTCCTGTAACCTATCGTGAGCTGATCTAGTACTAACTCTTCCGTGGAGCGGGGGTTATTGGGGTCAAACCATGTTTTGGCCTGCTCCTTCACCTGGGGCAAGCAATTGGTGACCAGGCACCGGAGCCAATGAGCCCTTTGGCTATCGTCCAGCACGTTCCGGGCCGGCCCGCCCGGGCAGCTGCGCCGATACACTGACCACAACCTTCCGGCGAAAACCCGTGGGGGCTCTCCCTCTAGCTGTACCGTCCTACCCAATCGGTGGAACGGATTTCTGTCATCTTCCCCCATAACCTGCAGGACCTCATCCCGTAAGTCCTCATACACCCCGTGCCCTCTCTTGCTCTCGTCAGAGAGACACTGGAGTACTGAGCTGTCCAGGGAGAACAGCAGCATTTTACACTGTTCTCTCCCGTCGCAGTCATTAACTGCTGCGGTCTGCTCCACGTCCCTAAAATGGACGAAGGGATCTCCTGACTCGGAGAGTTTTGGGATGTGGCTTATCATTGCCCTTAGCTGTTGTGCGCTGTGGGGCATTATGATCTGATTGACGAGGGGTCCGTCCTCACCATTGTCGTTGTCCGGACCGAGCCTCCGGTGTCGAACGGGACACAGCGGTACCGGCTTCGACTCTACTACCTGGGGTTGCTCTACCTCCGGAATCTCTTCGACTAACTTCACCATTTCCTTCCCCTCATCCCAAGACTCACTATAGCTGGGAGGTGCCGATGGCATGGTGGTTGGTACCACAACTGCCTCTTGCGGAATCGGTCTTTTGGATTCCTTGGCTAACAGTAGCTGGCTCGCTGGTGGGTTTATGAGACACATCAAGCCATTTGCCTTCACTAGGGCCGTTCTTAGGTCCTCTAGCTCCCTTTGGCAAGCGCTATGGTCGGCGTTCTCAGACCTATCATCGATGGCCATCTTGTACGCTGCTCTAGCTCCCAGAATACTTTCCTCCTGTGCCTCTACCTGCTGAGCTCGGCGGAAACACCTGTCCCTTAATCTACCTTCACTGGCCTTGGCCTCAATGACCTGACACTCCAAGTAATCTATTTTGGTCTCATGGCGATGGGTTACGGATTGGCATTCCTGATTCAGCGCGTTGAGCGACTCAATCAGTTTCTTTCCTCCCGCAACCTTTTCCTCTACTTCTGCTAGTAACCCTTTTATCTGGGCCGTCTGCGCTACAACGACTTGGTCCAAAAGCTGGACTTGCTTCTTGTAGCACATTAGCCAGACCACTTTTTCTACAGATCTTTTGTGCTCTTTGCTTTCTGTCCACTTGATGGCTGCGTCTAGCGGGTGCATATCTCTTAATAGGTCAGATATCCACTGTTTTGTAAGGTTTACCTTCCCAAAAACATAATCCGCTATTCTCTCATCCATCACATTTCGTTTATTCAGACCTTGATCTAACAAACTATATTCCTGCTGCCAAGGTCCTGCCGCGGTCGCCATCTCTGTTGGGGGTTTCTCTTGCTTGCTCTGGTCTCCTGCCAGGCTTCTTGCAATAATTACCCGTGAGTGGTTCGACCCACTCGCCCCTACGGTTCTCGACCTTGGACTTAGGTGCAGGGAGCTATAGTGCAGAAAAACTCAATAGACCAGGTCGAATAGCACGAAATGGATGCCTTTATTGAACAGTTTGCAACATTATAAAATAAATGTCATATGCACAGATTAAAGCAACTACAAGCATGCACACATCTGTGAACTTAACTCTATGGAAATGGGGAACACACGGCACATCGAAAAAAGGGTAACACATTACAACTACCCTTAACCCCCTCCCCTAGATCTAACTAAGTTTCGATTTGAGGAACTCGGGATCATGCTCACCACTTTAAGAATCGCGAAACAGGGGTTTTGCAGCCTTTTGGCACAGCTTTCCGTCGTCACGTGGGTTTGGAAAGTTCTGGCGCAGCTTGTTTTCCTCTTGGTTCTCCTGCGATGAGGCAGTCGATACAGCCTTGGTGAGCGCTCGCCACGGATGAATCCGTTACCGACGTGACTTTAAGAACTGGATGCACATGGGTGAATCCATTACCGATGTGATGTTGAGACACTGGAGTGCCGGGCCCTGAGTGTCTTCTTCTCCAGCCTGGGTCATCGATCTCCCGATGGTCTTCCCCGGGGCGGGACGCTGGTCCCAAAAAGCTTTCTTTATACAGTCATGATTGTCCTTCTGAGGGTGTCTTCTTCTTCGGCCTGGGTCGTCGATGATCTCCCGACAAAAGTACCCGGGCCACCCTCGTCGTCTTCCCGTCGTGGCCGGGCCTTGCCTGCCCGAACACCGAACACGTTCCGCAACCGAAGTGCTGTCTAACCGAAGAGTCCGTCCTGAAGCGTTTCTGAAGCGTCCAAGAAGTGAATCCGAAGTGAAGCTCAAGTCAAACGTAGTGAATCGTGAAGTGAAGCGTCAAGTGAAGCGAAGTGAAAACGTACTGATGGACTTTTTCAATCCACAGTTATACCTTTTTGGAACATTCTTATCTCCCGCCAAATCATAGTCCTGTCTTTGTAATAATTTTGGCGGGCAGAACTCTCTGCAGGGGTGTTTTGTCTTCATAACGGGAGTTGGTGATAGCTGAACTGGCCTTCCTGGGCCGATAATGTCTTTGCTTTGTCACCGTAACTCGGTTTGTATATTGATCGGTCTGGAGATTGCCCTTGATGGCTGTTAAACGGCTTCTCTTTGTACAGTAGATGGGTTAAAGTGTTCATTCAATTGTCCGCCCATTTCTTGATGGGCATCATCCTGCTACCCAAATCTGTCCTGTACTTATAATCTAATCAATATGTATACTCAGTTCCATGAGTTTCGGTTTCCCAAAACTGGCTTTAATGTCCTCAATCCACAAGCCTGCCTGGCTTGCAGTAACAGAAAATTCAAACGGTCCCAGAAGATGGTCACGAGGTCTGGTGGCCATTTTGTGTGCCCTTTTATCAAAGGTTTCTCTGTACAAGCTTCTTTTTGGTCAATAAAGCTGTTTTATTAACCCTAACTTCTTGCGTGATTACTCATGAAAATTTCGCGAATTCTACATGTATTTGGACTGACAGAAGGCTTTCAATAAGGTCCCGCATAAAAGATTAGCGTGCAAAGTTAAAGCACATGGGATTGGGGGTAAGGTACTGACTTGGATAGAGGACTGGTTGGCAGACAGGAAGCAAAGAGTTGGAATAAACGGGTCTTTTTCCGAGTGGCAGGCAGTGGCCAGTGGGGTACCGCAGAGATCGGTGCTAGGACCCCAGCTATTCACAATATATATCAATGATCTAGACGAGGGAACTAGATGTAATATCTCCAAGTTTGCAGATGACACAAAGCTGGGTGGGCGTGTGTGCTGTGAGGAGGATGCTGAGAATCTCCAGTATGATTTGGACAGGTTGGGTGATTGGGCAGATGCATGGCAGATGCAGTATAATGTGGATAAATGCAAGGTTATCTACTTTGGTGGCAAAAACAGGAAGGGAGATTATTATCTGAACAGCAATAGATTGGGAGAAGGGGAAGTGCAACGAGACCTAGGTGTCCTTGTGCACCAGTCGCTGAAGGTAAGCATGCAGGTGCAGCAGGCGGTTAAGAAGGCAAATGGTATGTTGGCCTTCCTAGCCAGAGGATTCGAGTACAGGAGCAAGGATGTCTTGCTGCAGTTGTACAGGGCCTTGGTGAGACCACACCTTGAGTATTGTGTGCAGTTTTGGTCACCTTATCTGAGGAAGGATGTTCTTGCCATGTAGGGAGTGCAGTGAAGATTCACCAGACTGATACCTGGGATGGCAGGAATGACGTATGAGGAGAGATTGGGTCGATTGGGCTTATATTCGCTGGAGTTCAGAAGAATGAGAGGGGATCTCATTGAAATTTATAAAATTCTAACAGGACTAGGCAGACTAGATGCAGGAAGGATGTTCCCAATGGCGGGGGAGTCCAGAACCATGGGTCACAGTCTAAGGATAAGGGGTAAGCCATTTAGGACAGTAATGAGGAGGAATTTCTTCACCCAGAGAGTGGTGAACCTGTGGAATTCTCTACCACAGAAGGCAGTGGAGGCCAATTCGTTAAATATATTCAAGAAGCAGTTAGATATATTCCTTAAAGCTAAAGGTATCAAGGAATATGGGGGAAAGCAGGGACAGTGTATTGAATTTGGATGATCAGCCATTATCTCATTAAATGGCGGAGCAGGCTCGAGGGGTCGAATGGCCTACTCCTGCTCCTATCTTCTATGTTTCTATGTTTCTATGAAGGCCATAGGGTCATGTCAGGAGACCGTATGCCTGAAAAATTCCACCAATATGATCTGGACTTTGCAGGGTCCTGCCATCTGAAACAATTGCATAGCCCTTTATCCTATGCTGGCTGCCCATGAGGATAGTGATGAAATAACAACAGAAAATGCTGGAAAAACTCAACAGGCCAGGCAGCATCCGTGGAGAGAGAAACAGAGTTAACGTTTTTTAACATAGTGTGCCTTCAATTCCTTCCTCCCCTCCCACCGCCCCACACCCCTTCCCTGTCTCTGCACCTGCTTAATATGTTACATATCCAGCTTTTTCCTGTTCTGATGAAGGGTCCCAGACCTGAAACGTTAACTCTGTTTCTCTTTCCACGGATGCTGCCTGGCCTGCTGAGTTTTTCCAGCATTTTCTGTTGTTATTTCAGATTTCCAGCACCTTTTGCTATTAGGATAGTGATGAAGTTGTTTTCCCTGGTAAACAACACAACAGTCACCTGCTTAATACATCTGTGAACTGCAGATTGATATTGCTGTTGTCTCCTGTGCAACGTGCAATGAACCAGAGGCATAAATGTTCAACAGCTGTAATAATCTTGACAGCCACTTGCAGTGGCATCCCTGTGATGGAAATTGACTGGAGGTTATATTCTATTCGGATACCAGAGAAGTAAAGAAGTTTACAGCATAGAAGAAAACCATTTGGCTTATCATGTCTGTTCTGGATCTTTGCTAGAGCAATCCAAAACTATCCCACTGTCTTTCCCTCTCCCAATAGCCTTGTATCTACCTCTGCTTCAAAAGTTACCTGCCACTTGTCAGTCAGGCCCAGATGCTACCCAAGTCCTACATGGGCTGCTTCATTATCCGACGAGTTGTGAATGGAGTTGAACACTGTGGAATCATCAGCAATCATCACCACTCACTGTATGATGGAGGGAAGTTCATTGATGAAGCAGCTGAAGATGTTTGTGCCAAGGGTGCTTCCCTGAGGAACTCCTGCAGCGATGGCGGTAGGGATTGTGGATGCATTGGTGATTATTTTCCAGAACTCCCTGGTCTCAGGAAAGGTCCCGGCAGATTGGAAAACTGCTAATGTAACACCCTTTTTTAAGAAGGAAAGTAGACAAAAAGCTGGAAACTATAGACCAGTTAGCCTAACATCTGTGGTTGGCAAAATGTTGGAGTCCATTATTAAGGAAACAGTAACAGAGCATTTGGATAAACATAATTTAGTAAGACAGAGTCAGCATGGTTTTATGAAGGGGAAGTCATGTTTGACAAATTTGCTCGAATTCTTTGAGGATGTAACATACAGGGTGGATAAAGGGGAACCAGTGGATGTAGTGTATTTGGACTTCCAAAAGGCATTTGACAAGGTTCCACACAAAAGATTACTGATCAAGTTAAGAAATCACGGGATTGGGGGTAATATACTGGCATGGGCGGAAGATTGGCTATCTAACAGAAAACAAAGAGTTGGGATAAATGGTTCATTCTCGGGCTGGCAATCAGTAACTAGTGGTGTTCCACAGGGGTCAGTGCTGGGACCCCAACTCTTTACAATCTATATTAACGATTTGGAGGAAGGGACCGAGTGCAACATATCCAAGTTTGCCGACGATACAAAGATGGGAGGGAAAGCAATGAGTGAGGAGGACATAAAAAACCTGCAACAGGACATAGACAGGCTAAGTGAGTGGGCAGAGATTTGGCAGATGCAATATAATGTTGGAAAGTGTGAGGTTATGCACTTTGGCAGAAAAAATCAAAGAGCAAGTTATTATCTAAATGGAGAGAAACTGCAAAGTGCTACAGTACAAAGGGATCTGGGGGTCCTGGTGCATGAAACACAAAAAGTTAGTATGCAGGTGCAGCAGGTGATCAGGAAGGCCAATGGAATCTTGGCTTTTATTGCAAGGGGGATGGAGTATAAAAACAGGGAAGTCTTGCTGCAGTTATACAGGGTATTGGTGAGGCCACACCTGGAATACTGCGTACAGTTTTGGTTTCCATATTTAAGAAAAGATATACTTGCTCTCGAGGCGGTTCAGAGAAGGTTCACTCGGTTGATTCCGGAGATGAGGGGGTTGACGTATGAGGAAAGGTTGAGTAGGTTGGGACTCTACTCATTGGAGTTCAGAAGAATGAGAGGCGATCTTATCGAAACATATAAGATTGTGAGGGGGCTTGATCGGGTGGATGCGGGGAGGATGTTTCCACTGATGGGTGAGACTAGAACTAGGGGGCATAATCTAAGAATAAGGGGCTGCGCTTTCAAAACTGAGATGAGGAGAAACTTCTTCACTCAGAGGGTAGTAAATCTATGGAATTTGCTACCCCAGAGAGCTGTGGAAGCTGCAACATTAAATAAATTTAAAATGGAGATAGACAGTTTCCTAGCAGATAAGGGAATTAGGGGTTACGGGGAGAGGGCAGGGAAGTGGATGTGAGTCTAGATTCGGATCAGCCATGATCCTATTGAATGGCGGAGCAGGCCCCAGGGGCCGTATGGCCTACTCCTGCTCCTACTTCTTATGTTTTTATGTCCTGGAACTTTAATGACTGATTTCCGACAACTACTATCGTCTTCTTTTCTGTCAGTTGTGACTCCTGCCACTGGAGAGTTATCTATTTTACGTCACTGACTTCAGTTTTGCTAGAGTTCCTTGGCGTCACACTCGGTCAAACACTACCTTGATGTTGTGGGCAGCTCCTCTCACCTTTCCTCTCATCAACATATTAAAGTGAAGCTCTCGTTTGTTTTTGATGAGAGTTCCCTTGGCCTGGTTTAAGGCCCGACCAGAAGTTTGCACACAGCAAAGAATGGGCAAAGATCAGGGTGAGATTGACATTCGTCCAATTTCCCAGCAATTATTCCATTCCATTACCACTGGCAATGAACACCAGAGTATATAGCTCTCCAGTTTTCAGACATTAGTTGCTGCACAGTTTGATTAATCCTACATGAAGTGTTTTAAAAAAAAGGTTACACCCAGTATTTTTTCTATAGTCTTTTTCTCATATATCTTTATAATCCTTCCTTTGTGATTATCCACAAGTATCTTTAACTAGCATAGCTTACTCTCGCCCCCATTCCCTTTACTTTTGCCTGCTTCTCTAAATTGATCCATTTGTAACCTTGGGTACAGTTGGACAGAATTAATGTGCGTATTAAATCTTTTCTAGGAACAAGATGAGCAAGCCACCCTTTTTCCCTTTTGTTTCAGAAGAGCTTTTACAATTCACTGCATCGTTTCATAGTTGTATCTGTCTTTTACAGATTGTTTTCTCTCAATCAGAGCAGTTTCCTGAAGTAACTAAACAGGATGTGCATGTGGATTAAACAGCCAGCCTATGATTACATATTACTAGCTACAAAACAGGTAGATAGAAACAGAACCTATTCCTGACTGAAGCCTTAACAATTAACTTGGGGTTCCATTTTAAAACCATATTGACAGAGAAGCTGTTACATGCCCTAGTCAGAAGAAACTGTTATCAGGTCACCAAGTTAGGTTTTGAGGAGATTGCTCAACTTGAGTCACTCTCAATGTCCAGAAGTGGAACAATTCTCTTGAAGTTAGTTCATTAAATTCCAACATTTCTGAAGTCCTTAATTGGAGAAAGTATTCTGGCTTCATTGAGAAGTGGCCGCTGAGACATAGTGGATGAAATGATCAAACTGGATCTGCAAATTCTTCAGAAGATCAAAAACTCTCCCAGACAGGTTATCACGCGGATGCCTGAAAGAAGCAAATGTGAATAGTAAGTTAAAAGGAGGGAGGGCTAAAAAAAACTGGTGAAAACTGTATTGCCACAGTACTTCCTATCAGCCAACAATGAATGATATAGAACTGGGCCCTCCTGGCCGGTTAGGTGTTTTTGAGCCAGGCCATCAAAAACAGGAACAACATACAAAATAATAAATGCACAAGCAACAATATAAACCATTAGCAAGAAAAACAGCAAAATAAACATTTGGGTAGTGAAGGCTACTGCCCACACCCCTTAGATTGGATAATGGAAGATTGTATTGAGCAGTGTTCACAGTTTGTGTTTCCTTGTAAATACTGACAGCGAAAGTTGTCCGTTTATGCTGTTTTCTGGCGTTATTTTATTATGTACTTTTTGTGTGTGGCCAACAGGGGAAAAATGCAAATGTTGCCAAGAGCACAGACTTTGGTTCCTTCGAGCCACAGACACAGCTTACTTTGATCTTTTCTTCAGAGAAAATTTAATATGCAAGAGCAGTTCATATAAAAACAGCGTCTTATGCTGTGCAATACAGACTCCTGCTAACTTTAGAAACTGCCATGTTCTTGTTGAAATAACCTTTAAAAGGGCTTATCTCAGTGTCAGGGAACAATGTTAAGACACACAGGTGGAATCTGCCAGAAAGCAGGCCATCTGAGCTTCTGTACCTTAGATGACACAGAATTGACCTTCTGAGCTTAATGCATATTATTGAGTGGGAGTTTGCACCGCAGAATTATTTACTCCACGTTAACACTTTGTTTATTTTTTTCTCCATCACATGTTTGCATTTAATTTTTATTTATAAAATGGAATTCTTTCTTTGTGGAACAGATAGAACCTCCTATCTGCCATGGGCAACACATGAAACTAGACCTATATTTTAATGTTCAATTGGTAATGTAACAGACATGCAATACATTGGCATCATATCTCATCATAAAGTCTATGTAGGCTGCTTCAATCAGGCATAAACTGGTTCAGTAGAACGTGTAATTTTCCAGTAATTGTAGTGACAGATATTTCAATTTGCTACATAATAGTCTATTCACCCTGAAAATAGAATTAAAGATATTTTCACCTAAAATGGTATTGTTTGGAAAAGAATGATACATCTGATCTCATTAAATTTCAAGGCCCACAGAAATTAAAATATCATGTCATAAATGTGGCAGTAATCGCACAATAGTGTTGCTTTTAACACTTTGCAACCTGAAGCATAAGAACAAGCCTGCAACCAAATGGAATTACAAGTGCATTGTGTTCGCTTCACCGTTCCTTCGTCTTTGTGATTGGTTCAAATTCAGCAAGGACTGATGAGATGAAATTCTCTTTTGCCTGCTACTTGGTATGGTCCTACATAAAGGTTTTTGCACAGTTTCAACGTGGTTCCTAGTGGATATGAGCACACAGTGCATGATGGTCCCTAATTTGACAGCCTCCCTCAGAGAGGCATGTGGACGGCAAGTGTGAAAACAAAGATTATATTTAAAATAAATAAATTTAAGATTTATTTGTAAAAAGTTTACACTAAGTACTTATGCAGTACAGTGTGTTATGAGATTGAATTTAAGGTAAATTGCTTAGCAGAGGGAGGTTTGATCAGTATCTAGGCATGTTTAGACACAACTTACATGCTCTAGATTCTAACACTATGAGGATTATTTTCGTTTCACTATGGCCCTGTTTGCACTTAAGAATGGAACAGTAGTGTGACCAAAATTGCATGTACAGTTGAATCTATTGCTTAATTTCCACCCTTCCAATTTTCAGGTGGACCTCAATCTAGGTAGCCAGGGTTTCCACCGGAAACAAGTGGGAGCCTCATTAATAAATGCAAATCAGGGTCAGATGAGGTAGTTATGACCAGCAACACCATTTTCATTACTGTCTGCGGTGGTACTGCCACTTTCTGATCCACTCACAAACCATGGTGTAGGGGGTGGTGGGGGGTGGCACATGCGCCCAGTCAGTTATGCCTCTGACTGTTTATGAGCGGTTCGAATCACTCCCACGCCCCTGGGTTCTAGGCACCGGACTTAGGTACAAGGCGGCGGTACAGAAGAAGACTTGAGTAGACAGGTGGTTGGATGTAAGCAAAAAACAAGATTTTTATTGAAGAGGAAATTAATACAATCTTATGAAAAATTTACTAGTATACACTTTTACAGGCAAAATACAAAATAACTATACTTATACAGGGAATGGGGAACACACGGCATATTGAGGGAAAACAACTATCTTAACAATCCCCTTATCCTTATCCCACCCCCTATACCAAACTAGATTAAGCTATGAGGGGTCAGAACTTCATGCTCACCAATCAAAAGGGTCTGCTGAACTCAAAACAGCGGTGGGGTTTGGGGTTCGCTCTTGGTGCTCTCTGGAGCCTGCCGTCATCACGTGGTCTCTGGGTGCTGCAAGGGCGTTGTCCAGGTACAAGTACCCCAACGTCAAAGTCTCTGCTTGGGTACTTTACCTTGCAGGGATGGCGGTTCCTCTTCCTCGGCCGACAGTTTGAGTTTGCATGAAGATAGTCGCAGGTCAGCTGAGACTGAAGGCCCGATGATTCGTAACCTGTCTTCAGTCATCTTCCTCAGTTCGTCTCCTCCGTTATCTTCCTCAGTTCGTCTTGCCTCCTCGCCTCATCGCGTCCCACCTCGCCTAGCCTGAATTGTCCGTGTCCACTCGATGCAGTGCCTGGGCGATTGCAGATGGAGTGGGGAAAGGCACGGGCAAAGGCCAGGGGGTAAGCGCGGGATGGGGGAAGAGCAGCAGCCACGAGGGTGAGGGGCCGGAGCCGGAGCAAGGCTGAGAGCAGAGAGAGAAGGTTGCAGGTGGGCCTACAATTATACTCCTTTGGATGGCCCTTATCTGCGCGCCAAATCAGGTTAGTTCTTTGTCTTAATCTTGGCGGGTTATTTTAAATAACGGTAGCAATCTACTCTAACTGTTTTTAGATGGCCGGTAATCGCATCTATCGGCCCAATAATTGAATTGTTCTGTTTAGAATGCACCTTGATGGGCTTGTCCGGCCTCGATGGCTTCCTTAATCTGTTGCCGATTATTTATGTAAACTGCGTGATGGCCTTAACTATCGGCCTAACTGGATTTAGATTTGTCTAGAATTTGATCTAATACATAATTCAAAGTCCTGTTTGGTTTAAAAAAATGCAAAGTCTCTCTTCACAGAAACTGTAGCTTTGGTTTTGATTTCTCCACGAGCTGCCTGTGCCGCAGAGTCCAAGTTTAAAAAATCTCACAGGCTTTCTGCCACAAGGCGCGGACGCCATTTTGGGTACTCTTTTTCATTAAAATGTCCATGCAGGGTCCCTTTTCTTATTAATAACCTTTGGGGAAATGTAGAAATTTTGCGAATCTTACAATGGGCAGTACAAATCAGAAGGCGGTCACTGTGATAAAAATAATAACTTCCGGGAAGTTATGTCATCACTTCCTGTGAACTGTGAACTATGAACTATGAACTGTGTACATACCTCACTTCCTGTCATGTGTCACTTCCTGTTGGACTGGTATAAATACTGGTCTGTTCAGTATTGTAAGAGGCTTCTACCAGAGGCATGGTAAAGACCTCTCTTGTATATAGTGTGTTTATAAGTTACTTAAAGCTTACTTTAAAGTTACTTGATGGTAAGCCTCCTTTTTCTTACATCAATTTAAGTAACTTAGTATTTACACTCACAAATACTAGACCTTCGGACAAACTCGGAATTAAGGATCCAGGGAACCACCCATCATGGAGAAAATCCTTAGACCTATTCGTCTGGACTTGGACCCGAATGCACCAGCAGCTGGCAGGGTATGGAAGCATTGGTACCGTACTTTTGAGAATTTTCTGGATGAATGTGAAGCGGATGCTCCTGCTAGATTGAAGATACTTATCAATTATGTGACCCCAAAAGTGTTCGAATATGTTGATGAATGGGATAATTACGATGAGGTGATTCGGGCACTTAAGAAACTGTATGCCAAGACCCCAAATGAGGTCTATGCTAGACATCTACTGGCCACAGCCCGACAAGGGCCAGGGGAATCAATTGACGAATTCCTGCAAGAACTTCGCAGGCTCAGCGTAGATTGTAACTTTCAGGCAGCCTCAGCTGAGCTGTACCGCCAAGAAATGATTCGTGACGCTTTCATCTGCGGGATTGCCTCTCCATTTATACGCCAGCGTCTACTAGAAAGTAAAACACTTGAGCTACAAAAAGCTTTTGACCTAGCTTGTTCACTGGATTTGGCAAAGAGAAATGCAGACCTCTATCAGCTGCCCAGATCTCGATCTGCTGCTGTAGCTGCAACCAGACAATTCAAGCAGTCTCAGGTGAACCCTATCATGGGGGAATCTAATTCTGATAATTCTGATGAAGAAGAGGAGGACGACCCCACTTTAGCAGCCTCTTGGCAATCTAGGAAGGAATGCTTCTTTTGTGGAGATGCTTTTCACCCTAGGAAAACCTGCCCTGCTCACAATGCAATCTGCAGTTATTGCGGGAAGAAAGGACACTTTGCTAAAGTTTGCCTATCAAGGGCCTCGACGAGGGCCAATCCAGCTAAGGCCTACCGAACTGCCCCAATTAGGGCCTATCAAGATGCTCCAGCTAGGACCTATCAAGCTTCCTCTCGAGCTCTCTCCCGAAGAAGCACACCGAGAGTTTTAGCCACTCTCTGTGCAATGACACCAATTACAGCTGCTTGCCCACAGAACCTGTCTCATGCAGCCACAAAAATTTCAATTAAAGGGCATACCTTAGATGCCTTAATTGACTCAGGAAGTACTGATAGTTTCATTAAGGAACAGATTGTTGCGAAATTGAAACTACATGTCTTCCCATCGGACTAGGCAATTGCGATGGCCCAGTCATCACTTAATACCAGAATCTCCGGCTTTTGTGTTGTTGATATGACACTTCATGGTCGTATGTATCCCTCCACCCGACTTTTGGTGCTCAAGGACTTATGTAGTGATCTCCTCTTAGGACTGGACTTCCAAAAACAACATAAGAAACTCACCATTGAGTTTGGTGGATCCAAACCCGGACTTACTATTTCTAATATACCGTCTAAATTACCATTTTGTGCATTATCAGCAGCTTCACTTGATGAACCCTCATTATTTGCCAGTATTCCGCCTCAATGCCAACCGATAATAACGAAATCGCGGCGCTTTAATCAGGAAGACCAATCTTTTATTGCGGCTGAAATCTCTCGACTTCTAGCAGAGGATATCATTGAACCATGTTCGTCGCCCTGGCGGGCTCAAGTCGTCATTGTCAAGAACCCTCTAAAACCTCACAAACAGCGACTATGCATCGATTATTCACAAACCATCAATCAATATACTGACTTGGACGCCTACCCATTGCCACGCATTGATGATATGGTTAATAAACTGGCCGAATACAAAGTGTTCTCAACTTACGATTTAAAAAGTGCCTATCATCAGTTACCCTTGAAGGTCTCAGATAAGCAGTACACAGCCTTTGAGGCTAATGGACGGCTGTACCAATTTCGTCGCCTCCCATTCGGGGTTGCTAATGGAGTGGCTGTCTTTCAACGGGCAATGGATGGCCTGGTTAAGCAGGAAAACCTAAGGGACACTTTTCCCTATCTTGATAACATTACCATTGCAGGTCACGATCAACAGGAACACGACTCCAACCTCCAAAAATTTTGGGATGCCCTCCATCGCCGTAATTTGACCCTGAATGAATCCAAATCTGTTGAGTCGCAACCGACCATCAACATCCTTGGCTACTGCGTAGGCAATGGTATCATTAAGCCAGACCCAGAAAGACTTCGCCCGCTCCAAGAGCTCCCGTCACCTAAGAATCCGGCTTCTTTACGTCGGGCTCTCGGTCTGTTTGCATACTACGTTAAATGGATTCCTCATTTTTCGGACAAAATCCAACCCTTGCTGCATGCTAGATCATTTCCACTGGGAACAGCGGCTGTTGCAGCCTTTAACCTTCTCAAAAAACAGTTGGAGAAAGCGGCTTTTCACTCCATTGATGAGACTCTCCCTTTCGTGGTTGAATGTGATGCCTCGGAGGTGGCGATCTCGGCTACTCTGAATCAGGAAGGTCGTCCTGTAGCATTTATGTCCAGGACCTTACAAGGTGCCGAGCTACATTATCCTCCGGTTGAGAAAGAAGCCACAGCCATCATAGAGGCAGTACGGAAGTGGAACCATTTTCTAGCTCGCCAGCACTTTACATTGATCACGGACCAACGATCAGTCGCCTTCATGCTCGATAATCGAAAACGAACCAAAATTAAGAATAATAAAATACAACTTTGGAGGATGGAACTGGCCTCTTTTGGTTATACCATTCTCTATCGGCCTGGCAAGGAGAATGTGGCCCCGGACACCCTCACACGGGCATTCTGCTCCACTATGTCATCCTCCACCCTCATGGATGTCCACAATGGTTTGTGTCATCCTGGCGTTACGCGCATGCTACATTTCGTACGATCACGGAATCTCCCTTTTTCCACTGGAGATGTAAAGAAAATATGCTCAGAATGCCGGCTTTGTGCGGAATTAAAACCTCAGTTCTTCCGCCCCTCAGATGGTATACTCATACATGCAACCCAACCGATGCAACGACTTAGCATCGATTTTAAGGGCCCAGTGCCCTCTTCAACTCGGAACACATATTTGCTCACCATGATCGACGAATATTCACGTTTTCCGTTTGCCTTCCCCTGCTCCAATATGCTGGCGTCCACAGTAATCTGCTGCCTTGAGCAGGTATTTTCTCTCTGTGGCATGCCGGCTTATATTCACTCAGATCGGGGTCCATCCTTTATGTCGAGGGAACTCAAGGACTACCTCTCAGAACGGGGAATTGCTACAAGCAAAACAACACCATACCATCCCATCGGAAATGGGCAGGTAGAGAGGTATAACGGTATCATCTGGAATTCCGTACGTCTCGCTTTAAGATCTCGGGGCCTACCAGACCAGCAATGGGAAACAGTGCTTCCGGATGCATTGCACTCTATACGGTCCCTGCTTTCTACAGCCACAAATACTACACCTCATGAGCGGTTCTTTGGATTCCAGCGTCGCTCATCTCATGGGACATCACTCCCGTCATGGCTAACTACTCCTGGACCTGTATTACTCCGAAGATACGTTCGGACGTCTAAAAATGACCCTCTTGTAGACGAGGTCGAACTAACCGATGCCAACCCCACCTATGCAAACATACGATATTCCGACGGCCGAGAATCTACCGTATCATTACGGGATCTGGCTCCCTGCCCACCAGGACCTAGTGGGACATCGGGTGATGGCATTTCACCAGGAAACTCTTGGGACCTATCGGGTACCCCTCTCCAGGATCCTGATCGGACACCAACTAGCTTGGTGCCGGTAGAACCCCGTGCTCAAGGTTGCGACCCTCCCAGTACCACGCATGAAAGTACTGGTCCGCCACAGACCAGCTCTGCACCTCCCTCTGAACAGAGGCAGTCTGACTTTGAACCTATTGGGGCTCGTACTCGAAGCCATGATCTCCCCGACCCTTCACAGGGCAATCCAGGCCACACGGACTCTGGCCAATGGCCAACCGCATGTAAGCGGACCAGCGACCCTCTACGACGGGAATCCAAACGGGTGCAACTCTTCCTTGTTCGGCGGCTGCGGACCAAAAGGTAGACCACAGCCTCCTAAACCTGCAGGAGGGAAGAATGTGATAAAAATAATAACTTCCGGGAAGTTATGTCATCACTTCCTGTGAACTGTGAACTATGAACTATGAACTGTGTACATACCTCACTTCCTGTCATGTGTCACTTCCTGTTGGACTGGTATAAATACTGGTCTGTTCAGTATTGTAAGAGGCTTCTACCAGAGGCATGGTAAAGACCTCTCTTGTATATAGTGTGTTTATAAGTTACTTAAAGCTTACTTTAAAGTTACTTGATGGTAAGCCTCCTTTTTCTTACATCAATTTAAGTAACTTAGTATTTACACTCACAAATACTAGACCTTCGGACAAACTCGGAATTAAGGATCCAGGGAACCACCCATCATGGAGAAAATCCTTAGACCTATTCGTCTGGACTTGGACCCGAATGCACCAGCAGCTGGCAGGGTATGGAAGCATTGGTACCGTACTTTTGAGAATTTTCTGGATGAATGTGAAGCGGATGCTCCTGCTAGATTGAAGATACTTATCAATTATGTGACCCCAAAAGTGTTCGAATATGTTGATGAATGGGATAATTACGATGAGGTGATTCGGGCACTTAAGAAACTGTATGCCAAGACCCCAAATGAGGTCTATGCTAGACATCTACTGGCCACAGCCCGACAAGGGCCAGGGGAATCAATTGACGAATTCCTGCAAGAACTTCGCAGGCTCAGCGTAGATTGTAACTTTCAGGCAGCCTCAGCTGAGCTGTACCGCCAAGAAATGATTCGTGACGCTTTCATCTGCGGGATTGCCTCTCCATTTATACGCCAGCGTCTACTAGAAAGTAAAACACTTGAGCTACAAAAAGCTTTTGACCTAGCTTGTTCACTGGATTTGGCAAAGAGAAATGCAGACCTCTATCAGCTGCCCAGATCTCGATCTGCTGCTGTAGCTGCAACCAGACAATTCAAGCAGTCTCAGGTGAACCCTATCATGGGGGAATCTAATTCTGATAATTCTGATGAAGAAGAGGAGGACGACCCCACTTTAGCAGCCTCTTGGCAATCTAGGAAGGAATGCTTCTTTTGTGGAGATGCTTTTCACCCTAGGAAAACCTGCCCTGCTCACAATGCAATCTGCAGTTATTGCGGGAAGAAAGGACACTTTGCTAAAGTTTGCCTATCAAGGGCCTCGACGAGGGCCAATCCAGCTAAGGCCTACCGAACTGCCCCAATTAGGGCCTATCAAGATGCTCCAGCTAGGACCTATCAAGCTTCCTCTCGAGCTCTCTCCCGAAGAAGCACACCGAGAGTTTTAGCCACTCTCTGTGCAATGACACCAATTACAGCTGCTTGCCCACAGAACCTGTCTCATGCAGCCACAAAAATTTCAATTAAAGGGCATACCTTAGATGCCTTAATTGACTCAGGAAGTACTGATAGTTTCATTAAGGAACAGATTGTTGCGAAATTGAAACTACATGTCTTCCCATCGGACTAGGCAATTGCGATGGCCCAGTCATCACTTAATACCAGAATCTCCGGCTTTTGTGTTGTTGATATGACACTTCATGGTCGTATGTATCCCTCCACCCGACTTTTGGTGCTCAAGGACTTATGTAGTGATCTCCTCTTAGGACTGGACTTCCAAAAACAACATAAGAAACTCACCATTGAGTTTGGTGGATCCAAACCCGGACTTACTATTTCTAATATACCGTCTAAATTACCATTTTGTGCATTATCAGCAGCTTCACTTGATGAACCCTCATTATTTGCCAGTATTCCGCCTCAATGCCAACCGATAATAACGAAATCGCGGCGCTTTAATCAGGAAGACCAATCTTTTATTGCGGCTGAAATCTCTCGACTTCTAGCAGAGGATATCATTGAACCATGTTCGTCGCCCTGGCGGGCTCAAGTCGTCATTGTCAAGAACCCTCTAAAACCTCACAAACAGCGACTATGCATCGATTATTCACAAACCATCAATCAATATACTGACTTGGACGCCTACCCATTGCCACGCATTGATGATATGGTTAATAAACTGGCCGAATACAAAGTGTTCTCAACTTACGATTTAAAAAGTGCCTATCATCAGTTACCCTTGAAGGTCTCAGATAAGCAGTACACAGCCTTTGAGGCTAATGGACGGCTGTACCAATTTCGTCGCCTCCCATTCGGGGTTGCTAATGGAGTGGCTGTCTTTCAACGGGCAATGGATGGCCTGGTTAAGCAGGAAAACCTAAGGGACACTTTTCCCTATCTTGATAACATTACCATTGCAGGTCACGATCAACAGGAACACGACTCCAACCTCCAAAAATTTTGGGATGCCCTCCATCGCCGTAATTTGACCCTGAATGAATCCAAATCTGTTGAGTCGCAACCGACCATCAACATCCTTGGCTACTGCGTAGGCAATGGTATCATTAAGCCAGACCCAGAAAGACTTCGCCCGCTCCAAGAGCTCCCGTCACCTAAGAATCCGGCTTCTTTACGTCGGGCTCTCGGTCTGTTTGCATACTACGTTAAATGGATTCCTCATTTTTCGGACAAAATCCAACCCTTGCTGCATGCTAGATCATTTCCACTGGGAACAGCGGCTGTTGCAGCCTTTAACCTTCTCAAAAAACAGTTGGAGAAAGCGGCTTTTCACTCCATTGATGAGACTCTCCCTTTCGTGGTTGAATGTGATGCCTCGGAGGTGGCGATCTCGGCTACTCTGAATCAGGAAGGTCGTCCTGTAGCATTTATGTCCAGGACCTTACAAGGTGCCGAGCTACATTATCCTCCGGTTGAGAAAGAAGCCACAGCCATCATAGAGGCAGTACGGAAGTGGAACCATTTTCTAGCTCGCCAGCACTTTACATTGATCACGGACCAACGATCAGTCACCTTCATGCTCGATAATCGAAAACGAACCAAAATTAAGAATAATAAAATACAACTTTGGAGGATGGAACTGGCCTCTTTTGGTTATACCATTCTCTATCGGCCTGGCAAGGAGAATGTGGCCCCGGACACCCTCACACGGGCATTCTGCTCCACTATGTCATCCTCCACCCTCATGGATGTCCACAATGGTTTGTGTCATCCTGGCGTTACGCGCATGCTACATTTCGTACGATCACGGAATCTCCCTTTTTCCACTGGAGATGTAAAGAAAATATGCTCAGAATGCCGGCTTTGTGCGGAATTAAAACCTCAGTTCTTCCGCCCCTCAGATGGTATACTCATACATGCAACCCAACCGATGCAACGACTTAGCATCGATTTTAAGGGCCCAGTGCCCTCTTCAACTCGGAACACATATTTGCTCACCATGATCGACGAATATTCACGTTTTCCGTTTGCCTTCCCCTGCTCCAATATGCTGGCGTCCACAGTAATCTGCTGCCTTGAGCAGGTATTTTCTCTCTGTGGCATGCCGGCTTATATTCACTCAGATCGGGGTCCATCCTTTATGTCGAGGGAACTCAAGGACTACCTCTCAGAACGGGGAATTGCTACAAGCAAAACAACACCATACCATCCCATCGGAAATGGGCAGGTAGAGAGGTATAACGGTATCATCTGGAATTCCGTACGTCTCGCTTTAAGATCTCGGGGCCTACCAGACCAGCAATGGGAAACAGTGCTTCCGGATGCATTGCACTCTATACGGTCCCTGCTTTCTACAGCCACAAATACTACACCTCATGAGCGGTTCTTTGGATTCCAGCGTCGCTCATCTCATGGGACATCACTCCCGTCATGGCTAACTACTCCTGGACCTGTATTACTCCGAAGATACGTTCGGACGTCTAAAAATGACCCTCTTGTAGACGAGGTCGAACTAACCGATGCCAACCCCACCTATGCAAACATACGATATTCCGACGGCCGAGAATCTACCGTATCATTACGGGATCTGGCTCCCTGCCCACCAGGACCTAGTGGGACATCGGGTGATGGCATTTCACCAGGAAACTCTTGGGACCTATCGGGTACCCCTCTCCAGGATCCTGATCGGACACCAACTAGCTTGGTGCCGGTAGAACCCCGTGCTCAAGGTTGCGACCCTCCCAGTACCACGCATGAAAGTACTGGTCCGCCACAGACCAGCTCTGCACCTCCCTCTGAACAGAGGCAGTCTGACTTTGAACCTATTGGGGCTCGTACTCGAAGCCATGATCTCCCCGACCCTTCACAGGGCAATCCAGGCCACACGGACTCTGGCCAATGGCCAACCGCATGTAAGCGGACCAGCGACCCTCTACGACGGGAATCCAAACGGGTGCAACTCTTCCTTGTTCGGCGGCTGCGGACCAAAAGGTAGACCACAGCCTCCTAAACCTGCAGGAGGGAAGAATGTGATAAAAATAATAACTTCCGGGAAGTTATGTCATCACTTCCTGTGAACTGTGAACTATGAACTATGAACTGTGTACATACCTCACTTCCTGTCATGTGTCACTTCCTGTTGGACTGGTATAAATACTGGTCTGTTCAGTATTGTAAGAGGCTTCTACCAGAGGCATGGTAAAGACCTCCCTTGTATATAGTGTGTTTATAAGTTACTTAAAGCTTACTTTAAAGTTACTTGATGGTAAGCCTCCTTTTTCTTACATCAGTCACTTCCTATGATATTCAAAGCCATTTTCAGTTGCTCTCAGGTAAACTCGAGGGGGGAAAAATTGGGTGAGTAGCGCCACCTGTTAGCACCTAAAGAGGCAGTCAGTGGCTGTAGCGCCACTGGCTGCGCCTCCCGCGATACTCAGCAGGGGCGCTAATGGTGGCGTTAGCCACTTGTGCTGCGCCGCCACCGATGACATCATCGGTGTGCACAGCGCCCCATTCGCGCCCCGTTCCCGATATTTGGTAGCGAACGCCGCTGTTGCGCCGTTCGCTACCCGCGCCCGGTTCACGGGACCTTACTGTGCCGGCAGCGGCGCAAGTTAAGTTGGAGGTGCGGGGCGACCGCTTGTTCCGGTGGCTGCCTGCCAGCACCTCCGTCCCCGGCCTCCTGACTGCCCCCCTCCCCCCCGTGGCATTGCCAGCTGTTTCCCGAGAGCCCAGCACTTCTCCTTGGTGCCGGGCTCGTTTGCCGGCACTCGCCAGCGGGGATCGCGCTGTTGCAGGCCCCTCCCCCTTAACAATGGGAGGAAGGCCTGCAGTACCGCAGCGTGCCGTGCCGCAGCATGTGGCGCTGCGACACGTTGCGCTGCGATATTCAGTTTCAGCACCCTAAGAGGGACGTGGAGCACCTCAAGCCTCGCCCCGTCTCCCTCTAGCGGCAATGGAACTGAATATCTGACGATCGCTAAAGCCTCGAACGCTGCGCTAAATCCTGCTCTCAGGCGACTTTGGCGCCATTTTGGCGCCCCAACCCAATTTCTAGGCTGAGGCATTTTGCTTGTACAACATGATGTTATTTTGCTACCTAGATGATTTTGAAGTGCTTCTGGTCATGGAGTCATAACGGCACAGAAGGAGGCCATTCGGCCCATCAAGTCCGTGCCGGCTCTCTGTAGAGCAATCCAGTCAATCCCATCCTCCCGCTCTACCCCTGTAACCCTGCAAGTTTATTTCCCTCAAGTGCCTATCCAGCTCCCCTTGAAAACATTGAGTGTCTCCGCTTCCAGCACTTCCGTCGGCAGCGAGTTCCAGGTCCTCACCACTCGCTGTGTAAAAAACATTTTTCCTCACGTCCCCCCTGTATCTCTTGCCCAAAACCTTAAATCTGTGTCCCCTAGTCCTTGTACCATCAAGTAGTGGGAACAGCCTTTCCCTCCCTAGCCTATCCAAAGCCGTCATAATCTTGTACAACTCCATCAAATCACCCTCAACCTCTTTTGTTCTAATGAAAAGAAATCCAGCTTCTCCAACCTGTCCTTGTAGCTAAGATCCTCCATCCCCAGAACCATTCTGGTAAATCTCCTCTGCACCCTCTCAAGGGCCTTCACATCCTTCCTAAAGTGTGATGACCAGAACTGAATGCAATAATCCATGTTGTGGCCTAACCAGTGCTTTATAAAGATTCAGCATAACTTCTCTACTTTTGTACTCAATACCTCTATTTATAAAACCCAAGATCCCATATGCTTTGCTAACCACTCTCGCAATATGTCCTGCCACCTTCAGGGACCTATGCACATTAACTCCCAGGTCCCTCTGTCCCTGCACACTCTTTAAAACTGTACCATTTAGTGTATATTGCCTCTCCCTGTTCCTTCTGCCAATATGCATCACCTCACCTCACACTTCTCTGTATTAAATTCCATCTGCCACTTATCTGCCCATTCTCCTAGCCTTTCTATGTCCTGTTGCAGTCGATTGGTATCATCCTCACTGTTTGCCACACCCCCAAGTTTAGTGTCATCAGCAAATTTAGAAATTCTACTCTGTATTCCAATATCCAGGTCATTTATATATATCAAAAAAAGCAGGGGCCCCAGCACTGACCCTTGGGGAACACCACTGTCTGCTATCCTCCAGTCTGAAAAACAGCCATTTACTACAACTCGCTGTTTTCTGTCCTTAAGCCAATTCCTTATCCAAGCTGCCACTGACCCACCTATTCCGTGAACCTCAATTTTGTTAACCAGCCTTCTATGTTGTACTTTGTCAAACACCTTCCTAAAATCCATGTAGACAACATCCATTGCATTCCCTTCATTGATATTCCCTGTTACTTCATCAAAAAATTCAATTGGATTCGTCAAACATGATTTGCCTTTTACAAATCCGTGTTGGTTGTTCTTAATTAGCTTAAACCTCTCCAAGTGCCTGTTAATTTTTTCCTTGATTATTGTTTCTCTAAAACTTTACCCACCACTGATGTTAAACTGACCGGCCTGTAGTTACTAGGATTGTCCTTACACCCATTCTTGAACAATGGTGTCACATTTGCTACTTTCCAATGCTCAGGCACCTCCCCCGCATCTAGGGAAGATTGGAAAATTATGGCAAGCCCTTCCACTATCTCCTCCCCCAATTTCCTTAGCAATCTGGGTTGCAAGCCATCTGGACCAGGCAACTTATCCACTCTAAGCATACCCAGCCTTTCTCGTACATCCTATCTATCAATTTTCACCCCTTCCATTGCTTCTACCTTTTCCACTGTGTTGTGTATGTAACCTGTTCCACCTTAAGAGAGCTTAAGCCTGTTCCACCTTAAGAGATGTACTACTTTCTCGGGCTGCTGTAGACGTAATACCGGGGGTGAACACACCGGTATATAAGCACTGTGCAGTAATCTTGTATTCAGTATAGTCCCTACCTCCAACCAGTAAAGACCTGTTTGAGTTATACGTTTAAGTCTTTGTGTTAGTTGTTCAATACAATACACATAATTAACACTGGCGACGAGTCAGGTTCTTACCCTGCGGCAGTTATTCCACGGCGGTTGAAGAGAGGTTTCAAACCTCACCACTCACCACCCCACTGGAAGCGACAGGCATTAGGACCCTGAAGCCTCCATCAGCTTGTGAACCGGAGTAGAAGACAGGGCTGGGGAAGAGAGAGGTACAGGGCGATAGCGATCGGCAGATAAGGGCCGGGCCGCTTTGAAGTGAGGGGCGCAGCCGGGCCATCGATCGCAAGCACTGATAAGGGCCGGGCCGCTTTCAAGTGCGAGGCGCAGCCGGGCCATCGATCGAAATCCCTGATAAGCGCCGCACTCGGGCTGAAAGGCGCAGCGTCGGCAGACACTGAAGGCGCGAGAGCCGCGGTGAAAAGCGCGGGCCATCGATCGCGGCGGAGATAAGGGCCGCACTCGGGGCTGAAGGGAGACGGCGTCGGGGGACGGGTGAAGACCGCCAAGCGCGGGAAAACCGCCATTTTGTGGGTGGAGGACGACGGCAAGAGCGGGAAGCCGCCAACTTGGATAGCAGTAAAAAAAATTAAAAAATCTGAGAAATTGCAAATCTGATAAAGTACTACAATGCCTAAACACGGGAATATTAGCAACTTTGATAGTGACATCGAAGATTGGGCCATATATGTTGAACGAGTGAAAAATTATTGTAAGGCCAATGAAATTTGTGAGGCTGATAAAGCACTAACATTATTAAATTTAATGGGTGCGAAGACATACGGGCAATTGAAACACCTGTTATCACCAGATGAACCGGCGGATAAGACGTTCGATGAGATTGTTACTGTCCTGAAAGATCATCTAAACCCCACGCCGCTGATGCTAGCGGAACGATTTAAATTTTACGACAGAAGGCAGCTACAGCATGAAAGCAATGCTGAATATTTGCTGGAATTGCGTAAATTAGCGAAATATTGCCAGTTTCGAACGGGCCTGACAGATGCACTACGAGACAAATTTGTGTGTGGTTTATTTAAACAGGATACACAAAAGCGACTGCTCGAGGAGAATGAGCTGACGCTTGAGAAGGCGGTCACTATGGCAGCAGCACACGAAGCCGCAGCGAGAGGCACGGCAGTAATGCAGCTACGGTCACCGGAGCTCAGTGCACACAAATTGGGTGTGAGTTCTGTTAAATGTTATCGTTGTGGAAAGACAACGCATGATCAGAACCAGTGTTGGTTTAAAAACCAAGAATGCAGAACATGTGGTAAGCTTGGACATATAGCTAGAGTATGCAGGTCAGGGAAGAAGACCAGCAACAAGAAGTCACCGCAAGGGAAATACGCAAAGGTACACAAGGTGGCCGAACAGGAGTCCGATTCAGACGCTAGCAGTAATGAACTGGCTGGCTTAAGCAGTATTGAACTGGCTAGCTTAAGGGTACTCAACGTTGGTAAGGGTGCAGACCTCCAGACAATTTGGGTTACTCTTCAGATAGAAGGAGTCCAAGTAAAAATGGAATTGGACACTGGATCGGCATTGTCGGTCATGAATAAGAAAGATTACAGAAGGTTATTCCAACATATTCCCCTACAGGATACGGAGATTATATTGACAACCTACACGGGGCAGAGAGTGTACCCCATCGGGACAATAAAGGTTGCAGTGGCCAACAAGGGCGAAGGAAGTCAAATAATGGACTTATATGTGCTACCGGAGGGAGGTCCACCACTACTAGGCCGGGAGTGGTTTAGAAACATAAATATGGACTGGCATTCGCTAAAAGCCATAAAGAGTGAGAACTCGGTGCAGATAATCAGCCCAGACTCTAGAACTGATGATGGTAAGACCAACCCATGTGCAAAAGACAAAGTTTCAGCACAGAATTCCACTGAGCAACAACAACATAGTTTAACAGAGAATTCTGAGTCTGTCAAGTCTACTGATATGCACATTTTTGAGGGCCACTGGGCTCGAACTCAACTCCATTTCAAACTACAACAGCAATTAGAACAAATGATTCGCCGTTTTGAGCAAGAGATGAATGAAATAAAAAAGTTCTTTGTTACAGAGTGGGAGAATCTGGAAAGGCAACAGAAGCAACTGATGGAGAAAATGGAGCAGGAGCACACCAACCATCTGCGCGAGGAGGCCGAACGAATCAAAGCTGATTCAGGTTCTGAAGGTGCGTGCCATAATCTGGTGTCAGAAGAGTTAACGGTCAGCCAACTCCTTCATATGCTGAGGGACAAGACTCTGAAATGGGAAAAACTTGAACACGAGCTGCGATCTTCAAAGGAAAAGGGTTCGGAGCTCTCAAAAGTCATTGAGATGGCTGATGTGACGACACAGACTGAAACGACTGCAACAGAGCAGCCATTGGATGCCAAAAGTACGCTGACTCACATCAATGTAGAACAACAGACCGCTGAAACAGCTGCTCCGGTAGAGGGATTGCATAGTCCGACCAATCAATCTCCAAAGGAAGTTGAAGTATTAAAATCACAAATGAGGTCACTAGTAAACGACTTGCTGAAAGCCCAGAAAAAGCTGGATGCAGAGGTACACATGAAGAAGTCTCTTCAGGAAAGATGTCTGGATTTGGAAGAAGAGCTGGCTAACGTCCAGCTGGGTATGGAGGAAATAGACGACCCTCTCACTGGTCTAGCTCAGGACGACACCGAATATTACTATGACCTGGTGGACGACACCGAATATTACGATGTCCTGTCCTGCCCAGCTTGTAACTTCGACTCCCAAAGTGCAGAAATCATGGAGGAGCACCAAAAGTCTACGGAACATCGGGAGAAGCTGGCTCTACGACGGAAACAGGAGGAAGAGAAGGAGGAACTGCGCATGCAGCTGGCAGCTGTGGCAGCTGACAATGGAGCCCAGAGAGTCTCCAAGAAGCAGAAAAGGAAAAGTAAAAACAGAAGATGACCCATCTGAACCATTATCACCTCTACCAGATCACACACGTGGCCCCTCCGAACGGAGCCAAATCAGTTCGGAAGTTCAAGCTGTTAAATCCATGAAAGGACTATTGAATGAGTAACGTGAACCGACTACACAGAGATTGAATCTGTGAACTGTTTTCCGCAGAGACTGAATCTGTGATATGTTACGTTAAACATGAAGTTATATATGTATATATGTTATTACGTTATGTTAAATGGGGGGATGACTATAAAGCTAAGAAGGGAGGAGTGTTGTGTATGTAACCTGTTTCACCTTAAGAGAGCTTAAGCCTGTTCCACCTTAAGAGATGTACTACTTTCTCGGGCTGCTGTAGACGTAATACCGGGGGTGAACACACCGGTATATAAGCACTGTGCAGTAATCTTGTATTCAGTATAGTCCCTACCTCCAACCAGTAAAGACCTGTTTGAGTTATACGTTTAAGTCTTTGTGTTAATTGTTCAATACAAAACACATACTTAACACACTGCTACCGATATTTTGTCAGCATCCACCTCCTTAGTAAACACTGATACAAAGTACTCATTGAGTATTCTAGCCTTGCCCTGTGCCTCTAAGCATATAACACCATCTTTGTCACTAATAGGTCCCACCCCACCTCTTACTACCCACTTACTGTTTACATGCCGGTAGAAGATTTTTGGGTTCCCTTTTATGTAAACCACCATTCTACTCTCATATTCTCTTTGCCAATCTTATTTTCATCTTCACTTCCCCTCTCAACTTATTGTATTTGGTCTGGTTTTCCCTTGAAGAATTCACCTGACATGCATCATACACCCTCTTTTTTTTGTTTCATCATCTTCTCTATCTCCCTCATCATCCAAGGAGCCGTTGCTTTGGTTCCCTTACCCTTCCCTCTTGTTGGAATGTACCTAGCCTGTACTTGGAACATCTCCTCCTTAAAGATCACTCATTGTTCCATTACAGTTTTTCCTGTCAGTTCCATTTTACCCTGGCTAGATCCTTTCGCATCCCATTGAAGTTAGCCCTATTCCAGTTTAAAAGTTCCACTCTAGATTGTTCCTTGCAACGCTCCATTGCTAATCTAAATCTTATGATACGATGATCACTCATACCCAAGTGTTCTTCCACAGACACTTGGTCGACCTGGCCCACCTCTTTCCCCAGCACCAGATCCAGCAATGCCTCCTTCCTAGTTGGGCCAAGAACATGCTGCCTCCCTGGAGAAGCAAAGCCTCCTTATGCACTGGTGGCTGTAGAATATTCTGAACTTTTAAGGGGCTCCAAGCAACTATTTTTTTTATGTGGGTCTTTCTGGCAATTCACTTCTCTGGCAAGCGGAGAAGCAGGAAGAAGAAGAAGATGAGGAAGAAAGGAAGGAGCAGCAATAGCAACAGCAGCAGAAGGAATGAGTACACAGAACTGCTGCTGTAGGAAGACCAAATAGACAGAGGCATGCTTGCAGGAATCCTTACCCTCCCAACACAGTTCAAAGGCCCAGGACAACAGACTTGCAGGTTTCTGAGGAGTAGTGCATAAGGAGGCTTTGCTTCTCCAGGGAGGCAGTCTCAGAGTTGTGTCACCTCCTCCAAAAGACCAGCAACCTACTGCCACAGCAAGTACAGCAGTGCCTGTTGCAGTCAAACTCATTGCAGCCTTGAATTTCTTTGTTTGTGCTCTTTTTAGGCTGTCACAGTGACATCAGTCAGTCTGTAGTTCCTCCTTGCATTAAGCAGGTGACTGATCAATATAGTTGCTAGAGCAAACACTTTCATCATGTTCCCCATGGATAATTGGAAACAGCAGGATAGGTCTGTGGTGTAATGATCAATAACATGTCATTCTATAGTGGACACTAGGTGGAGCCGTAGAACTGTATATAGCTGTATGTATAAGACTACACTACCCAGCTGTATGTGTTTAAGACTACATTACCCATGAGGCACTAGGCTACCCACAAGGCAGCAGTCAAGATGGAAGCCTCTAGAGATACAGTACCTAGTCCACATGTGCTCAATAAAGTAACTAGCACAAGCTAGCTGTGTTCATAATAAGAATGTCTATTTATTAATGAACATAAGATGGTACCAGGATGGTGAAGATCTGCTAAAAATTGTGAAAAGCGACATGGAGAATTTGAAGCCACCAGAGCGTTTGAAACTCACAGGAAATCTCGACTACAATTGGCAGACTCTTAAACAACAATTCGAACTCTAAATTGCAGCCATCGGATTCGGTACAAAGCCAGACGCAAAGAAGATAGCGTTGCTGCTTACGGTTGTAGGCCCACAGGCGATAGAGGTATTTAAAAGATTTGTATTTAATCCAGAGGAGAACAGAGAAAAATTAGAAGATGTGCTAAAAGAATTTGATGCACATTGCTCTCCCAAAATGAATGAGACCTATGGTAGGCTCGATGGGCCAAAATGGCCTCTATCTGCACTGTGAGGTTTCTGTGATTCTGTGTGAAAGATACATCTTCCGTTCTCAGACACAGGAGCAAAATGAGACTTTTGATAGTTTTATAACTGATCTGAAACTGAAAGCACAGACATGTAATTTCTCTGAGCTCAAAGCATCCATGATTCGTGACCAGATTGTGTTTGGTATTCATGATAAAAAAGTCAGGGAACGTCTGTTGAGAGAAACCGAGCCTCACCTTTAGACTGTGGTTCTTCACCTGCTGAACTACTAATGGGTCGCAAGTTGCGCACCACGCTACCCTGCTGTGCAAAAGAACAGCAAAGTGAGGAACTGAGACAGAGACTTCAACTGTTAAAGCTGAAACAGAAATCATACTATGACAAGTCATCCAAAACTCTAAAACCATTGACAAGGGATGATGTTGTCAGGATTGAGCATCCAGATGCATGGAACAGGAAAGCTACAGTTCTTGAGGAAGTAGGACCAAGGTCATACACTGTTAGAACTGAGGAAGGACAGATTCTCAGGAGGAACCGCCGTTCCCTCCTAAAAACACAAGAGACTATTCAAGAGCAGATTGATGACAATGCCGCAACTGCATCTTGTCATTCACCGCCAGAACAATCTCATGAAGACACATCAGACTTACCCGTGTTGGGAAGATCCACACATGAAGTAAAAAAGCCTGATAGACTTAATCTTTGAGTACAATGTAAAGCTTTGAAAATGTGTTGACTGTTTTGAAAATGTTTATGTTTATAGAGCACTAACAAAAGTGTTACTGATATTATCTTTATTGTTTTTTTGGAAGTTGATTGATATTGATTTTGTTAAACCTCAAAGAAAGGGGGATGTTATGATCAATAACATGTCATTCTATAGTGGACACTAGGTGGAGCCGTAGAGCTGTATATAGCTGTATGTATAAGACTACACTACCCAGCTGTATATATATTAAGACTACATTACCCATGAGGCACTAGGCTACCCACAAGGCAGCAGTCAAGATGGAAGCCTCTCCAGATACAGTACCTAGTCCACATGTGCTCAATAAAGTATCTAGCAAAAGCTAGCTGTGTTCATAATAAGAATGTTTATTTATTAATGAACATAAGATGTGGGGGGTTGCACAGATTGCAGGATTCCCATAAGTTTAGGGCATCATTGACTGCACCAATGTTGCTCTACAGGCTCCTTTACACAACCCCACTGCCTTCCTGAATTGCAAGGGCTTCCAGTTCATTACTGTGCAACTGATGTGTGGTCACCAGCAGTGCATCATTCAGGCATGTACCTGTTTTCCTAGCAGATGCCATGGCACTTTTATATTGTGACAATCCTTCATCCCCGACTCTTTCCCCCTGCATAGTGTGTGAGAGGCTGGTTGCTTGGGGACAAGGACAGTCCCTAGCACACTTGGCTCATGACACCTCTCAGGAATCCACACTTGGCAGTTGAACTGTGCTACAACTAGAGGCCTCATCAAGGAAAGTATTGGTGTCCTCAAGCCATAATTTCAATAGTTAGACAAATCTGCTGGCCTTCTGCAATACAACCCACAAAGAGTGTCCCGTACGATAGTGGTTTGTTGTATGTTGCATAACTTTGCTTTGCAACGGGGACAACACATTGACTGGATAACGGTGTTCAGCATGATGAGGGAGAGGCCGCTGATGAGAGAGGAAGGTAAGGAAGCAGGAGGGCTCCAGCAGTTGCCTGCCAGAGCTATTCGGCAGCAGCTCATTGAAGAGCCCTTCAGCTGAACAATCCCTGTCCTCCTGCGTTAACAGTCATGTCCAACATCTTTCTCAGTCCTTCCACCAACAAATAAACTGCATCTGTCCAAAGATCAACATTCTTATGCATGTTAACTAGCATTGCAGGATTACTCTGCATACAAAGATGTTCTTTTTAAATTATCATTTTACTGGCTTACTAAATGTCTACGATCTTTTTATCACCCAGGTGTAAGCCACTACTGCCTGTCTTAAATAATCTGACCTGCTCTTGTGCTCCTCCAGTGGCTGCAGCATGGGAGCTGGAAGACTGACATAGCTTAGTCAAGGACTCTTGAGATGCTTGTGGTAAGTGACCTCTAGGAACAAAGGCCTAGCAGGGCCCAGCTGCAGACTGCAGCAACTTGGTGACTCCAGGGGAGTCTAATCCAACTGGCTTTCTGGCAAAAGGGGATGGTCATCAGTTGAGGGGTCACGAGGGTCCAGACTGCCTATCATTCTGCTAGGAGCAACATATTCCATTCCCATTGCACAACCGGCACGGCTAGCGGGTTGCAGCTCAGCACTCCTACTGATCTGTGGGAAAACAAACTGTAGGACATATGTGATGCGACTGAAACCCCTATCCATCTTACTCCCTGTTGAGTCTGTGTGTCCCAGTTATGCTTAGGATCAATCACTGGACACAGACAACAAGAATAACTTTTAACAGGTCTTTACTATTCGGAGGTCAGGGCTGAACTGCCCAGCAAATCCCTATACAACACTTATATACCGGTGTGGTCACCACCGGTATTACAGTATTACAGTATACAGCAGCCAAGAGAAAGTAGTACATCTCTTGAGGTAGTTCTCTTAAGGTGGAACAGGTTACATACACCACAATCCTCCCTTTTTAGCTTAACAGTTATATCCCCATTTAACATAACATAATAACATATATATATATACAACTTCATGCAAAACAGTTCAAAGATTCAGTCTCTGAGGAGGCCTCCTGATTCGAGTTGGATAACGCCTTTCAGGGGTCTCTGGTTCTCGTTGCTGGGGTGACTCATCTAGTTGGTCTCTTATGGATTGGACATCATCATCAGGTACATTCACTTCTGAGGTAGATGCTTCAGGTGCACTAACTTCTTCCACGGTTGTCTCTGCCGTAACCATGGGTTCGACCCTTGTTCTCGATTCTACCAGTTGGTCAGCATGACGCCGTATTACATTTTCACCAATATCTACCGTGTACATCAGGGGTCCTTGTCTGGCCCGAATTGTTCCAGATTGCCATTTCTCGTTTTTACACTCCCGGGCTAACACTGGTTGTCCTATTTCGAAACTCCGAGTGGTCTTGTTATTTATATGCTGGAACTGTTTGTTTTCAACTTCCCTCCGCACATTTGGTTTTAACAAGTCCAACCTGGACCGCAACCTCCTGTTATAGAACATCATGGCAGGACTTTGGTTTGTCACTGCATGAGTGGCGTTTCGATATGCCAGTAGGAATTTGTCCACCTTGTGTTATAGTGGAATCTGATCTTCGCTCATGGCCTTTATTGCTTTTTTAAACGTTTGTACATATCTCTCGGCCAACCCGTTTGTAGCCGGATGATATGGGGCAGAGGTATAATGTTTCACCCCATTCTTCTTCATGAATTTCTGGAATTCTTCTGACACGAACTGCGGTCCGTTGTCTGAACATATTTGCTCTGGCAATCCATTTCTCGCAAATATCGTTCTTAGCACCGCGATCGTCTTTTCCGAGGTAGTGGTAGTCATCTTAATCACTTCTGGCCATTTAGAATGTGCGTCCACCGCAATTAAAAACATGGAGTCCATGAATGGACCAGCATAGTCAATATGTACACGTTGCCATGGGGTTGAAGGCCATTCCCATGGGTGCAGCGGTGCAATCGGAAGTGCATTTTGCACTTTCTGGCACCCTGAGCAGCTTTTCGTCAGATCCTCTATCTGTTGGTCGATACCCGGCCACCACACATAAGCCCTAGCAAGGCTTTTCATCTTGACTCCCCCCAGATGACCTTCATGCAGTTCCTTTAGAACTCTCTCTCTTAACTTAGGAGGAATAATCACCCTTGTTCCATACATCAATGTTCCTTGACAGACGGACAGCTGTTCTCGTCTTGCTGAGAATGCCGGTAACAGTGGATCACCATGTGCTGGCCATCCCTTCACTGTCACTTCGTAGACCCAGGACAGTGTCGGGTCGTTCCTGGTTTCTCTTTCAATACTTGCATTGGTGACTGGTAAACATTCGATGATGGTCGAGTGAAATAACTCAACAGGGTCAACCGTCGGTGCCTCCTCCTCTGTAGGTAGTGGCAGGCACGACAGCCCATCAGCATTACCATGCTGCTTTGTACCTTTGAATTCAATCTGATATTGATGTGCCCCTAGGAAAAGGGACCATCTCTGGAGTCTCTGTGCTGTCATCACCGAAACACCCTTCTTAGGGTTAAAAATGGATACCAACGGCTGGTGGTCTGTCAGAAGCGTGAACTTTTGGCCCTGCAGGTAATGATTAAACTTCTTTACTCCCCACACAAGGCTGAGAGCCTCCCTATCTATCTGAGCATAGTTGCGCTCAGCGGAGGTCAATGATCTGGATGTGAACGCAACTGGCCTCTCCAGGCCATTTGGCAACTTGTGTGAGAGTACTGCCCCAATACCATATGGAGAAGCATCACAAGCCAAACGAATAGGCAGCGTTGGGTTGAAGTGAGCCAACACTTCCTCTGAGGTGATCAATGCCTTGATTTTGCGAAAGGCCCTCTTACAGTCCTCGCTCCACTTCCATGGTAATCCCTTCTGCAAAAGAGCGTTCGGCGGGTGCAGCACCGTGGATAAATTTGGCAGAAACTTATGGTAATAGTTAATCAACCCTAGGAACGACCTCAACTGGGATACATTATCCGGAGCGGGAGCCTTCACAACAGCTTCGATCTTGTCAGGAGACTTATGAAGCCCCTCCTGGTCAATGACATGACCACAGTACGAGATCCTCTTCTGAAAGGACTCACATTTCTGGCGATTAACTCGAAGTCCATATTCTTTCAATCTGGTGAGCACCAGTTCCAAATTTGCAAGATGTTCCTCGTCATCATCTCCTGTAATCAGAATATCGTCCAGGTAACATTGTGTGCCTGGAATTCCCTGTAATACCTGCTCCATGGCCCTCTGCCAAATTGCTGGCGCCGATGCCACTCCAAAAACCAGTCTATTATACCGGTACAAGCCTCTATGCGTGTTGATCGTGAGATACTGGCGTGACTCTTCCTCAACTTCCATCTGTAAGTATGCCTGCGCCAGGTCTATCTTGGTGAAGTGTTTCCTGCCAGACAACGAAGCAAAGATATCCTCAATCTGCGGAAGCGGATACTGCACCGTGTGAAGCACCGGATTAACAGTGATCTTGAAATCTCCACAGATGCGAACCTTCCCCGGTTCCCCCGGCTTGTTGCTCGATGAACGCTTCATGACGGGAACAATGGGCGTGGCCCACTCACTCCAGTCTACCTTAGACAGTACTCCTGAACATTCTAGCCCTTCCAGCTCAGCTTCCACAGCAGGTTGTATCGCATAAGATACCGGTCTGGCTTTGAAAAATTTCGGGTTTGCATGTTCTTCAACCTTGATGTTTGCCGTAATTCCTCTCAGTGTTCCCAGTCCCTGTTGAAACACCTCTTTAGCATCGTCCAATATTCTGGACAATCGTTTAGGTTTGACATCTTTTTTACCGGAATCTACCGTTAGTGCTTTTAAGGAATGCCAGTCCATATTTATTTTCCTAATCCACTCCCATCCCAGTAGTGGTGGACCTCCCTCAGGTAGCACATATAAGTCCATTCCTTGCCTTTCTTTGCCCTTGTGGACCACCTTTACCTCTATCTTCCCGATGGGGTATACTCTTTGCCCCGTGTATGTTTTCAATACAATCTCCGTATCCCGTAGGGGAATATGTGGGAATAACCTTTTGTACTCTTGCTTATTCATGACCGTCAATGCCGATCCAGTGTCCAATTCCATCTTCACTTGGACTCCTGCTATCTGAAGTGTGACCCAAATTGTTTGGAGGTCTGCTTCCTTACCAACATTGTGTACTCTTAGACTACCCAGTTCATTACTGCTGGAGTCTGAATCTGACTTCTGTTCATTCGAACTGTTCTCTGTCACCTTGTGTACCTTTCTGTACTTTTCCTGCGGTGACTTTTTGTTGCTGGTCTTCTTTCCTGACCGGCATACTTTAGCTATGTGACCAAGCCTGCCACATTTTCTGCATTCCTGATTTTTGAACCAGCACTGGTTCTGATCGTGCGTTGTCTTTCCACAACGATAACATTTTACTGTACCCAAGACCATTTGATTGGTGCTGAGTTCCGGTGACCGTAGCTGCATTTCCGCAGTGCCTCTCGCTGCGGCTTCTTGCGATGCTGCAATAGTGACAGCTTTATCAAGCGTAAGATCATTCTCCTCAAGCAGTCGCTTTTGTGTTCCTTCTTTTAACAATCCACACACAAATTTATCTCTCAACGCATCTGCTAGTCCTGTTCCAAACTGACAGTACTTCGATAGCTTACGCAGTTCAATTAAAGACTCAGCGTTGCTTTCGTCTTTCAGCTGCGTTCTTCTGTAAAATTTAAATCGTTCCGCTATCATCAGCGGCGTGGGGTTTAAATGATTTTTCAGTACAGTAACAATATTCGCGAAAGTCTGATCCGCCGGTTTATTTGGTGATAGAAGGTGCTTCAATAGCCCGTATGTCTTCGCACCCATTGAGCTTAATAAGGTTAGTGCTTTCTCATCATCTGGTACCTTATTTGCTTTACAATAAACTTCCATGCGTTCTACATACGTGGTCCAATCTTCGATATCACTATCAAAGGTATTAATGCTCCCATGTTTAGGCATCCTTGCAAGTTTTTAAATTTTTATTTTTCTCAAAATGGCAGCTTCCCGCGCTTGGCAGTCTTTCCCACGCTCGTCTTCTTCCCCCGCCGACTACAATGGTGGATTCCCGTGTTTGCCTTCTACCCCCGCTGGCTGCAATGGCGATTGCCGTGCTGCTGCCGTTCTCGCCTCCCCAGTGGTTCTCAATTCTCCGACGCTGCTTTGCCTCGCAGCCCTGCTTGCAGCCCGGTCCTTTACACCGGCTGCGTTTGAGTTCTCCGCGGCTCTCGTGCCTTAAGCTGCCCCAGTCGCTGCGCCTCTCGGCCTCGATTGCAGCGCGGCCCTTTTTACCGGCCGTGCTCGAGTTCTCCGCCCTTATTCCTCCGTTTTCCCTCCCCTACTCCAAGCCAACGCGGCCAACTTTCTGCTCGTGTCGCTGATCGGCTTACCCACCACCGTGGTAGAAGGGATGATCACTGCCTGCCACTGATGGAGGGCTTCGTGGTCAGAATTTTTCTTTTTAACCCGGGTTCTCGATGCCTCCCGTGCAATGGTGCTCAGCAGGATGATGAGGGCGGATGCCTCTTCTTGATGCCTGTTCTGAGGACGAAGCTGCCTTGGATGTAAAACTGCCGCAGGGTAAGATCGGACTCGTCACCACTGTTGAGTCTGTGTGTCCCAGTTATGCTTAAGATCAATCACTGGACACAGACAACAAGAATAACTTTTAACAGGTCTTTACTATTCGGAGGTCAGGGCTGAACTGCCCAGCAAATCCCTACACAACACCACCGGTATTACAGTATTACAGTATACAGCAGCCAAGAGAAAGTAGTACATCTCTTAAGGTAGTTCTCTTAAGGTGGAACAGGTTACATACACCACACTCCCAGCGAAGGCACAGATGTTCAGCTTCTAGGACTCTAATCTGAGGAATCAGCTAGTCTCTTGGCTCACCTATTTTAACTGTCACTTTTATCAGTCCCTATCATCTTATGATTTTAACTGTCCCTATTCAAGTAGAAACAGCAAATACCATCATTATCCACAAGAAAGGTTCCAAGTCAATCTTTGACAACCAGAGATCTGTATCATACACACTATTGTGTTAAACCTTGTGAAACGCTCGTGAATAAGAAACTGTGTCAATGTCTCAGTGACAACAACTTGCTGTTCAGCTATACTGTCCACACAGGTCATCATTTTAAAGACCTCAGGTTCATGTCCTGGCTCACAATCATTTCTTCTCCCAATAGAAACAAATTTAGTTCTATGGGTTTCTCTCCAAACCTAATAACCCAACTCCAGGAATCATCTTTGTGGCTTTTCTTTGAATTTCTCTAATACATCATTATCCTTTAGACTAGAGTTATGAAAATTATACATAATACTTTCAGTAAGTCAACTTATTATTAAAACGCCTTCAGTGTGTATCCCAGTACTTAATTAAAATTGTTAGCAGTGTCAGATTGACTGGATATTTTCAATGAATGATGATAATTACACAAATCCTTTTCTTTTTCTGCTTGTACTTAGAACAATTTTCATGTTTCCTATTTTCAGATGTAGATTATTTTACATTTACTGTGCATTAGATCCATCTGCAATTCCTTAACTTCTTTTATTTCATAGTTCCAAGCCCCTTGACATGCTCTGGATCGTCTTTCTGCTGCTCACCTGGCTTGATATCATTAGCGAACCTGCTGATATTACTACAAGTAGTCTCCATATTATTTATGAATAGTGTAAACAGTGGAGAATACAACTCTCCTCTCATAACTGCTCCCTGGATGGACCTTTTCTGTCTATCATCTCCTGCTTTGTGTTGTCAGTTCAGCTAGCTTTAACCACTATAATTGAGCCAAAGGTTATTGAAGTATGTGTTAGTCTGTGGGGAATCTAGGACATGTCCACTGCTTCCCCAGTACAATTTCTCTAAGCCTCTCAATCACCCCGGTCAAATCTATCTCAGTTATATTTGTCTCCGGCTGCATCCTGTTGTGTTACTGATTACACAGGCACAAACAAGACATTTACAAACACACATTATTTTCCTTTCATCTACTTTTTGCTTTTTTTTGTTAACAATGCAAACTAAATATGTCCTGAATGTACTCCAAGTTAACAAAATACAAGCCCACAAGTCAAGTACCTTTTCAATTTGGAGAGCGGGCTTCCAGTAATCCTCCTGATACCGAGCCCTGCCAAGCTGTCAAACGAATTGTCAGGTCAAATCACTGAAGTGAAAGCAAATTACGCAAAATGAAACACTGTGAAGTCAAATAGAATGTGCTAGAGTTAATGCAGAGGTTTGCAAAGTCTAACTACTCAGATGCAGCAGTGGTTTATTTCCCAGTCAGAACGAAAAGTGAAATTGTAAATTGAATGTATGGGATTGCATAACATGGAGATGCTGTAATTTAATTACTAACCTAAGGAGAATAGTTTCCCAATGAAGCTGTTATGTTTAATACCAATACACAGGCAATAGCAAAAACAGAAGCCCCGATAATAATTTGGACCAGTAAATGTGCAGTGGCGAGCACCAAACTTCCCTGAGCTCAGCAACGTGAGACCCGGGAAATTATAACTCCCAGGCCTCATCTGCATGCTCCCGGTCAGTTGCCCACCCAAAGCTGATGTGAAGTGACAGCTGGACAGTAGAAGGGAGTGTAATTTCGGACAGCAAGAGGCCACCAGCCGAGACCAAAGGAATGGTTCCCGGCACTAAGGTAAATCGCGGAGAGCAGATTTAGGAAGGGTCTCGCTATTGGGAAGGGGAGGAGCCCAGTGCATGGAAGGCCTAAAATTTCCTTGTGAGGCCCAGAGAAGTCTCCTGGTCCCAAAAGGAAAGTTTAAAAAAAGGGAAGGCTAGCAAGCGATGAAAAAAATTGTAGAATCATAGAATCATGGAATGGTTACAGCACAGAAGGAGGCCATTCAGCCCATCGTGCCTGTGCCAGCTCTCTGCGAGAGCACTTCAGCTAGTCCCACTCCACTGCACTTTCCCCGTAGACCTGTAAATTTCTTTCCTTCAGGTACTTATCCAATTCCCTTTTGAAAGCCACGATTGAATCTGCCTCCACCACCCTTTCAGGCAGTGCATTTGAGATCCTAATCACACGCTGCATGAAAAAGTTTTTCCTCATGTTGCCTTTGGTTCTTCTGCCAATCATCTTAAATCTGTGTGCTCTGGTTCTCGTCCTTTCCACCAGTAAAGAAAGAAAGACTTGCAGTTACATAGCGCCTTTCATGGCCACCAGACATCTCAAAGCACTTTACAGCCAATGAAGTACTTCTTGTTGTGTATGCACCTTTAAGGGAATAACTGGTTTTAGACTGCAGTACCGGCAGTGACCACCCCTGTATAAAAGGCCCTAGCAGGCTTCTGTATTTCAGTCTGACGCTGCCTCCTGTTCAGTAAAGTACCCGTTAAACTGTTCTCCCGAAGTCCGTGTATTATTGAGGCGCGGACTTTACAGTGGCGACGAGTAAGTTCGAACTCACCTGCAGTGTGGCATCATCTCACGGGGATCTCGCCTGGGAGGAGGGTTCTGGAAGGTCATAGTCTGAGCAACGGGCGTCGAACGAGGGCAACCGCCCAAAGAATTCATCGGTGTCCGGAGAATTGCGGGAGAGACTGTGGAGAGCTGTGCTTGGCTCCCCAGTTAAGGTGTTCCAGCAAATCGTGCTGGTAGCAGGTAGCGTGCTGACACTTCCGGACTGCGGCGGGCTCAAGCTCGATCGAGCGGCTCTACAAAATGGGCGCACAGCGTCGCCGGAAAATGAAAACGAGAGAGAGAGAGGGTGGAGCGCAGAGGGCGCGGTCGGTGCTCAAGAACAGGGCAGCGGAGAGAAACTAAACGGGGGGAAGGAAAGCGAGACGCGCCGAAGCTGCGGGTCGCCGCCATTACCCTGTAGAACACTAGGAGCAGCGTGGCAGCAAGGGGAAGAAGCAAAAGTGCGGGAGGCGCCATTTTATCCCGTTGGGGAAGAAGCAAAAGCGCGGGAGGTGCCATTTTATTCCATTGGGGAAGAAGCAAAAGCGCGGGAGGCGCCGTTTTAAATCACCCAAGATGCCGAAAAGTGGCAGTATCACTGCTTTCGACAACGAGGTAGAAGACTGGACCACGTATGTGGAAAGAATTGAAGTGTACTGCAAGGCAAATGAGGTGGCCGATGGAAAGGGGGCGTCGGTATTATAAAATCTGATGGGTGCGAGTATGTACGGCCTATTGCGGAATTTAATTACCCCAGCTAAACCAATGGAGAAAAGTTTTGAGGAGATTGTTCATATCTTACAGGAACGCCTAAGCCCTACACCACTGCTGATAGCAGAAAGATTCAAGTTCCATAAAAGAAACCAGCACAAAGATGAGAGCAATGCTGACTATCTTACGGAACTACGCAAGTTATCGAAGCATTGCCAGGTCGGAGCAGGACTGGCAGACACCTTACGGGATAAGTTTGTCTGCGGGCTCCACAGTGAAGGAACCCAGAAACGGCTACTTTCAAAAAAGGACCTGATGCTAGAACAGGCTTTCAGTGTGGCAGTATCCTACGAAGCAGCAGCACGGGGAGCTGCGGAAATACAACAGAAACCACAAGAATACAGCGCTAATGAAATGGCGTATGGAGCAGAAAAGTGCTATCGCTGCGGCAGAACAACCCATGAGCAGAAGGACTGCTGGTTTAAAGACAAAATATGCAGGCAATGCGGAAAAATGGGACATATAGCAAGAGTCTGCAGGTCAGGAAAGAAAACCAACATGACAAGAAATACTAAGGAACAGTACAGGAAAGTAAAGAAACTGACAGACAGTAGTTCAGAAGATCAGGAGAGTGATAAGGACTCCGGGAGCAGGAGACTAAGTTGTTTAAAGTTACACAACGTGATCGCAAAGGAAGATCACCGAACCATTTGGGTCACCCTCATGATAGCAGGGTCCCCAGTAAAGATGGAATTGGACACAGGATCAGCCGTAACTGTCATGAATCAACGAGACTATGAGCGGCTATTCTCACACATACCCTTAAAGGACACGTCCATTGTATTGAAGACATACACGGGGCAAAAGGTCTACCCCAGAGGAAAAATAAAGGTGCCAGTTGAATATAACGGAAAGGAAACACAGAAACTATACATGTATATACTACGAGATGGAGGACCACCATTATTGGGACATGAATGGATCTGAAAAATACAATTGCATTGGCGTTCCATTCTGGCACTAACTGTGACTGACAAAAAGGATGATGACGTCGCACCTGGACGTCTGTCACAAATTCTATCTGACGCGGAAGAGGTGTTCCAACAAGGACTTGGGACTCCAAAAGGAGTAAAAGCAACCATAAAGATTGAGGATAACGCAACCCCAAAATTTTTCAATGCCAGACCGGTGCCATACGCGATCCGCCCAGCCGTGGAAGCTGAACTGGAGAGTCTGGAGCATTCGGGGGTGCTGTCTAAGGTGGACTGGAGCGAGTGGGCCACACCCATCTTTCCTGTAATGAAGAAAGCCTTGAGCAGCATGCCTGGGGAGCCAAGGAAGGTTCGCATCTCTGGGGACTTCAAGGTGACTGTGAACCCAGTCCTGCACACAGTACAGTATCCACTTCCGCGGATAGAAGATATTTTCGCCTCACTATCTGGAGGGAAACGTTTTACAAAGATTGATCTGGCTCAAGCGTATCTACAAATGGAGGTGGAAGAAGCATCTAAGAAATACCTCATGAAAAACTTCACAAAGGCCTTTACCAGTACAATCGACTGGTATTCGGGGTAGCATCGGCCCCGGCTATTTGGCAGAGGGCAATAGAACAAGTCCTGCAAGGGATCCCGGGGACCCAGTGTTAATTGGACGACATTCTGGTTACGGGCGAAAATGACAATGAACACCTGCCAACCTGGAACAGGTGCTCATGAGATTGCAGGAATATGGGCCACGAGCCAACCGCCCCAAATGCGAGTTCTTCAGGAGACAAATCTCGTATTGTGGCCACATGATTGATGAGGAAGGGTTGCATAAGTCGCCGGACAAGATTGAGGCTGTAGTCAAGGCTCCAGCACCGGAAAATGTGTCGCAACTGAGCTCGTTCCTCGGGTTGGTGAACTACTACCATAAGTTCTTGCCGAATTTATCTACAATTCTGCACCCACTGAATGCCCTGCTTCAAACTGGTGTAACATGGAAATGGAGTGATGAGTGTAAGCGTGCCTTTCAGGAATGTAAATGCCTAATCACTTCAAAAGAAGTATTCACAGAATCACAGAAACCCCACAGTGCAGATAGAGGCCATTTCGGCCCATCGAGCCTGCACCGACACATATCCCACCCGATCCCCGTAACCCCTACACCAACACATATCCCACCCTATCCCCGTAACCCCACGTATTTAATCCCCCTAACACTAAGGGTCAATTTATCATAGCCAATCAACCTAATTCACACATCTTTGGACTGTGGGAGGAAACCAGAGCACCCGGAGGAAACCTACGCAAACACGGGGAGAATGTGCAAACTCCACACAGACAGTCGCCCGAGGCCGGATTCGAACCCGGGTCCCTGGCGCTGTGAGGCAACAGTGCTAACCACTATGCCACCGTGCTGGCCCACTACAACCCAACACTACCGATTCGGTTGGCATGTGATGCGTCACCTTACGGCATTGGAGCGGTGCTGTCGCACAAATTCCGTGACGGTTCAGAGAGGCCAATAGCCTTTGCATCGCGCTCGTTAACCTCAGCCAAGCGTAACTATGCCCAGATTGACAGGGAGGCCCTCAGCCTGGTGTGGGGGGTGAAGAAGTTCAATCACTATCTGCACGGGCAGAAATTCACCCTACTGACTGATCATCAACCCCTGGTCTCAATTTTTAATCCAAAGAAGGGCGTTCCTGTGGTGTATGTAACCTGTTCCACCATAAGAGAACTTAAGCCTGTTCCACCTTAAGAGATGTACTACTTTCTCTGGCTGCTGTATACGTAATACCGGTGGTGACCACCGGTATATAAGTACTGTGTAGTGATATTGCTGTTAGTATAGCCCTGACCTCCAACTAGTAAAGATCTGTTGAAACGTTATTCTTGTAGTCTGTGTCAGTAATTAATCTTAAATACAACTAGAACACACAGACTTAACAGTGGCGACGAGTCCGATTCTTACCCTACGGCAGTTTAAATCCACGGCGGCTTCGTCCACAGAACGGGCGTCGAAGAGAGGCATCCACCCTCATCACCCTGCTGGAAGACACGTCGCGCGGCAGGCACCGAGAACCCGGAGTGCAGAAGATATCCTGAACTCGAAGCCTCCATCAGCGGCAGTCAGCTATCTTCCTTCTACCTCGGTGGTGGGTAAGCCGGTCAGCGACGCGAGCAGAAAGTCGGCCGCGTTGGCTGTACAGACGGGGAGGGAAGACGGAGGAATAAGGGCGGTGAGATCGATCGCGACCGGAGATAAGGGCCGGGCCGCATTCGGGCCAAAAGGCGCAGCGCGGGGACATCGATCGCGGCTGATGATAAGGGCCGGGCCGCATTCGGGCCAAAAAGGTGCAGCGTCTGGGGCGACTGAAGGCGTGAGAGCCACGGTGAAGGCGAACGCAGCCGGTGCTAATAACCGGGCTGCAAGAAGGGCTGCGAGTTACGACATCGGGGAAGCGCGAATGCCCGAGGGAGCCGCGGTGAAGCGGAGACAGCGTCGGGGGAGTTACTAACCGCTGGGAAAGGGGAGCAGCAGCGGCACGCCAAACGCCATTGCAGCCAGCGGGTGAAGAAGGCGAGCGCGGGAAAGACCGCCAAGCACGGGAAACCGCCATATTGTAGGCGGAGGACGAAGACAAGAGCGGGAAGCCGCCATCTTGGAAAAAGGGAAATCACTAAAAAAATTGCAACGATGCCTAAACATGGGAACATTAATACCTTTGATAGCGACATCGAAGATTGGGCCACGTATGTAGAACGCATACAAAATTATTGTGAAGCAAATAAAATCCCAGATGATGAGAAAGCACTAACTTTATTAAACTTAATGGGTGTGAAGACATACGGGCAATTGAAACACCTTTTATCACCAGATGAACTGGCGGAGAAGACGTTCGAGGAGATTGTTACTGTCCTGAGAAATCATCTAAACCCCACGCCGCTGATGCTAGCGGAACGATTTAAATTTTACAGCAGAAAGCAGCTGAAAGATGAAAGCAATGCTGAATATTTAATGGAATTGCGTAAGCTAGCAAAGTACTGTCAGTTTGGAACGGGACTAACAGATGCGCTAAGAGATAAATTTGTGTGTGGATTATTAAAAGAAGTTACACAATAGCGACTGCTCGAGGAGAATGAGCTGACGCTTGAGAAAGCAGTCACTATGGCAGCATCACACGACGCCGCAGCGAGAGGCACGGCAGTAATGCAGCTACGGCCACCGGAACTCAGTACAAATCAATTGGTTTTGAGTACTGTAAAATGTTATCGTTGTGGAAAGACAACGCATGATCAGAACCAGTGTTGGTTTGAAAACCAAGAATGCAGAACGTGTGGCAGGCTTGGCCACATAGCTAAAGTATGCCGGTCAGGAAAGAAGACCAGCAACAAAAAGTCACCGCAAGGAAAATACATAAAGGTACACAAGGTGACAAAGAACAGTTCGAACAAACAGAAGTCAGATTCAGACGCCAGCAGTAATGAACTGGGCAGCTTAAGAGTACACAACGTTGGTAAGGATGCAGACCTCCAGACAATTTGGGTCACTCTTCAGATAGCAGGAGTCCAAGTAAAGATGGAATTGGACACTGGATCGGCATTGAAGGTCATGAATAAGAAAGATTACAAAAGGTTATTCCAACATATTCCCCTACGGGATACGGAGATTATATTGAAAACATACACGGGGCAAAGAGTGTACCCCATCGGAAAGATAGAGGTAAAAGTGGTCCACAAGGGCAAAGAAAGCCAAGTAATGGACTTATATGTGCTACCTGAAGGAGGTCCACCACTACTGGGGCGGGAGTGGATTAGGAAAATGAATATGGACTGGCACTCCTTAAAGGCACTAACGGTAGATTCCGGGGAAACAGATGTCAAACCTAAACGATTGTCCAGAATATTGGATGATGCTAAAGAGGTGTTCCAGCAGGGACTGGGAACACTGAGAGGAATTACGGCAAACATCAAGATTGATGAACATGCACACCCAAAATTTTTCAAAGCCAGACCGGTACCCTATGCAATACGACCTGCTGTAGAAGCGGAACTGGAAGCGCTAGAACGTTCAGGTGTACTGTCTAAGGTAGACTGGAGTGAGTGGGCTACGCCCATTGTTCCCGTTATGAAATGTCCTTCGAGCAACAAGCCAGGAGAACCAGGGAAGGTTCGCATCTGTGGAGACTTCAAGATCACCGTTAATCCGGTGCTTCACACGGTGCAGTATCCGCTTCCGCGGATTGAGGATATTTTTGCTTCGTTGTCTGGCGGGAAAAACTTCACCAAGATAGACCTGGCGCAGGCGTACTTGCAGATGGAGGTTGAAGAAGAGTCACGCCAGTACCTCACGATCAACACGCATAGAGGTTTGTACCGGTATAATAGGCTGGTTTTTGGAGTGGCATCGGCTCCAGCAATTTGGCAGAGGGCCATGGAGCAGGTATTACAGGGAATTCCAGGCACACAATGTTACCTGGACGATATTCTGATTACAGGAGATGGTGATGAAGTACACCTCGCAAACTTGGAACTGGTGCTCAACAGACTGAAAGAGTATGGACTTCGAGTTAATCGGCAGAAATGTGAGTTCTTTCAGAAGCGGATCTCGTACTGTGGTCATGTCATTGACCGGGAGGGGCTTCATAAGTCTCCTGACAAGATAGAGGCAGTTGTAAAGGCTCCCGCTCCGGATAATGTCTCTCAGTTGAGGTCGTTTCTAGGATTGATTAACTATTACCATAAGGTTCTACCGAATCTATCCACGGTACTGCACCCGCTGAACGCTCTTTTACAGAAGGGGGTACCATGGGAATGGAGTGAAAACTGTAAGAAGGCATTTCGCAAAAGCAAAGAATTGATCACCTCAGAGGAAGAGTTGGCTCACTTCAACCCTAAACTGCCTATTCGGTTGGCTTGTGATGCTTCTCCATATGGTATTGGGGCAGTACTCTCACACAAGTTGCCAAATGGCACAGAAAGGCCAGTCGCGTTTGCATCCAGATCATTGACCTCCGCTGAGCGCAACTATGCGCAGATCGATAGGGAGGCTCTCAGCCTTGTATGGGGAGTGAAGAAGTTTAATCATTACCTGCAGGGCCAAAAATTCACACTTCTGACAGACCATCAGCCATTGGTATCCATTTTTAACCCTAAGAAGGGTGTTTCAGTGATGACAGCACAGAGACTCCAGAGATGGTCCCTTTTCCTAGGGGCACATCAATATCAAATAGAATTCAAAGGTACAAAGCAGCATGGCAATGCTGATGGGCTGTCGCGCCTGCCACTACCTGAAGAAGAGACGACGAAATTTGACCCTGTTGAGTTATTTCATTCGACCATCATCGAGTGTTTACCAGTCACCAATGCAAGTATTGAAAGAGAAACCAGGAACGACCCGACACTGTCCCGAGTCTACGAGGTGACAGTGAAGGGATGGCCAACACATGGTGATCCTCTGTTACCGGCATTCTCGGCAAGACGAGACCAGCTGTCCGTCTGCCATGGTACTTTGATGTACGGGACAAGAGTGATTATTCCTCCCAAGTTAAGGGAAAGAGTTCTAAAGGAACTGCATGAAGGTCATCTGGGGGGAGTTAAGATGAAAAGTCTTGCTAGGGCTTATGTATGGTGGCCGGGTATTGACCAACAGATAGAGGAGTTGACGAAAAGCTGCGCTGGGTGCCAAAAAGTGCAAAATGCACCTCCGATCGCACCGCTACACCCATGGGAATGGCCTTCAGCCCCATGGCAACGTGTACGTATTGACTTTGCTGGTCCATTCATGGACTCCATGTTCCTAATTGCGGTGGACGCACATTCCAAATGGCCAGAAGTGATCAAGATGAATACCACTACTTCAGAAAAGACAATTGCGGTGTTAAGAACAATATTCGCAAGGAACGGATTGCCAGAACAGATATGTTCGGACAACGGACCACAGTTCGTGTCGGAAGAATTCCAAAAATTCTTAAAGGAGAATGGGGTGAAACATTATACCTCTGCCCCATATCATCCGGCGACAAACGGGTTGGTCGAGAGATTTGTCCAAACATTCAAAAAGGCAATAAAGGCCATGAACGATGATCAGATTCCGCTACAACACAAGGTGGACAATTTCCTAATGGCATATCGAAACGCCGCTCATGCAGTAACTAACCAAAGTCCTGCCATGATGTTTTATAACAGGAGGTTGCGGTCCAGGTTGGACTTGTTAAAACCAAATGTGCGGAGGGAAGTGGAAAACAAACAGTTCCGGCATATTAATAACAAGACCACTCGAAGTTTCGACGTAGGACAACCAGTGTTGGCAAGGGACTATGGAAACGAAAAATGGCAGTCCGGAACAATTCGGGCCAGACAAGGGCCTCTGATGTACACAGTAGATATTGGTAACAATGTGATAAGGTGTCATGCGGATCAACTGGTAGAATCGAGAGCAAGGGTCGAACCCATGGTTGCGACAGAGACAACTGTGGAAGACGTTAATGAACCTGAAGCATCTACCTCGGCAGGGAATGTACCTGATGATGACGTCCAATACATAGGAAACCAACTAGATTAGTCACCTCAGCAACAAGAATCAGAGACCACTGAAAGGCGTTATCCAACCCGAATCAGAAGGCCTCCTGAGAGACTGAACCTTTGAACTGTTTATACCTGAAGTTATATATGTATATATGTTATTATGTTATGTTAAATGGGGATATGACTGTTAAGCTAAAAAGGGAGGATTGTGGTGTATGTAACCTGTTCCATCTTAAGAGAACTTAAGCCTGTTCCACCTTAAGAGATGTACTACTTTCTCTGGCTGCTGTATATGTAATACCGGTGGTGACCACCGGTATATAAGTACTATGTAGTGATATTGCTGTTAGAATAGCCCTGACCTCCAACTAGTAAAGATCTGTTGAAACGTTATTCTTGTAGTCTGTGTCAGTAATTAATCTTAAATACAACTAGAACACACAGACTTAACAGTTCCGGTGATGACGGCGCAACGGCTGCAAAGATGGTCACTTTTTCTAGGGGCACATCAGTATGACATAGAGTACAAAGGTACGAAACAGCATGGAAACGCTGATGGGCTGTCACGCCTACCGTTGCCTACAGCGGAAGAAGCACCTGCAGTGGACCCTGTGGAGATATTCCATGTGACCATAGTCGAATGTTTACCTGTTACAAATGCAAGTATTGAGAAGGAAACCCGAAATGACCCGACACTCTCTCGGGTCTATGATTTGACGGTGAAGGGATGGCCAGCATATGGCGACTCACTGTTGCCAGCATTCTCGCCAAGGAGAGAACAACTGTCAGTGTGCCGGGGAACCCTGATGTGTGGATCCCGAGTGGTAATTCCACCCAAGTTGAGAGATAGAGTGCTCAATGAGCTTCACGAGGGTCATCTGGGAGGGGTAAAAATGAAGAGCCTAGCCAGGGCGCTTGAGTGGTGGCCGGGAATCGATAAAGAAATCGAGGATATGACCAAGAGATGCACAGGATGCCAGAAGGTCCAAAACGCTCCACCACAGGCCCCGCTACACCCATGGGAGTGGCCCTCATCCCCATGGCAATGGGTACACATTGATTTTGCTGGTCCATTTATGGACTCAATGTTTCTAATCGCTGTGGACGCCCATTCGAAATGGCCAGAGGTCATTAAAATGTCCTCCACCACCACGGAGAAAACTATTGCAGTCCTAAGGACCATCTTCGCCAGGAATGGGTTGCCAGAACAGGTTTGCTCCGACAATGGGCCACAGTTTGTGTCTGAGGATTTCCGGAGGTTCCTGAAGAATAATGGGGTGAAACATTACACATCTGCCCCATATCATCCAGCCACAAATGGATTGGCTGAGAGGTTTGTTCAGACATTTAAAAAGGCCATAAAGGCAATGTATAATGACGACATACCACTACAACACAAGGTGGATAATTTCTTGTTTGCTTACCGGAATGCGACACATGCAGTAACCAACCAAACTCCAGCCGTACTGTTTTTCAACCGGAGACTAAGATGTCGCTTGGATTTGCTCAAACCAAACATAAGATGAGATGTTGAGGATAAGCAGTTCCAGCACATAAATGAGAAGCCAACCAGGAGCTTCAAGATAGGGCAACCAGTCTTGGCCCGTGACTACCGAACAGAGAAATGGCAGCCAGGAACGATATGCACACAGCAGGGACCACTAATGTACACAGTGGACATTGGAGAGAGCATCGTGAGACGCCATGCTGACCAGATTCTAGAGTCACAGGAACAAGCCAAATCTATGCCACAAGCATGTGCACCTGGTAATGAGCCCGAAGTACAAATTGCGTCTACCTCAGAAGCAGGGGTATTGGAAGCTGCCGAACCAACCAATGACAATGAGCCAGAATCGACTCCACCGCAAGAACAGGATACTCGAGAAAGGCGCTATCCAGTCAGGATCAGGAAGCCTCCTCAAAGACTGAACTTATAAATGACTATTTCAGTTGATGTATATAGTACCGAGAAAATTGTAATTGTAATTAGTTATTATTTAGTTGTTAAATGAATGTTATGTACTGTTTATCTAAAAGGGGAGGAATTGTTGCGTATGCACCTTTAAGGGAATAACTGGTTTTAGACTGCAGTACCGGCAGTGACCACCCCTGTATAAAAGGCCCTAGCAGGCTTCTGTATTTCAGTCTGACGCTGCCTCCTGTTCAGTAAAGTACCTGTTAAATTGTTCTCCCGAAGTCTGTGTATTATTGAGGCGTGGACTTTACACTTCTGAAGTGTAGTCACTGTTGTAATGTGGGAAACGCGGCAGCCAATGTGCGCTGAGCAAGCTCCCGCAAGCAGCATGTGATAATGACCAGATAATCTGTTTTTTGTTTTGTGGATTGAGGGAAGATATTGGCCAGGACACCAGGGTAACTCCCCTGCTCTTCTTTGAAATAGTGCCTTGGGATCTTTTACGTCCACCTGAGAGAGTAGACGGGGCCTCGGTTTAACTTCTCATCCAAAAGACAGCACCTCCGACAGTGCAGCACTCCCTCAGCACTGCACTGGAGTGTCAGTCTAGCTTTTTTTATGTGCTCAAGTCCCTGGAGTGGGACTATGAACCCATAACCTTCTGACTCAAAGGCAAGTGTGCTACCCACTGAGCCACAGCTGACACTGGGAACAGTTTCTCTCTATCTGCTCTGTCTAGACCTCTCATGATTTTGAACACATCTATCAAATCTCCTCTCAACCTTCTTTGCTCTAAGGAGAACAACCCCAGCTTCTCCAGTCTATCCACGTAACTGAAGTCCCTCATCCCTGGAACCATTCTTGTAAATCTTTTCTGCACCCTCTCTAAGGCCTTCACATCCTTCCTAAAGTGCGGTGCCCAGAATTGGACACAATACTCCAGTGTTTTATAAAGGTTCATCATAACTTCCTTGCTTTTGTACTCTATGGGCTTGAATTTCCAAGGCCCATGGAGGAGGGTTTGGAGGCGGGAGTGGGGGGAAAATTGCAGAATCGGGGGGCACGAACCCTTCCCGCCCCCAACCCACCTCCATGCCTGTTTCCCAGGAGGCGGGTACCCGACCTGTGCTGGGAGCCGCCTCCCCAAGGCGGGAAGGGGATTAGTGCCAATTAACTGCCTGCTAACAGGTAGTTAACAGGCAGTTTTTGGCCTAATCCCTATTTTTAGCCCTGAAGCGTGGGCTGCCCGACGGCTCCAAACTACGCCAAGATAGCGAGGCGGACCGTCGGGCTGAAGGGCTTGGAGGGTTCGAGATGTCCGGTGTTCAAGTGAGTGATGGGTGCATGAGTGCAGAGGTAAGTGTGTTTGGTGTGTGTAAAGTGTTTAAATAAGTTTTACTTACCTTTACCTACTAAGAGGCTTCCTTCTCTTATGTTCATTAATAAATGGACATTCTTATTATGAACACAGCTAGCTTTTGCTAGTCTTTTTATTGAGCACATATGGACTAGGTACAGTATCTGTAGAGGCTTCCATCTTGACTGCTGCCTTGTGGGTAGCCTAGTGCCTCATGGGTAATGTAGTCTTAAACACATACAGCTGGGTAGTGTAGTCTTATACATACAGCTATATACAGCTCTACACAGCTCTACGGCTCCACCTAGTGTCCACTATAGAATGACATGTTATTGATCATTACATCCTCCTTTCTTTGAGGTTTAACAAAATCAATATCAATCAACTTTCAAGAAAACAATAAAGATAATATCAGTAACACTTTTGTTAGTGCTCTATAAACATAAACATTTTCAAAACAGTCAACACATTTTCAAAACTTTACATTGTACTCAAAGATTAAGTCTATCAGGCTTTTTTACTTCACGTGTGGATCTTCTCAACACAGGTAAGTCTGATGTGTCTTCATGAGATTGTTCTGGCGGTGAATGACAAGATGCAGTTGCGGCATTGTCATCGATCTGCTCTTGTATAGATCGAGGTCTCCTTGCGATCTTTGCTTGGAGAGGGTTTCAGTGTTTCCTTCACTCTTCATGCCATAACTCTCAATGTAGTCAATGCACTCTCAAAAAACTGCTGGCAATTGGATCCCATCATACAGCATAGTCCTCTCAGCAGCCTCGGCTAATGGAACACCAAAGATTGGCCTGAGGGAAGAAGGAGTATCCACCGGAACTGCTTCCTGCTCTGGTGCAGGCTTCTTCTTTTTCTTTTTCTCTTTCCACTGCTTAACAACATCTGCTGTGGTTATAGCTTTAGACTTTTTCTCCTTGTGTTTTTCCTCTTTGTGCTTTTCTTCCTTTGGCTTCTCTTTGACCTTAAAGTCTTTTTCTTTCTTCTTGGAGAAACTAGGCTTTTTGAAGACATGGATACCCTTTGGCCTTTTCAGCCTTGATGGGCTCGCTGCTTCATCACCTGAGTCATCTGGTCTGCTTATGGCACAGTTTATACGGTAGACTCTCTTGACCAGTTCAAAGTCTTCACAAGCTTTGTCACCTAGTATCGAATCAAGTCGTTCAGCCACAACAGAAAACATGAGATGATGCACTTTGTCTTTGACTGTCACTTTAAGCCTGCATACACCTAAGCTATCTATTTTCTGTCCATTATAGCTCTTCAGTAGTACTGACCTTTTCTGTATTTTGGGCTTTTCTTTCATATTTTTTATGTCACTCATACTGATAAAGTTTGGTTTTGCCCCAGTGTCCAGTTTCAATGTAACTAATGCTCCATTTATCTGCAGTGGGATCATCCATTTGTCCTCTTTTACTGCATTAACTTTATGTTCAGCATTGTCCATTTCTGAGGGCTGCACATTTTCTGTATCCTTTCTGATATTGTCACATGACACCATTCGTACAAAAAGTGTCTCACTTAAATCAGTGTCCTCAATTACATTAACTCGTTGCCCTTTCGTCATTTTTACTTTTGAAAAGCATTGTTTGGCAAAGTGATTCTTTCCATTACACTTTGTGCACATTTTTCCAAACGCTGGGCATTGTCTTAACTGGTGTTTGTAACCACAGCGTTTACAATTAAAAATTTCATCCTCCGATTGCTTTTCATTTCTGTTCTGCCCACGTTTCTTCCCCTTGTAGGACACAGCACCGACAGCAGCATTATCACTCATTACAATCGCATCATTATTGATTTCACTGAAAGTCTTCGCGTGCTTTCGAGCTAGCTCGCTGGCTTGGCATATTTTCACCGCATTTTCCAAATTTAGTTTGGTTTCTCTCAACAGTCGTTCCCTGACTTTTTTATCATGAATACCAAACACAATCTGGGCACGAATCATGGATGATTTCAGCTCAGAGAAATTATATGTCTGTCCTTTCAGTTTCAGATCAGTTATAAAGCTATCAAAAGTCTCATTTTGTTGCTGTGTCCGAGAACGGAAGATATATCTTTCATACGTCTCATTCTTTTTGGGAGAGCAATGTGCATCAAATTTTTTTAGCACATCTTCTAATTTTTCTCTGTTCTCCACTGGATTAAATACAAATGTATTAAATACCTCTATCGCCTGTGAGCCTGCAACCGTAAGCAGCAACGCTACCTTCCTTGCGTCTGGCTTCGTACCGAATCCGATGGCTGCAATGTAGAGTTCAAATTGTTGTTTAAAAGTCTGCCAATTGTAGTCGATTTTTTCTGTGAGTTTCAAACGCTCTGGTGGCTTCAAATGCTCCATGTTGCTTTTCACAATTTTCAGCAGATCTTCACCACCCTGGTACCATCTTATGTTCATTAATAAATAGACATTCTTATTATTAACACAGCTAGCTTTTGCTAGTCTTTTCATTGAGCACATGTGGACTAGGTACAGTATCTGTAGAGGCTTTCATCTTGACTGCTGCCTTGTGGGTAGCCTAGTGCCTCATGGGTAATGTAGTCTTAAACACATACAGCTGGGTAGTGTAGTCTTATACATACAGCTATATACAGCTCTACACAGCTCTACGGCTCCACCTAGTGTCCACTATAGAATGACATGTTATTGATCATTACACCTTCCTTCAGGTCTCGGGAGTCCCTCATCTCACCGGCACAGAAAGCAGAATGGCCGCGAGCTGTCAAAAGTTGCAGCATTCTGCTTTCTGTTCTGGAGAGATTTCTAACTGAGTCTGTGGAGAAGGATTCAAGTTAGAAGTCAGATTGTCAGTGTTTGACAGCTTCACAGAGCTGTCAAACGCTGATATTTCATCTGTCAAAAGCTCTTGACAGATGAAATGTCAATCCCTGACGTCACCTGTAACCGGGTGTCCCTTAATTGGGCGGGCTCAACAAGGTCAATCAAGGGAAATTGCGTGGGTTGGCCACAAATCAATGGAGGCGGGACTGCAACCCAAAAAGTGGGAGTCCCACCTCCATCACATCCATTTTGACAAAATCGAGCCCTATGCCTCTATTTATGAAGCCCAGGATCCCGTATGCTTTTTTAACCGCTTTCTCAACCTGCCCTGTCACCTTCAATGATTTGTGCACATATACCCCCAGGTCTCTCTGTTCATGCACCCCCTTTATAATTATACCCTTTAGTTTATATTCCTTGTCCTCGTTCATCTTACCAAAATGTATCACTTCACACTTTTCTGCATTAAATTTTATCTGCCACGTGTCTGCCCATTCCACCAGCCTGTCTATCTCTTCTTGAAGTCTATCACTATCCTCTTCACTGTTCACTATACTTCCAAGTTTTTTGTCATCTGCAAACTTTGAAATTTTGCCCTGTACACCCAAGTCCAAATCATTAATATATATTAAGAAAAGCAGTGGTCCTAAAACCAACCCCAAGGAACACTGCTGTGTACTTTCCTCCAGTCTGATAAACAACCGTTCACCACTACTCTCTGTTTCCTGTCACTTAGCCAGTTTTGTATCTATGCTGCCACTATCCCTTTTATTCCATGGGCTTCAACTTTGCTGTCACGCCTATTATGTGGCACTTTATCAAATGCCTTTTGGAAGTCCACGTACACCATATCAACCGCATTGCCCTCATCAACCCTTTCTGTTACCTCATCAAAAAACTCAATCAAGTTAGTTAAACAAATCCATGCTGGCTTTCCATAATTAATCCACACTTGTTCAAGTGACTGTTAAGTTTGTCCTGGATTATCGTTTCTAAAAGCTCCCCCACTACCGAGGTTAAACTGACTGGCCTGTAGTTGCTGGGTTTATCCTTACACCCTTTTTTGAACAAGAATGTAACATTTGCAATTCTCTCGTGCTCTGGCACCACCCCGTATCTAAGGAGGATTAGTTTCATGACTAACAATTTTAATCTTGATTTTAATCGCATACAATTACACAATTATAAAATTACTGCATCCCTCTCTTCCAAGTTTGTTTTATTACTGATGCTATTATTATCATCCAAACAATAACCCAGCTTAAAAAACCCTGTTTTCCTATTTCTTCTGTAGTTTTAACATGGCCAAGTGCATTGCATTATGTGCTGGGTGCTCACGGGTCAGAGCCACCTGATCACTTGGCCGCGATTGCACTGAAGACGGGCACATGGGCAGAAGAGCTCTGCTCTGCAGCACTCTGTGGGAACCTCAGGACAGGACAGGACAGGAAGTTTAAATCCTGCACTGATTTCTGTCAGCAAACACTGACAAGTGGATACCAGGTGAAAAATGCTAACTGTCAGCATGAAACACTGGTGGCCGTTACGTGTCAATTGATACCTCCCTGTGACAGCACAATGGAGCTTGCAGGTAGCTAGAGGACGGCCGAACCGATTTGATGTGTGGTATGCTTCTGGTGTTGACTGAGCACATGCACACCAGATTTGTGATTGTGCAACAAAGGAATGCCCTGTTTACTAAGGGGAGAACCTGGTCTGGCCTATATGTGATTCCAGACCCACAGCAATGTGATTGACTCTTAACTGCCCTCTGAAATGGCCAAGCAAGCCATTCAGTTGTAACAAACTGCTACAAAACACAATAATAATAAGAATAAAACAGGACGGACCACCCAGCATCGACCTCGGCACCAGCTACGGACACAACAACGGCACACCCAGCACAGTTGACCGTGCAAAGTCCTCCTCACCAACATCTGGGGACTTGTGCCAAAATTGGGAGAGCTGTCCCACAGACTAGCCAAGCAACAGCCTGACATGGTCATACTCACAGAATCATACCTTTCAGCCAATGTCCCAAACTCCTCCATCACCATCCCTGGGTATGTCCTGTCGCACTGGCAGGATAGACCCACAGGGGTGGAGGCACAGTGGTATGCAGTCGGGAAGGAGTGGCCCTGGGAGTCCTCAACATTGACTCTGGACCCTATGAAGTCTCATGGCTTCAGGTCAAGCATGGGCAAGGAGACCTCCTGTTGATTACCACCTATCGCCCTCCCTCTGCTGATGAATCAGTACTCCTCCATGTTGAACACCACTTGGAAGAAGCACTGAGAGTAGCAAGGGCACAGAATGTACTCTGGGGGGGGACTTCAGTGTTCATCACCAAGAGTGGCTCGGTAGCCCTACTACTGACCGAGCTGGCTGAGTCCCGAAGGACATAGCTGCCAGACTGTGCGACAGGTGGTGAGAGAACCAAAACGAGGGAAAAACTACTTGACCTCGTCCTCACCAATCTACCTGCCACAGATGTGTCTGTCCATGACAGTGTTGGTAGCAGTGACCACCGCACAGTTATTGTGGAGACGAAGTCCCGTCTTCATACTGAGGATACCCTCCATCGTGTTGTGTGGCACTACCGCCATGCTAAATAGGATAGATTCAGAGCAGATCTAGCAGCTCAAAACTGGGCATCCATGAGGCAGAAAAATTGTATTCCACCACAATCTGTATCCTCATGGCCTGTCATATCCCTCACTCTACCGTTACCATCAAGCCAGGTGACCAACCCTGGTTCAATAAGGAGTGTAGAAAAGAGCATGCCAGGAGCAGCACCAGGTGTACCTAAAAATGAGGTGCCAACTTGGGGAAGCTGCAATACAGGACTACATACATGCTAAAAAGCGGAAGCAGCATGCTATAAATAGGGCTAAGCGATCCCACAATCAACGGATTGGATCAAAGCTCTGAAATCCTGCCACATCCAGTCGTGAATGGTGGTGGACCATTAAACAATTAAGCGGAGGAGGAGGCCCCATGAATATTCCCATCCTCAATGATGGTGGAGCCCAGCACATGAGTGCAAAAGACAAGGCTGAAGCATTTGCAACCATCTTCAGCCAGAAATGCCAAGTGGATGATCCATATTGGCCTACTCCTGCGGTCCCCACCATCACAGAAGTCAGTCTTCAGCCAATTCGATTCACTCCATGTGATATCAAGAAACAGCTGAGCGCACTGGATACAGCAAAGGCTATGGGCCCTGACAACATCCCGGCTGTCGTGCTGAGACTTGTGCTCCAGAACTAGCCGTGCCTTTAGCCAAGCTGTTCCAGTACAGCTACAACACTGGCATCCATCCAACAATGTGGAAAACTGCCCAGGTATTTCCTGTCCACAAAAAGCAGGACAAATCCAATCTGGCCAATTACTGCCCCATCAGTCTACTCTCAATCATCAGCAAAGTGATGGAAGGTGTCGTCGAAAGTGCTTTAAGTGAAACTTACTCACTAATAACCTGCTCACTGATGCCCAGTTTGGGTTCCGCCAGGAGCACTCGGCTCCAGACATCATTACAGCCTTGGTCCAAACATGGACAAAGGAGCTGAATTCCAGAGGTGTGGTGAAAGTGACTGCCCTTGACATCAAGGCAGCATTTGACTGAGTGTGGCATCAAGGAGCCCTAGTAAAACTGAAGTCAATGGGAATCGGGGGGAAAACTCTCCACTGGCTGGAGTCATACCTAGCACAAAGGAAGATGGTTGTGGTGGTTGGTGGTCAATCATCACAGCTCCAGGACATTGCTGCAGGAGTTCCTCAGGGCCATGTCCTAGGACCAACCATCTTCAGCTACTTCATCAATGACCTTCCCTCCATCATCAGGGCAAAAATGGGGATGTTCGTTGATGACTGCACAGTGTTCAGTGCCATTCGCAACTCCTCAGATAATGAAGCAGCCCATGCCCGCATGCAACAAGACCTGGACGACATTCAGGCTTGGGCTGATAAGTGGCAGGTAATGTTCATGCCACACAAGTGCCAGGCAATGACTATTTCCAACAAGCAAGCGTCTAACCACTGCCCCTTGATATTCAATGGCATTACCATTGCTGAATCCCCCACCATCAACATCCTGGGGGTCACCATTGAGCAGAAACTTAACTGGACCAGCCACATAAATACTGTGGCAACACGAGCAGATCAGAGGCTGGGTATTCTGCGGCGACAGTTTCACCTCCTGATTCCCCAAAGCCTTTCCACCATTTACAAGGCACAAATAAGGAGTGTGATGGAATACTCTCCACTTGCCTGGATGAGTACATCTCCAACTACACTCAAGAAGCTCGACACCATCCAGGACAAACCAACCCGCTTGATTGGCACCCCATCCACCACCTTAAACATTCACTTCCTCCACCACCAGCGTACCATTCCTGCAGTGTGTACCATCTACAAGATGCACTGCAGCAACTCACCAAGGCTCCTTCGGCAGCGCCATCCAAACCCGCGACCTCTACCAGTTACAAGGACAAGGGCAGCAGGCACATGGGAACACCACCAACTCCAGGTTCCCCTCCAAGTCACACACCATCCTGGCCTGGAAGTATATCACCATTCCTTCATCGTCGCTGGGTCAAAATCCTGGAACTCCCTCCCTAACAGCACTGTGGGAGTACCTTCACCACACGAACTGCAGCGGTTCAAGAAGGCGGCTCACCACCACCTTCTCAAGGGCAATTACGGATGGGCAATAAATGCTGGTCTTACCAGCGACGCCCACATACCGTGAATGAATAAAAAAAAGAAGCCAACTTACGGACAACACGACCTCCCCAAAACCTCCATACAAAAATTCAACATTATAAACTTTTATCCACCAAACCTTTCACCAACTTGTTGTCTGGTATCCATGAATCCATTTTCTCTCTGTTCTTTCTCATTTCAACCAAATTGTATAAGCTCCGTTAGTACTGTGATATTTGACTGGCGCATTCGTATAGATGTTTTGTAGACCAGTGTGTGATTCTGTCTTTGCTGCAGGATAAAAACAAACTACGCATGAATTGCCCCTTGAATGTTGTTACTGTTCAAACATGCCTCATTTAGTTTTCATTTTATTTTACCTTTGTTAGGCTTTCTGGCTTTAGGTCTTGGCCCTACTGCTGGTTATAAACATCCTCTTCGTGTATCTATCTGTTGCGATGCTGCGATTATAAATCACTGGCAGGAGCCTGAGTTGAAGTCAGGAGTTGATTGCATGGAGGCGGGAGGGGGAGGATGTTGCCTATTACAGTCAGGATTTCTTCCAAAATTTTCTTTTCTGCTCATGGCAAGAATGTAGCTTCTGTAAGAATCCGTTAAGAACCAAACCTGTACTGTTTCACATGCCGTAAGTAGGATAGCGTGACACAGGATTAACAATTAGCCTCTAGTTATGGTATACGTGCTACATAGTGCAGTGGAAATCTGGTTTCCATTAGTAATTTATACTAATAATAAGGCAACACAGATTTAATCCATTTGCATTGCTGCAAGCAGCATGTGCTTACTTATTTTCATGCTGCAGGTGCCATATCTATTGTAAACATATATCGAAAGGTAATTTCATATTTGGTTGCTATAACCTGTGAGTTGCACTGTAACATCTATAATGATATCAATGGTAATGTATTTTTATTTCTGAATTTAATTGTATTTTCTAAAGCAAATTTTTGACATTATCACTTATGTGCTGAATCTCTTCCCATTATTTTCAGAAAGTAAACTATATTTTGCACTGAAAAAATAACAAAATTGTGTTCAAATGCTTCAAGAATGCTAAAATTATAATTAGAAATGTAGCATCTCATAGAGTCATAGAGTCACAGAGTCATTACGGCTCAGAAGGAGGCCATTCTGCCCATTGAGTCCATGCCAGCTCTCTGTAGAGCAATCCAGTCAGTCCCGCTCTATCCCCGTAGCCCTGCAAGTTTATTTCCCTCAAGTGCCTATCCAGCCTCCCCTTGAAAACATTGAGTGTCTCCGCTTCCACCACCCTTGTCAGCAGCGAGTTCCAGGTCATCACCACTCGCTGCGTAGAAAAGTTCTTCCTCACATCCCCTCTGAATCTCTTGCCTAAATCCTTAAGTCTGTGTCCCCTAGTCCTTGTACCATCAACTAATGGGAACGGCCTTTCTCTGTCTGCCTTATCCAAACCAGCCATAAGCCTCTATCAAATCTCCCCTCAACCTCCTTTGCTCCAAGGAGAACAATCACAGCTTCTCCAACCTAACCTTGTAGCTAAAGTCCCTCATCCCTGGAACCATTCTGGTAAATCTCCTCTGCACCCTCTCAAGGACTTTCACATCCTTCCTAAAGTGTGGTGACCAGAACTGGATGCAATATTCTAGCTGTGACCCAATCAGAGTTTTATAAAGGTTCAGCATAACTTCCCTGCTTTTGTACTCAATACCTCTATTTATGAAGGCCAAGATCCCATATGCTTTGCTAACTACACTCTCAATATGTCCTGCCACCTTCAAAGATCTATGCACATGAACCTCCAGGTCCCTCTGTCCCTGCACACTCTATAGAACTGTGCCATTCTGTCTATATTGCTTCTCCCTATCCCTTCTGCCAAAATGCATCACCTCACACTTCTCTATATTAAATTCCATCTGCCACTTGTCTGCCCATTCTGCTAGCCTATCTATGTCCTGTTGCAGTCGATTGGTATCCTCCTCACTGCTTGTCACACCTCCAAGTTTGGTATCATTGGCAAATTTTGAAATTTTACTCTGTACGATTTGGACAGGTTGGGTGATTGGGCAGAAACATGGCAAATGCACTATAATGTGGATAAATGTGAGGTTATCCACTTTGGTGGCGAAAACAGGAAGGCAGATTATTATTTGAATGGCAATAGATTGGGAGAAGGGAAAGTGCAAAGAGACCTGGTTGTTCTTGTGCACCAGTCGCTGAAGGTAAGCATGCAGGTGCAGCAGGCGGTTAAGAAGGCAAATGGTATGTTGGCCTTCGTAGCAAGAGGGTTCGAGTACAGGAACAAGGATGTCTTGCTACAGTTGTACAGGGCCTTGGTGAGACCGCACCTTGAGTATTGTGTGCAGTTTTGGTCGCCTTACCTGAGGAAGGATGTTCTTGCCATGGAAGGAGTGCAGCGAAGATTCACCAGGCTGCTACCTGGGATGGCAGGAATGACGTATGAGGAGAGATTATGTCGATTGGGCTTATACTCGCTGGAGTTTAGAAGATTGAGAGGGGATCTCATCGAAACCTATAAAATTCTGTCAGGCCTGGACAGACTAGATGCAGGAAGGATGTTTCTGATGGCCGGGGAGTCCAGAACCAGGGGTCATAGTCTAAGGATAAGGGGTAGGCCATTTAGGACTGAAATGAGGAGGAATTTCTTCACCCAGAGAGTGGTGAACCTATGGAATTCTCTGCCACAGTGGGCGGTGGAGATCAGTTCATTAAATATATTCAAAAAAGTGTTGGATATATTTCTTAAGGCTAAAGGGATCAAGGGATATGGGGAGAAGGCAGGGACAGGGTACTGAATTTGGATGATCAACCATGATCTCATTGAATGGCGGAGCAGGCTCGAAGGGCCGAATGGCCTACTCCTGCTCCTATCTTCTATGTTTCTATGTATTCCAATATCCAAGTCATTTATATATATTTAAAAAAGCCGTGATCCTATCACTGACCCTTGGGGAAATACCACTGCCTACCATCCTCCAATCTGAAAACCAACCATTTACCACGACTCGCAGTTTTCTGTCCTTAAGCCAATTTCTTATCCAAGCTGACACTGACCCTCCTATTCCATGAGCCTCAATTTTGTTAACCAGCCTTTTATGTGGTACTTTGTCAAACACTTTCTTAAAATCCATATAGATAACATCCACTGCATTCCCTTCATCAACGTTCTCTGTTGCTTCATCAAACAATTCAATTAGATTAGTCAAACACGATCTGCCTTTTACAAATCCATGCTGGCTCTCTTTAATTAACTTAAACTTCTCCAAGTGCCCGTTAATTTTTCCCTATTATTGTTTCTAAAACCTTACCTACCACTGATGCTAAACTGACCAGCCTGTAGTTACTAGGATTGTCCTTACACCCTTTCTTGAACAAGGGTATCACATTTGCCACTTTCCAATCCTCTGGCACCTCCCCCGTATCTAGGGAAGATTGGAAGATTCCTATCACTTCCCTTAGCCACCTGGATGTACCAGGCGACTTATCCACTCTAAGCATATTCAGCCTTTCCAGTACATCCTGCCTATCAATTTTCACCCCATCCATTACCTCTACCATCTCCGCTTCTACCGATATTTTGTCAGCATTCTCTTCCTTAGTAAACACGGATACAAAGTACTCATTGAGCATTCTAGCCTTGCCCTGTGCCTCTAAGCATATATCACCTTCTTTGTCCCTAATAGGCCCCACCCAGCCTCTTACTACCCGCTTACTATTTACATGCCGATAGAAGATTTTTGGATTCCCTTTTATGTTAACTGCCATTCTACTCTCATATTCTCTCTTTGCCAATCTTATTTTCCTCTTCACTTTCCCTCTCAACTTATTGTATTTGGCCTGGTTCTCACTTGAAGAATTTACCTGACATGCATCATACACCCTGTTTTTTTGTTTCATCATATTCTCTCTCTCCTGGCTTTGGTTCCCCTACCTTTCCCTCTTGTTGGAATGTACCTAGCCTGTACCTGAAACATCTCCTCCTTAAAGATCACCCATTGTTCCATTACAGTTCTTTCCTGTCAATCTTTGGTTCCATTTTACCCTGGCTAGATCCCCTCCCATCCCATTGAAATTAGCCCTCTTCCAAATTAGAAGTTCTACTTTAGATTGTTCCTTGCTCTTCTCCATTACTAATCTAAACCTTATGTTACGATGATCACTCTTTTCCAAGTGTTCTCCCACAGACACTTGGTCCACTTGGCCGACTTCATTCCTCAGCACCAGATTCAGCAATGCCTCCTTCCTAGTTGGGCCGAGAACATACTGATCAAGGAAGCTCTCTTGAACACATTTCAGCAATTCATCCCCCTCCTTTCCCTTTACTCTAACATTATCACAATCGATATTTGGGTAATTAAAGTCCCCCAATATCACCTCTCTATAGTTCTTGCACATCTCTGTGATTTCCCTGCAGATTTGCTCCTCTATCTCTCTCTCAATAATTGGAGGCCTATAGAATACCCCAATAGCATGATCATACCCATTTTGCTTCTCAACTCTAACCAAATGGATTCTGTCCTTACCCCCTCAAGGAAATCCTCTCTTTCCAACACAACAATGTCTTCCGTAATCAGTACTGCCACCCCACCTCCATTTTTTCCTTCCCTCTCTTTTCTGAACACCTTGTATCCATAAATACTAAGCACCCAGTCCTCACTGTTTTTAAGCCATGTTTCTGTTATTGCCACACAGCTAATTGTGCTTGTAGCTCACCAACCTTATTCACCACACTTTGTACGTTTACATACATGCATTCCAAACCTGTCTTTGTATTCCTTGTAGTCCTTCTTAGTCTGTTCCTATCTAATATGGTGTGGAGATGCCGGTGTTGGACTGGGGTGGACAAATGTAAGAAGTCACACAACACCAGGTTATAGTCCAACAGTGTTATTTGAAATCATCTCTCCACTTCACCTGACGAAGGAGCAGCGCTCCGAAAGCTTGTGATTTCAAATAAAACTGTTGGACTATAACCTGGTGTTGTGTGACTTCTTACATTTATCTAATATGGTACTACTTCCTTTTCTAGTACTATGCAACACTCTCCCTCCTTTATGCACCTTATTCCTCTTTTCTACTTCTATATGCTGGTGCCCACCCCTCTTTTTCAAAGAGGATCACTATGAATATTCTTAAAGGTCAAAATAATTTCTAAAACACATACATTTCCAAATTCAATATCTCTCAGCATAAATCATTCACCAGGCATTCCTCAATTCCCTTGAAATGTATGAGGCTGGAGGAGGAAGGAATAAAGGAGTGAGGCTTCGAATCTCATGGATGAAAGTGGATAGGTTCAAGAATGTAATGTAATGGATAGTATTCTAGGCCAACAGCAGTGTTGAATTAATTTGCTCTTTTGAAATCATCTTCAGTGGTCTGATGTGAGAACGTGACATGTATGAGCCTCATGCTTAATGTGTAGACTTGAAAAATGTTGAATTTTGAATTAAATACTGAACCCTTGCAAGTTCCTTACTGCATGTAGTACATAGAGCAGTTCATTTACAATGCACTTTTAATGAATAAAATGTATATTTCTGCAAAATGGTCCCATAATCCTATAATCTTCAAAGAGTTTAATGAGCTTTGCCAATTGAACCAAGAGGCTCATGCCCTTGGGCATTCTTTAAAGCTTGCAGTCAGTGACATTCCTGTGGAAATACAGGAGCATCCAACTGTGCTGTGAACAGAGATTAAAAACACTCCATTAAAATACTGGTATATTTGATGTGAAAAAAGTTCAGTCAAAGGACATTTGCTATGATGCTGCCTTTAATCATGACCCATAGCCCCACACGGAGAACACTGTAATTCATAGGTCTCTCACTGCAGCTAGACTGCTGGAGTCATTCATTTCCCATTGGTAGAAAATGTACAAAAATGGCAGTACGTACTGATAATAGATAAATGTAACATGCATGTGAATCACTGTTTTTCTAAATTTATTCTATTGCTTGCATAATGATCAGTGCACTTCAAAGTAATTCATTCTAAGTGCCTTTGAGATATTTTTTGAGAGATCTGATAAAGCACTCTATAAGTCTTTCCTTCATGCCTTCTTTCTATGGTCAACACAAGCATAAAGCATAACAAATTATACAAAAACAATATTTACTGGGAGCCACAGGTTTAAAATACAGATCACAATCAATCTAAGTGCAGGCTTTCTGTCAGCCATCATTTTCAGTCTTTTATTTTAAACAACAGAGACCAGATGAGGAATCTCTCCACACTCATTCTCCTTTACTGACACTTGCTTCATCAACACTTGTCATTTCATTTATTTTCATGCAATACATGTTAGTAGATGGTTACTCTTGAATTTTTGTTTTGTTTTTTCTGCGTTAAATAGTTACTTGAACATTGCTTCTTACGTGCTGCTTGTCTTTGATTAGACCTGCGTGTGTGGCAAACATCATCCTTCTGTCTTACTCTCCGAATCAGTTCACCAATGCAAGTCACGACTGGACCATTTTGATTGATATTTTAATCTCGTGTAGTTTTGATGCAAGAGTGTCACGTGGAGCTAAGACCCAAATTTGAGCGTATTTTTATTTAAGTAATAATTTACTGTTGCATGTAAGTGGAAGCAGTTACCCATTGATAAATTCACAGTAAACTCAATTTTTTGAGTACTCTCCAGACATACTTCTTCACAGACTCCTACAGATATGGCAAACATAAACATTAGTCATTTAGAAACATGATTGTATTTTTTTCCATGAAGGAAATTGAAAACTTTGACTTCAGTAATATTTTGTACTCCTGGCTTTAAATAAAAGAAAATCTGGCAGAAAGTGTGCAAGATGTACTTGAGGATTGAATTTGGGCATTCAGTAATACCTCTTAAATAATTCTGACATCCTTTGAGCTGGCTGATAATTAAATGTGGTGCAATAAAAATGGCAAATTGGAGAGTGCTCAGCTGCTTAAGTTTTTCTCGAAGAGGGATTTGATAAGCATCCATTCAAAACTCTTATTTATGATTTGGGGCTATGAAATTGGACATGTCTGTGTAGGGGAAACCTCTGTACCATAACCGTCTGTGGGAATAGAAGACGCTTTGGGTTAAATGTAGCACTCTGCTCTCACCCACACTAACAATCATATTTTGCCAAGGGATGATTTCCATAAGATTCAGGGAGAAAAATGTACTCGACTGTGAGGTAACAAAAGATATCTGAATGGTACGGCATGCTGTTTCAAAGAACTAGATGCTACATCCTTGCAACGAGAGCAACTTTTGATGTAATGTGCTGCGAACATTCAGGAGATGAGGACAAATGTTTTTATGATTGACATTTCATATATTTCCCCAAAGGAACAGGTGAAGCCGACGCATAATGGAATTGTATGGCAGCATTCAGAATATTCTAGAGGCAGCACAGGTGCCATAATTATATGCAAACAAATGCACAACATTAAAAAATAAAATACCATGCATTGTACAAAGAAGAAATAATGTATGATCCTATTGGTAGTGAGAACACAGGTTTTATCCTCTATGACCTCAGCTGTGCTGTTGTGGGGCGATGTTAAATGGAGACCAAACACCTACTGAAGGAGCAGAGAGAATACCGGAGGAAATAATGGGCCAGAATTTGCCGCAGCAGGGCATCTAATGCTGTTTGTCATTAGTTAGACTCACCCCTCTACCTTTCAGCTCAAAATATTTTTGCCCTCCAAGTTATTGAAAGTGCAAGCTGTTAACAGCGCAGTGAGGGAAACTGTGGGCATCTGGGACTTGCGTGAACAGGGCAACCAACAGGGTATCTCCTTAACCAATCAGATTGAAGGGAATTTAAACTCTGAAGGAATGAGACGCCACACTTGTAATAGTTAATTTTCGGTGCCAGAGAAGTTGTTTGGCAGTCAGCAACACCTATCGTGTCGTTAAAAGGGTACTTAGGCTGGAAGGGACAAGACTTAACTTTCTAGGGTAAGTTTAATGGGTACATGCAGCAAGTTCCTAAAAAAAGCCAGAGAGGCTAAGAGCGAGATACCGTTTTCGCGAAGCTAACGGCAAGCGTGCAACTTGGTTAGCAACGATTGGATATTTACATTTAACCACTCACCTGCACCTCGCCTGTAGTTGCTGTACTATTCACCCATAAATAATGGCGAGCTCTATTAGCCTCACTGTTATTTTGAAGGAAATTCTGGCCCCCTATCTCTGCTGTGGTGATGCACCTCTTAGCAGCTAATCTAGAAATAGCAAAACAGGCTATGGCCAGACGTGTCAGAGTAGGTGGTGCTTGACCTAGTGAGATAGGACTGGGGAGAAAATAACTATCATTGAGAAAAAATATGTAAAGTACCAATCAGCACACCTGCACACAGAATTTCACTTATTCCTCCTCGATACAAAACATAACAAATGGCGTTACCCAATGCTAATTGGCTCAGCATCCATATCATGAATTATACTCAAAGCCCATAGAATCTCCAGCCCTAATCTCAGAAGAACAGGAGCATTTGGATGAGCACTTGAAATGCCATAGCATACAAGGCTACGGACCAAATGCTGGAATATGGGATTAGATTAGACAGGGCGTGATGGCCGGCGCGGACACGATGGGCCGAAGGGCCTCTATCCGTGCTGTATAACTCTATGACTCTATGACTCTAAGATTGTCCAAGATATAGGGGTAAATATTCTGTGTCACTGCTCCTGGTGTGTGGCATGGGTACGTACTGCAAAATTGTGCAATCCCAGCCCATGACTTTTCAGCCATTAAAATTAATGGATGGAAAATAGTTATCTGGGAGTGTACAATTTTGCCACCTGCACTTCCGGCATATATCAGGAATGACACAGCAGAATTTTTATCCCTAATTTTACATTCCATTTAAAGTTCAACCAGGAAGAAAATAAATCAAAAATGTGTCACTCACAATTATGTCAGGCTGTCAAAGAGCTATAGGATTGAAAACACTGGCTGGGGTACACCTCTTGTCTCCTTTGAAATTATAAACTGGATTAAAGGGAAAGAAAGGTGTGTTCTATATTGCAAACACATTTATAAACCCATTGAGCGGGTTTCCTGAACAGATAAAATAAAAGAAAGACTTGCATTTGTATAACGTCTTTCATGACCTCAGGATGTCCCAAAGCGCTTTGCAGCCAATGAAGTACTATTGAATAATAATAATAATAATAATAATAATCAACTTTATTGTCATTGTTAGTGCACAAGTGCAGTACAACGAAATGTAGGCTTGCGGCTCCCGAGAGTGTACATTTAGATTAAGACATTTAAACATTCAACATTCATTTGGCTTGTAATACATTAACATAAACATAATAAAGTGCATTGGCAGATGTGCAGGCTTTAGAGTTTATTTGTGGAGCTCAGTCGGATGACAGCCCTGTAGTGTATGTAACTGTTCTACCTTTAAGAGAACTATTGTATGTAACCGTCCACCTTTAAGAGAACTATTTTAGGTGTGGCACTACTTTATCTTGGCTGCTGTATACTGTAATACCGACGGTGACCACACCGGTATATAAGTGCTGTGTCAGGATTTATTGGGCAGATTCGCCCTGACCTTCGAATAGTAAAGTCCTGTTAAAGTTACTCTTGTAGTCTGTGTATTAATTCGCCATAATACCTACAGACTTTACAGTGGCGACGAGTTCGATCTTACCCTGCGGCAACAATACTTCCGAAGCAGTTAACGAGCGTCGAGAAGAGGCACCCGCCCTCGTCGTTCTGCTGAGAGAAAACTCGAGTCTGCAGAGCAAGGAAGAAGGAAGACTTCAGACACGAAGCCTTCCATCAGCAACAGGCACTGATTGTCCCTTCTGCCACGGTGGTGAGTGAGCCGATCAGCACGAGAAGCAAGTCGGCCACGGTGACTGTGAGTAAAGGGAAAATAAAAAAAATAAACGGAGGATAAGGGCGGTGAACTCGACCACGGTCGGGGGAAAGGAGCCGGACAGAAGTCGGGCCCAGAGGCGCTGAGACTGGGGCAGCGTGGAGCACGGAAGCCGCGGTACAAGCGGGCTGGGAGATGCAACGGCGTCGTGAGACAGCTAGACCGCGACCGGCGAAAAAGGCCGGGCAGCTACCGAGGCCACGAGGCGCTGCGACCGGGATCGTAAGGCGCGGGAAGATATAAAAATAAATAAACCGCGGTGAACTCAGCCGCAGCCGGGGAGGAAAGCACCGGACTGCGAGAGGGCTGGGAGGCGCGATTGGAGTGAAAAAGGCCGGGCAGCGACCGAGGCCACGAAGCGCTGCGACCGGGATCGTAAGGCGCGGGAAGATATTAAAATAAATAAATCGCGGAGAACTCAGCCGCAGCCGGGGAGGAAAGCATCGGACTGCGAGAGGGCTGGGAGGCGCGATTGGAAGCCGCTGAGGGAGAGACAGAGCCCGAGCGAGCGGGAGAGACAGAGCCTGAGCGAGGCAGACTGAGCGAGATCCAGCCCAGCGGCTGAAACTGTTCGCCGTCAACGGGTTGTACCCAGCGCCGGTTGCCCTGCCGAGAAAAGGGAACAAGGAACGCACTGAAGCCGGCGCGCAGGCTGCGAACCCCAGAAGCCAGCGGTCGTCGCCCGAGGGAAAAGCTTACCCCTCCCGCCAGGGGAAGAAACGCGGGAAGCCACCAGTAGGCAGGGAAGAAGACAGAAGCGGGAAACCGCCATTTTGAAAGTGGGCAGGGAAAGAAGACAAGCGCGGGAAACCGCCATTTTGAAAAAAAAAAAGTTAAAGAAATATTTCGTTGTTGTTTCTCAGGAAGAGTGTGAAGATGCCTAAGCGTAGTAACATCAACGGGTTCGATTCCGATGTGGGAGATTGGGCCACGTATGTAGAACGCATCGAGATATATTGTAAGGTCAATAAGATAGCAAATTATGACAAAGCTCTAACCTTACTAAACTCAATGGGTGCGAAGACATACGGGTTATTGAAGCATCTTCTATCACCAGCTAAACCGGCGGATCAGTCTTTCGCTAATATTGTTGCTGTCCTGAAGGATCATTTTAACCCCGCACCGCTGATGTTAGCGGAACGATCAAAATTTTACGTGAGAACGCAACGAAAAGAGGAAAGCAACGCGGAGTACCTGGTTGAACTGCGTAGGCTAGCAAAATACTGTCAGTTTGGGGTAAATCTGACAGAGGCACTGAGAGACAAGTTCGTGTGCGGGATGTCGAAGGAAGGAACACAAAAACGACTGCTCGAAGAGAACGATCTTACACTTGATAAGGCTGTCCTTACTGCAGCATCGCACGAAGCCGCAACGAGAGGCACGGCGGAAATGCAGCGGAAGACAGCGGTACTCAGTGTGGATCAAATGACTTCGGGTACAACGAAATGTTATCATTGTGGGAAGACAACACACGACCAGAACCAATGCGGGTTTAAAAACCAGGAATGTAGAAAATGTGGCAAGCTTGGTCACATAGCTAAGGTATGCCGGTCAGGAAAGAAGACCAGCAATAATAAGTCACCGCAGAAGAAGTACAGAAAGGTACATAAGGTAACTGGGAAGAGTCCAGATGAACAGAATTCGGACTCAGACACCAACAGCAAGGAACTGGGTAGTCTGAGGATTCACAATGTGAGTAAAGAAGCTGACCGACAAACTATCTGGGTCACACTACAGATTGCAAAAGTCCAAGTGAAGATGGAAGTGGACACCGGATCGGCGTTGACGGTCATGAATAAGCAAGATTACAAAAAGTTATTCAAACATATTCCCCTACGGGATACGGAGATAGTATTGCAGACATACATGGGGCACAAAGTATACCCCATCGGAAAGATAAAAGTCAAGGTGAGATACAAGGACAAAGATCACCAAGGGATGGACATGTATGTGCTGCCCAAGGGAGGTCCACCACTTCTGGGACGGGAGTGGATCAGGAAAATAAAGATAGACTGGCATTCACTAAACACAATGACGGTAGATTCCGGAAAGGAAGATGTCAAACCTGAACGGTTGTCCAGAATATTGGACGAAGCTAAAGAGGTATTCCAGCAAGGACTGGGAACACTGAGAGGAATTAAAGCAAAAATCAAGATTGCAGAACATGCAAGCCCAAAATTTTTCAAAGCCAGATCGGTACCTTACGCGATACGACCTGCTGTGGAGGCAGAACTGGAAGAGCTTGAACGTTCAGGGGTACTGTCTAAGGTGGACTGGAGTGAGTGGGCCACGCCCATTGTTCCCGTCATGAAGTCTTCATCAAGTAACAAGCCAGGGGGACCGGGAAAGGTCCGCATCTGCGGAGACTTCAAGATCACAGTTAATCCGGTGCTTCACACGGTACAATACCCGCTCCCGCGGATTGAGGATATCTTTGCTTCATTGTCTGGCGGGAAACAGTTCACCAAGATAGACCTGGCACAAGCATACTTACAAATGGAAGTCGAGGAAGAGTCGCGCCAGTATCTCACAATCAACACGCACAGAGGCCTGTATCGTTATAATAGGCTGGTTTTTGGAGTAGCTTCGGCTCCAGCAATTTGGCAGAGGGCCATGGAGCAGGTCTTACAGGGTATTCCAAGCACGCAGTGTTACTTGGACGATATCCTGATTACGGGAGAAGACGAGGAGGAACACCTCACAAATTTGAAACTGGTGCTCACCAGGTTGAAGGAATATGGCCTTCGAGTTAATCGCCAGAAATGTGAGTTCTTCCAGAAACGGATCTCGTACTGCGGTCATGTCATTGACCAAGAGGGGCTGCACAAGTCACCTGACAAGATAGAAGCTGTCGTGAAGGCCCCCGCTCCGGAAAATGTATCACAGTTGAGATCGTTTCTGGGGTTGATGAATTATTACCACAAGTTTCTGCCAAATCTATCCACGGTGCTGCATCCGCTGAATGCTCTGTTGCGGAAAGAAGTACCATGGAAGTGGAGCGAGGACTGTAAGAAGGCCTTTCGCAGAAGCAAGGCGTTGATTACCTCTGAGGAAGTGTTGGCTCATTTCAACCCAACGTTACCTCTTCGTCTAGCTTGTGATGCTTCCCCTTATGGAATTGGAGCAGTACTTTCACACAAGTTACCAAATGGCTCGGAAAGGCCAGTCGCATTTGCGTCCCGATCATTGACCTCCGCTGAGCGAAATTATGCTCAGATAGATAGGGAGGCCCTCAGCCTTGTGTGGGGAGTAAAGAAATTCAATCATTAACTGCAGGGCAAGAAGTTCACATTACTGACAGACCACCAGCCGTTGGTGTCCATATTCAACCCTAACAAGGCCGTTTCCACTATGACAGCGCAAAGGCTACAGAGGTGGTCCGTGTTACTTGGGGCACACCAATATGACATCGAATACAAAAGGCCCAAACAGCATGGAAATGCTGATGGGTTATCGCGCCTACCGTTGCCAGTAGTAGAAGAGGCGGCTACAGTGGACCCGGTAGAGATGTTCCACTCATCCATAGTGGAATGTCTACCAGTAACAAATTCGATGATCGAAAATGAAACAAGAAATGACCCGACTCTCTCACGAGTCTACGATTTAACAGTGGAGGGATGGCCAGCACATGGCGAACCAACGCTGCCCGCATTTTCGCAAAGAAAAGAACAGCTGTCAGTGTGCCGAGGAACCTTGATGTGTGGATCTAGAGTGGTGATTCCACCCAAACTTCAGCATAAGGTGCTAAAGGAGCTTCACGAGGGGCATCTGGGTGGAGTGAAAATGAAGAACCTAGCAAGAGCGTTTGTGTGGTGGCCAGGTATTGATGGAGACATCGAAGAAATAACCAAGAGCTGTCTAGGATGCCAGAAGGTCCAAAACGCGCCACCACAAGCTCCTCTGCATCCATGGGAGTGGCCCTCATCTCCTTGGAAAAGGGTACACGTCGACTTTGCTGGTCCATTTATGGACTCAATGTTTCTAATCGCGGTGGATGCACACTCCAAGTGGCCGGAGGTAATAAAGATGTCCTCCACCACCACGGAAAAAACCATCACAGTATTAAGGACCATATTTGCCAGGAATGGGCTGCCGGAACAGATCTGTTCTGATAATGGACCGCAATTTGTGTCCGAAGAATTCAGGAAGTTCTTAAAAAGGAATGGGGTCAAGCACTACACATCAGCCCCATACCATCCCGCCACCAATGGATTAGCTGAAAGGTTTGTCCAGACCTTCAAGAAGGCCATAAAGGCCATGGGTAATGAAGACATCAACCTACAACATAAGGTAGTTAACTTCTTGTTGGCGTACAGGAATGCAACACATGCGGCCACAAACCAAACTCCCGCCATGATGTTTTTCAATAGAAGACTAAGATGCCGGCTGGATTTGATTAAGCCAAACGTCAGAAGGGACGTAGAGAACCGGCAATTTCAGGGCATGAATGAAAGGCCAACTAGATCCTTTCAGATAGGTCAACAAGTTTTGGCCCGGGACTACCGTACCGAGAAATGGCAGCCTGGAACTATTGGGAAAAGGCTAGGGCCGCTGATGTATACCGTGGACATTGGTGACAGCATAATAAGGCGCCATGTTGACCAGATCATAGGGTCATCCACAAAGGACCAACCTACTCCACAACCTTACACGGCTAATGTTGAAGCAGAGATACCCAGAGCACCTACCTCCGATCTGGTAATACTGGAATCAGATGAACCTGACACTGTCCTTCAAGCCGAATCGACCTTGCCAGAAGAACCTACTACCCCGCCGAAAACTACTACACCACCGAGGCATTATCCGGACAGAGTCAGGAAGCCTCCAGAGAGACTGAATCTGTGAACTGTTTTGCATAAGTTGTATATATGTTATGATGTTATGTTAATGGGGAATAAGTATGTTGTAAGCTAAAAAGGGAGGATTGTAGTGTATGTAACTGTTCTACCTTTAAGAGAACTATTGTATGTAACCGTCCACCTTTAAGAGAACTATTTTAGGTGTGGCACTACTTTATCTTGGCTGCTGTATACTGTAATACCGACGGTGACCACACCGGTATATAAGTGCTGTGTCAGGATTTATTGGGCAGATTCGCCCTGACCTTCGAATAGTAAAGTCCTGTTAAAGTTACTCTTGTAGTCTGTGTATTAATTCGCCATAATACCTACAGACTTTACAAGCCCTGGGAAAGAAGCTGTTCCTAAATCTGGTCATTCGGGTGCGAATGCATCTGTATCGTCTCCCAGATGGCAGGTGGGCGAACAGACTGTGGCTGGGGTGGGTAGGGTCTTTGATGATGGTCTGTGACCTCCGTAAACAGCGTTTCTGGTATATGTGCTCTATGGTCGGTAGCCGGGTGCCGGTAATGCGTTGGGCAGTTTTGACTACCCGCTGCAGGGCTTTCCGGTCATAGTAGCTACAGCTGCCATACCATACTGTGCTACAGTTTGTCAGGATGCTCTCTATTGTGCAGCAGTAAAAGTTAGAGAGGATCAGGGGTGACAGGTTACATCCCTTCAGCCTCCTTAGGAAATATAGGCGCTGCTGGGCCTTCTTCACCAGAGAGGAGGTATTGAGGGACCAGAAGAGGTCTTCCGTGATGTGGACTCCGAGGAACTTAAAGCTGTCCACCCTTTCCACCACAGCCCCATGGATGTGGATGGGGGTGTGACTTCCGCCTTTAGACTTCCTGAAGTCCACAATGATTTCTTTGGTTTTCTTGATGTTAAGGGCCAGGTTGTTATCGACGCACCACTTTACGAGATGCTGGACCTCCTCCCTGTAGGCTGACTCATCATTGTTGCAGTCACTGTTGTAATGTAGGAAACATGAAACAACCACCCATCTGCACAGGTTCCAAGCGTTTTATCTTAAGTGGATAGTTTTCAGTGTGCGATAAGTAGTTTTCTACTTGCTATTCTTCCAAAAGAATATGCATATGAATAATGCCTTTAAAGTGATATTTTGAATACCAGATGTGTATTTTCTGCAACTAAAATTAAATTGACTGGAGAACCATTAAAAATATATAAAACCTTTCTATAATTCAAATTGTGCTGAACTTCTGTTCATCACAACCATTACCTTAAAGATCAGCTTTTCAGCTTGACGCAGTGATTAACTTTCACCACAGAAGCAATTGTGTGTTCAAAACCAGCTCCAGATCTTAGCTCCAAGGGCTTTGTTGGAGATGCCATCCTTCAGATGAGATGCTATACCGTCAGCTTACTCGGGTTGATGTTAAAGATCCGGGAGGGGGAGGGGAATTTGAACCCTACTTGCCAGGTGGAAACCAGGTTACTTACGTGCCGGAAAGTCGCCCGGATCCCATTTCTGATTTTACTGGATGCTTCTGGACAGGTGGCACAGCACGTATGCTAATCAGGTTCTGCTGATGTCATCACTTTGGCCTGAACAGAGACGTAGTCGCGGCTTACCCGTCAGGTGAAGGCCAACGTGAAGAGGATCAGAAAGCTGAAGAGGCCTCTGGCTAAATGTTACTTTCCTTCGTGTGGCCAGGAGGAGCAGGGGTGCTACCCTGAGCCTCGCAAGGAAAGATTAGGCCTCCTCTGCCCCAGACTCCCCCCTTCCACACACTGGTCTGAAGGACAATTTTCCAGAAGCCAGCAGCTGCTTCTCACCCACTTCCTGCCTGGAACAGACGGGAAGTGGACCAGCGGCACGTTAATGAGGCCCGGTCGATAAAATTTCCATGGCCTCATACTGCCCCAGGTGGGTGGGAAACTAACTGAAACCAATGGTTTGCTACCAGAAGCTCACTGGCAGTTAAATCCTCCCCCCCACCCCCGCCCATTGCACTACTTGAAGAAAAACAGGAGTTCTCCCAGTGTGTCCTGGTCTACATTTTTCTCTCAACCAAAACCACCAAGACAGATTAGCTTGTTATTTATATCACTGCTATTTGTCACTGTGTGGATTCATTGTATATGAAGCATTTTGAGATGTTGGAATGACACTGTACAAATGTTTCCTCTGTTTGATCATGTATGGTATTAAAAATTTATAAAATCTAACATAAAGCTGTGAAATCGGCATTACAGTAGGTTTGAGGTGAAGCAGGTATAGCTTATGCACGATTATTTTGTGGGGAAAGCCCATTATCTCACAACTAAGCTGCATCCACATGCAATACAAGTCACACAATGCTGTAAATAAGCTCTTATCTTCCCTGAATGACCTGCCATTTGAAATTATATTTCAGGGCCTATTTTATCAATAATGAATAAACCATATAAAAAAGGCTTCATCTATCACAAAAAATAGAATCAGGAAAAAATTCTAAACACTGTACAATTTTCAAATTAATATCCATGCACTTTGCCTGCAGTATCACGCACTGGATACTAATCAGCATTTTCAGATTGGGGTTACATATGAGGGACATTTGCTCAATAACATCCAATTATTCCATACCCATGCAGGAGAGCTGTGTAAATAACTTCATGAAAATGTTTTTTCCTGACATCATTGGAGAAATGGTGGGGTGGGACCTCCACCTGTTCGCATGATCCTGCTGGAACCTGAGCACTTTTTCTTTGGGGGCACTGAAATTATTATGCCGGGTGGGATTCGAGCAAGAATCTATAATTAAGGACAGAGTGACTGAGCACTTAGAGAAATTTGTGCTGATTAAAGAGAACCAACATGGATTTGTAAAGGGTAGGTCTTGTATAACGAAACTAATTGAAATTTTTGAGGAAATAACTAAAGTAATGGACAGGGGAATGTCTATGGATGTAGTTTATATGGACTTCCAATAGGCATTCAATAAATTTCCATATAAGAGACCATTCGCTAAAATTAAAGCTCATGGAATTGAAAACAAATGACTGTATTGACCTGGTTAGGAGATACGTTAGGTATAGAAGACAATGAGTAGGGATAATGGGTATGTACTCGAATTGGAAAGAAGTGACTAGTGGTTTACCACAAGGGTCTGTGCTGGGGCCTCAACTGTTCATTTATGTATTGATGACTGAGATAACACAATAGAGAGCCATATATCCAAGTTTGCCAATGACACAAAGATTGGCGGCATAGGAAGTAGTATAGAAAGGAACATAAAATTACAAAAAGACATGGATAGATTAAGTGAGTGGGCAAAATGATGGCAGATGGATTTCAACGCAGGTAAGTGTGAGGTCATCCAGTTGAGACCAAAAAGGAATAGAGCCAAGTATTATTTAAATGGTAAGAAGGTAGGAATAGTGGAGGTCCAACGAGATTTAGGGGGTCCATGTACAGATCACTAAAATGCAGCAGTCAGGTGCAAAATATAATCAAAAAGGCTAATGGAATATCTAGACGGCTAAAATGTTCTGTTACAACTATATACAGACCACATCTAGAATATTGTGTACAGTTCTGGGCACCATACATTAGAAAGGCTATACTGATCTTGGAAGGAGTAAAGCACAGATTCACCAGAAGGTTATCATTTAATTCATTCATGGGATGGGGGCATCGCTGGCAAGGCCAGCATTTATTGCCCATCCCTAATGGCCCTTGAGAAGATGGTGGTGAACCTTCTTGAACTGCTACAGTCCAACATAGCAGTTTTTTTTTATATGACAGAGTGGCTATTTCAGAGGGCATTCTAAGAGTCAACCACATTGCTGTGGGTCTGGAGTCACATGTAGGCCAGACCAGGTAAGGACGGCAGGTTTCCTTCCCTAAAGGACATTAGTGAACCAGATGGGTTTTTTCAACAATCTGGTAGTTTCATGGTCACCATTACTGATTACTTCTTATTCCAGTTTTATTTAATTAACCGAATTGAAATTCCCCCAAGTGCCATGGTGGGATTTGAACTCATGTCTCCAGATTATTAGTCCAGGCCTCTGAATTACTAGCCTAGTAACAGAACCACTATGCTGCTGTACCCGCTTTTGTGGATCCAAGGTTAGGTTATGAAGAGAGATTACATAATTATGTTCCCGGGAATATAGAAGGCTAAGAGGTTTTTAGGATTTTGAAAGGATTTGATGGGGTAGAGAGAAACTTTTTCTGCTGGTGGAAGAGTCTAGGACAAGGGGACGTAACCTTAAGATCAGAGCCAGGCCATTCAGGAGAGAAGTTAGGAAACACTTCTTCACGCAAAGGGTGGTAGAAGTGTGGAACTCTCTCCCACAAAAAGTATTAGATGCTCGCTCAATTCATAATTTTTAATCTGAGATTAATAGATTTTTGCTAGCCATTGGTATTAAGGGATATGGAGCCAAGGCGGGTGGATGGAGTTAAGATACAGATCTCATTGAATAGCGAGATTGGTTCAATGGGCTGAATGGCCTACCTTTGTTCCTATGTTCCTAATCCCATTGCTGACTGGGCGTCTGGGAGAGAAATTGAGTCTCGCAGCAGCAGGTAAAATGCTGCTGCAACTGAAATGGCCAGAAGCACAGCAAGTGACTCAGAATGGAGGTGGGGTAGGGGGAGAGAAAGAGGGAGAGATAGAGAAAGAGAGACAGACAGAGACAGAGAAAGAGTTGGAGCTGGAGTGATGGTTGATGAACGATAAAGGATACCATGTTGCAGCTGTTCAGTTTCAGAGCTCAGAAACGGTTGGTTACTGCCTTTGTATAGAGATTTCTTTAGCTTGCAAGTGTTTAGAGCCAACTCTATATCCAGTGGCACCTCACTGGAACAACCTCTCTTACCATTGACAGATCGCTTCTGTCATCTCAACTGTAGCTGCCATCTATTTCAGCAACATCGGTGCCCTTGAAGAAATCACACCTTGGTCCTCTGAATCCTTCCACGATCAGCCCCAACACCAACATCACCAGGCACACCAACATCACCAACAATATCACCAACCTTCTCCGCCATCACCTGATGCTGCACAGGACACAGGGCATCAGCATCTGACAACATTGCTGCCCGGGAGGCTAGGGATGACCTCACTATGGCCAGATTAACTTCACTTGACGCTGTACACCCTGGCTGCCACATGATGCGCCAGGTTGACACCACCCCATACCAGCCTCATAAAGCATCTCTATACTGTCCAAGCTATTCCTTTCATATTCATCACAATAGCGGAGGTGGGGGGAAGCGTTATATCTCAACATTCACTGGAACTCACTAAGAAACTTCTCAAGGTCATAGAGTCATAACAGCACAGGAGGAGGCCATTCAGCCTATCGAGTCCGTGCCGGCTCTCTGTAGCGCAATCCAGTCAGTCCCATTCCCCCACTCTATCCCCGTAGCCCTGCAAGTTTCTTTCCCTCAAGTGCCTATCCAGTCTCCCCTTGAAAACATTGAGTGTCTCTGCTTCCACCACTTCCGTCAGCAGTGAGTTCAAGGTCCTCATAGAGTCATAGAGTTACACAGCACAGAAAGAGGCCTTTCAGCCCATCGCGTCCGCGCCGGCCATCAAGCCCTGTCTAATCTAATCCCATTTTCCAGCATTTGGTCCGTAGCCCTGTATGCTATGGCATTTCAAGTGCTCATCCAAATGCTTCTTGAATGTTGTGAGGGTTCCTGCCTCTACCACCCTTTCAGGCAGTGAGTTCCAGATTCCAACCACCCGCTGGGTGAAAAAGTTTTCCCTCAAATCCCCTCTGAACCTCCTGCCCCTTACCATGAATCTATGCCCCCTTGTTATTGACCCCTCTACTAAGGGGAAAAGTTCCTTTCTATCTACCCTATCTATGCCCCTCATAATTTTGTACACCTCAATCAGGTCCCGCCTCAACCTTCTCTGCTCCAAGGAAAACAACCCCAGCCTGTCCAGTCTTTCTTCATAGCTGAAGCGCTCCAGCCCAGATAACATCCTGGTAAATCTCCTCTGCACCCTCTCCAAAGCAATCACATCCTTCCTATATTGTGGCGACCAGAACTGCACACAGTACTCCAGCTGTGGCCTTACCAGCGTTTTGTACAGCTCCATCATAACCTCCCTGCTCTTATATTCTATGCCTCGGCTAATGAAGGCAAGTATCCCATATGCCTTTTTAACCACCTTATCCACCTGTTCTGCTGCCTTCAGGGATCTATGTACATGCACACCAAGGTCCCTCTGATCCTCTGTCTTTCCTAGGGTCTTACCATTCATTGTGTATTCCCTTGCCTTGTTAGTCCATCCAAAATGCATCACCTCACACTTTTCAGGGTTAAATTCCATTTGCCACTTTTCCGCCCATCTGACCAACCCATCTATATCGTCCTGTACCCTGAGGCTTCCCTCCTCGCTATTTACCACCCCACCAATTTTCGTGTCATCTGCGAACTTACTGATCATACCTTTTACATTCACATCCAAATCATTAATGTAGACCACAAACAGCAAGGGACCCAGCACCGATCCCTGTGGTACCCCACTGGACACAGGCTTCCAGTCACAAAAACAACCTTCCACCATCACCCTCTGCCTTCTGCCACTAAGCCAGTTTTGGAACCAATGTGCACCCTGGATCCCATGGGCTCTTAACTTCCTGACCAGTCTCCTATGCGGGACTTTATCAAAAGCCTTACTGAAATCCATGTAAACCACATCCACTGCACTACCCTCATCCACACACCTAGTCACCCCCTCGAAAAATTCAATCAAATTGATCAGACATGCTCTTCCCTTGACAAAGCCATGCTGGCTATCCCTAATTAATCCCTGCCTCTCCAAGTGGAGACTAATTCTGTCTCTCAGATTTTTTCCAATAATTTCCCTACCACTGATGTTAGGCTCACTGGCCTGTAATTCCCTGGTTTATCCCTACTACCCTTCTTGAATAATGGTACTATGTTAGCTGTTCTCCAGTCCTCTGGCACATCCCCTGTGGCCAGAGAGGTTCTGAAAATTTGTGTCAGAGCCGCTGCAATCTCCTCCTTTGCCTCACATAGTAGCCTGGGATACATCTCGTCCGGGCCTGGGGATTTATCCACTTTTAAGCCTGCTAAAACCGCTAGTACCTCCTCCCTCTTGATGCTAACATGTTCAAGTATATCACAGTCTCCTGCCCGATTTCTATGTCCACATCGTCCTTCTCCATAGTGAACACAGATGCAAAAAATTCATTTAAAACCCCACCTACATCTTCTGGCTCTACACACAGCTTGTCACTTTGGTCCCTAATGGGCCCTACTCTTTCCCTAGCTATCCTCTTGCCCTTAATCTATATATATAAACGGATCGATCCGTCTGTCTGTCTGTCTATCTGTCTGTCTGTCTATCTGTCTGTCTGTCTATCTGTCTGTCTGTCTGTCCTTCGGTGTGCGTCTGTCCGGCTATGCACTCGAAAGTTATAGAGCGTACCTACATGTGCGTTACATCAAAAGAAAGCTTACCATTCCAAATGGTCGTAAGCGTATTTACGTTTCGGCCGGACAAAAATTGCGCCCGCGGTATCCAAAAAATGTTCAAAATTCTGCTCATTAGCATCTCATTATCCGCTCATTAGCGATAGAGTGACCTCGAGGTCGACAAATCGTACGCCGGGTTCCTGGCGCGTGCGGGCAGGCCCTCCTACAGTCGAGTGACGGGACGATTGACCAATCCTACGCTTCGGTGACCTGACGGTCGACCAATTGGTGCGTGTGTGGGCGGGCCTTATCCTTCTGAACCGAGGTGAGTCGCCGCCATCTTGATTCCAAACTTTTCAATTCTTTGTCCCGCTTTCTGCGTGTTTCTTTTCAAATCTACATTTCCAGCCAAAAAAGAAGTTGCTTTTAAAAGACAAATTGTTTTTTCAAAAAAAGTTAATTAATTTGTAAATCTTTGCTCTAACCTCTATAATTCTCCTACCTTTCACCGTTTTTCCAGGCCCGGGGCCTAGGCTTCTCCAACTGCCAGCAGTGCAACTCTAGACCCAGGCTCCCGGCCTAGACAGAGACAAACACTGGCAGAGGGGAGAGGGTGTGCTGCCTCAGCTCCATTCCCGGGGTCAGTAGGTGGGGAGGCTTCATAAGCAACTGGGGTAGGTCACAAGCCCCGAATAATAATCTGAAGATCCTGTGTTTGCAGCTGAGGAAATTTCTTCTGCTGACAGCCCCAGGTTAACGGCAGCCATCTTTGTCAAGGAGGGCAAAAAGTTTCAGTGCGATGCCATTTTGATTCAGTGTGTAACAGAGTGCATGCGCGGCCATCTTAGTACAGGAACATAGAGTGGGTGGGGCTTCTGTGCTCCAAATCTGTGTCTGTGACAGACAATCGACTGTGTGGGCGGGGCCTAATCTTTCCAACTGAAAAGTATGCGGCGGCCATTGTTTGTGATACAACACACTGAGCGGTGAGCACCCCTTTTTTAATAAAAAGATTGGTGAGGTTGTAAAGTGTATGTTATAGAAAGATTTACCAAAAATGCTTTATAAGTACAGGAAACTTTGTGCTATCCGGAGGTGAGCTATCCGGCAATCTGGAGCCACCGCAAAAATCAGCAGCCATTTTTTATTCTTTTTGTTTGTTTGTTTTTGCTTTGTTTGAACAGTCAAGCTATGCAAGCTCTGTAGCTATAGCAACAGCTTTAGCTGCAGAGCTTTAGGGCCACACCCGAGTGTTTAGAAGCTGTTGCTAAGCAACAGTGTTTGTTGTCAAAAACGGAGATAAGAATCTCCGTATCACTCAACATAGTTTTAAGGCAAGGAAGCAGCTCGGTTCGGTGGGTGCCGGATAGCACAAAGTTTCCTGTACTTCAACTTTATCTCCCCCCTCCCTTTCCACCCCCCACCCCACTCCCCCCCTCACCCCAAACACCCCCCACACCACCCCCCACCCCCCCTTACCCCCAACCCCCCCCACACCCCCCACACCCCCTCCACACCCCCCCACACCCCCTTCCCCCCACACAAAACCTTCCCCCCACCACCCCTTCCCCCCCACACCCCCGCTCCCCCCCACCCCCCCACAACCCCCACCCCCCTCCACACCCCCACCCACCCTCCCCACACAGACCCTTCCCCCCTTCCCCCCTTCCCCACCTTACCCCACCCACACCCGCTTCCCCCCTCCCCAGCCCCTTCCCCCCCACACCCCCCAACCCCCCTCCCCCCACACTCCCTCCCCACTCCTCCCCCTTCCCCCACTACTCCCCACTTCCCCTTCCACCACTCCCTCTCACCCCTCCCCTCCCCCCTCCCCACTCCCCCATCCCCCATCCCCCCCCTCCCCCCTACCCCCCCTCGCCCCCTCCCCCCTCCACTCCCCCCTCCCCCCCCTCCCGTCGCTCTCTCTTCACCCCAGTCGCTCTCTCTCTCTCTTCCCCCCCAGCCGCTCTCTCTCTCTTCCCCCCCAGTCGCTCTCTCTCTCTCTTCCCCCCAGTCGCTCTCTCTCTCTTCCCCCCCAGTCGCTCTCTCTCTCTCTTCCCCCCCAGTCGCACTCTCTCTCTTCCCCCCAGTCGCTCTCTCTCTCTTTCTTCCCCCCCAGTTGCTCTCTCTCTCTCTTCCCCCCCAGTCGCTCTCTCTCTCTCTCTTCCCCCCAGTCGCTCTCTCTCTCTCTTCCCCCCAGTCGCTCTCTCTCTCTCTCCCCCCCAGTCGCTCTCTCTCTCTCTTCCCCCCCAGTTGCTCTCTCTCTTCCCCCCCAGTCGCACTCTCTCTTCCCCCCCAGTCGCTCTCTCTCTTTCCCCCCAGTCGCTCTCTCTCTTCCCCCCAGTCGCTCTCTCTCTTCCCCCCCCAGTCGCTCTCGCTCTTCCACCCCAGTAGCTCTCAATTCCCCCCCAGTCGTTCTCTCTCTTCCCCCCAGTCGCTCTCTCTCTTCCCCCCCAGTCACTCTCTCTCTTCCCCACAGTCGCTCTCTCTCTTCCCCCCCAGTCGCTCTCTCTCTTCCCCCCAGTCGCTCTCTCTCTTCCCCCCCAGTCGCTCTCTCTCTTCCCCCCAGTCGCTCTCTCTCTTCCCCCCCAGTCGCTCTCTCTCTTCCCCCCAGTCACTCTCTCTCTTCCCCCCCAGTCACTCTCTCTCTTCCCCCCAGTCGCTCTCTCTCTTCCCCCCAGTCGCTCTCTCTCTTCCACCCCAGTCACTCTCTCTCTTGCACCCCAGTCGCTCTCTCTCTTTCCCCCAGTCGCTCTCTCTCTTCCCCCCAGTCGCTCTCTCTCTTCCCCCCAGTCGCTCTCTCTCTTCCCCCCAGTTGCTCTCTCTCTTCCCCCCCAGTCGCTCTCTCTCTTCCCCCCAGTCGCTCTATCTCTTCCCCCCCAGTCGCTTTCTCTCTTCCCCCCAGTCACTCTCTCTCTTCCCCCCCAGTCGCTCTCTCTCTTCCCCCCCAGTCACTCTCTCTCTTCCCCCCAGTCGCTCTCTCTCTTCCCCCAGTCGCTCTCTCTCTTCCCCCCAGTCGCTCTCTCTCTTCCCCCCTGTCGCTCTCTCTCTTCCCCCCAGTCGCTCTCTCTCTTCCCCCCCAGTCGCTCTCTCTCTTCCCCCCCAGTCGCTCTCTCTCTTCCTCCCAGTCGCTCTCTCTCTTCCCCCAGTCGCTCTCTCTCTTCCCCCCAGTCGCGCTCTCTCTTCCCCCCAGTCGCTCTCTCTCTTCCCCCCAGTTGCTCTCTGTCTTCCCCCAGTCGCTCTCTCTCTTCACCCCAGTCGCTGTCTCTCTTCCCCCCAGTCACTCTCTCTCTTCCCCCCAGTCGCTCTCTCTCTTTCTTCCCCCCAGTCGCTCTCTCTCTCTCTTCCCCCCAGTCGCTCTCTCTCTCTCTTCCCCCCAGTTGCTCTCTCTCTTTCTTCCCCCCAGTCGCTCTCTCTCTCTCTTCCCCCCGTCGCTCTCTCTCTCTCTCTTCCCCCCAGTCGCTCTCTCTCTCTCTTCCCCCCAGTCGCTCTCTCTCTCTCTCTTCCCCCCAGTCGCTCTCTCTCTCTCTTCCCCCCGTCGCTCTCTCTCTTCCCCCCAGTCGCTCTCTCTCTTCCCCCCAGTCGCTCTCTTTCTTCCCCCCAGTCGCTCTCTCTCTTCCCCCCAGTCGCTCTCTCTCTTCCCCCCAGTCGCTCTCTCTCTTCCCCCCAGTCGCTGTCTCTCTTCCACCCAGTCGCTCTCTCCCTTCCCCCCAGTTGCTCTCTCTCTCTTTTCCAACAACAACATGTCCTCAAAAGACGCTCGGCACCGCCGGGCACTTTAGCTAGTCTATATATATATAAAAGGATCGATCTGTCTGTCTGTCTGTCTGTCTTCCGGTGTGCGTCTGTCCGGCTGTGCGCTCGAAAGTTATAGAGCGTACCTGCGCGTGCATTACCTCCGAAGAAAGCTTACGGTTCCGGGACGGGCGTAAGCGTATTTACTTTTCGGTCGGATGAAAATTGTTCGCGCCTTATGCAAAAAACCTTCAAAATTAAACTCATTATCTGCTACTTAGCATTGATTGACTGACGTCAAGGTTCGACCAATCCTGTGCCGTCACGATTGACCAATCCTACAGTTTGGTCGCCTGATGGTTGGCCAATCGCTGTGTCTGTGGGCGGGACTAATCGTTTTCATCTCGGGGATCTGCCAGCCATTGCCTCAAGCTAAAAACCCCATTTACTTCCAGCTCAAAATCTGCTCATCCAGCTTCGAAAAAGTTAGTATCTCTTTTAAAAATAACATAAGATTTAACAAAAATGTTTTATAAGTACTTTCTCTTTCATCTTTCAAGGTATTAAAAGGTAGAAATGTTGCCCGGCAGCAGATTCAGAGAGGGACACAGAGACAGGGCCCAAAAGCCTGGGACTCGATTTAAACTGCCCGGCCCAAAACAGCCCTGGCAAAGCCGGGCTCCCCCAGCTAGTATACTTATAAAACACCTTAGGATTTTCTTTTATATTGCTCGCCAGTGTTATTTCATGGCCCCTCCTCGCTCTCCTAATTTCTTTTTTAAGTATCCCCCTGCACTTTTTATACTCCTCTAGGGCTTCCTCTGTCTTTAGTCCTTTGTATCTGCCAAAAGCCCCCCTTTTTTTCTAATCCATTCTCGTATATCCCTTGACATCCAAGGTTCCCTGGGCTTGTTGGTCCCACCCTTGACCTTTACGGGAACATGTTGCCATTGTACTCTCTCAATTTCTTTTCTGAAAGACTCCCATTGCTCTGATGTGGATTTTCCTTCAAGTAGCTGATCCCAGTCCACACTGGCCAGATCCTGCCTTATCATATTAAAATCGGCCTTCCCCCAATTTAGAACCTTTATTTCCGGTCCATCCTTGTCCTTTTCCATGACTACCTTAAATCACACCGAATTGTGGTCACTGTCACCAAAGTGCTCACCTACTAACACATCTACCACTTGCCCGGCCACATTCCTTAGAAGTAGGTCCAGTACCGCCCCCTCTCTTGTCGGACTTTCTGCATGCTGGCTCAAAAAGCTCTCCTGGATGCACTTTAAGAATTCTGCACCCTCTAAGCCTTTCACACTCTGACTATCCCAGTTAATATTGGGGAAGTTGAAATCCCCCACTATTATTACCCTATTATTTGCACACTTCTCTGAGATTTGCCTACATATTTGTTCCTCTATCTCCCCCTGACTGTTTGGGGGCCTATAGTACACTCCCAGCAAAGTGCTTGCCCCCTTTTTGTTTTTAAGTTCAACCCATATGGCCTCATTAGAGGAACCTGTTAATATATCATCCCTCCTTACTGCAGTAATTGACTCCTTAATTAATATTGCTACACCCCCTCCTCTTTTACCGCCCCCCCCCCCCGTCTCGCCTGAAGATTCTATACCCCGGAATATTGAGCTGCCAGTCTTGCCCCTCCCTCAACCATGTCTCCGTGATAGCAACAATATCATACTCCCATGTGTTCATCAACAACTTCAGTTCATCCACCTTATTCGCAAGACTCCTTGCATTAAAATAAATGCCATTCAGCCTTGCCCTACTCCCTTGTGCCGCTACATATTTGCTCTGCCTTCCAGTCTGACTTGTTTTTTCCTCTATATTTGGCTGTACATCACCCCCTATTATAGCTCCACTCTGTATCCCATCCCCCTGCCAAGTTAGTTTAACCCCCCCCCGAACAGTGATAGCAAACCTCCCCGTAAAGATATTTGTCCCGTTCTGGTTCAGGTGCAACCTGTCTGACTTGCACAAGTCCCACCTTCCCCAGAAGCAGACCCAGTGATCCAGGAAGCTAAAGCCCTCCCTCCTGCACCAACTCTTTAGCCACGCATTCATCTGCTCTATCCTCTTATTCCTATACTCACTAGCACGTGGCACCGGGAGTAATCCAGAGATTACAACCTTTGAGGTCCTGCTCTTTAAACTGCTACCTAGCTCCCTAAATTCTTGCTGCAGGACCTCATCCCTCTTCCTACCCATGTCGTTTGTCCAAATGTGAACCACGACCTCTGACTGTTCACCCCCCCCTTAAGAATGCCCTGCAGCCGTTCAGTGACATCCTTGACCCTGGCACCAGGGAGGCAACAAACCATCCTGGAGTCACGTCTACAGCCACAGATCCGTCTATCTGTTCCCCTTATGATAGAATCCCCTACCACTATTGCTCTCCCACTCTTTTTCCTCCCTTCCTGAGCAGCAGAAGCACCCCTGGTGCCAGGAAGTTGGCTGCTGCTGCCTTCCTCTGGTAAGTCATCCCCCTCAACAGTATCCAAATCGGTACACCTCTTTGAGAGGGGGATGGCCACAGGGGTCCCCTGCACTACCTGCCTGCCTCTACTGCTCTGCCTGATGGTCACCCATTTCCCTTCTGCCTGTGCAGCCCTTACCTGCGGTGTGACCAACTCACTAAACGTGTTATCCACAACCCTCTCAGCATCGCGAATGCTCCAAAACTCATCCATCCGCAGCTCCAGCGCTGCAATGCGGTCTACTAGTAGCTGCACCTGGATACATTTCTGACACACATGGTCATCAGGGACACAGGCAGCATCCCTGAATTCCCACATAGAGCAAGAGGAGCATAACACGGGGCTGGGCTGTCCTGACATGACTTACCCTTTAATTAATTTAAATTAAATCAATACCACCAATTAAATGATATACTCAAGGGTGCTTGCCTGCCAGCAGCCCCCGCTACACCACAGAGACCCTAGAAACTATAAACCACAGAATTTAAGTTTTGTAAAGAAGGAGAAAGAGTAAATACTTACCAACCAATCACTTACCCGCTTTCTGGTGACGTCACACTTGGATTACTTTTTACCTCTCTCCTTCCCTCTGAGTTCCGAGATTGGAGATTGGTACGCCTTACCTGGCCTCTTGGAGCCTTTTATACTTACTCCACCGCTCCGAGATTCCCGCCGACTCTCGCGCTCCAGACTGAGGCCTTACCTGGCCTCTTGGAGCCTTTTATACTTACTCCACCGCTCCGAGATTCCCGCCAACTCTCGCGCTCCGGACTGAGGCCTTACCTGGTCTCTTGGAGCCTTTTATACTTACTCCACGGCTCCGAGATTCCCGCCAACTCTCGCGCTCCGGACTGAGGCCTTACCTGGTCTCTTGGAGCCTTTTATACTTACTCCACCGCTCCGAGATTCCCGCCGACTCTCGCGCTCCGGACTCACCACTCGCTGCGTAGAAAGGTTTTTCCTCACATCCCCCCTGTATCTCTACCGCGCACAGATCTCAATAAGGTGAAGTGTTGAAAATATAGATTTCAATGTTTGACAACACATTAACAGGAACTTTATATAAACATTGGCTAAACCTCTCAAGTGCCTACCCTTGTGTGTTGTTAGTTGGTATGATTGCAGTAGGATGAGGGTGAGTGTGAGGGGTGACTAATGAGATGGGGAAGTGATAATGTAGATAGAGAGGGATGGATGGAGGTGCAAGGTAAGTTGGTGTGAGTAAGGATGTGCAGGAGTAGGGTAGCGAAGGCAGAGTGATGGGGATGTGATGAGTAGCACAGCAGGATGAGTTTGAGTGTGATTTTGCAGTAACGTTTTGTGATCTACTGAGATCATTGAAAGGTTGGCGCCACTGCAACCAGGGACTCCTGATGAAATCCCTGCTTTTGCCCTCCTGTGCAATGTGCAACCAGGCTGCGTTGGTGTCCTGGGGTGGTCTCTCCCGCCCATGGGAAAGGAAGAGAACCTCCCTGTGTGCTGTGACTCGCTCCATAAGCATATGGAGGGAGTCATGGGAGAGCCTGGGTGCAGCTGTGTACCTTTGTGCAGTGCTTGTCAGTGTTTGCAGCACCTCACTGCTGCAGAACGCTGACAGCACAACTTTCAAACTCAAATGACGTCATCAGACTCGCTTCCTGTTAATTGGCTAGGAACGCGCAGGGCTTAACAAGGCCAATCTACAGAAAATCCTTTTCAGAGAGTGGCTGCAGACAGGAGAGGGACCGGAACCCCCCAACCAGCTCTCCCGCCTCCGCAGGGAAAATCATGCCCTCCTCACAGCTTACTTTCCCTTTCATAAAACCATGTTGACTCCCTAATCTTATTATGATTTTCTAAGTGCCCTGTTACCACTTCCTTGATAATGGATTGCAGCATTTTCCCGACGACTGATGTCAGGCTAACTGGCCTGTAGTTCCCTGTTTTCTCTCTCCCTGCTTTCTTGAAACCTTCATCCATACCTTTGTAACCATCAGAGTTAGCTATTCCAAAGCCCTCCTGACTGGCTTCCCATTCTCCAACCTCTGTAAAGTAAAGTTCCCCTCATCCAAAATCTGCTGCCTGTATCCTATCCCACACCAACTCCTGCTCACCCATCAATCCTGCCCTTGCTGACCTATATTGACCTATAAGTGTCTCCCAACACTACAAATTTAAAATTTTCATCCTCATACTTAAATCACCACATGGCCCTGTCTCCCCATATCATTGTAACTTTCTCCAGCCTTACAACATCACCCTCACACCCAAATTTTCCATTCCTCTAGCTCTGGCCTTTTGTACATCCCCCTCCTTCGTCCCACCATTGGTGGCTGTGCCTATGCCACCTGTTCTAAAATTCCCTCCCTAAATCTCTCCATCTCGCCATGTCCCTTTTCACCTTTAAGACCCTCCTTATAATCTTTTTAACTAAGCTTTTTGTCACTCCTCCTAATAGCTCCTTTGTCTTTGCTGTCCATTTTAGTCTGTTTATGTTTCTGTGAAGTGTCTCGGGATGTTTTTCTCTGTTGAAGGCACTACATAAATGTTTTCTTCTCTTCTTAGGCAGTCCCTTGGAACCGAGGATGACTTGCTTCCACATTAAAAATGAGTTCTCAGGTGACTGATTAGACCAATGCGGGACCTGCAGTCTCTGTCACAGGTGGGGCAGATGGTGGTTGAAGGGGCTATGAGGGCCTGACATTCCAGGTCCCAAACTTCATTTTAAAGGGTGGAAAAGGCTTGTGCGTGAATTCTTTTAATGTGGGGTGGCCGTTGCACACCAGCTACCACATGGTCTTGACAGAGCAAGGTCTTGGTATAATGGCAAGGGGATCGAAGACGATTGGAGATGAGGCTCTGCTATAACGGCCTAGCACACACACACAAACATACTCCTACTGCCCTCCTCCCTCCTTCCCGCAGGTCCTCTCTGCTTGGATTTAAACAGCAGAAGAGAGGAGACTGGGGGGAAAGAGAGCAAAGGATGGAAATGTAAGCTGTTGTTATGAAGGTGACAATGACATTTATGCATCTGGAAACTTTCGGTCATTCTCTGGTGACATTTATCACATCAGTCAGTCAACAGTTTATCATTGCATTAGATAGGTCATGGATGGTCTTTTCATGGCAGAACTCTGAGTTCATTCAGTTTCACATAGACCCAGCAAAGCAAAGAGAGAACCATCAACTTTTTACAAGTGGCTGGATCTCCACACATGCAGTTTTCATTAATGTCACCCATGCGTGTATAAAGGACCCATCAGAAAGCCCCATCAACTTCGTGAATAGGAAGGGATTTCATTCCCTCAATGTCCAGACAGTGAATAACGGTAGCCATCTCATACTTATGAGTTATCAGTATCTGTTCTGGTGCTTACTTCAGGAATAAGCACATTTATCTATTGGGGAGTTATATTGTCATTACTCTTAAGTACCTGTGCAGAATTAGTATGATATGATATCAGATATGGTGCAAGTAATAAAATGCTCCATTTGATTAATATGATGCATACCATATCTATGCAGCCACCCAGCCTCATTCAAACCCAACACCTTCAAGAGCCTCTCACCCTATTTGTACAGTTCTCATGAAGTTAACGGTTTCTTATGGGAACGTCCGTCATTAGTTCCATTCCTTTTCATCCTACAATATGTAAATTTTGCCTCTAAATATAACAGCAGCGTGGATTAAGACAGAGCATTTGTTTTTCCAGGTGTACAATTTTGTTTCAAATTATCTATAAAACAACTACCATAACTTCATTTCAATGTCTTTTTCTGCAGCTGTAGAGTAATATTTTTGACATATAGAATCATAGGGCAAAGAAGGAGGCCATTCAGCCCATCGTGTCTTTGAAAGAGCTATCCAATTAGTCCCACTCCCCTGCTCTTTCCCCATAGCCCTGCAAATTTTTCATTTTCAAGTATATATCCAAAACTTGTTTGAAAGTTACTATTGAATCTGCTTCCATCACCTTTTCAGACAATGCATTCCAGATCATAACAAACTCACTGCATTAAAAATTTCTCCTCATCTCTCTTCTGGTTCTTTTGCCAAGAACCTTAATGCCCTTTCTTAAGCTGTGAAATTTCTTCCATATCTCCTTCCTGCTCTCCTCAGTAGTTGTGCTCTGTAATGTATTGCCAAGTTTTTTATGTCTCCACATGCTTCTAGGCTGCCTTGCCTTCTTGCCTGACTGAAAAAATCATCTAGTTTCTCCACAATGCAATCCTCAAGGATGGTGTAATCAATAAAATGGCTTTTTAAATTTGATACAGAGCCATTACTGAAAAGTTTTGCCCACTCCATAGCTAGATGAGTAAAATTGTTATAATTTATATCAGCTAAATAGCTTATTAGCTGCTTAAGCAGTGTGAAAGGAGCTTTATTACAGATGTGTTATGATTGGCTGGTTTTCTGTCATTCCCACTAACTAAAATTAAAACTGATAACATTTGCCAAGCTTTTTTTCTGAAAATAGAAAAATATTGCTGAATCCTGATTGAAATTTAATTCCATTATAAACTCTGTTTTCTAGATATCTGAATCTGGACTTGGATACTGACTGACAATTGGTATGATGGTTGCAATTAATAGGTTGATAGTTATTGCTTGCTGTTGTTCTCTTTGGACCAATAATTACAATGGATTGGGTTAAGAAGAGACTCCCTGCTCCCTCTCCCCCATATAACATTTAATACCATTCCCCATAACCTTTGAACCTATTTCTGCACCATTTAGGACTTCATAAAGACTTTGTCATAGTCAAAAAATAAGGTCAAAGTATTAATTTTTCAGAAAATATTTGTGCAGGTGTTGCAATGCAGTTTTTTTGAAAAATACTTTTGCAAACGTAAAAAAGCTTACCATTAACATGCATTACAAAATGTACTGGCCTATTTAACATCTCTCCCTCATGTCTCCTTGCAAATACATCTGGTACAATGTCTCCCACCATGGAATAAACAATCCCTAAAAGTAATAAATTCATCCATGAAATAAATTCACCCTAAACCCTGGCCTAATTCTTAATCCAGCCATTTTTCTTAAACCAGACTTTACCCTGAGCCAAGTGCGAGCTTAGTGGGAACAAGAAGAAACGATTCGACTGCCACCTGAAATCTGATGAGGTTATTAACATAAAACATTGATGTAAGTTTGAAGAATCAGCCTTGAGCTAGGCTGTAAAAGTCTTTCTAATCTTATGAGATACACCAGTCAATGTAAAAGGTCAAATTCTGAAATCTTGTGAGAAAATCAAGGACCAGTGCTTTCAAAGACTATCAATTAAAAGTTTTGGCCTAGAAATTCAGCATCGCCACGTTTGGGGCGCTACAGCATGGCGTTCGCTAACTTTTGCGCCCAGCGCAACTTAGCGCCACCTTCGCCGATATTCAGTTGCATCGCCCCAAGAGGTTGCTGCTGCGCTAAAGCAGGCAATGCATGACTATCATTAGGTGCTAAGCCGGCGATCCGGGGCGCAAACACCGAAGGCGGGCGCAGCGCAGGTGCGGCGAGTTGCTCATTGAGGGCAGACAGTCAGGCGCCGGTCAGCACTTAAAGGGGGAGGGTGGAATTGTTTGGCTGCCACTCCCTGCACACTGCAGCCCTAAGGCAAGGCCTGAACACTGCTTCTGGAACAGCTCCACGCCCAGGAGAATGGAGAAGGCCAGGGAGAGAGCGCAGCGCTTCGGCGAGGGTGACCTGAGGCTGCTGGTTGGCGCAGTGGACCGCAGGCGCCATATCCTCTTCCCTGAGGGTGGCAGGAGGCCGCTGACCGCCGAATATCGGAAAGCATGGAGGGATGTGGCAAACAGGGTCATGTCCAATAGCGTGGTTGGCAGGACACCAACCCAGTGCCAGAAAAAATTCAACAACCTCACTCGGGTTGTCAGGGTGAGTACCCTTTCCAGTATCCTCCTCATCCCTGCATTTGTACCTCACTTTATGGCCAAAGGGGCCTGAAAGCCCTAATGGCCAGCCCTCATCCAGCAGCTATGGGACTGTCATGAAAAGCACTTGCGCATTCAGGACTTTAGACACTGTCAGGGCTATTCGACCATGGGAGGCAGTGCGGGCAAGATCAGGGCTTGACACTGTCAGGGCTAATCAACCATTGGAGGCAGTGCGGGCAAGATCAGGGCTTGATACTGTACTTAGAGGCTGTCCTTTCTCTTGTAGGCCAAGCTGGCGTATAACAGAAGACAGCAGCGACAGACCGGGGGAGGCCGTCCTGACCTGAAACAGCTGAGCGACGTCGAGCAGCGAGTGGAGCGGATCATGGCAGGCTGGCTGAGTGGCCCCGTTGCCACTGGAGATGCTGACCCTGTTCTGGGCACCAATGGTAATATCATCACCTTTTTGACCTCTCCCTTTCCACTTGCACCTCACACCAGCATCCTTTGCCACTATCGAACCAATGCAGTGCACAGCATCACTCATGCCTCCCTCGCTGCCGCCCTGTCCTCACTCTAAAGCAACTCTTGTGCCTCCCTGCTTTCAGATGGTGACTCGCCAGGTACTGTGTCCGAGTCAGACATAGAGGAGGAGGAAGAGGAAGCCAGCCCATCAGGGACACCCTCAGCCAAGGTAGCCCATGGCCATAATGGTGACACGTCTTCCCTGGAGGGGAGCAGGGGGGAAGGGTCGGAGGATAGTGAAGCTCCGGGGACCAGCGGGCTGCAGCATCGCAGGAGGGGTGGGGAAGCTCGGCGGCCTTCTCCCCGGAGGGTGAGTGCGGCCTCCAGTCCTGCTACGGTGAGCGCAGAGGAGGTGCGGCTCCTAGTGGAAATGGGCGCCCAGGCTGAGCACAGGCACACTGAGCTCATGGCTGCAGTGGCAAGGATGCCTGATTCCATAGAGTCACTGGCAAGGAGTGTGCAGGAATTCGGGGCAGCACAGGCCAGGAGTCTGCAACAATTCAGTGCAGCACAGGCCAGGAGTCTGCTACAATTCAGTGTAGCACAGGCCAGGAGTCTGCAGGACGTTGCGGCAGCACAGGCTAGGAGTCAGCAGGACTTTGCTGCTTCACAGGCGGCTTCTAGCCAAGTGCTCAGTCGTGCCGTGCATTCACTGGCTGCTGTCATGCAGACACAGACCAGGGCCACACGGGAACTAACTGCTGCCACACTCGCTGGATCGGCCAGGCATCGCCGGGGCACTCGCCGTGCCGCAGCAGCCCAGCAGTCTGTGCCTCAGCAGATTGCTGCGCATGCTGCAGTGCTGGCCCGTGCGCGTGCCAATGTATCAGCCGACCAGGGAGTGCCTGTGATCTGTCAGGTTGGCAGCATTCCTGCAGCCAACACTGTCACTCTCCATTGCAGCTGCCACCAGCCGTTGGACAGACTGCTGCCGCCCAAGCAGAGTTGGAGCAGTCAGCAGCCGACCCCTCCAGGCCCAGAGCTGGTCCAGGCCGACCCCCAAGGGCATCTGCCACCTCACCATCTGACCCTCAGCAGCCTTCCCCCAGCCTTGCTGCAGCCACTGGGGTCCCATTGAGGAGGAGCTGCAGGGCGGGTAGGAGCCAGTCACGGAAGCGAAACGGATCACCCTCACAGGGGAAAAAGTAGAAGGCGTGGCCAAATATTTTGTTTTATATATAAAGGCCGAGACTGGTGTATTTGTTTCATATATAAAGGCCGAGACTGGTGTATTTGTTTCATATTTAAAGGCCAAGACTGGTGTATTTGTTTCATATATAAAGGCTGAGATTGGTGTATTTGTTTCATATTTAAAGGCCGAGACTGGTGTATTTGTTTCATATATAAAGGCCGAGACTGGTATATTTGTTTTACTTATAAAGGCCGAGACTGCTGTATTTGTTTTATATTTAAAGGCCAAGACTGGTATATGTGTTTTACTTATAAAGGCTGAGACTGGTGTATTTGTGTTTTTTGGGGGGGTTTCTCTCCATTAGTTTGTCATGTGGGAAGGGCACAGAGGTATCACAGTAAAAAAATTTCTTAAATCGCACTGTCCATGCTTTCTTTTGGAAGTCTTGGTTGCCCTGCTCGGCTGAGGGCTTGTGGAGTGGCTACATTCATCTTCTGCCATTGGCACAAGCCATTCCCTGAGAGGGGACCTAGAACTGACTTGCAATAAGCCGCCGACGGGCGGCCCTTGCACTTTCTGCCTCCCTCCTGTGCTGGTCCTCCTCCTCCTCTGGTGGTCCTCCAATGTCTGCTGGCAGTGGCTGAGTCCTGCGGATAGCCAGGTTGTGCAGCATGCAGCACACGACAACGAATTGGGAGACTCGCTCAGGCGAGTACTGTAGGGCTCCCCCGGAATGATCCAGACAGTGGAACCATTGCTTCAGCACGCTGATTGTTTGCTCAATGATGTTCCTGGTTGCTTGATGGCTGTCATTGTATCCCTCTTCAGCAGGGGTGCTGGGCGCACAGAGCGGGGTCATCAGCTAGGTGCACAAAGGATAGCCTTTGTCCCCAAGAAGCCATCCTCGTGGGTGAGGCTGGGCCTTGAACATGTCTGCCACAGAAGTGTGGCGCAGGATGACAGCATCGTGGCTGCTGCCTGGAAAGCGGGCATTGACAGCTAGGATGAGCTGCCTGTGGTCACACACCAACTGCATGCTGAGCGAATGGTAGCCCTTCCGGTTGTGGTAATCCTCGGCATTCTCTAGAGGTGCCCGCAAAGCCACATGCATGCAGTCAATGGTGCCCTGCACCATGGGGAAGCCCGCTAATGCTGCAAAGCCCATTGCACGCTCTTGCTGCTTGTCAACGGTCATGGGGAAGGAGATGAACTGACGTCTCCTTCTGAAAAGGGCATTGGTCACCTGGTGGATGCAGCAATGTACTGCAAACTGGGAGATGTTGGAAATGTCCCCAGTAGCAGATTGGAAGGAGCCGGTGGCATAGAAGTTGAGAGCCACCATCACCTTCACTGCCACCGACAGAGACGTCCTGCTCCTCAGCTGTGGCTGCAGATCTCCACGAAGCAGGTGACAGATCTCAGTGACCACCGCCCTTCTGAATCGCAGCCTCCGAACACACTGCTCCTCAGACATGTTCAGATATGAGAACTGCTGGCAGTATACCCTGGGTGGGTAAGGCCTCCTTTGCCGACGCCTGTTGGCCCTTCTCCGTCTGGCCATGACTGGCACTCTCTCACGGCGTCTCTGAGCCCTTTGAATGCAATGGAGAAGCCCAACGTTTCCACCCATTGCAGCCCCCATTATATGTTTCTAATCAATGCTATGACACTGAAGTTAAAGACAAGTGCAAAGTTGTGGCCTGAAGCCACAAGTACCTGTGCGAGTGTTGAGCCAAACCAGAAAGCTCTCTACCTTTGTCTCTCTCCAAAGATCCGTCTCTCACAAAGAAGGAGTGGTGCAAAATGGCTGCCATTCATACTGCAGGAGGCGCCCCCTTTAATTAGCGTCCCCCGCGCCCCGCAGCGACTGGGAACCGTTCCCCTCTACCAGTCGCTAGGGGAAGCAGGTGCACAATAGGCCGGCGCCACTGAATTTCCGGTTCGGGGCGCACAAAGGGCGTTGCACCCTGAAATGATGTCAGGATCTGCGCGCGCAGCCGAGCGCACGCAAAGGTTTTGCGCTGCCGCTAAATCTTAACTGAAGTTCGCGAGAGGCGCAGATCGTGCCGTGCCCAGGCGCTTGCCGCTTAGCGCCCCACTTCTCCTCCTCCTAAGGCACTAGCGGCTAGCGCAAACAACTGAATTTCTAGGCCTTTAACTTTGTGAGATGCTAACCAGGTTCTGATTATTAACCGTGTACTAAGTCACTCTGTCCTGTAATAAAAGTAAGGATAGAATTAATATATCAAAATTAAATATGCAGGGGGCCAATTTCCATGGGAATTGTCCCATTTGCCTGTTGTAACTTCAGCGGGGAAACTGAGGAAATCCCGGGATAACAGTGCAAGCAGCATTCATGCTGTTATTCTGGCGTTTCCAGGGCACCTTTACCGAAGCCACGATAGACAAGCAGGAGAACCCACAAACGACTTTACCAAGTGTGGAGATAACAGCCCGATTTTGGGATCAGCAGTGAACGAATGGCGTTCATAGTTCATTACGCTTACCCACAGACTTTCTATGGGCTTTTGTGCAGCAATTTATGGTCATTGGGCATCTGAAGCAGCGCGGCGCCCTCGACCAGGGATCTGGGACCTGTGTGAACACAACAAGCAACAACATGTCTCTTCAACCAATCAGATTGAAGAATCCTTACTGAGCCATGCAGAGTCTAAAGGAGGAAGCGTAAGTTAAAATGTTTAATTCAATGTAAAATCATGTACAAAAAGCAAAATATTGAGGGAAATAAAGATGGGATTAAGAGAGAGAGATAAAAGAGACAGAAAGAAAAAGTAAAAAACTTATTTTAATTTTTAATTAAAAAAAATCTTCAACTATAATTAAAATCTGAAGGAATGAGACTCCACACTTGTAAAAGTTAATTTTCAGTGCCAGAGAGGTTGTTTGGCAGTAATTAAGTCATCTCACGCCATTAAAAAATCCACTTACACTAGAATGAACAAGCCCTAGCCTTTTTCTGGCAAGGTGGGTATCTAGTGGGTAAGGACCACAGCTTCATGCCCTTCATGTATTTTAATGCCAAATCTATCGGCAAGGTATAGGTGGAGCGCAGCTTGTGGAGAAGCAGGGCAAATCAGACAGCAACCTCCGGATTTCCGCATTTAACTGCGCATGTACAGTTGCCAAAAGTTACTGTCCGATTTACTCCATAATAATGGTGAGCGCTGGTAGCCTCACCATTATTCTTAATGCAAAATCGAGGCCATTCACTGGTAATTAACTCTAAAGCAACTCCGAGTGATTCTCTTCAAGTTGTGATATTTGTTTCTGTCTGAGGTGCTATGTGAGTCCTAAAGCTCAAACTCTCCTACCGCATCTGACAAAAATCACCTTTCAAGCGCAATCACGGAGGTGGGGGGAAGGGATGGGGGAGGCAAAGTTCGAAGTATAATATGTCCTGATTCCAATCTTCATTTAAAAAAAATAACATTGCACCATTAAATTAGAAGGCGCTTTCTCCTGAGTAAGTAAACTTAAGCAGTGAAACAAGAACTGGAACAGTGTTCGAGACTGTCCCAGCCCACTTTAACCCTTGCTGTGGACAGCCAGTAGAGAGTAGAGTAATAAAAATGAAAGAGCAACTTAAATGAGCCTCTCAAGAAGTATGTCTTAGTTGTAACTGAATTTTGAAGCTCATTTGATTTCCTTTAAGCTAAATTATACCATGAATATCAGACAAAATATAAATATATATCTATTTCAGTTAATTTACTTTATCCATTTTGCTGAATTTTAAAATAAAATTCCCAGATTACTGTTCTTTCACCTGCTTTGATGCACCTTCTGGCTCAGATATGTTGCCAATTTGTTTTCATTAGAGCAAAGGAGGTTGAGGGGTGATTTGATAGAGATGTACTTGATTATGACGGGTTTGGATAGCCTGGACGGGGAAAGGCTGTTCCTACTAGTTGATGGTACAAGGACTAGGGGACACAGATTTAAGGTTTTGGACAAGAGATACAGGGGGGAGGTAAGGAAAAACTATTTTATGCAGCGAGTGGTGAGGACCTGGAATTCGCTGCCGACGGAAGTGGTGGAAGCGGAGACACTCAGGCCTAGAAATTCAGTATAGCCACTTTTGGGGCGGAAAAGTCGGGCGGCCGCTAAAGTTTGCGCCCGGCGCAAAGTCGAGGCCACTTCGCCGATATTCAGTAGCTTCGCCCTAAGAGTTTGCTCGAGCGCTAAAACTGGCGTTCCACAACTATCTTTAGGCGCAAAGCCGGCGGTGCTGAGCTAAACCGCCGAGGCCGGGCGCAGCGCAGGTGCGGTCATTTCTTGATTGACCGCAGACACCCTGGCGCCGGCCAGCTCTTAAAGGGGGAAGGGTCGAGTTCGTCTGCTGCCACGCCCTGGACACTGCAGCCCTCCAGCTAGGCCTAAACACTGCTGCTGAACAGAAATAGCGCCGGGAAAGATGCAGAAGGCCCGTGAACGAGCGCAGCGCTTCACTGGCCATGATTTGAGGGTGCCGGTTAGGGCTTTGGAGAGGAGACGCAAACACCTGTTCCCGGACAGTGGGAAGAAGCTTGCGACCAGCGTCTACAGGAAAGCCTGGAGGGAGGTCACCATCAGGGTGACAGCCAACAGCGAGGTCCCCAGGAACTCTATCCAATGCAGAAAAAAGTTCAATGACCTCACGAGGATTGTCAGGGTGAGTAGCCTTTCCAGTGTCCTCCTCATCCTTGCATGTGCACCTCACATTATGGGCAAAGGGACCTGAAAGCCCTAATGGCCAGCCCTCATCCAGCAGCTATGGGACTGGCATGAACATCAATTGCACATTCTGCACTTGACACACTGGCCAAGCTATTCGACCATGGGAGGCAGTGCACACCAGATCAGGGCTCCACACTGGCCAAGCTATTCGACCATGGGAGGCAGTGTACACCAGATGAGAGCTACACACTGTACTTAGAGGCCGTCCTTTCTCTTGCAGGCCAAGCTGGCCCACAATCAGAAGAGCCGGACTGAGACCGGGGGAGGCGGTCCCCAGATCCAGCAGCTCACTGACCTGGAAGAGCGCGTGGGTCGCCTCATGGGAGCCCGGGTGATTGGCCCTGTTGCCAGTGGAGATGCCGACCCTGTTCTGGGCACCAATGGTAAGGACATCACCTTTTGGACCTCTCTCGTCCCACTTGCGCATCAGATCTACATCCTTTGCCACTGTCCAACCAATGCGCTGAATGCCACCACTCATGCCTCCCTCGCTGACGCCCTCTCCTCAATCTAAAGCTACTCTTGTCCCTTCCTGCTTTCAGATGGTGAGGAGGAGGTCCCTGAAGCTGCCACTGACAGCCCCTCGGAAGAGGAGGAGGAGGAGGAGGAGGAAGAGGAAGAGGAAGGCGGCCCATCAGGGGAACCCTCACCCGCGCCAGGGGATGCCAATGTAGGGGACACGTCTTCCCTGGAGGAGAGCGTGGGGGAAGTGTCGGAGGGGAGTGTCGCTCCTGGGACCAGTGGCGTGCAGCAACGCAGGGGGTGTGCGGTTGCTCAGCGGCCTTCTTCCCAGAGGGGTGTAGTTGCTGGGCCCAGTGGCATCCAGCAACGCGGGAAGGGTCGGCCAGCTCGGCGGCCTTCTCCCCAGAGGGAGAGTCCGGCCTCCAGTCCGCCGACGGTCAACTCCGAGGAGCTGCGCCTCCTCGATCAAATGTCCGTGGACTCGGAGCGCCGGCACACCGAGCTCATGGGGGTTGTGGCACGGATGCCTGAGGCCATCGAGTCCCTGGCTCATAGTGTGGCCGAGTTCGGGGCCTCACAGGCCAGGAGTTTGGAGCTATTCGGGGCAGCACAGGACGCGAGTCGTGCCGAATTCGTGGCAGCACAGGCAGCGAGTGGGCAGCTGATCAGTGGTGCCGTGCAGTCACTGGCTGGTCTGATGCGGTCACAGACCAGGGCAGCACGGGCACTCACTGCTGCCACACTCGCTGCATCAGCCAGGCATCGCCAGGACACCCGCCGCGCTGTAGCAGCACAGCGGTCTGTCGTTCGGCACATGGCAGCGCATGCTGCAGTGCGGGCCCGGGCGAGTGCCAGTGTGTCACTTGACCAGCGGCGGCCTGCCATACGCCAGCTTGCCCCCATTCCTCCAGCCGCCACTGTCACTCCCCCAGTGGAGCTGCCACGAGATGCTGGTCCGACTGATGCTGGCCAGCCACAGCTGCAGCATTCACCAGCCGGCCCCTCGAGGCCCAGACCTCATCTAGGCCGACCCCCAAGGGCATCTGCCATGACGACATGTGCCCCTCAGGAGCCTTCCCCCAGCCTTGCTGCAGCCACTGGCCACGGTTTGAGGAGGAGCAACAGGGCGGCCAGGGGCCGCCAAAGGCTGGACAAGGAATCGCCCTCGCGGGCCACAAAGTAGAGGGTGTGGACAAATGTTTGTTTATATTGGGATGGTTGTTTTGTTTCTGGGGATGGTTGTCTTGTTTCTGGGGATGGTTGTTTTGTTTCTGGGGATGGTTCTGTTAAGGCCGAGGATGAAGGCCATTTTTGTTCAAATGTTTTGTTATTCCTCCCCAGGTTGTGGGAGTGAGTCATGTGTGAGACTGTTTTTTGGGGGGTCTTGTCTGTTTTTGGGTTTCATGTGGGAAGGGCCCTGAGTTTGTTCAATAAAGCATTTTATTTATTCATATTGTCCATGTTTGATCTTTGAAGTGTTTGTTGCCTTAAGCGGCTGAGGGCTTGCGGAGCGGCTGCATTCATGTTCTTTCATTGGCACAAGCCATGCCCTGACAGGGGGCCTAGAAGTGACGTTCAATAAGCCGCCGACGGGCGGCCCTTGGACCTTGTGCCTCCCTCCTGGCCTGGTACTCCTCCTCCTCCTCCTCCTCCTCCTCCTCATGCTCCTCCTGCTCCTCCTCCTGAGGTGGTGCTCCAGCGTGAGGTGGCAGTGCCTGAGTCCTGCGGATAGCCAGGTTGTGCAGCATGCAGCAAACGACCACGAACTGGGAGACTCGCTCCGGCGAATACTGCAGAGATCTGCCGGAACGATCCAGGCAGCGGAACCGTTGCTTGAGGACGCCAATTGTTTGTTCTATGATGTTCCTAGTCGCTTGATGGCTCTCGTTGTATGCCTCTTCAGCAGGGGTCCTGGGCACGCGGGGTCATGAGCCAGGTACACAAAGGATAGCCTTTGTCCCCGATAAGCCATCCTCTTGGGTGAGGCTGTGCCTGGAAGATATCAGCCACAGTGGTCTGTCGCAGGATAAAGGCATCGTGGCTGCTGCCTGGAAAGCGGGCATTGACAGCTAGGATGCGCTGCCTGTGGTCACACACCAGCTGTATGTTGAGGGAATGGTAGCCCTTCCGGTTGCGGTAATCCTCGGGATGGTCCAGAGGTGCCCGCAAAGCCACATGCGTGCAGTCAATGGCGCCCTGCACCATGGGGAAGTCCGCGATTCTTGCAAATCCCACTGCACGCTGCTGCTGCCTCTCCAGGGTCATGGGGAAGGAGATGAATTGGCGTTTCCTTCTGAAAAGGGCATTGGTGACCTGGTGGATGCAGCAATGGACGGCGAACTGGGATATGTTAGCAATGTCCCCAGCAGCTGATTGGAAGGAGCCGGTGGCATAGAAGTTCAGAGCCACCGTCACCTTCACTTCCACCGACAGAGACGTCCTGCAACTCAGCTGTGGACGCAGATCTCTGTGAAGCAGATGGCAGATCTCTGCAACCACCTCCCTTCTGAATCGCAGCCTCCTAACACATCGCGCGCCAGTCATGTTGAGATACGAGACCTGCTGGCGGTATTGCCTGACTGGGTAAGGCCCACGTTGCCGACGCCTGTTGCCCCCTCTGCGTCTAGCCAGGGCTGCCCCTCTAACCCAGCGTCTGCGAGCCCTTCCGACATAATCCTGAAACTCAGCATTGGCACCCCATGCAGCCCCCACAATATGCTGGCAAACAATGAGATATCAGTGAAGGCGAATTGCCAAGCTCTGGCCTGAAGCCAAAAATACCTGTCCTAGTGTTGGCCCAAAGTAGTAAGCTCCCTTCCTTGGTTTTTTTCAAAACATCCGTTGCACAGGAGTGATTGCTGCAAAATGGCAGCCCTTTATAGTGCAGGGTAAGTGCCCTTTAATTTGCGCTCCCCGCGGCCCGCTTCGGCTGTGTACCGTTCCACTCCACAGTCGTTAGGGCCGCCCGGTGCACAATGGGCCGGCGCGACTGAAGTTCCGGTTTGGGGCGCACAAAGGGCATTGCACGAGGAAATGACGTCATAATCTGCGCGCGCAGCAGGGCGCGCGCAAAGACTTTGCGCCGGCGCTAAATGTCTACTGAAGTTGGGGCGAGGCACAGATCGCGCTGCGCCCGGGCGCTAAGCGCCTAGCGCTCGAGATCTACTCCTCCTAAGGCGCTAACGGCTGGTGCACGCTACTGAATTTCTAGGCCTCAATGTTTTCAAAGGGAGACTGGATAGGCACTTGAGGGAAATAAACTTGCAGGGCTACAGGGATAGAGCGGGGGAATGGGACTGACTGGATTGCTCTGCAGAGAGCCAGCATGGACTTGATGGGCCGAATAGCCTCCTCCTATACCGTATGACGTTATGACTCTATAATGTAGAAAGAAAATGCAAAAGTGACAAACATGGAAGAGTTTGCAGGGCTGCATTAACAATACAATTGCTTGATTAGATTTATTGCAGCAGCACTCTCATTAACCGGCCAAGAAGGTAAGACATCTAAGGCAAGATTTTCCTTCGCACCGCCGCCACTTTAATGGCAGGAATGACGTGGGCAAATGCAAAAAATTGTTATGACATCAGATTTTCTGCCAGAAGTGACCACAGCCCCTGGAATGCCAAGCTCAAATATGGGTGAGCTCATTGTAACTTTGCTGTAATGATGGAATGACTTATAGATCATATTTCTCATTATTATCTCCTTACTGATGATGATTGCTGATAACATTGATGTAAAACAGATGGCATGGAACCAATATTTTAAATGAAATTGGCAAAAAGGGTAAATTTATTGCCATTGTTATTAAGGAAGGAAATGGAGAAAAGGAGAGTCAGGCAACATTGAAGGAGGACGAACCCAACCAGATATTACCTGCCCCTCCCACCCCACTGCCCCACCTTCCCCCCACCATAGAACATACGGGCAACTCAGATCATAGGAAGACCTTAGTGAGGAAATGTGTATAAGAAGAGTGCACTTCACAAAAAAGGCAATAGTGTCGACTGCCACCTACTGCATGAGGACCTGAAGCCATTGTCATCTGCCACACTACTTTGTCTATATTGTAAGATTTGCAAAATTCCCACATTTCCCCCAAGGTTATTAATAAAAGGGACCCTGCATGGACATTTTAAAAAGGGTACCCAAATGATGGCATCCGCACCTCGTGACCAAAAGCCTGCAAGATTTTAAAAGCTTGGACTCTGTAGCAGTACAAGCCGCTTTGGGAAATCGAAACTTAAAATGCTGTTTCTGTGAAAAAGGACTTTGTGTTTTGAAAGCCAGACAGCAAACATTGAATATGCATTACGCCAGATCGTAGACAGATCAAAACCAGTTAGGCCTAAACATGAGGCCATTGGGTTGTCCGCATAAATAATCGGAAACAGCTTATGGGAGCCATCAAGGCTGGACAGGCCGATTAGAGTGCATTAATGACAATACAGCCCAGACATCAGGCCATTAGATGCGATAAATGGCCATCCAAATCCAGTTAACTTAGATTGCTATAATCATTTAAAACAGCCCGCCAACATTGAAACAATGAACTAACCTAATTTGGCGCGCAGATAAGGGTCATTCGAAAGGAATATAACTGTAGGCCCTGTAGGGTTTGAAAATCCACAACCACGTTTTGTTGGAGCCCTCTAAGGGCAACGTGACCAAAATTGGATTGCCCTATACAGTTGAAAACCAACATTTTCGGCCAATGCAGTGGTCCCGAAAAGCAGGCTGGGATATCTGAATACAGGGGACTGTGGCTCAGAAGCGAGCCATAGATGTCGGCCAATCGAAACAAAGTGCACTCTCAAAGGCCAATCAGGGGACTGAGTCAGGCCTGAAGCAAGGAAATCCCCGGCCAATGGGGACTACCCAGCCCAGGTTTGAATATGTGACTCACCCCTAATCGAGCTATGAGTACAGGCCATCATCACTTTAATCAACTCGGACTAGGGACAATAGTTTTGGGATCACTACAGTTAAGAGGTGGCCCAAAATAATCAAGTCCCAGGACTGACACAATGGGACAGCAGACTTGGAGGAGCCGCTGTGCACTCAAAACAATACCCCTGCGCTCACACTTGTAAACACAAATTTAATTGGGCGCGAAGAGGCCGAAATTGAATTGGGTATAAAATACAGAACCAAGAGATTATTAGAAGACCAGGAGAAAGAGCAGGAGAGCGAGTTAAGAAGCTGAGGGAGAGACGAGCTGGGGCGAACTACCATCTAAAGAATTCCAACCACGCTGATGAGAAGATCCACCATCAGGCCCCAGACTCAATCAGCATACTGAAAGTTTACTCCGCTACCAGACGGCGCAACACCACCGCAAGAAACCGCACCGTATACCGACTCCCGTCCCGGGGACATCAACAAGAAGACACCAACGACCGAAGTGGCTGTGGAAGACGGCATTCACTCCCGCTATTTCGGGAGCCTTTTCCATCAAGCACAAACCAACCAACAACAGCAACAACCGCACTCAAAGTAGGCTGTGAGTATAATCCAAGGGCCTGCAACTGTCAGTCTAGTCTAGGTAGGAAAGTGGGTTGGTGGGATTGGACTTGGTAAAGTTAAAACAGTGTAAAACATTTTCGTTATGTCCGTTCTCTCCCATATTTTATTTATAGTTATAGAGTGTGTGTGTTTATTACCTTTGTGGTAGAACCAAATAAAATTGGTTGTCACCTGTTTTTTCCAAGGACTACTTGTCTCCAAGTGTCTATTTAAAGTGCATCGTTCTCCATCCAAATTCTGGAGTTAGAACCAGATAGGGGCATTAGGGCGCTTTGAACCCGCCAAACAAGGGAACAGCAGGCTAGGGAAAAAGAGAGAGGACTATAGGAGCCCTTGGGCTCAGGAGTACCCCGCAGATTAGGTATAAACTGTGTGGGTCGTCACCGTATTCTAGTCCTCCTCTATAAGCTGTTGTTCTCTATCTCCTTAGAGGGTGTTTAGTGACACCCGACCTGCAAGCTAACATAAGCTGCAAGGGTATAAAGGAGACAGGGGCCCAATACATTAACAGGCACTAAAGACCCCTGTAATTGGGCAGAGCAAAACCCCCTACAAATGGCGACCATGGCAGGACCCCAGTGGGAGAATGAATGCACGACCTCGGAAACAGTGGTTTTTGGTAAATCTAAGATGGAGAAGAGAATCTCCGCCTATGCTATTTCCAAGGTAAACTTCACAAAAGAGTGGGTACAGAACCTAAGCAGGGCACCATGTCCAGTGGACGCGGCGGCCCAGTGGACGGCAGGATCAAAGCATAATAGAAAGATAGAAAAGGCAATTTGGCTCATATGTCTGGCAAGGCATGTCCGGGCATCGGACTGCGAGATAGCCAGGCTTAGCGAAGAGCTGCGAGAGGCGCTGCTCACCTCAGAAGCTAGGGAGGGCACAGGGCAGAGGATCATGTTAGAGCTGTTTGAGGAAAGGGAAATAAGGGCCAAAGAGGAGGAAGCCTCCCGCAGCCAGCAACAGTACCTGCAGGGGCAAGTGACCGAGGCTAAGGCTGGGGAGTGCAAGGTTAAGAAGTTGAACGTGACTTATGCGCAGAAAATCGAAGAGCTGGAAGGCCAGCTGAAAGATTTGCAGGCGGCATATAGAGTTAACTGCAAGGAGGGATTTGAGAAAACAGATCACGGGCCTTGCAGAGAACGGGTTCAGTCGCTGCTCCAATCTCTTGCCCAGGCGAAGGGCACGATCTGTTTGTTAGAGCCAAAGAGGGCTGACAACAGATCGGAGTATTGGGGAACAGTAGAGGACCCGGCTGCGAAGGACGGCCAACCGCCTCCCGAAGCACCGGTAGGTCCGGATGAGCCACGGGAGGATACAAGGGTGCAGACCAGGGAGCCCACAGGGCGGGGGACCGGACAGGGAGGTCCGGCCCAGCCCAAGGGGTATGGGTCGCCCACAGAAGGAGTTGGGTCTGTAGGATTGGAATCCGAGGCAGAGGAAGAGGAGGTAGAGGAAATAGGGACCCCAGCTACGGAGTCTGCAGCGGGACCTATGTGTCCAGTGGTCCAGAAAAAGTACGGGCCTCCACATGGGGCACAGGCCCGTGGGCCACTGGACAGTGAGTTTGTAGTCCCGCACGCAGCTCCAGCTCTGAAGGCCATGATTGCACATATCCCCACGCTCACCAGAGATCCATCTGTACATTTCTCTAACATCGCGCAGGCGGTAGAAATGAACAATTGTGACGACCAAGAAGCAGTAAAGATGCTGCTATTCTCAATAGAGGGGAGGGTGTACCAGGCCCTCCCAACAGCCTGTAGAACGGGGCAGGTTACCCCAGAGCGGTTACAACGGGCCATCTAAGAAGCCCTGGGGTGTAACGATGGGAACCCCCTTGACAGGCTCAACAAGACCAGCCAGTTACCTGGGGAAGCCCTGCAGGTATACGTGGACAGGCTGTGGATGGTGTACCGTGCAGCCTGTGGCAATATCCTGGATAGAAGGGCTCTTACAGCGGACCAGCGTGAAGCGTGGTTCCGGATGATTATCGCAAACAATCTGCCCTGTATTAAGACCCGGGCAGATCTCTGGTTCAACCCCAGAGACCCTAACCTCACCGAAGAGGCGGTGGCGGAAAGGATGTCGGTTACCCAGCGTAATGGGGAAACCCCAGATGAAAAGCTGGATAAACCCACAAAGGGGCGAGTGCACGAAGTGCACTCAAACCCTAATCCAAAAAGGGAATGGTATCAGGAGGGCAAGCACCCGTCCGTTAAGAGGGTAGTGTGTTACGGGTGTGGGAAGCCCGGCCACTACCGAAGTAGTTGTAGGAGCAATCCACCCCAGGCGCAGGAAGGAAGGAACCCTCCCGCGACTGCCCAGTCCGGAGGAAAGAAAGGACAGGCAAACAAAGTTTTTGAAAATGCAGTGGTAGCACTCCGACAGCTGATGGCAGGGACGGGACGCATAGATGTAGCCGTAGGAAAGGAAATCCCCACGGCGTCACAACCACAGGAATAATGACTAGAGCCCACGCAGCCTGCTTACTTGTGCCCACTAGATTATGACTCATGGGGTAGACCGTGGGTGAAGATGGAGGTAGAGGGAGCACGGGGTACCTACCTGTTGGACACAGGTGCCTCCAGCACCATCGTCCATGCGGAGGATCCGGGGGCTTCACCTCTATCCAGCGGGGTGCCCTATGAACTAGTGGGATTCACGGGGAATGAGAAGACAGGGTACTTCTCACTCCCACTTACGCTTCAGTTAGGCGCACTTACTGCGAAGTGGAAGTGTGTCCTGATGAAGTGGGAGCAGGCTAACAAGGGGATACTGGGGGCTGACTTTGTAATCGCCCACCAGATCCTGGTGGACTTGCGGAACCATTGTCTGTGGGGAACCGTAGACCCGGGGACCAAGAACGGAGTTATGATGATTGACAAGGTGCAGGATAAGGGGACTCTCTGTACAGTGAAGCCAAAGTGGGGCTACGACGTGGAGCTTCTGGCCAGTGGCACCCCAGCCAAGTACAGGGCCTATGAGCGAGCCAATCTCGCAGCATTTGCCACCCACAAGCACGACTGTGGGAGAGTCACAGTGGTGGAGGTCAGAATAGATGGGGATCCCATGTCTAGGCCCCAAAGACAATACAACTTCCCGAGAGAGGCGGAAGCCGATTTAGAGGTGGCACTGGGTTCGCTAGTCGAGCAGGGTGTTCTGAGGCCCATAGCCACCCACGTAAACTCTCCCCTTTGGCTGGTCAGGAAACCGGACAACTCGTGGAGAGCCACGGTGGACTATCGGGTGCTCAATAAGAACATCCCGGCTTGCGCTCCCACGGTGGCGGCGGTTGCAGACCTGATCCGAGAGATCCCTGCTTCCGCCACCACATTTACGGTGCTAGACATTTCAAACGGCTTCTGGTCGATCCCTGTGAGGAGAGAAGACCAATACAAGTTTGCTTTCACGTTCAAGGAGCAACAGCATACTTGGACCTGCCTCCCACAGGGATTCCACAATAGCCCTAGCATCTTCCACCAGTGCATGGCCAATTGTCTAAAGGGTTTCAGCCAGCCAGGACAGCTAGTGCAGTACGTGGACGACCTGCTGCTCTTCACAGAGAGCAGGGAACAACACAGTCCACTGCTGGCTGAGCTGTTGGCTGTGCTGAAAGACGGCAGGTTTAAAATAAACCCCAAGAAGGCCCAGATAGGGTTGAGGGAAGTCAAGTTCCTGGGTTTAACCTTAAGGGCAGGAGAAAGGGGCATTGATGAGGCCCGAAGGCGGACAGTGCAGGAACTCCCGGTACCGACCAACGTGTCCGGAGTTCGATCCTTTCTGGGGATCACGGGCTATTGCAGGGACTTCATCGAGGATTATGCAGCCACGGCAGCCCCCCTACTCAGACTCCTCCACAAGGGGGTTGAGTGGCAATGGGACGACGGCTGTCAGGCTGCATTCCTTCGATTGAAGCAAGATTTGTAAAAAGCACCTGCACTGGGGGCAATTGATGGGGGTGAGGATTTCTTTTTGGAGGTGGCAGCCAGCGGGGACAGCCTGAGTGCCATGCTTTTACAGGAAAGACACGGACGGCTGAGACCGGTGGTGTACTCCTCTAGGGTCCTCACGGATGTGGAGAAGGGGTACTCGAACTGTGAGAGACATCTGTTGGCTACTCACTGGGCAGTGAAGAGGTCACAGGTCTTCACAGGAGTATCCCCTATCACACTCCTCACCCATCATACCCCGACCCAGATGCTGCTTGATGGGAGGATAAAAGATGGGACGGTCAGCAGTGCAAGGATCACTCGCTGGACCCTCCTCCTCTCCCAGATGGCGATCAGGGTCAGAGGCCTCTGTGAGCCAAAGCTCGCAGCCAACCTTACTTATGCAGGGGAACCGCACAGATGCTCAGTAGAGGGGGTGTGGGGCATCGACTTCGGATTTCGGGCAGGGATAAATCCCACAGGCCGCGAGATCTACGTCGATGGGTCAAGTTCAGTGTCCGCGGGTACAAGACTCACGGGCTGCGGAGTTTGGGACCCCAAGGCAGGCATAGCCTTGGCACTTAAACTCCCCAGCATCCTGAGCGCCCAGCAAGCTGAACTCTCTGCGGTGATGTACGTGGTCACTCACCCCGAGAAATTCCCCACCTCGTACACGATTTGCTCGGACAGTATGTTCACATGCAATTCGTGTACGGAGTATCTGGCGATTTGGTCCCGTAGGGGGTACACCTCCGCGGATGGGAGACCCCTGGTCACCAAGCCCCTGCTAGTGAGGATAGTGGCAGCCCTAGAGAGTAGTAGGGACGTCTACATCCATAAACTAAAAGCCCACTCTAAGACCGAGCCACGGGCAGAGGGTAACCAGCGAGCCGACTTGCTGGCCAGAGAGGGAACGCAGACCGGTTGCTTCTGGGACCCGTACGAGAAAGGCAGTGTAGTAGCTGTCAGAGGCCAGCCGAGGACACCAGGGAGCGCAGGGGTAGGATTGGCCCCGGACCTGAGAATGGTCCAGGCACAGGATCCCGTCCTCAAGGCGGCCATAACAACCATCCTCGGTGGAGGAAAAGCAGAGGGCCCGTATGATACTGTGGATGTAGCTGTGAAGGAAGGGATGCTGTTTAAGGGGGACAAGTGGGTGGTCCCAGTGCAACACCAGCGGGAGTTCCTACAACTGGCCCATGAGGGCCCAGGTGCAGGACATCCCGGGCCAGAGTCCACCTGGCAGAAGGTGGAACAGGCAGCGTGGTGGCCAGATCTCCGGACCGACGTCCGCGACTTCTGTGCAGCCTGCCTGGTGTGTGCAGCAAACAACCCAGACCCCCAGAAAAGAAAGGCATCCATGGGGCACATAAGGCGGGTAGAGGGACCATGGCAGTCGATCCAGGTCGACTACATAGGACCCCTACCGACCGCCCAGGGAGGATACAAGTACTGCCTGGTGTTGGTAGACGTATTCTCCAAATGGGTGGAGGCCTTCCCTTGCCGAACAGCCACCGCAATAGGGACGGCCAGGATCCTGGTCAGGGAGGTGTTTTCAAGGTGGGGACTGCCACAGTTTGTGGAGTCCGACCAGGGGAGGCACTTCACTGGCCAGGTGATGCAGGCCACCCTAAAGGTACTAGGAATTAGGGCAAAATGGCATGTTGCCCACAGCCCCCAGTCCTCAGGTCTAGTGGAACGCCTGAACCGCACCATTAAAGAAAGACTCCGCAAGGAGACTGGGGACTCACCGAACAAATGGGTAGAGGTCTTGTCTCTGGTCCTCATGGGAATTCGGGCCAGTCAGTCGAAGAGCACAGGGTACTCGCCCCATGAGCTGATGACTGGACGGCCCATGAGGACCCCGGTACACGTGTTGGTGCCTGGCCTCACCGAAGGTCAGCTTCGGGAAACAGACCGGGACCGCTTTGCTGGGAATCTGCTGGAACGACTGCAGCAGATTCACTGGCAAGCGGCCACCAATATGGGGAAACAGCACCGCAGCAACAAACTGCTGCTGGAACCCCGCAAGCAGCAGGACTGGGAAGTCGGCGACCAGGTCATGGTCCGCAGCTTCGCCAGAGTGGGAGTGTTTGAACCACTGTACATGGGTCCTTATAGTATCATTGATAAGGCCAGCCCAATGGTTTATGTGGTCCAATTACCCCGCCGGGTGAAGTGGTACCACATTAACCAATGTAAGCGGTTTGACCCCACTAGGGCAGGAAGCAAGAAGGTCCCCAAACCCAGAGAACCCCCAGAAGTGACAGGGGATGCCCCGGTGGAGGTGGCAGCTTTGACAGAGGTCGATGTCGGCCCGAAGGCTGTGCCGCCCGGGATGGTCCTCTGCCACTGCGGAGACATCACACCACTTGACAGACAGGCAGGAAGGATAGGACAGGAAGTTCAAAGTCAAGGTCACAGGGAGGCTGGAGCTCAGTGTGAAACCAACGCGCAGCCGAAGGAAGCCCTATGGCACGCAGCAGAGAAGGGAATTGTGTTAAGCATAGTAACCAGAAAAGCAAAGGAAGGGGAGGATCAGTGAGAGGACGAAGGGATACTGCCCATGATGTGGGACTTTGTACCGCCGGTGAGGTGTAGTTCCCGGGCGGTCCGACCCAGGGTGACTTGGTCCCCCGTGTATCCTTCCCCGAATACAAGGGTTCAAAAGCAGAGGAAGCGCCGGAAGGGTAAACTCTGTACTGTGAGGGGTAAGTCCCCGTCACAATCCCCAGAACGAGCACCAGACACAGGGGGACAGTTGAAGGAGGTCCTCCTGCAAGCCCTACGAAAAGGGGTATCTCGATCCCCTGGGCAAGGTCGACAGGATGACCAGGAAAGGGGAGGCAGTTACAGAGACTGACCTGGCCACCCGGAGACGGGTGGCGTTGTACATAGCACTGTTTTTTTTTTTTTGAAAGATAGTTGGGGTGATTTCACAGTGAGGTGAGGGTGTTTGGTTAAGCAAGGAAAACAAAACTTGGTGCTACTCCAGTCGAGCCTGAAGAAGCCTCAGGCAAGACTGTGTTTTTCAATTTGTGTTCCAGAAGATGCTCCGGACCATTGTGATGATATTCACCTACCTGGGGACCTGCGCCGGACGCCGAGGGGACAGCGAGGAGTCCCTGGTGTACGGGTGTTCCGGGGGCAGAGCGCCAACCGTAACCACGGGAGAAGGGATCATGGAGGCAGAAGACCAGGCCACCTACTTCCACGAGGGAAGATGGCCTGGGTGGTTGGGCTCGAATTCCACCCGGTGTTCGAGCCACAAGAGCTTTACTTATGGAGAGGCCTCCATCCCCTGTCCGAACATCGAGGTGGCCACTTCCCGGGTTAGGGTGACAGAGGGGAAAAGGGTGTGTTTGACGTGTAAGGTGGACGTACCTTTAGGACACTGGTGGTGGCTCAGGAAATTGAGCACGGACATCGAGGACAGGAGCTCAGACTGGGAACGTCTGAGCAACGATACCTACCGGACCATCATGGGGTCACTGGGGGAAGTGACAGTGTGTTGGGAAAAATGGTGGGCCTACGACGAACGGATGTACGTATGCCTATGGGGATCAGCCCAAGTATGCCCAGCGGGGCTGTCCATCGCCTTTGTCAGGTGGTGGCAGGACACAGGGTACGGGTTGGAGTGGGATAGAAGCGGGGAAGCTTGCGGCACCCCTCGCATCCGAGTGCCCATCAATGCCACCGAGCTCCTGGCTCAGCTGAGGAAACACCTACCCACACCCAAACACACTGACGCCCACGGATGTCCGACCACCACTAGGGGACCTGGGAATGGGTTGGTATTAGTACCGACGGGTAAGTTAGTATACCGGGGAGTGCACTATGCAGTTGCATCTGTGGTCCTTAACCTAACAGAAGTTCGCCTACCTGCGTTCTGCCCCCAGAAAACCGAATTGCTGTATCAGGCTCTGCTGAGGGAGATGTTCCGAAGCTTCTATGAGCTGGACTTCGGGGACATCAGTGTGGCAGACCTGTACACAAAAGAAGACACGACCGAGAGGGGCAGACAGCGCAGGGGGGTTTTGAACGATGTTTTCACTGGGTTTAATACCGGGGCCTCAGTTATGAACAGCCTCGATGATGTGCAGCTGGCCCTACAGATTATTGGGCTAAAGTTTCAGCTGCGCAGCATCCTAGGGAAGGAGAATGATGTTTTGGGCTCCACGCTTCACGAGGGGGTGGCTATGACAGTGCACCTGAAGGAGATTGTCGCCCAGCTAGAGGCTCATGCTCGGACAATAAACACCTTGATTAAGGAGGACCGGCTGGCCTCCGATCAGGCGGCACAGAATGAGGTGTGTGTGCTCTATGGGGCCTGGTTGCTGGAAGAGGGCCGCAGTAACTTGGAAGACCTTAAGCAAGGTCGGGTCCCCTCCTGGATCAGCAACCAGCACCTGGAGGCACTGCACCCCTATAGCCACACCCTCAGCCCATGCCAGCTCCGAGTGGCGTCGGAGGCCTATCCTGTCCCGGTTGACTGTGGAAAATCCAACCACACTATTATGGGTGTAGTTGTGCGAATGCCAGTGATGGGGTCATCCGCCCAACCAGCACCCCTGTATCGTGTGGAGAATGTCGGGGTCATTTGTGGGGGGGTACACGTCCGTTTCACAATGGTCCCACCCTATGTCATTGTGTGGGAGCACACAGTGACGGGTACTGACCTGTCTGGTTGCCGTAGCCGGGGAGCACAGGTGATACTGTGTCCCCAGCACTTGAACACCTTCAGGAGGTCAAAATGCGGGTTTAGCACTGCTGGGGCAGAACCTATAAATTGCACGATGGAGGTAATGGCACCTGGCCATGTACCTCCACAGATAGCATATGTGGGTGGTGGGACATATTGTGTCGCCACGACTGCCCGCTGGTATAGGCACGGCCCGAGTGAGTGGTGTGATATACCGGACAGCAGCTTTTGCTTTAAACCTAGGGCAGAAGTTCAAGTGGCCCAGGAAAGGATCATTCCAATCCCGGAACCCTCCACAATTCACCTCACGGTACAGCACAATGTAAGTGACTTGTAGAACTATGTTGCCCAGTTTGGGTACTCTATACCACTCTTACCTGAGAAACTCACTGCCTTATTGAAGGCAGTGGACCTCAGTCAAAAACATTACTTCACCCTTGAACAGAAAAACAAAGACATAGCTCTTGGGATCGCAGACATACAGTCACCCGCATGGTGGGAATGGGGAATGAGGGTAGATATCCCTGTCGGGCTTCGCATGGCCTCCCACACGTTGGTAATTGTACAACTGGTCATTGTAGTGTATCCCATTATAAACACCTGCAAAGCCAGAAGAGCCCTCAAAGCACACCGGTATCTGAAATTATTCAACAAGCAGCAACAGAAGGACAGCCCAGTATAACCATGAGAAGAATGCCCTATTGTTTCCAGGTATTCTTTCCTCGTCGGAAACAAAGGACCATTCTGATGCACTGTATCGCAGCACTACTCGCACCCGGAAGCTGGCTAATACCATACGCTACGTAAGCTGTCAAAACTTATATACGGCGAAGTTGTACGAACTTACACCATCACGGATGGATAGGGTGAAAGCTGTACAACTTTGCAGGAAAGGACGCAATGAACACACGCGGCATGGGGTATTTGTTATGCTCTATGTAATGGAAAAATGTAGTACCTTGTTTTGATGTATACCTGAAAGGGGATATGATTATTGTACCTTTTTCTTTAAGGAAAATGATATTGTTTTGCACACACTAACTTTGTACGGGTTATTAGTCAGAGTAAACAACGGGGATGACTGACACTTGGTAGGCCTTTGGATTTTCTTACATGTCAATTGACACATCCCAGCTATATCCGGTTGTGTCAAGATGGGGGACTGTAGGGTTTCAAAATCCACAACCACGTTTTATTGGAGCCCTCTAAGGGCAAGGTGACCAAAATTGGATTGCCCTATACAGTTTAAAACCAACATTTTCGGCCAATGCAGTGGTCCCGAAAAGTAGGCTGGGATATCTGAATACAGGGGACTGTGGCTCAGAAGCGAGCCATAGATGTCGGCCAATCGAAACAAAGTGCATTCTCAAAGGCCAATCAGGGGACTGAGTCGGGCCTGAAGCAAGGAAGTCCCCGGCCAATGGGGACTACCCAGCCCAGGTTTGAATATGTGACTCACCCCTAATCGAGCTATGAGTACAGGCCATCATCACTTTAATCAACTCGGACTAGGGACAATAGTTTTGGGATCACTACAGTTAAGAGGTGGCCCAAAATAATCAAGTCCCAGGACTGACACAATGGGACAGCAGACCTGGAGGAGCCGCTGTGCACTCAAAACAATACCCCTGCCCTCACACTTGTAAACACCAATTTAATTGGGCGCGAAGAGGCCAAAATGGAATTGGGTATAAAATACAGAACCAAGAGATTATTAGAAGACCAGAAGAAAGAGCAGGAGAGCGAGTTAAGAAGCTGAGGGAGAGACGAGCTGGGGCGAACTACCATCTAAAGAATTCCAACCATGCTGATGAGAAGATCCACCATCAGGCCCCAGACTCAATCGGCATACTGAAAGTTTACTCCGCTACCAGACGGCGCAACATCACCGCAAGAAACCGCACCGTATACCGACTCCCGTCCCGGGGACATCAACAAGAAGACACCAACGACCGAAGTGGCTGTGGAAGACGGCATTCACTCCCGCTATTTCGGGAGCCTTTTCCATCAAGCACAAACCAACCAACAACAGCAACAACCGCACTCAAAGTAGGCTGTGAGTATAATCCAAGGGCCTGCAACTGTCAGTCTAGTCTAGGTAAGAAAGTGGGTTGGTGGGATTGGACTTGGTAAAGTTAAAACAGTGTAAAACATTTTCGTTATGTCCGTTCTCTCCCATATTTTATTTATAGTTATAGAGTGTGTGTGTTTATTACGTTTGTGGTAGAACCAAATAAAATTGGTTGTCACCTGTTTTTTCCAAGGACTACTTGTCTCCGAGTGTCTATTTAAAGTGCATCGTTCTCCATCCAAATTCTGGAGTTAGAACCAGATAGGGGCATTAGGGCACTTTGAACCTGCCAAACAAGGGAACAGCAGGCTAGGGAAAAAGAGAGAGGACTATAGGAGACCTTGGGCTCAGGAGTACCCCGCAGATTAGGTATAAACTGTGTGGGTCGTCACCGTATTCTAGTCCTCCTCTATAAGCTGTTGTTCTCTATTTCCTTAGAGGGTGTTTAGTGACACCCAACCTGCAAGCTAACATAAGCTGCAAGGGTATAAAGGAGACAGAGGCCCAATACATTAACAGGCACTAAAGACCCCTGTAATTGGGCAGAGCAAAACCCCCTACAGCCCTTTGTAGCAATCGCTCTCTTGCTCTTGGCTCTCTGCTCTCTCAACTCTGACCTCTTGACGGGCCTTGGGCTGCCGCCGCCCGTACTCATGCCCTGGCCTTGTGGCGGGTTCTCTCCTCGCTCCCCGCAGTAAATTTTCAGCAGTCAAGGACATCCATACCAAGTGCAGGGGACGGGAACGAGACCCGAGTCCATAGTCATCCAAGACACCCAGGCCGCAATAGGGGGCGAGATGAAACTGAGCAGGCAGCCCAGGACTTGTATAGTAGCCGAACGAGACGAGACGAAAAGAGACGAAGAAGAAGGTAACAACTCGATAAGAGCAGAGCAGGGCAGCGAAAAACGTATCGATAAAGGCCAAGCGCCTAGTTATAAGCTGGCGCTTGGGGAGCCAAACATCTTGTTGAACACTGCGAAAATGCAGGTGTCCACGCCACAATGTATATACTGGCGTTTGACGCTTGGGTAGGAAAATCTAGACAGTGAAGACTGCCAACTGCCCTATAGGCACAACGTTACCGCCGACGGCCGCCCGAGGGAGAAGAAGAGGAGAGCCCATCGCGACGAGATGACGACGGTAGCTGAGGAGAAGGTGTGTCGCAGCAGCAGCTCCAGCACCGCACCCCTGAGACCAAGTGGCGATGGGGTACCTAAAAGGACAGAAGACCAAACCTCAAAACCTGCATCCGTTAAAACAGTTGGCTTTGCTTTGGATTGGTGAGCATGAATTCTGGCCCCTCATAGCTAAATCTAGTTAGGTATAGGGGTGGGATAAGGATAAGGGGATTGTTAATGTCGTTTGTTTTTCCTCGATGTGCCGTGAGTTCCCCATTCCCTGTATAAGTATAGTTATTTTGTATTTGCCTGTATTTTATACTAGTGACTTCTCATAAGACTGTTTTATTTTTCTGTTTTGATAAAATCTTGGTTTTCTTACACCAAACCACTTGTCTACTCGAGTTTTTCTGTATCGCCGCCTGTACCTAAGTCCGGTGTCTAGAACCCAGGGGTGTGGGAGCGATTCGAACTGCTCACAGACAGTCAGGGGCATAACTGACTGGGCGCACGCGCCAACCCGCCACTCCCAACAATATGAAGGTGACAACTACACTCAACTTCTGTGGCACAGGCTCATTTCAGGCAGCCAAGGAAGGTCTCTGTAATATCAGTCAGGGAGCAAACATTCATCTGGTGACTGATGCATTTTTCAGGAGCTGAGGCATTCATCATCTTTGGCGTCACAGCAAAGCAGCAGTGAGATAGGGTCTGAAATAAAGAATAGATTTGCCTTTCAAATCTAGGCTTTATTAACTTAAAAATCCTGTAGCACATCTTCAACACCCAGTCCCAACTAAAGGCTGGAAAGAACTGAATTTAAGATGGCCACCACAAATCACATGACATCAACTACCAGCATATATCCCAAGGCAGGAAACAAACAACCAATCACAATACTTCTTACTAAACATAAAGAATAATCACCACATTCACCCCTCCTTTTAAAATATACTCCAACCAAAATAACCTTTACAATTTATAATTAATTATTTACAACTAAAACTATGCACAGACAAAATAAAACTATTCAACATGACACAATACTAAGTGAGCAACAACAAATAGTAATATTGCACATAAGTATTAAGTATCTCTCAACTAAAACAATATAATATAATATTTCAACAATTTTAAAACATTACTATCAATTTAAAAGTCCATTTTCAATCGGTCAACCGGATATCTTGTTCGTGTCGACCTTCTTAACCTTGGTGAAATTTCTTGCCCTCCCACACCAGGAGACACAGAAGTATCTTCTGCAGGAAGGCTATCCATCTCCCGATTTTCAACAGTTTCCGGATTAGAAATCCCATCAGGAGGTAAACTGGGACGGTCATGAACATCCATCGAGGGCTGACTAATAGAAGTATAATTATCTGCAGTCGGATTGGAAATATTCGTAGTATCTGTAACAGCATCCACATTATCTGAATCATGACTATTGTTAATATCCTCAGAAGAGGGCTGGCTGGGAGGGCAAGGTAAATCAATCAATGGTCGCAGACATTCTGGGTCTGGTTTAATCTTGTTTCCCGAGATAATGTACCCCAGTAGATTTACCTCAGTGGTCGAAAAGGTACACTTCTCTTTATTGAAAGTTAAACCAACTTTTTCCGCAGCTTGAAGGAATCTTTCTAAATTAGAATCATGCTCCACCCTTGATTTGCCACACACCGTGATGTCATCTAAGTATGAAAAGGTGTCAGAGAGAGAGTTATCACTTATAAAAGCATCCATTGCCCGTTGAAAACAAGCAACACCATTAGTAACACCAAATGGTATTCGGCAAAACTGATACAGCTTTCCACCAGCCTCAAAGGCCGTATATGGTTGATCCTTCTTAACAATAGGAATCTGATGATAAGCACTCTTTAGGTCAATAGTGCTAAAAACCTTATACTGAGATACTTTATTGATAAGCTCATCAATCTTAGGCAAAGGGTACGCATCTAATTGAGTATACCTATTAATAGTTTGGGAATAGTCTATCACCATTCGTTTCTTATGTCTCTCGTTAGTCGTGACAACTACCTGTGCCCGCCAAGGCGAACAACTAGGTTCAATGATTCCTTCCAATAAGAGACGTTGAACTTCAGAATTAATAAATTCTCTATCCTGACTGCTATACCTTCTTGACTTGGTAGCAATTGGCTTACAATCCGGCATCAAATTGGAAAAAAGTGATAATGGAGAAATGGATAAAGAGGTTAATCCACAAATAGATAAAGGTGGCTTAGTCCCTCCAAATGAAAGACTGAGAGACTCGTGTAACTGAAGCACATCATGACCAATCAAAATATCCGCACAGAGATTAGGCAAAACAGATAGGCGTATATCAGTATACGTATTATCTAGAAGAATCAATTTCACAAGGCAACAACCAGCTACTTGTGAAGTGAGAGTCGTCTGAGCCATACACACCTGATAGGAAACAGGCGAAATTTTCAAATGCTTCTCCTTTGCAAACTGAAGACTTATAAAACTCTCGGTACTGCCCGTATCTATAAGGGCCTTCACTTCCAACCCATTAACTTCGGCCGTAACTATAGCTTTGTTTAGGCCATGAGCAAATGCAGCAGAAATTGATGCAATAAACGCCCTATCTAAAGGCTGAATAGTCACAGAGGAGGTAATTGAACCTGATGATTTACACACACGTGCGTAATGACCTCTCTTGCCGCATTTACTACACACAGCCTCCCGAGCAGGACACTTCAGACGAGGGTGCCGGATGTTCCCACAAAAATAACACTTCTGAATCCTAGAGGCAACAGCCGCTGAAGTAGAAACTGTTTCAGAATCTAGTAAACCACTCCCATTAAGTCCACATAATTCCTTTTCATCCGGAACTGCCGAAACCACAGTCACAGGCCAATTAAAAAGAGCATAAGAATCCGAACTTCTCTGAGCCACATCCAATGTAGAAGCTTGCTCAAAGGCACTCTTAAGATCCAAAGTCTTATTTTCTAACAACCGCTGACGAATTGATCTAGACAGTAATCCATTAATAAAAGCATCCCGTACCGATTCTTCCTTATATTCTTCAGCCATCATGGCCTTATAATTACAGTTAACACTAAGGCACCGAAGTGCTTGTAAATAAGTATCCAAAGATTCTCCCACCTGCTGCCTACGGGCAGATAGAAGGTGACGTGCAAATACCTCATTCTTTGGTTTAACAAAAATCTTTTCCAATGTAGAAATAGCCACTTCGTAAGTTTTACAGTCCAAAATATACTTATACACATCCGGAGCAATGTAGTTGATCAGCATATTCAGCTTATTTAGAGACTCTTGATCCAATACGCCCAAAAAGTTTTTAAATGTACAATACCAGTGTTTCCATTTATCATCCACTCCTGCAGAATTAGGGTCAGCATTGAATCGTTCTGGTTGAAGATATCGCTCCATTCTGACATAAAGTTAATAAATTGAAATAAAGAATAGATTTGCCTTTCTAATCTAGGCTTTATTAACTTAAAAATCCTGTAGCGCATCTTCAACACCCAGTCCCAACTAAAGGCTGGAAAGAACTGAATTTAAGATGGCCACCACAAATCACATGACATCAACTACCAATGAGATTACAGCATATATCCCAAGGCAGGAAACAAACAACCAATCACAATACTTCTTACTAAACATAAAGAATAATCACCACAGGGTCCATCTAGTTTTATGGGGTTGCTGGCTTTCCCAAGGTCCACAGTGCAATCTATGGCACCCACATTGATTGAGAGGATCTACAGACAATCCCCACAACTACCTCAATAGGAATGGCTTCCACTCTCTGAATGTACAGATTGTGTGTGACAACGTGTAAAGAATTCTGTAGATCAATGTGAGATGGAAGCTGGAAGTTTTCATCCAAATCTCTGCTGCCTGTTTTCTATCTCACACCAAGTCCCATTCACCCAACAACCCTGGGCTGGCTGACCTACATTGGCTCCCAGTCCGGCAAAGCCTCAATTAAAAAATTCTCATCCTTTTTTTCAAATCCCTCCATGGCCTCGCCCCTCTCTATCTCTGTAATCTCCTCCAGCCCTACAACCCTCCGAGATCTCTGTGATCCTCCAATTCTGGCTTCTTGCGCATCCCCGATTTTAATCGCATTACCATTGGTAGCTGTATCTCGGCCCTAAGCTCTGGAATTCCCTCCCTAAACCTCTCTGCCTCACTACTTCTCTCTCCTCCTTTAAGACCCTTCTTAAAACCTATCTCTTTGATCAAGCTATTGGTCATCTGTCATAATATCTCTTTATGTGGCTTGGCGTCAAATTTTGTTTTATAATGCTCCTATTAAGTGCCTTGGGATGTTTTACTACATTAAAGGTGCTATATAAATACAAGTTGCTGTTGTAGTTGGAAGTTGACCCACTGGCACAAACGCACTATGCAAAGGCTTGACTAACTGTAAGGCTGGATGGGTCTTGTAAAGTCAATAATACACGGACTTCGGGAGAACAGTTTAACGGGTACTTTACTGAACAGGAGGCAGCGTCAGACTGAAATACAGAAGCCTGCTAGGGCCTTTTATACAGGGGCAGTCACTGCCGGTACTGCAGTCTAAAACCAGTTATTCCCTTAAAGGTGCATACACAACAATTCCTCCCCTTTTAGATAAACAGTACATAACATTCATTTAACAACTAAATAATAACTAATTACAATTTTCTCGGTACTATATACATCAACTGAAATAGTCATTTATAAGTTCAGTCTTTGAGGAGGCTTCCTGATCCTGACTGGATAGCGCCTTTCTCGAGTATCCTGTTCTTGCGGTGGAGTCGATTCTGGCTCATTGTCATTGGTTGGTTCGTCAGCTTCCAATACCCCTGCTTCTGAGGTAGACGCAATCTGTACTTCGGGCTCATTACCAGGTGCACATGCTTGTGGTATAGGTTTGGCTTGTTCCTGTGACTCTAGAATCTGGTCAGCATGGCGTCTCATGATGCTCTCTCCAATGTCCACTGTATACATTAGTGGTCCCTGCTGTGTGTGTTAAGTCCGTGAATGATTGAGACACGGACTAGCAGGAGAGAAAACAAACAGATCTTTACTGGTGAAAGGCCATAACGAAACTAAACAACAGAGGCTCTCTAGCGCCTTTTATACAGGGGTGGTCACTGCCGGTACTGCAGTCTGAGACCAGTTATTCTCTTAAAGGTACATACACAACAATTCCTCCCCTTTTAGATAAACAGTACATAACATTCATTTAACAACTAAATGATAACGAATTACAATCACAATTACTGTTACTAGATACAGTGGTTAAGTTTAAGCAATTATAAGTTCAGTCTTTGAGGAGGCTTCCTGATTCTGTCTGGATAACGCCTCTTTGGGGTAACAGGTTCTTCTGGCAATGTTGAGTCGGAATCAATGTCGTTGTTTGGTTCATCTGGTCTTTGGAACCACTGTCCGTCATCTTTTGTACTTTCTTGTACGGTTCCTTAGTAGCCTTTTTGTTGTCGCTGGTCTTCTTCCCAGACCTACAAACTCGTGCAATGTGTCCAATCTTCCCGCATTGTCTGCATATTTTGTCTTTGGACCAGCAGTCCTTCTGGTCATGGTTAGTTCTGCCACAGTGATAACATTTTGCAAATCCCCATGTCATTTCGTGGGTGCCGTATTCCTGTGGTTTTTGTTGAATTTCTGCAGCTCCCCTGGCTGCTGCTTCATACGATACTGCCACGCTGAAAGCCTTATCTAGCGTCAGCTCTTTTTCTGAGAGTAACTTCTTCTGTGTTCCTTCACTCAGGAGTCCACAGACAAATTTGTCCCGTAGGGCATCTGCCAGTCCTGCTCCGAACTGGCAGTGCTTTGATAGCTTGCGTAGTTCCGTAAGATACTCAGCATTGCTCTCATCTTTGTGCTGAGTTCTCCTGTGGAATTTAAATCTTTCTGCTATCAACAGCGGTGCAGGGTTTAAGTGTTCCTGTAGAACAGCAACAATTTCATTAAAACTCTTCGCCTTCGGTTTGGCTGGAGTAATCAGGTCCCGCAATAGGCCGTACGTTCTAGCGCCCATTAAGTTTAGCAATATCGATGCCGTTTTCCCCTCCGCTATTTCGTTTGCCTCGAAATATACCTCGACTCCTTCCACATACGTGGTCCAGTCCTCTAATGTATTATCAAAAGCAGTGATACAGCCAGTCTTCGGCATCTTGCAAATCTAAAATGGCGCCTCCTGCGCTTTGTCTTCTTCCCCGCTGTTGTTAGCGCTGCTTTCCACGGTTTCTTGCGCGTATTCTTTTTCTTTTATTATTTTCCCGTCGTGGAGCGGACCCTCTGGGACACTTCCCTCCCTCTTCTTAGGTCCGAACGCTGCCCGGCTTCAAAACACCGGCCGCGCCCTGTGTCCGCCACCCTCTCTCTCTCTCTTTGCTTCCCGACTCGCTGCCCGGCCCCGTTGAAAGGCCACCCGATCGAGCTTCAGCCCGCCGCAGCCCAGGAAGGATCAGAGCACTACCTGCCACCAGCCCGATTAGCTGGGAAACCACGGACCGAGGAACCCAGCCTGGCTCTGGAAAGTCGCTCCTGCAAGTTTTGAACCCAATGATTGAAGGTCGACGCCCGTTTCTCGAGTTTCAATGGACTCTATTTTTTTTTTTTTCTTTCTTCTGGCTCCGACCTTCAACAACGTCGTCGGAGCTGCTGCCGAGTTGCAGGTAAGTACGTTTCTTACTCGTCGTCAGTGTTAAGTCCGTCAATGATTGAGACACAGACTAGCAGGAGAGAAAACAAACAGATCTTTACTGGTGAATGGCCATAACGAAACTAAACAACAGAGGCTCTCTAGCGCCTTTTATACAGGGGTGGTCACTGCCAGTACTGCAGTCTGAGACCAGTTATTCTCTTAAAGGTACATACACAACAGTGTGCATATCGTTCCTGGCTGCCATTTTTCTGTTCGGTATTCGCGGGCCAAGACTGGTTGCCCTATCTTGAAGCTCCTGGTTGGCTTCTCATTTATGTGCTGGAACTGCTTATCCTCAACATCTCGTCTTATGTTTGGTTTGAGCAAATCCAAGTGACATCTTAGTCTCCGGTTGAAAAACAGTACGGCTGGAGTTTGGTTGGTTACTGCATGTGTCGCATTCCGGTAAGCAAACAAGAAATTATCCACCTTGTGTTGTAATGGTATGTTGTCATTATACATTGCCTTTATGGCCTTTTTGAAGGTCTGAACAAACCTCTCAACCAATCCATTTGTGGCTGGATGATATGGGGCAGATGTGTAATGTTTCACGCCATTATTCTTCAGGAACCTCCGGAAATCCTCAGACACAAACTGTTGGCCATTGTCGGAGCAAATCTGTTCTGGCAACCCATTCCTGGCGAAGATGGTCCTTAGGACTGCAATAGTTTTCTCCGTGGTGGTGGAGGACATTTTAATGACCTCTGGCCATTTCGAATGGGCGTCCACAGCGATTAGAAACATTGAGTCCATAAATGGACCAGCGAAATCAATGTGTACCCGTTGCCATGTAGATGAGGGCCACTCCCATGGATGTAGCGGGGCCTGTGGTGGAGCGTTTTGGACCTTCTGGCATCCTGTGCATCTCTTGGTCATATCCTCAATTTCTTTATCGATTCCCGGCCACCACACAAACGCCCTGGCTAGGCTTTTCATTTTTACCCCTCCCAGATGACCCTCGTGAAGCTCATTGAGCACTCTATCTCTCAACTTGGGTGGAATTACCATTCGTGATCCACACATCAAGGTTCCCCGGCACACTGACAGCTGTTCTCTCCTTGGCGAGAATGCTGGCAACAGTGAGTCGCCATATGCTGGCCATCCCTTCACCGTCAAATCATAGACCTGAGAGAGTGTCGAGTCATTTCGGGTTTCCTTCTCAATACTTGCGTTTGTAACAGGCAAACATTCGACTATGGTCGCATGGAATATCTCCACAGGGTCCACTGCAGGTGCTTCTTCCGCCGTAGGCAACGGTAGGCGCGACAGCCCATCAGCATTTCCATGCTGTTTCGTACCTTTGTACTCTATGTCATACCGATGTGCCCCTAGAAAAAGTGACCATCTTTGCAGCCGTTGCGCCGTCATCACCGGAACGCCCTTCTTTGGGATAAAAATTGAGACCAGGGGTTGATGATCAGTCAGTAGGGTGAATTTCTGCCCGTGCAGATAGTGATTGAACTTCTTCACCCCCCACTCCAGGCTGAGGGCCTCCCTGTCAATCTGGGCGTAGTTACGCTTGGCTGAGGTTAGCGAGCGCGATGCAAAGGCTATTGGCCTCTCTGAACCGCCACGGAATTTGTGTGACAGCACCGCTCCAATGCCGTAAGATGACGCATCACATGCCAACCGAATCGGTGGTGTTGGGTTGTAGTGGGCCAATACTTCTTTTGAAGTGATTAGGCATTTACATTCCTGAAAGGCACGCTTACACTCATCACTCCATTTCCATGTTACACCAGTTTGAAGCAGGGCGTTCAGTAGTTGCAGAATTGGAGATAAATTCGGCAAGAACTTATGGTAGTAGTTCACCAACCCGAGGAACGACCTCAGTTGCGACACATTTTCCGGTGCTGGAGCCTTGACTACAGCCTCAATCTTGTCCGGCGACTTATGCAACCCTTCCTCATCAATCATGTGGCCACAATACGAGGTTTGTCTCCTGAAAAATTCGCATTTGGGGCGGTTGGCTCATAGCCCATATTCCTGCAATCTCGTGAGCACCTGCTCCAGGTTGGCAAGGTGTTCATTGTCATTTTCGCCCGTAACCAGGATGTCGTCCAAATAACACTGGGTCCCCGGGATCCCTTGCAGGACTTGTTCCATTGCCCTCTGCCAAATAGCCGGGGCCGATGCTACCCCGAATACCAGTCGATTGTACTGGTAAAGGCCTTTGTGAGTGTTTATCGTGAGGTATTTCCACCTCCATTTGTAGATACGCTTGAGCCAGATCAATCTTTGTAAAACATTTCCCTCCAGATAGTGAGGCGAAAATATCTTCTATCCGCGGAAGTGGATACTGTACTGTGTGCAGGACTGGGTTCACAGTCACCTTGAAGTCCCCACAGATGCGAGCCTTCCTTGGCTCCCCAGGCGTGCTGCTCAATGCTTTCTTCATTACAGGAACGATGGGTGTGGCCCACTCGCTCCAGTCCACCTTAGACAGCACCCCCGAACGCTCCAGACTCTCCAGTTCAGCTTCCACAGCTGGGCGGATCGCGTATGGCACCGGTCTGGCCTTGAAAAATGTTGGGGTTGCGTTATCCTCAATCTTTATGGTTGCCTTTACTCCTTTTAGAGTCCCAAGTCCTTGTTGGAACACCCCTTCCGCGTCAGATAGAATTTGTGACAGGCGTCCAGGTGCGACGTCATCATCCTTTTTGTCAGTCACAGTTAGTGCCAGAATGGAATGCCAATCCAATTGTATTTTTCGGATCCATTCACGTCCCAATAATGGTGGTCCTCCATCTTGTAATATATACATGTATAGTTTCTGTGTTTCCTTTCCGTTATATTCAACTGGCACCTTTATTTTTCCTCTGGGGTAGATCTTTTGCCCCGTGTATGTCTTCAATACAATGGACGTGTCCTTTAAGGGTATGTGTGAGAATAGCCGCTCATAGTCTCGTCGATTCATGACAGTTAGGGCTGATCCTGTGTCCAATTCCATCTTTACTGGGGACCCTGCTATCATGAGGGTGACCCAAATGGTTCGGTGATCTTCCTTTGCGATCACGTTGTATAACTTTAAACAACTTAGTCTCCTGCTCCAGGAGTCCTTATCACTCTCCTGATCTTCTGAACTACTGTCTGTCAGTTTCTTTACTTTCCTGTACTGTTCCTTAGTAGTTCTTGTCGTGTTGGGTTTCTTTCCCGACCTGCAGACTCTTGCTATATGTCCCATTTTTCCGCATTGCCTGCATATTTTGTCTTTAAACCAGCAGTCCTTCTGCTCATGGGTTGTTCTGCCGCAGCGATAGCACTTTTCTGCTCCATACGCCATTTCGTTAGCGCTGTATTCTTGTGGTTTCTGTTGTATTTCCGCAGCTCCCCGTGCTGCTGCTTCGTAGGATACTGCCACGCTGAAAGCCTGTTCTAGCGTCAGGTCCTTTTTTGAAAGTAATCGTTTCCGGGCTCCTTCACTCTGGAGCCCGCAGACAAACTTATCCCGTAAGTTGTCTGCCAGTCCTGCTCCGAACTGGCAATGCTTCGATAATTTGCGTAGTTCCGTAAGATAGTCAGCATTGCTCTCATCTTTGTGCTGGTTTCTTTTATGGAACTTGAATCTTTCTGCTATCAGCAGTGGTGTAGGGCTTAGGTGTTCCTGTAAGATATGAACAATCTCCTCAAAACTTTTCTCCATTGGTTTAGCTGGGGTAATTAAATTCCGCAATAGGCCGCACATACTCGCACCCATCAGGTTTAATAATACCGACGCCCTCTTTCCATCGGCCACCTCATTTGCCTTGCAGTACACTTCAATTCTTTCCACATACGTGGTCCAGTCTTCTACCTCGTTGTCGAAAGCAGTGATACTGCCACTTTTCGGCATCTTGGGTGATTTAAAATGGCACCTCCCGCGCTTTTGCTTCTTCCCCAATGGAATAAAATGGCGCCTCCTCCGCTTTTGCTTCTTCCCCAACAGGATAAAATGGCGCCTCCCGTGCTTTTGCTTCTTCCCCTTGCTGCCACGCTGCTCCTAGCATTCTACGGGGTAATGGCGGCGACCCGCAGCTTCGGCGCGTCTCGCTTTCCTTCCCCCCCGTTTAGTTTCTCTCCGCTGCCCTGTTCTTGAGCACCGACCGCGCCCTGTGCGCTCCACCCTCTCTCTCTCTTGTTTTCTTTTTTTATGGCGACGCTGTGCGGCCCGTTTTGTAGAGCCGCTCGATCGAGCTTGAGCCCGCTGCAGTCTGGAAGGGTCAGCGCGCTACCTGCTACCAGCATGATTTGCTGGAACACCGTAACTGGGGAGCCAAGCACAGCTCTCCACAGTCTCTCCCGCAATTCTCCGAACACCGATGAAGTCTTTGGGTGGTTGCCCTCGGTCGACACCCATTGCTCAGACTACGACCTTCCAGAACCCTCCTCTCAGGCGAGATCCCCGTGAGGTGATGCCACACTGCAGGTGAGTTCGAACTTACTCGTCGCCACTGTAAAGTCCGTGCCTCAATAATACACGGACTTCGGGAGAACAGTTTAACAGGTACTTTACTGAACAGGAGGCAGCGTCAGACTGAAATACAGAAGCCTGCTAGGGCCTTTTATACAGGGGTGGTCACTGCCGGTACTGCAGTCTAAAGCCAGTTATTCCCTTAAAGGTGCATACACAACAGGTCTATGGAAGGCACTCCAATCACAGTATGTCATGCTTTAAGTGATACTGCATGAAAGAAGGAATTCCAGGGCGATCAACAGCCAACATGGCCTGATTGGTTGCACCTGCTAAGATGCCACCTACCATGCCAGCAGGTTCGGACACACCTACCTGGCAACAACATGGGGAGTCTACCTTCACAGACCTGGGTCAACAGAGCCAGGTGCAGAACTGTGCCATTTGCTACAAGGATAAATATTTGGAACAGAGGCAGCTACAGAGTTAGTGGGGGAGAGCTCATGTAGGATGTGTTTTGGATTGCTGTAGCAAAGATGCAGTGCAGACATAATGGGCCGTATGGTTTCCTACACTGCTGTAAACTTCGATGTTTCTGTGACACCTGCAGCTAACATGTACCATATGGCTGGCTTAGCCAGTGACAGTAATGGCCAGCTGCAGCCTCTGACCTGCCTTCACCTCCTCCCAAGTGTGCTGCAATGGTAACCTGTGGGAATTATGCTGAGGAGTGACAAATGAGGTCACCTTCCTTGCAATTAACTCACGCAGTACCATCTCCACTTAATCAGCCATCAAACAGGGAGGTTGATGCCCCATTAATTGCCTGCAGACTATGCTTCAAAATACTTCATTGGTATCAAAGTCTTTTGGGACATCCTGAAGTCATGAAAGGTGCTAAATAAATGCAAGATTTTTTTCTTTCTTTCTTTTCCTCTGCAATGGCTGTTAGTGGGTTGAAAAGCCTATTGCCCTTTTCAAAGTCAGCAAGGATTTATATCTCCCTACTCTGCCACTTCTTTTAATTATTCACATCACTTTAGATTTCATCTAGATACAATTGTCCAGTCTCACTGCTCCCTGTGCCTTTCTAAATATGCACTTGGAGCTGAATAATTATTTAAATGAGCTGAACCCAGAACATTTTATGCTTCTTGCACATTACCACTCTGGTGAGATTTGCACCAGTTCTTAACCACTGAAATTGTTCCCATAAAGTTTGAAAGAATGTTCCATTGTTTCCATATATCTCAAGAGACAGATGCTAACAGTTCTTGATGTTCTGATGTAGGAGTTATCCACAAAAAAGATAACAATACTAGGAACAGCCATTTTCCAAACCCCCAAGCCCATAGAATTCAAACATGACAAACCAATAAATAAGAAATTTAAGTGCAAACAGTACCGAGTTGCCTGGGCTTTGTGGAGTGGCCTAGTTTGGACACCAGTGTAATAGGACAACTCAGGTAAAAAGAAACTGGCCGTGAAATTTGGCTCCGTAGCGCCCAGTTTTTTGGCGCTACAGATGCCATTTTGTACTGGTGCAGGCCGCGCCGGGCGCCATTTTGGTGAGGTCGCTAGCATGGGCGCTAGAAGCGTGCGGCGGAAGTACGCAGAGTACGCAGATCATGACGACAGTCAGCGTGTCATACTGATTTGAAGCCAGAGCTGCCAATGTTCGACCTCAACGCTGCAGCCAACACCTTAAGCATGCACAGCTGAACATGTGTTCAGCAGCAGGAAGGACCCCACTTCAGCGCTATTAAAAGGAATCATTAGCTGCTTTCAGGGTAGTTGCTGATTGATTTCTCCTGGCTCTTGGTGTGTTTGTAGAGGTATTTCTTGGTTTGATGTCTTATTTGAAGCTGCTGAAGTTGCAGAGCCAACTGAGCTGACTGCAGTGAATGCAACTACACTTCCCCATTCACTCACAGTCCCACACCTTCCCTTCCCTCTGTTATGGACCTTCACAGCATCCTCTTGAACACAATACTACAATAAAATCCACCACAAAACAAACCTTCCAAACTAACTTTATACATCAATCCATCCAATATTACATAACAAAATCAACTAATCATCCTTGTGTATTCCCTTAGTGCCTGTCTTTCGTGTGCCTTTGTCTGTCATACTGCTCCTACGCAGTGCTACCCCAGTGGCTGCAGCATGGCTGGTGGAAGGCTGCTGACTTTCAGTGGGGTTGACTGCAGATGGCCTTGGAGGATGACCTCGAGCAACTCTGGGCCTAGAAGGCCCGGCTGTAGACTGCACCACCTCGGCATGGGTGGCAGCAGTCTGGGCTGGCTGGCTGACAGGCAACAGCAAAGGCATTGGCGGAGTGGCAGTAGTGAGAGGACAAATGCTGTAATCCTGAGTGAGGTACTCAGGTTTGTCCTCCACGGAGCCACTGCCACTCCCCTGCAGCAGCACCTCAGCAATCCTAATAATCTGTTGGATGACAGATTGCTGGACTGCTCTGAAACCCTCCAAGTCACTTTCCAACTGGTAAACGCAGCCATGATGGCAGCAGTCTGTGCTTGCATGGCAGCAAGCTGAGCTTGCATAACTTCAGTCAAGCTTCCACTGCAGCACTCAGACGTTGGGTGTCTCCTGCTTGTGCTACATTGGAAGTTGAGACATCAGCCATCAGACGCTGCTTGATGGTTGGGTCCACAAGTGCGCTAATGGATTTGCCCATCACTTCCTTGCTGGAAAGGATGGGCTCCAAGCTCTGCGCAAAGCCCTGTGCAAGATTGGTGCTGAACTCCTCCATGCTCCTTGACATTGCACTCAGGCTTTCTGGCAGACCTGCCAATGCACCAAGCATTTCATTGTGCATACCCATCAGAATTCTTCTGTTGGCCGCCGCATTGATTTCCTCATCTGAGTCCTGTGCAGCAGAACTCGTGTGTGACCTCGCTCTCCGGGGAGCTGGCACCTTCACTACCCTTTCCACCTGCCCTGGCTGCAGGCCACTCATGCCCGGTGACTCACCAAGTGTGGATCCCGCATCTAACCTATCCTCTAAAGTATATCCAGTGTCAGTATCTGAGTTGGTGGCTGCCAGTATGAAATCGCGTGATGGTGCAGCTCCTCCATGGGGGTCAGTTCATGCAGGCGTGCCTGCTCCCCCACTGGTTAAGGTCTGCTGCCACCAGTTGTGAGCCACCTTGTCCTGCAAGAGAAAGGCAAGTTTGTCAGTTAGTGTGGTGCAATGCATTTGGGTGATGTGCCTATCATGTTTGAATAGCTGACAGTGTGTGCAAGCTGTGAGATGTGGGTGTGAGGCTTGCAGCAGTGGTAAGTGTGTGAGGGTGAGATGGAGCATATGAATGTGAGGTATGAATCATGTTTGATAGAGATTGTTGGTAGGTGAATGATAGGGGTGTGGTGCATTGAGCAGTGCGAGAGGCTAGTGTTGCAGATTGTGCAATATGGCATTTGAAGATGAATTCCTTGATCTTGACCAATTGTGTGAGGTCATTAAAGGTTTTCCTGCACTGCACCCAGGTCCTCGGGGCTATACTGCTTGCATTGACACGGCGGCTATCTGCTCCCATTCCCTTCACAGCATGTGTCTGGAGGGCCTCCTGGCCCCCTGTGGATAGAGGACAACTCTCCTCCTGTCGACCTCCTGCACCAGGGCCTCGAGTGCTGCATCCAAAACTCTGGGAGCCCTCTCTCTGCCATGTTGCGACATCTTTACTCTTCCTATAGGTCACGCACTCCTCTGCAACATGTTGCAGTACCTGCTGCAGCCAGAATGCACCTCCTCTTTAAGAGGTGCAGACTGGCTGTAGGAAGTGCAGGCTAGCTTTAATTGGTGCTAGCTTTACATGAACTTGGGTCCCCGTGCTGAGGCATATAGCCAATCAACAGCATGTTTAGCACTGGGCTGCACGCTGCTGTCATTTAAATTAACAGGCAGCACAAAGTTCACGTGCTGCCTGCATCGGAAGGAATGGACTTGGGGTAGCAACACATTGCGATTCCTGTGCCCATTTTTGTGACTTATCCAATTTCTAGGCCACTGCATTTAACCAGACCTGCATCTAAATGCACTGTACAATACTGGTTGTATGTTGCACCAGTTTCTTGCATACTCCTGTTGAACTTACATCTCTCAAAGAGAAAGTTCTTTTGCAGTTGGCTGTACTGAGAGAACCTCATCAGCACTGGTCTCCAGTTTCGGCCTAGTCTGACCATGTGGAGTAGATTTTGCACGCTTCTTCCCTGATCACTGTGAGAGGTGTCACTACCTGCACTATTTCCATCTCCTGGTTGAGCTATGTCGCAAGGGCATAGCTTTGCCAAGCTTGCTTGAATCTCTTCCACCTTGCTGCAGTTTTTGTGCATGGATGTCGAGAGGCGGAGATGGTGGTGAAGCACACCCTGTCGCCATTGTGAACATGCGTTAGTTGTCGAGTAACTGGCCCAGATTTTGCAATCAGCGGCGAAGTGATGGCACTTGCTGCTGACCTTGAAGAAAGCTGCCCACAAAGATTTAGCGGGCTCTGTGGCATTGATGTCCCCATGTATGATGTCAATTTCATTGTGCTGCCATCTATAGGGGATCTGTGGCATCCAGGAACAGTGAAGTCATCAGGCAGACTGAGCAGCAAATCAGATTGTTGAATTCTCATAGACAGCAAACCAGGAAGCAAAAAGCATTGATTATAATTCACTTTTTAATCATTTTACAGAGAGCAAAATAATGATTGGGACATACACATGGAATTAAGATAGAAGCTGAAATGTCATAAACAAACTTTAAAAAAAATAAAAGTTAATTTTTATTATTTTAAAAATCTATGAAATTTTTATCATGGAATGGAGGGAATGACACTCCACACTTCTAAAATTAGTTTTTCAGAGCCTGGTTGGTTGTTCAGCAGTAATTATGACTTAGTACAATGTTAAAAACTCAGTTACACCTCATTCAACAAGGCTTAACTTTTTCAATGGTTTTTATAGTGCATAAAAAGTTGAAATTCACATCACATCAGTGATTCTGTGTTGATTGCGTCTGCGAAGATGGCAACAGCACACCCTGTGGAGGAGAAGGGTATCACTGACAGCAACTTCCAGATTTCCACGTATAACTGCGCATGTGCAGACGCCAGAAGTTGCTGTCAGTTTTACACAGTAATGACGGCGACCGCCAACAGTTTCACCATCATTAAAACCACAAATTGCAGGTCTAACTGTTTTGAAGTTGTGCAGACCGCCAATATGTCCACCAAAAGTGAAAGTTGTTTTAAACAATCACTACCACTGCTGCGACCATGTGTCGATATCTCATTAGAGAGTAGTCGAGACCATGCGTTTCAGAAAGTATCGCCGTTTTATTAATCAACTAAATATGTTAAACTTACAGGAGTTGCAGGAGCCAGGGCTGAGAGCTCCATGAGTCAGCAGGTGAACCTAGACACACCAAAGAGAGAGGGAGAGCCATGTGTGAGACATGTGACCACGATGCAGACACCACACATGTACAGCAAATGAGTGCCCTGTGCCACAAGATCAGGCAAGTTCTATCCCAGCACCACCAACAATGTAGCATGCCCACATCACTGCACTGAAGTGTCAACCTAGATTGCGTGCTTAAGTTCTGCAATTAGGCTTGAACGCATGACTTTCTGTTCCCACAAATCAGTCTGCAGGATGCATTAGGGAACATCCCTCAGGCCCAGTTCTTCCCTCAAAATTTCCCTCCCCCTCTTCCTGGTAGGGTGGCATTGAAGCTCCTATTTAGTACCTCACAGATCAATATGGCTTGAATCATGAACTAAACAATCAGCTGCAAAATCAATGTCCCTATCTGTTCTGAGGCACTCAGTATTAATATTCTAACAGTGCAGGGTATTACTGTTCAATCTTGTTCAATGTCATTAACATAATCACAAGGTAATTGCGCACAAAATGACTGTTTCCAGAGGTGGAGCAGGAGATGCCTACTTGTGAGGATGGGAATAAGATGCATTTTGCATTGAAAGCTCTGGTGGATTTTTATACTAACACAAGGTAGCAGAAGAATTGTAAGCTTCTGGGATCTGAGATTTCCCTTAAGGAATATATGCAAAAAGGTTTACTGGGGCTCCACAGCTTGTATTCCACCTTACAAGTCACAGAAGTCTCACTGTCAAATGCTAAGTTAATATTTAAAATGTGTAATCAGTATATAGATATGCCTTTGAGTTGCTCAATGCAAAAAAAATGTTGGAGTATCTGCTACTCCCATTGCTCACGCTGACCCAGTTTTCAAATTACAAAATTACAATTGATCTGGCTCCCAAACCACTGCACGATGATATTCTCAGTTAATTTAAAATTAATAGCTGAGATGGGAAAGAACTCCTCAGAAAATCTTCTTGATGATAAAGATTTAAATGACATATCTCTCTTATTTGCCTTTTTGCTACTTTGAATAATTTACCTGTAAAATTATCTGTCAGATGTTCTGGAATAATATTGTGCTGCTGTGGTGTACAGAATACCAGCTTGAGCAGTGAATGCTATTGTTGTGTATGTACCTTTAAGAGAATAACTGGTCTCAGACTGCAGTACTGGCAGTGACCACCCCTGTATAAAAGGCGCTAGAGAGCCTCTGTTGGTTAGTTTCATTTATGCCTTTCACCAGTAAAGACTTGTTTGTTTCTCTCCTGCTAGTCCGTGTCTCAATCATTCACGGACTTAACACTGGCGACGAGTTAGAAACGAACTTACCTGCAACTCAGCAGCAGCTCCGACGACGTGTTGAAGGTCGGAGCCAGAAGAAAGAAGAAAAAAAAAAAAAATAGGCCATTGAAACTCGAGAAATGGGCGTCGACCGTCAATCATCGATTTCAAAACTTGCAGGAGAGACTGTCCAGAGCCAGGCTGGGTTCCTCGGTCCGTGGTTTCCCAGCTAATCGGGCTGGTGGCAGGTAGTGCTCTGATCCTTCCTGGGCTGCAACGGGGCCGGGCAGCGAGTCGGGAAGCAAGGAGAGAGTGGAGCATACAGGGCGCGGCCGGTGTTTCGAAGCTGGGCAGCGTTCGGACCTCAGAAGAGGGAGGGAAGTGTTCCAGAGGGTCCGCTCCACGACGGGAAAATAATAAAAGAAAAAGAATACGCGTAAGAAACCATGGAAAGCAGCGCTAACAACAGCGGGGAAGAAGGAAAAGCGCGGAGGCACCATTTTGTTAAATTGGAGAAGAAGGCAAAGCGCGGGAGGCGCCATTTTAGATTTGCAAGATGCCGAAGACTGGCTGTATCACTGCTTTTGATAATACATTAGAGGACTGGACCATATATGTGGAAAGAGTCGAGGTATATTTCGAGGCAAATGAAATAGCGGAGGGGATAAAGGCATCAATATTGCTAAACGTAATGGGCGCTAGAACATACGGCCTATTGCGGGATCTGATTACTCCAGCCAAACAGAAGGCGAAGAGTTTTAACGAAATTGTTGCTGTTCTACAGGAGCACTTAGACCCTGCACCGCTGTTGATAGCAGAAAGATTTAAATTCCACAGGAGAACTCAGCACAAAGATGAGAGCAATGCTGAGTATCTTACGGAACTACGCAAGCTATCAAAGCACTGCCAGTTCGGAGCAGGACTGGCAGATACCCTACGGGACAAATTTGTCTGTGGACTCCTGAGTGAAGGAACACAGAAGAAGTTACTCGCAGAAAAAGAGCTGACGCTAGATAAGGCTTTCAGCGTGGCAGTATCGTATGAAGCAGCAGCCAGGGGAGCTGCAGAAATTCAACAAAAACCACAGGAATACGGCACCCACGAAATGACACGGGGATTTGCAAAATGTTATCGCTGCGGCAGAACTAACCATGACCAGAAGGACTGCTGGTCCAAAGACAAAATATGCAGACAATGCGGGAAGATTGGACACATTGCACGAGTTTGTAGGTCTGGGAAGAAGACCAGTGACAACAAAAAGGCTACTAAGGAGCCGTACAAGAAAGTACAAAAGATGACGGACAGTCGTTCCGAAGACCAGATGAGCGATAGTGAATCCGAGAACAGGAGATTAAGCTGTCTCAAACTTCACAATGTAATCGCAAAAGAGGATCACCGAACCATTTGGGTCACCCTCACGATAGCAGGGTCCCAAGTTAAAATGGAATTGGATACAGGATCAGCGCTAACCGTCATGAATCAACGAGACTATGAGCGGCTATTTTTATACATACCCTTGAGAGAGACATCCATTGTCTTGATGACGTATACGGGGCAAAAAGTATACCCCAGAGGAAAAATAAGGGTGCCTGTCGAATACAATGGCAAGAAAATATGGAAATTGTATCTCTACATACTGCCAAATGGTGGACCACCGTTATTGGGACGGGAATGGATCAGGAAGATAAACTTAGATTGGCATTCCATTCATGCAATGACGGTGGACAGTACTAAAGATGAAGACGTCACTCCTGGACGATTGTCAACAATCTTAGCTAACGCCAAAGAGGTATTTCAACAAGAACTGGGCACGCTTAAAGGCGTAACCGCCTCGTTAAAAATAGAAGAGAATGCAGTTCCCAAGTTTTTCAAAGCGAGACCGGTACCATATGCAATTCGTCCAGCCGTCGAGGCAGAGCTGGAGAATCTGGAGAAGGCGGGCGTGTTGTCTAAGGTCGACTGGAGCGAGTGGGCGACACCCATCGTTCCTGTCATGAAGAAAACGTTAAGCAATAAGTCCGGAGAGCCAAGGAAGATTCGCATCTGTGGGGATTTCAAGGTGACGGTGAACCCTGTCCTTCACACAGTACAATATCCTCTTCCAAGGATAGAAGGCATCTTCGCCTCACTGTCTGGAGGGAAGCGTTATACAAAAATTGACCCAGCACAAGCATATTTGCAGATGGAGGTTGAAGAGTCCTCTAGGAAGTATCTCACGATAAACACTCACAAAGGTCTTTACCAGTATCATCGATTGGTATTCGGAGTAGCATCGGCTCCGGCGATATGGCAAAGAGCGATGGAACAAGTCCTGCAAGGGATTCCGGGGACTCAGTGTTACTTGGACGACACCCTTGTTACAGGTGAAGATGACAGTGAACACCTTAACAACCTAGAACAGGTGCTCACTAGACTACGGGAAAATGGGCTGCGAGCCATCCGCCCCAAGTGTGAATTTTTTAAGAAACAGATATCGTATTGTGGCCATGTGATTGATGAAGAGGGGTTACATAAGTCCCCTGACAAAATTGAAGCGGTTGTTAAGGCCCCAGCACCTGAAAATGTGTCACAACTGAGGTCATTCCTCGGGTTGGTGAATTAATATCATAAGTTTTTGCCGAATTTGTCGACAATTCTGCATCCACTGAACGCCCTGCTACGAACGGGGGTAGCATGGAAATGGAGCGATGATTGTAAACGTGCTTTTCAGAAGAGTAAGGACTTAATCACTTCGAAGGAAGTATTGGCTCACTACAACCCAGCACTGCCAATCAGGCTGGCGTGTGATGCGTCTCCCTACGGCATTGGGGCGGTACTGTCACATAAATTCCTTGATGGTTTGGAGAGGCCGATAGCTTTTGCGTCACGCTCGTTAACTTCTGCCGAGCGTAACTACGCCCAGATTGACAGAGAGGCCCTCAGCCTAGTGTGGGGGGTGAAGAAGTTCAATTGCTATCTGCACGGTCAAAAATTTACTCTACTAACTGATCATCAACCTCTTGTCTCCATTTTCAGCCCTCAGAAGGGCGTACCGATAATGACAGCACAACGGCTGCAGAGATGGTCCCTTTTCCTAGGGGCACACCAATATGACATCGAGTACAGGGGAACTAAACAGCATGGAAATGCTGATGGATTGTCACGTCTACCGTTGCCGACGGTGGAAGAAGAAGACCTTGCAGTGGGTCCAATGGAGTTATTCCACTTGACCATAGTCGAATGTCTCCCTGTGAAGAATGCAAACATAGAAAAGGAAACACGGAATGACCCGACACTATCACGGGTCTATGATTTAACGGTGAAGGGATGGCCAGCACATGGCGAACCACTGCTGCCAGCATTTTCGCCGAGAAGAGAACAGCTGTCAGTGTGCAGAGGAACCTTGATGTGTGGATCCAGAGTAGTAATTCCACCTAAGTTGACGGATAGAGTGCTCAATGAGCTTCATGAGGGTCATCTGGGTGGGGTAAAAATGAAGAGCTTAGTCAGAGCGTTTGTGTGGTGGCCGGGAATCGATAGAGAAATCGAAGAGATGACCAAGAGCTGTGCGGGATGCCAGAAGGTCCAAAACGCCCCACCACAAGCTCCTCTGCATCCATGGGAGTGGCCCTCATCTCCATGGCAAAGGGTGCACATTGATTTTGCTGGTCCCTTCATGGACTCGATGTTTTTAATTGCGGTGGATGCACATTCAAAGTGGCCAGAGGTAATTAAAATGTCCTCAACCACCACGGAAAAAACTATCACAGTTTTACGAACCATATTCGCCAGGAATGGGCTGCCTGAACAGATTTGCTCTGACAATGGACCACAGTTTGTGTCTGAAGAGTTCCGGAGGTTCTTAAAGAACAATGGTGTTAAGCATTACACATCTGCCCCATATCATCCAGCCACTAATGGATTGGCCGAGAGGTTTGTCCAAACATTCAAGAAGACTATCAAGGCAATGTGTAATGAAGATATACCCCTACAACACAAGGTGGACAACTTCTTGTTTGCCTACCGGAATGCGACACATGCGGTTACCAACCAAACTCCAGCCATGATGTTCTTCAATCAAAGACTACGATGCCGCTTGGATTTGGTTAAGCCAAACGTCCGAAGAAATGTGGAGAACAGGCAGTTTCAGAATATGAATGAAAGGCCGACCAGGAGTTTTAAGATAGGTCAACCAGTTTTGGCCCGGGACTACCGCACTGAGAAATGGCAGCCAGGAACGATTTGTACACGACAAGGACCTCTCATGTATACCGTGGACGTTGGGGAGAGCATTGTAAGACGCCATGCTGACCAGATTCAAGAGTCACTGGAAAACATCAACTCCACACCACAATCTGATACACCTGGTAATGAAATCGACGTTCCAATTGCAGCTACCGCAGAACCGGTAATATTGGAAGCAGATGAACCAAACAACGACATTGATTCCGACTCAACATTGCCAGAAGAACCTGATACTCCAAAGAGGCGTTATCCAGACAGAATCAGGAAGCCTCCTCAAAGACTGAACTTATAATTGCTTAAACTTAACCAATGTATCTAGCAACAGTAATTGTGATTGTAATTCGTTATCATTAGTTGTTAAATGAATGTTATGTACTGTTTATCTAAAAGGGGAGGAATTGTTGTGTATGTACCTTTAAGAGAATAACTGGTCTCAGACTGCAGTACCGGCAGTGACCACCCCTGTATAAAAGGCGCTAGAGAGCCTCTGTTGGTTAGTTGCATTTATGCCTTTCACCAGTAAAGACTTGTTTGTTTCTCTCCTGCTAGTCCGTGTCTCAATCATTCACGGACTTAACAGCTATCATCACTACAATGTTTCCTTTTCATATGATGTATTATGGGAGGTATGATGTCATTATAGCCAGCTTGTGCTACGCAATATAAAATGTTCCAGAAAATTTCACAGACCCCCTTGACTGTGATCTCCCCCCCCTACTCCCCGCCCAACCACGATCTATCACCCCACCCCGACCACGTTCTCTCTCTCCTCCCTCCTCTCTGCTCCCCAGCTGTGGCCTTGTGCTGCTGTCAATAAGGCTGTCTGTCAGGCGGGAAACCTTCAGAAAAAAATTAAAAGACGTTCTGCAGTTAATATCTGCAGGCCATCCGGGAAATCCATACTTCCGGGTTTCCCATCCAAAATTCTTTCAAAGGTCATCAACCTGAAATGTTGACTCTCTCCACAGATACTGCCTGGCCTGCTGAATGTTTCCAGCATTTTCTGTTTTTATTTCAGATTTCCAGCCTCCACAGTATTTGTCTGTTGTTTGTAATATTGTTCTATTGGAAGTTTGAATATATTTGACTAATTTTAATAATGCTAACTTTACCCCACATCTTCTTAAGTCTGGCTAGCTTCATGATCTAATCTACAGACTGTCAATCTTGACCCATACTGCTCAACACATTAAGCTTCAGTCTAGCATGGCACCACTTAATTCAATAATATGTTTACAATATTACACACATCATAGAGATTTAGAATGGCTATAATGAAGATTAAAGACCTTTTATGCAGCAAAAACAAAATAACTTTAATACAAGCAGAAAATTAAACTATTAAACTATAGGTGTCAGTCTTGGCTCAGTGGTAGTAATCTTACCTTTGATTCAGAAGATTGTGGGTTAAGCCCCCTCCAATGATTTGAGCATATAATTTAGGCTGACATTGCAGTGTAGTACTGAGAGGGCGCTGCAATGTCAGAGGTGCCGTCTTTCAGATGCGATGATAACTGTTCTCTCATGTGGATGTAAAAGATCTCAATAAACTATCCAAAGGAGAGCAGGGGAGTTCTCCCGGTGTCCTAGTCAACATTTATCCCTCAACCAACATCACTAAACACACAGAGAATCTGGTCATTTATCTCTTTTCTGTTTGTGGGACATGGCTGTGCGTAAATTGGCTGCTGCAGTTTCCCTTACATTACAACAGTGACTACACTTAAATAGTATTTCACTGGCTGTGAAATACTTTGGGTCATTGTGAAAGATGCTATAGAAATGCAAGTTCATTTTATTTGATTGATTTTGCTAAGTCCCCTCACCGCCCCTCCCCCCCCCAAAAAAAACCTGAAAGATTGGATGTACTTACTAACTTGGTCTTCCCTGATTTGCAACAAGTTAGATGTTACAGATAGAACACTTTCATATCATTTGCAGCTGGATTGCATTTTTTGCTGGTAATTTCAGTGCCGCGTGACATTAATATTTATTAATTTTGAATAAGCACAGGGCTTTTATTTGACATTGCAGCATATTAGTCATCGCAATTGATTTGAATATTTAAATTTACATGAACTTCTGGCATGTTGATGCACTGAAAAAGAAAAGAATGTCTTGCATTTCTATAGCGCCTTTCACGACCACCGGATGTCTCAAAGCGCTTTACAGCCAATGAAGCACTTTTTGACGTGGAGTCACTTGTTGTAATGTGACTGCTGCTAGAACAGTCAGATATTAGCTGTAAGAATGGCCAACCAAAATAATAATAGTTCTGATGCAACAGCGTCTGGTAATACACATTTTAAAAACACAAATTAAAGTGCAGAAAATGAATGATGGGATGCTCTCCCACTGAATCACTACACCTTACCTTACCAGACACACAGGGACACATTCTTATATTAAAAATAAACACTTGTGACACTATTATTCCAACCACAAACAAAAGCTGCCACGATGATGGAAAACCTCTTCTTGAGCACAAAGCAGTGTTTTTGGCAAGAAAACATATATGTACATAAAACTACTATTTCAAAAGGAAATGAACCAACAAGCTCTTAATTTTAATCAAGTTTAGGTATTTGTTAATTGCAGGAAGACAGTCAAACATAAGCCCACTGGCAATTTCTGTGAAGTTTAATGGTTGCCCCTATATTGGCTTCCTAACCCCTCTCTTTCCACTAGGACACATGAGCCATTCAAGACTCTACTTTTAACCTGGTCCAGAAGATAAGAGTGCAACATGCAATACTCCTTCCAATGTTACTCTTTCAGTAATACTTTAATGAATGGGAGATAGGCAGAGGCCAGCATATATCAAGAGTTTTACAATGTACTTTATATTTAATGTTACACTAATACTGGATGTGGTTGTGTTCCAGAAAATAACTGACAGATTCAACACACAAAGGTCTCAAGCACACTTGCTTCTTGGTTTTCCAATCCCCTTTTTATATGGGAATATCAGCCCAATGTATAAGCAGTACTTTCATCATTAGTTTGTTTTGAACAACTTTAACAAGGATAAATGTAATTCTGATTTATTAATCCACAAAGTCCGAATTTTCTTTTGCATAATTTATGCAGCAGTTTTTATTGGACATAAATATGCAACAGTTAACAGGTAAGAAGAATTCAGTGGAATGTTAAACCTTCCTACTTCTGTACTGTTTTAATCAAGAAGGAGGGCAGTTTCCCTATGACGAGCTAAGAAGGATGTGTGAGAACAGGGAAGCTCTTTTAATTGGAGACTTCAATCAGGCGAATGTAAATTGGGAAAATCCAATCATTGAATCATAGAAATTTACAGCACAGAAGGAGGCCATTCGGCCCATCTTGTCTGTGCCTGCTGACAAAGAGCTACCCACCCTAATCCCACTTTCCAGCACTTGGTCCATAGCCTTGGAGGTTATGGCACTTCAAGTGTATATCCAAGTACTTTTTAAATGTGATGAGAGTTTCTGCCTCTACCACCCTTTCAGGCAGTGAGTTCCAGACCCCCAACACCCTCTGGGTAAAAACATTTCTCCTCAAATCCCCTCTAAGTTCCCGACCAGTTACTTTAAGTCTATGCCCCCTGGTTATTGACCCTTCTGCTAAGGGAATAGGTCCTTCCTATCCACTCTATCTAGGCCCCTCATAATTTTATACACCTCAATTAGGTCTCCCCTCGGCCTCCTTTGTTCCAAAGAAAACAACCCCAGCCTATCCAAACTTTCCTCATAGCTAAAATTCCCCAGCCCAGGCAACATCCTTGTAAATCTCCTCTGCACCCCCTCTAGTGCAATCACATCCTTCCTGTAATGTGGTGACCAGAACTGCACACAGTATTCTAGCTGCGGCCTAACTAGTGTTTTATACAGTTCAAGCATAATCTCCCTGCTCTTATAGTCTATGCCTCAGCTAATAAAGGCAAGTATCCCGTATGCCTTCTTAAGCACCTGTCCTGCTACTTTCAGGGATCTGTGGACATGCACTCCAAGGTACCTCTGATCTTCTCAGTGTCCTACCATTTGTAGTTTATTCCCTTGCCTTGTTAGCCCTCCCCAAATGCATTACCTCACACTTCTCCAGATTCAATTCCATTTGCCACTGTTCTGCCCACCTGACCAGTCCATTGATATCTTCCTGCAGTCTGCAGCTTTCTTCTTCATTATCAACCACACGGCCAATTTTTGTATCATCTGCAAACTTCTTAATCATACTTCCTACATTCAAGTCCAAATCATTGATATATACCACAAAAAGCAAAGGACTGAGTCCTGCGGAACCCCACTGGAAACAGCCTTCCGGTCACAAAAACACCCTTCCACCATTACCCTTTGTTTCCTGCCTCTGAGCCAGTTTTGGATCCAACTTGCCATTTTGCCTTGGATCCCATGGGCTTTTACTTTCATGACCAGTGTGATGCATAAATACTTCATGACTCAGTGTGTCAGGGAAGCGATGAGAGACAGTGCTCATCTTGACATAGTATCTGTAAATGACCCAGTTAACCTACAGGAAATGGAAGTCGTAGTGCCTCTGGAGGACAAGGACCATAAAATGATCCAGTTTACCAGATTATGTTTATCAGAGACTCAATTATACCAAACACATTGATCCAGGTTTATAAGTTTAAAAAAGCTAACTTCAAAGAGATGAGCTAAGAATTAAGACAAATTGCTTGGAGGAGGATGTTTGTGAACATTTCAGTAGCGGACAAGTAGATCACCTTCAAAACAAGAATGTTGGACATGCAGGACAAGTGCTTATCTAAGATCAGCAAGCTCAGACGAAACAAATGTAACCCCAAATGACCCCAAGTGAAATAAAGAGGAAAAATGATGTCTATAAATCCTTCAGGGAGATGAATATTGGATCATGCTGAAAAATGCTAAAAGGAGGAGCTGAGAGACCTAGAAAAGAGCATAGCTGCAGAGGCCAAATATGACAGTAAAATATCTTCCAGTACTATAATAGAAAGGGCACTGTTAGAGGGAGGTAAGAACATTAAAAAACACAAATGTACTTAAAACCAAGGATGAGCACAAGATAATAAATATTCTGAATAATTACATGCCCTTCCCAAAAAATGTAGCAAGGAATAATTCAAGATTTGTATATAAATGAGATGGAAGTGCTAGACAAACTGAAATAGTTTAAACAATTAAATCCCCAGGGTTAGATGGTTTTTATCCCAGGTAACTTTGGGATGGGTTTCAGGACATTCTTCATGCACAGTGTGATAAATACTTGGATCAGACTTCTAGGCAGAGTGGTGGAGCCAAAAATCCAAGATTCATTTAAGAATCAATTAGATATACAATGGGGGAGTACAGGGGTGTTTTGGATGAATTAAGATGGACCAAATGACCTTCTTCATACACAATTATCTTTTGCTCAATTTATAGCTGTTCCTGGTATAGCAGCCGCCATCCTGTTACTCTAATACCTCTTTGACCAAGCTTTTGGTCACTTATCCTAATATTTCTTTATGTGGCTCGATGTAAAATTTTCTCTGTCCTGTTAAGCATTTTGGGATGTTTTACTACCTTAAAGCAGCATGTGAAATCAAAGGCAGTGGAAGGGTTGAAATAGGTGGTGGTGAGGTAGAGCTGGGTGTTGTCATCATACATGTGGAATCTGACATTTTTGGATGATGTCACCGAGGGGCAGCATATAGATGAGAAATAGAAGGGGGCCAAGGATAGACCCTCAGGGGACTCCAGAGGTAATGGTGTGGGAATGGCAGATACGCCATTGCAGGTGATTCTCTGGCTACGACTGGATAGATCAGAATGGAACCAGGTGAAGGCAGTCCCACCCAACTAAATACACACAGCCCTGGGATGAAATGAGACAACCCTCTTCTCCTATACCTGGTTAACCAAACTTGTGGTTTGACAGTTAGGAACCAGTTTTCTGGGATTTTTTATTGGCTTATTAAAAAGAAAACAGCATCCTTTACAAATTCCCAATGCATTAAAATGTGCCACTTCTTATAAAATCATAGATATACTGAACAAATCAATTATCCCATTTAACTAAATCAATCAATGGGATCAATCAGACTTATCAACCAATAAGTAGGGAAGCACAATCTGCTCTCGAGCAAAATTAAAACTATTTTACCATCACAGTAAACATTTCTGCTTTCTAGTGATTTTTGTCAACTGACCCTGAAGATGGAACAGAAAATCAGAAACAGCCCCATCCAAACTGTCACCAAATGAACACTCGCTCACTAATGTTTAAGATTCTAATAGAATCTTATTTTCTTTTTCAATCTTGGTTCAAGCTGTTACTAACATAACATTCTTCAACAACTGAGAAACATGGACAGTGTGGGCTGTAGACATTTGCACCTGACTAATGTTAATGCTGCTCCACAGTTATTTTTTATTCGTTTATGGGATGTGGGCATCGCTGGCAAGGCCAGCATTTACTGCCCATCCCTAATTGCTCTTGAGCAGGTGGTGGTGAGCCACCTTCTTGAACCGCTGCAGTCTGTGTGGTGAAGGTACTCCCACAGTGCTGTTCGAGAGGGAGTTCCAGGATTTTGACCCAGCGACAATGAAGGAATGGCGATATACTTCCAAGTCAGAATAGTGTGTGACTTGGAGGGGAACTTGAAGGTGGTGGTGTTCCCATGCGCCAGCTGCCCTTGTCCTTCTAGGTGGAAGAGTTTGGGAGGTGCTGTCGAAGAAGCGTTGGCGAGTTGCTGCAGTGCATCTTGTAGATGGTAAACACTGCAGCCACGGTACGCCGGTGGTGGAAGGAGTGAATGTTTAAGGTGGTGGATGGGGTGCCAATCAAGCAGGCTGCTTTGCCCTGGATGGTGTCGAGCTTCTTGAGTGTAGTTGGAACTCCACTCATCCAGGCAAGTGGAGAGTATTTCTTTTTTTGTAGCAATCCTAAAAGACAGCAACAATTTTGATTCATATAATGTCTTTAATATTAAGAATGTCTCAAGGTGCTTCTCTGAGGGGTATAAGGTAAACAGACACTCAGCCAGGAGTATACACTCCTGACTTGTGCCTTGTAAATGGTGGAAAGGCTTTGGGGAGTCAGAAGGTGAGACACTCGCCACAGAATACCTAGCCTCTGACCTGCTCTTGTTGCCACAGTGTTTATGTGGCTGGTCCAGTTAAGTTTCTGGTCAATGGTGACCCCAGGATATTGTTGGTGGGGGATTCGGCGATGGTAATGCCGTGGAATGTCAAGGGGCAGTGGTTAGATGCTCGCTTGCTGGAGATAGTCATTGCCTGGCGCTTGTCTGAACATAAGAATATAACTGATAGTAGCCGGAGTAGACCATTTGGCCCCTCGAGCCTGCTCCGCCATTCAATAGGATCATGGCTGATCTTCTACGTCATCTCCACTTTCCTGCACTATTGCCATAACCATTGATTCCCTTAATATTCAAAAATCTATCAATCTCTGTCTTGAATATACTCAACGACTGAGCCGCCACAGCCCTCTGGGGTAGAGCAATCCAAAAATTTACTACTCTCTGAGTGAATAAATTTCTCCTCATCTCAGTCCTAAATGGCCGACCCCTTATTCTGAGACTGTGACCCCGGTTCTAGATTCCCCAGTCAGGGGAAACATCCTCTCTGCATCTATCCTGTCAAGCCCTGTAAGAATTTTGTATGTTTCATTGAGATCACCTCTCATTCTTCTAAACTCTAGAGAATATGGGCCTTGTCTACTCAATTGTGCTGATAAGTGGCGCAAATGTTATCTGCCACTGATCAGCCAGGACTTGTTGCATGTGGGCATGGACTGCTTTATCATCTGAGGAGTTGAAAATGGCACTGAACACTGAGTGGTCATCAGCAAACATCCCCATTTTTGCCCTTATGGTGGAGGGAAGGTCATTGATGAAGCAGCTGAAGATGGTTGGGCCTAGGACACTGCCCTGAGGAACTCCTGCAGCCATGTCCTGGAGCTGTGATGATGGGCCTCCAACCATTACAGCCATCTTCCTTTGTGCTAGGTATGACTCCAGCCAGTGGAGAGTTTCCCCCCCGATTCCCATTGACTTCAGTTTTACTAGGGCTCCTTGATGCCACACTCGATCAAATGCTGCCTTGATGTCAAGGGCAGTGACTCTCACCTCACCACTGGAATTCAGCTCCATTGTCCATGTTTGGACCAAGGCTGTATTGAGGTCGGGAGCCGAGTGGTCCTGGCGGAACAAAAACTGGATATCAGTGAGCAGGTTATTGGTGAGTAAGTGCCGCTTGATAGCACTGATGACGACACCTTCCATCACTTTGCTGATGATTGAGAGTAGACTGATGGGGCGGTAATTGGCCGGATTGGATTTGCCCTGTTTTTTGTGGCCAGGACATACCTAGATGCTTTTCCATATTGTCGGATGGATGTCAGTGTTGTAGCTGTACTGGAACAGATTGGCTAAAGGCGCAGCTAGTTCTGGAGCACAAGTCTTCAGCATGACAGCTGGGATGTTGTCGGGGCCCATAGCCTTTGCAGTATCCAGTGCACTCAGCTGTTTCTTGATATCACGTGGAGTGAATCAAATTGGCTGAAGACTGGCTTCTGTGGTGGTGGGGACCTCAGGAGGAGGCCAATATGGATCATCCATTCGGCACTTCTGGCTGAAGATGGTTTCAAATGCTTCAGCCTTGTCTTTTGCACTCACGTGCTGGACCCCACCATCATTGAGGACTTGGATATTCATGGAGCCTTCACCTCCGATTAGTTGTTTAATGGTCCACCACCATTCATGACTGGATGTGGCAGGACTGCAGAGCTTTGATCTGATCTGTTGATTGTGGGATCGCTTAGCTCTGTCTATAGCATGCTGCTTCCGCTTTTTAGCATGCATGTGTTGCAGCTTCTCCAGGTTGGCACCGCATTTTTACGTACGCCTGATGCTGCTCCTGGCATGCTCTTCAACACTCCTTATTGAACCTGGGTTGGTGCCCTTGCTTGATGGTAATGGTAGAGTGAGGGATATGCCGGGCCATGAGGTTACAGATTGTGGTGGAATACAATTCTGCTGCTGCTGGTGGCCCACAGCGCCTCATGGATGCCCAGTTTTGAGCTGCTAGATCTGTTCTGAATCTATCCCATTTAGCACGGTGGTAGTGCCACACAACACGATGGAAGGTGTCCTCAGTGTGAAGATGGGACTTCATCTCCGCAATGACTGTGCGGTGGTCACTGCTACCAATACTGTCATGGACAGACGCATCTGCAACAAGCAGATTGGTGAGGACAAGGTCAAGTAGTTTTTTCCCTTGTGTTGGTTCTCTCACCACCTGTCGCAGGCCCAGACTGGCAGCTATGTCCTTCAGGACTCGGCCAGCTCGGTCAGTAGTGGTGTTACCGAGCCACTCTTGGTGATGGACATTGAAGTCCCCCACCCAGTATATATTTTGTGTCCTTGCTTCTCTCAGTGCTTCTTCCAAGTGGTGTTCAACATGGAGGAGTACTGATTCATCAGCTGAGGGAGGGCGGTAGGTGGTAATTAGCAGGAGGTTTCCTTGCCCATGCTTGACCTGAAGCTATGAGACATCATGGGGTCCGGAGTCAATGTTGAGGACTCCCAGGGCCACTCCTTTCCAACTGTATACCACTGTGCCACCACCCCTGCTGGGTCTGTCCTGCCAGTGAAACAGGACATATCCGGGGATGGTGATGGAGGAGTTTGGGACATTGGCTGAAAGGTATGATTCTGTGAGTATGACTATGTCAGGCTGCTGCTTGACTAGTCTGTGGGACAGCTCTCCCAATTTTGGCATAAGTCCCCAGATGTTGGTGAGGAGGACTTTGCAGGGTCGACTGGGCTGGGTGTGCCGTTGTCGTGTCTGATGCCGGTGCCGAGGTCGATGTCGGGTGGTCCGTCTGGTTTTATTCTTATTGTTTATCGTAGCGCTTTTTTTTCAATTATCAGTGTGCGTGATTCAAACAGTCAAGAAGTCAGACAATGTTAGGCTTGCCCTCCCCGCAGGAGCATTCATTGGACAACGATTACCCAAGTGGTGCAGCTATGTTCAAGTGCAGGCCACTTGAAAAAACTCATTTTGGGCATCAGATATTTAGGTAGTTGCATTATTAGGTTCCTCTTAATTGTTAATTGTTATAGGTTGATGACTTTACCAGATATTTCTCTCATGCACAGCACCAAACTCCTGTAAGCAAGTGCTCACTCCCTATAAACTGAGGGGTGAACTTAAAGGCACAATATCTGTTATCAGAAATCCATGTTACTGTAATTAGCTCACCGGGGACCTCTTGTGTTCTCATAGCCTTCAAATAGCAGAAGAATAAATAGTCATCAGATCATGTAACTTAGGCAATAAGTCATGAATCAGGTTCATAGAAAGTGTTAAATTAAATAATAGAATATCAGAAAAGCAGATTTCACTTGATTACAGACATTTAACTTACATCCCCTTGAATACAAAGACAGTAAAAGGTGAAACACTTTGCTAACTCTCCTAATAATATTGAATCTGGACCAGTGTAATACAAAATTTAGTTTTGTTTTGTCCAAGCCTAGAGTCATAACGTGCACACTTCTACATAGGTTGCAATGTGGTGAAATAGGAATAGATGAAATGGGAGAAGACTGCATGATTTATACCCAGAATAGATAGCTCCTGGCTATAGAGCTGTTTGTCAGAGTGTACTCTCTCTCTCACAGACCTGTCTCAAGCTTCAACTGTTTCCAGGACAAAGCCAAGCTGTGATAGCAATATGCCCCTCATCCCCATGTGACAATTAGTTCTGTCTACTGTGGCCAGGTAAACAGGATTAATTGATTGTACCACCAACATGGACTTACCAAAATAACCTTCTTTAAGTCATTTACTGAACAGTAGTGATTCATTTGATTTTGAATAACATTTTAGACATTCCAATATGGAGAAAACAAATTGAGCAGAAAGGCTGAGCCAGCTGATGGATACATTCTGTCCATGGAGCACACAAATTAAAGTGGCTAACATCTCATGATTAGATATGAAGAATATAGAACCGTTTTTAAGATCTGAAGTACAATTAATCTCACTATTCCTCATATTAGTTTGGGTAAAAAAAATGCAAAACTTTATTGATCAAATGAGCAAAGAACATGGAGATCAGGATTGACAAAATTACATGTAATATCGTCCCAGGGAATTCCCTAGTAATTGTACTGAATCTTCAGATGAAACCAGCAAGCACCATAGCAGATACCAGTACCTGGTCTCCTTTAATACACCTCCTTCTATTAATATTAGATTGAGAATACGGATCATTCCTCATCATCTGATAAACTGAAGTGCTGGATTTTCCTCCAATATGCTGCCTGAAATGATTACAGTGGAGGTAATCCAGGAAAATTGGGCAGGAAGTTAGGTAGTATTTTTACAACTAGATTCCCTGGGGCAAAATTGGGCTCTGTTACGCCCATTTTTGGAGCACTATGAGCCTCTTAAACTACAAAAATGGCGTCTGCCACCCGCGCTCACATATCTGAAGAGAAGTGCAGCGGACGCCATATTTGTAAAGGGGTTGGCGTGCCCGCACCTAACGACTGCCGGTAGCATGCAGAGCAGATAGATCACAATGTCAATCAGCGTGTAATGCTGATTTGACACCAGCGCTATAATTTTGAAGCTCCATGCTCCAGACTACGCCTTCTCTTAACCTCGCACAGCTGAGCACGACGTTAAACACCATGAAGGATCTCCCACCAGTGCTATTTAAAGGAATCATCAACTACTTGCAGGTTAGTTGCTGGATTATTTCTTCTGGCTGTTGCTGCAATTCTATGCATTTTGGGTGCTTTTTCATACTTGTTTAAAGTTTCAATAGTCTTAAGGGAGCAGATCGTGCCTCTATCCTATCCTCTAAATTATGCGCAGTGTCAGTATCTCAGTTGGTGGCTGCGACTGTGAAATCAAGTGATGGTGTCCCTTCATTATCACTTTCTTCTTCCTCTTCCTTCACTGCCTGTGCAGTTTCCAGTTCTTGAGTATCTGAAATGAACAAGGGACAAGGGTTGGGTTGTGGTGAGGGGAAAGGAGAAAGTAAGAAATGCATGCTTACACTATCTGCAGCTTGTAAGTCAGAAGAGATTGAGGAATGAGGGAGAATTGGAATGAGAGATGGATACCCTCATCTTCAATAGCTTCAGCCCTGTCAGTGGCCTTGGCCTCAGCAATGGTCTTTCCCATAATGCCCAGCACTGTCTCTTCCATGGGGGTTAAAACAGGCAGGTGTGCCTCTACCCCTCCCATTAATGCCTGCTGCCTCCTGTTGTGCACCACTTTCTCCTGCAAGAAAGAGGGCAGTGTGTCAGTGAGTGTCGTGCAATATGTTTGGGTGATGTGGCTGTCATGGTTGAATAGCTGCCAATGTGTGTGAGCTGTGAGTTGTGGGTGCGAGGCTTGCAACAGTGCTAAGTGTGTGAGGGTGAAGTAAAGCATATGAATGTTAGGTATGAGTCCTGATTGATAGAGTTTGTTGGTAGGTGAGTGATGGGGCTGTAGTGAATTGAATAGTGGACGAGGCTAGTGGTGCAGTTGGTAGGAAATGGTATTTGAAGATGCATTCACTGACCTTGATGACTCGTGTGAGGTCATTAAACCTCTACCTGCACTGGATCCAGTTCTTTGGAGCTACACTCCTGGCATTGACCTCCTCCGCTATCGCTTGCCACTGCCTTCTGAGCATGTGTCTGGAGGGCCTCCAGCTCCCCGAGGGTACAGGACATCTCTCCTTCTTTCCACCTCTTCCACCAAGACCTCCAATGCAGCATCTGAAAACCTTGAGCATGATCTCTCAGCTATTGTTGATTCTTCCACAGCACAATATTCAGAATGATCTCAGCACCACCAGCAGCCACAAAGCACCTCCCCTTTAAGAGGTGCAGGCTAGTTTCAAGTAGTGCTAGGCACTGACGATATTGGGCCCCCTGCTGATGCATGCAGCCAATGAACAGTGTGGGGAGCGCTGGCTGCACTCAGAAATCATGCAAATGAGCAGGCAGCAAAAAGCTGGCATCTTGTCTGCAGTGCAATCAATGGGCGCGGGTTAATCGCGCATCGCGGTCCTGCGCTCGTATTCGTGGGGTTATCCAATTTAACCCCCCTCTCTCTTGACATATATGAATGGCCTCAAGAAATTTTGAATTTGGGCCAGATGTTATTATACCAGAATTTGTCAGAGAGAAGAAGTTCCATTGAAGGATGATTGGAAATAAATGTGAGAACTGACTAAGTAATTAGGATGAAGGAGCTGAGGCAGAAGGTAAAAATCAATGAGTACCTGATTGCAGCAATCTTTATATTATTGATAAAACATGGTATTTTTACATTACTACCATGATTGTAAGAAATAAGGGGTGTAATTTTAACCTCACCTGCCAGACAGGAAATTGAAGGGATGAAATCAGCTGCCTGTTTTACACCCTGCTCAATTTTACTCTCCATTAAAGCCTGGGGAGGAACTCTCCTGAGTTACCATCCATTTCGGGGCGGATTTGGCGGTAAGTAGAGCAGAATGAGTTTTTTAAAAATACCACCTCAAATCCGCCTCCAAAAAACTACACCTGTGTTCGCCCAAAAAGCTGCCAATATCCTTTAAGGCCCACTAGAAGTACCTATCACCCCGTGTACATGGGGTCAGGGGGACCCTGACCCATTCCCTTCTATTTCTGCCCCAAATAACTAATGCCATTATAAGGTGGTGGTAGAGGCTAAAGCAGGAATCTCTAAGGCAGATACAGCTTAGAAATTCTTTGCCTGTATTGGATTCTTTAAAGGTCTTTTGCTGTTACTTTTACTTAGTTCTGCTTAAAGTATTGCTTAGTACTCTAGACATGAATTTCCTTATGAAACTAGCTTTGCCTTTGTGTTATGAAGAGAACAATGAGGATATGTTAGAGATCAGATTAGAGGGTCTTAGGGGAAAAATTCATTAGCGACCCTCGTTAACATCGCCTGGGCGCTAAATTTAGCACCCGGCAAAAAATAGCGTCGGCGATCGCTAACTTCAGTTTTAGCGCCCCAAGAGGGAGGTGGAGCGCTAATATTGGGGTGGTGCGTTCTGCAGCGCTACGCTCTGGGTCACGTAGTGCTGCCGCATGGAAGGGCTCTTCCCCTCATTAAAGGGGAGGGCCCAAACCCACAACTCTGCGGGGCCCTACCTGGACCACCAGGGAGCGGGGTGCCGTGCCAGCAGCCCAGCACTGAAGAGGAGTGCTGGGCTTCCAGATCATGGCATAGACCCCACATTCAAAGAAGTCGGCCAATTATTTTCCCTGCCCACCACCTCCCCTTTAGTTAGTGCCCCGCGAGCCTCCTGCTGCTCCGTTCCCGCCCCGTGAATTGGTTGCTGTCATGGCCCAGCGCAGATTCAGGGGGCGTGGGCCAATTTTGCAGGCGGGGCGAAAACGGGGCGCTGTGCACAGTGATGACGTCATCATCACCTGCACAGCGGAGTGGGGCACTACTGGTTACCGCCGCTGCTAAACCCCCGCTGAATTTTGCGGGGGTCGTTAGCGGCGGCGCAGCCTGGCAAAAAGTCATTTGTGCCCTGTTAGTGCCCTCAGGAGCATTAACAGGAGGCACAAATGCACTGAATTTCTAGCCCTTAAGGTCAGGCATAATAGAAGACAACTCTATACTACAGGTGAACACTCCTCAGTCATGAGGGCCTACAATCAAGATGGTCTTGTATAGACTTCTCTGAAGATCTGTGCCTCAGAAGGCTGTGCTTCCCTCAGAGGCAATTGCCGAGTGTGTCAACAGCTGGCTGAAGACCTATGACCCAATTTCACCATAGAATAACATTGGGCTGGATTTTGTCAGGCCCGAGGAGGCAGGTTTGAAGGCGGGTCAGGTGGGAAATTTGCAAAAAATGGTGTCGGGCTCCGATCCCGCCTCCAACCTGCCTCTGCGCAACTTTCCCAAATGTGGGCTTTCAGACCCCATTTCGGTCCCGCCTCCAAGAGGCGGGAGAGGCCCTTAAGGCACTTAACAACCACTTAAGTTCCTCTATAATGCCATTTTGAGAGGCCTTTCAGAGTTTACCACATTTCCCGCGTGCTGCCCGTCTCCCCTGGAACACGCCAGCTAATCCTGTCGGGTTCACAAGTGGATGGCTTAATAGCAGCTGTAGCTCCACCATAAAAATGGCATTTTCCACAATGGTCAATTGCAAGTGGCAGAACTTTGTTTTCTCAGGTCTGGGTGAACTTTTTGCAGGTCTACTCATTTTGGAAGTTTTGAGTCTGAGATCCATCTCCACTGTGACCTCCTGGCAAACCCCTCGCCCCACCTTGACTGAGCGCTTCCTCACTGAGGTATATACCTGCAGCATGGGAACCATTTATTTCCTTTCTTCCTGGACCTCAGATTCAGACCAGCCGCGGCAGCAGCAGAACCCGGAACAACAGCAGCAGCAACAGCAGCAGCAACAACAGGAGCGCCAATCTGCTGCTCACCCACCTGAAGCTGCACAGGCCAGAAGGCGCCAGCGCAGGGAAGGACGTTGCCGCAGGAGATACCCCCAAAACAGGGTTTACAGACAGAGGATGAGCTACCTCAACATGACTGAGCAGCAGTGCCAAAGGAGGCTCTGACTTTCATGAGAGGTAGTGGGTGACATCTGCGCAATGCTGCAGCAAGACCTGGAGCCCAGAGGAATGGGTGGACACCCCTTACCAGTGGCCATCAAAGTTGTTGTGTATGTAACCTGTTCCACCTTAAGAGAGCTTAAGCCTGTTCCACCTTAAGAGATGTACTACTTTCTCAGGCTGCTGTAGACGTAATACCGGGGGTGAACACACCGGTATATAAGCACTGTGCAGTAATCTTGTATTCAGTGCAGTCCCTACCTCCAACCAGTAAAGACCTGTTTTATTGTTACTGATTAAGTCTGAGTATTAATTACTTGAACAACTCACAGACTTAACACTGGCGACGAGTCAGGTTCTTACCCTGCGGCAGTTATTCCACGGCGGTTGAAGAGAGGTTTCAAAGCTCACCACTCACCACCCCACTGGAAGCGACAGGCATTAGGACCCTGAAGCCTCCATCAGCTTGTGAACCGGAGTAGAAGACAGGACTGGGGAAGAGAGAGGTACAGGACGATAGCGATCGGCAGATAAGGGCCGGGCCGCTTTGAAGTGAGGGGCGCAGCCGGGCCATCGATCGCAACCACCGATAAGGGCCGCACTCGGGCTGAAAGGCGCAGCGTCGGCAGACACTGAAGGCGCGAGAGCCGCGGTGAAAAGCGCGGGCCATCGATCGCGGCGGAGATAAGGGCCGCACTCGGGGCTGAAGGGAGACGGCGTCGGGGGACGGGTGAAGACCGCCAAGCGCGGGAAAACCGCCATTTTGTGGGCGGAGGATGACGGCAAGAGCGGGAAGCCGCCATCTTGGATAGCAGTAAAAAAAAAAAATCTGATAAAGTACTACAATGCCTAAACACGGGAATATTAGCAACTTTGATAGTGACATCGAAGATTGGGCCATATATGTTGAACGAGTTAAAAATTATTGTAAGGCCAATAAAATTCGTGACCAAGATAAAGCTCTAACATTATTAAATTTAATGGGTGCGAAGACATACGGGCAATTGAAACACCTGTTATCACCAGATGAACTGGCGGATAAGACGTTCGATGAGATTGTTACTGTCCTGAAAGATCATCTAAACCCCACGCCGCTGATGCTAGCGGAACGATTTAAATTTTATGACAGAAGGCAGCTACAGCATGAAAGCAATGCTGAATATTTGCTGGAATTGCGTAAATTAGCGAAATATTGCCAGTTTGGAACGGGACTGACAGATGCACTACGAGACAAATTTGTGTGTGGTTTATTTAAACAGGATACACAAAAGCGACTGCTCGAGGAGAATGAGCTGACGCTTGAGAAGGTGGTCACTATGGCAGCAGCACACGAAGCCGCAGCGAGAGGCACGGCAGTAATGCAGCTACGGTCACCGGAGCTCAGTGCACACAAATTGGGTGTGAGTTCTGGCAAATGTTATCGTTGTGGAAAGACAACGCATGATCAGAACCAGTGTTGGTTTAAAAACCAAGAATGCAGAACATGTGGTAAGCTTGGACATATAGCTAGAGTATGCAGGTCAGGGAAGAAGACCAGCAACAAGAAGTCACCGCAAGGGAAATACGCAAAGGTACACAAGGTGGCCGAACAGGAGTCCGATTCAGACGCTAGCAGTAATGAACTGGCTGGCTTAAGCAGTATTGAACTGGCTAGCTTAAGGGTACTCAACGTTGGTAAGGGTGCAGACCTCCAGACAATTTGGGTTACTCTTCAGATAGAAGGAGTCCAAGTAAAAATGGAATTGGACACTGGATCGGCATTGTCGGTCATGAATAAGAAAGATTACAGAAGGTTATTCCAACATATTCCCCTACAGGATACGGAGATTATATTGACAACCTACACGGGGCAGAGAGTGTACCCCATCGGGACAATAAAGGTTGCAGTGGCCAACAAGGGCGAAGGAAGTCAAATAATGGACTTATATGTGCTACCGGAGGGAGGTCCACCACTACTAGGCCGGGAGTGGTTTAGAAACATAAATATGGACTGGCATTCGCTAAAAGCCATAAAGAGTGAGAACTCGGTGCAGATAATCAGCCCAGACTCTAGGACTGATGATGGTAAGACCAACCCATGTGCAAAAGACAAAGTTTCAGCACAGAATTCCACTGAGCAACAACAACATAGTTTAACAGAGAATTCTGAGTCTGTCAAGTCTACTGATATGCACATTTTTGAGGGACACTGGGCTCGAACTCAACTCCATTTCAAACTACAACAGCAATTAGAACAAATGATTCGCCGTTTTGAGCAAGAGATGAATGAAATAAAAAAGTTCTTTGTTACAGAGTGGGAGAATCTGGAAAGACAACAGAAGCAACTGATGGAGAAAATGGAGCAGGAGCACACCAACCATCTGCGCGAGGAGGCCGAACGAATCAAAGCTGATTCAGGTTCTGAAGGTGCGTGCCATAATCTGGTGTCAGAAGAGTTAACGGTCAGCCAACTCCTTCATATGCTGAGGGACAAGACTCTGAAATGGGAAAAACTTGAACACGAGCTGCGATCTTCAAAGGAAAAGGGTTCGGAGCTCTCAAAAGTCATTGAGATGGCTGATGTGACGACACAGACTGAAACGACTGCAACAGAGCAGCCATTGGATGCCAAAAGTACGCTGACTCACGTCAATGTAGAACAACAGACCGCTGAAACAGCTGCTCCGGTAGAGGGATTGCATAGTCCGATCAATCAATCTCCAAAGGAAGTTGAAGTATTAAAATCACAAATGAGGTCACTAGTAAACGACTTGCTGAAAGCCCAGAAAAAGCTGGATGCAGAGGTACACATGAAGAAGTCTCTTCAGGAAAGATGTCTGGATTTGGAACAAGAGCTGGCTAACGTCCAGCTGGGTATGGAGGAAATAGACGACCCTCTCACTGGTCTAGCTCAGGACGACACCGAATATTACCATGACCTGGTGGACGACACCGAACATTACGATGTCCTGTCCTGCCCAGCTTGTAACTTCGACTCCCAAAGTGCAGAAATCATGGAGGAGCACCAAAAGTCTACGGAACATCGGGAGAAGCTGGCTCTATGACGGAAACAGGAGGAAGAGAAGGAGGAACTGCGCATGCAGCTGGCAGCTGTGGCAGCTGACAATGGAGCCCAGAGAGTCTCCAAGAAGCAGAAAAGGAAAAGTAAAAACAGAAGATGACCCATCTGAACCATTATCACCTCTACCAGATCACACACGTGGTCCCTCCGAACGGAGCCAAATCAGTTCGGAAGTTCAAGCTGTTAAATCCATGAAAGGACTATTGAATGAGTAACGTGAACCGACTACACCACAGAGATTGAATCTGTGAACTGTTTTCCGCAGAGACTGAATCTGTGATATGTTACGTTAAACATGAAGTTATATATGTATATATGTTATTACGTTATGTTAAATGGGGGGGATGACTATAAAGCTAAGAAGGGAGGAGTGTTGTGTATGTAACCTGTTCCACCTTAAGAAAGCTTAAGCCTGTTCCACCTTAAGAGATGTACTACTTTCTCAGGCTGCTGTAGACGTAATACCGGGGGTGAACACACCGGTATATAAGCACTGTGCAGTAATCTTGTATTCAGTGTAGTCCCTACCTCCAACCAGTAAAGACCTGTTTTATTGTTACTGATTAAGTCTGAGTATTAATTACTTGAACAACTCACAGACTTAACAAAAGTCACCACTGCACTTAACATTTTTGCTTCAGGCTCATTCCAGGGATCAACAGCAGACATCAGCGGCATCTCCCAGGTGGCTGTACACACTTGCATCATGCAGGTAACCGATGCCCTCTTTGCCAACGTGCACAATTACATCAACTTCTCCAAGGGTCAAGAAAGTATAACCATGCGTGCGATTGGATTAGCTAATATGGCAGGCTTTCCAAGGGTGCAGGGCATCGTAGACTGCACACATGTGGCCCTTAAGGCACCCCATCACAATCTAGGTATATTTGTCAACCTCAAGGGCGCCCACTCCCTGAATGTGCAGCTGGTGTGTAACCACAAGAAGGAAATTTTGCATGTTTGCGCCAAGGACCCTGGCAGTTTCTATGACTCCTTCATCCTGCGGCAATCTAGTGTGCCTCCGCTCTTCAGTCCGCCAGACCAGCTTTTCAGATGGCTACTTGGGGACAAGGGCTATCCCCTGAAGATGTGGCTAATGACGCCATTGAGGAGCGCTACAAATCCAGCCACATTTCCACCCGATCCATTATCGAGCAAACCATCGGCTTGCTGAAGATACGATTCAGGTGCCTTGTTAGATCAGGTGGAGCCCTGCTGTACTCAGCATCCAGGTCTCCAGAATCGTCGTAGTTTGCTGTGCACTTCACAACATGGCACAGCATCGTGGCTTGCAGCTGCCTGAGGTACAAGTGGCTCATCGCATAGCCTTCTCAGATGAGGATGAGGAGGAGGAGGAGGAGAGCGAGAACGAAGAGCTTGCGGAGGCACATCAACCAGCGGCAGCAGCACGCGAGAACATTGCTGTCCGGGATGCAAGGGATGCACTGATCTTGGCTAGATTTGCTTAGGCTACCCATTCAAACACATTTGGCTCGCACCTTCTTACCACACCATCGACAATGAACAAGAACCTGCGGCTTCCTATCACTCTGAGCAGCATACTGACAATTCCAAGTCGCCCTGAGCCCTCAATGTGGAAGTCCCATTTGGCCACAACTTCAACAGTTTGCCATCAAGTCATTTTATAACATGAATTCACGGATGGCATTTCACAATTAAACACAACAGAACAACCAAGTGACTACCCTTGTGATTACTTGTGCTTTATCTTCCTCTTACATGTACTCCTACGTGGTGCTTCACCTGTGGCTTCAGCAGATGTAGAGGCCCCTTGCTCACTTTTATACTTCTCCTGCCTCGACACCTTTGGCGGGCGTCCTCTGGGGTTGCGAGCCTGTGAGGGCTCGCCAACAGTCTGCTGCTCCTGTGGCTGCGCAGGGGATGAGACGCCCAGCTCAGTTTGGTAAGGACTCTGGTGGGGCTCTGACCGAGGTCTCTGCAGTGGCATGGAAGTGTGAGCATTTGGAGAGGAGCCCCCACTTCATTGTCTGTCACCAACATCCCTCTCATGGGTCAGCCCCACTTCAGAGCTAGCAAGTGGCTTGACAGAACCTTGCTGCACTTCAGGGGAGCCATGAGGACCCATTTCTGCACTGGCAGTCCTACTCCAGAAGACTTCCATGAAGCTCTGGTTTCTCTGCTCAATAGCTGCCCAACGCTCCTCCAGAGATGTCAGTCTATTCTGAACAATGACCATGTTTTCAACACTCTTGTGACTTAGCTCCTCCATGGCCATAGCCATTCATGCCTCTACCATAGCCATCCTATCCACGGAGGTTGCCATCCTTTCTGTGACGATGCGTTCATGCGCCAATGCCTCCACAAAGGTTCTGCTCATGCTAGTGATGGACTCCTCCATCCACTCCACACTCGTAGTGACCTTGGAGACAAAACCTGCCAGAGACTCCTGCACCTGTTCCTGGAGTTCCAGCACCACTCTCCTTCTGGATGGACCGGAGGCACAGGGTCGACATGCAGCTGAGATGAGCTGGGAGCGCCCTGCACCTTCCGACGAGGACTCTCCACTGTTGTCCCTGTCTCCACCATCTGCTGATGCTCACTTGTGAGCTGTGATATAGTAGGTGACAACACTACTCTATGTCCCGAAGGTCCCACCGAGGTGTGAGTGTCTGTGCTGGTGCTGGGTGCGCTTAATTCTGCTGACGCTGTGCCCTCAGAGGTTGCAGCTTCCTCTGAGGAGTCTTGTGACTCAGGTTGTTCCTCCTGGACAGTGGGGAGGGGGCTGTCAATGGTCCTGTGGGGGAGTAAAGGAAAGAGTTAGACATGTGAGATAAACATTGCATGCACATTGAAGTGTGCAGTTTATCATAAATCAATCTGTTAGAGCATCAGAATCAATATCCGTCACCCTTGCAATGTCAATGAGATGAAAAACTATTCTGTCACCAGCTTGCTCTGATGCGCCCGACTGTCCGTCCCCCACTTGCGCATCCTCCTCGGCTCCCACGATCTCGAGGGCCGCCTCCTCTGCGCTGGTGAGCTGGGCTATTGAGGGTGGCCCTCCTCCTGTCTTCGCCTTTTCTCTCTTATTGTGGGCTCTCTTTTCCTGCAATAAGGGACACAAGTGGATTTTGAGTGAGAATGAAGGAGTTAGTGTAGAGAATCTACAGAATAGATGCTTGGAAGGACACAAAGATGGAGTGAGGTCCCAAGACCAAAGACCCTCCCGGTGTGTTGTAATTTGTTGTCATAGCATAACAGTGATAGGGAGTATGAGGGCTGCATAGTCAAATAGTTAAGTGAATGTGTACATAGAGAGAAAGGGAATGGTTAAGGGTGCAGGGATGTACATCAAGTGGGATGTGGAGGAGGAGGTTGACAATGAAGAGTGCTGGTGATGAGAGGCGATGGGGATCAGATTGAGGGTCATGGTGATGTTATACTCACTTTTCCTGTGCGAAGAAGGTCATTAAACCTCTTTCTGCACTGCAGCTAGGTTCTGCTGCACATTGAGATGGCGCTGACCTCCTGTGCCACTTGCAGCCACACAGCTTTGGTCTGCTGGGGAGGTTTTTTCCTCCCAGAGGAAGGAAACAGCACTTCCTTCTGAGCTCTGGCTCCCTCCACCAGAGCTTGGAGGGAGTCCTCATCAAAGCGGGGTGCGCACTTGGGCCTTGAGCTTGACATCTGTGCACCACCAATCCCTCAGAAGTCTCTCCAAAAAAAGTTGTAAGGCAGAAAATGAACCAAGGCTGCTTGCAGGCCTTAAATGCAGCTGCATAAATGACATCATCAGAGGCGAGTTTCGGGACCAAAAGACTCATTGGGCCAGGGGTTCCCACACACTGGGAATCAAGTGCCCAATTAGGGCAAAATCGCCAAATTATCCCGTCTCACATCGGAGGTGAGGGCGAGACCCGCCGACCATCTGATCTGCTCCCAACCTGCCCCCAATGACAAAATCGAGCCCATTGTCTCTACCCGTCCAGGTCACCACTGCCTAAAATTTCTTCGCATCTGAATCATTTCAGGCAACATCAGATAATCTGTACCACATTAGCTAGTCAGCAGCTCGCTGCTGAATCAAGAAGCTCTGTTATACTCTCTTCAAGAGCACTATATAATTTATTTCCTTCTCAATGGAGCTATAGAAGCAAAGTGAGGGAGCTATCCAGTTCTAAAGGCTGGCTAGCTTCTCACAGGTACAGGAAACAATTGAAAGCCCCCTACGAAAACTCCCTCTATTTTATGAGCAGAAAGGCCTTCCATTCCACCACTGTGTGGCTAGTGTGTGATGTTAATCGCCTGATCAGACATGTCAATGCCAGATACCCGGGGAGCTGCTATAACTCTTTCATCGTGTGATAATCCACCATGATTCAATGTCATGTATCAGGGTGGTTAATTAGTTCATGACTGATGTCTCCAGTGAGATTTCCACAGACAAATGGAGAGTAAAATTACAATGAGGTCCATGTAATCACAGCGTCATACAGCAGACTATTGACATTCTGAATATTTCATCTTTCGATTAGGCACTGTACGGCCTTCTGGCCTTATCATTGACCACTGCTCCCACTTTCTTGGGCAGCAGCTACTGGTAATGGAGGAAACCTGCACCAGAGCCATTGGGATTAGAGGAGGTGTGGGCTGGTGCTTGGAGTCAGGATCCCCTATTGATACACGGCCGGTAGGGTGGTTCACACCCCTGGATCTGCTTGCCCTTCGGCAGCACATTCCCGTGCCAGATTTTCCATGCTTCCTTCCCCCTCTACTATTTTGCTGAAATCATTCACACCTCCTTTGGGCCCATCTTTTGTTTCTTTACTTGTCCCATTACCACCCCCTTTTGCCTTGCATCATCATTCCTTTTATCGTTTAATCTCTCCTGCCCTCCACCCTATCATAGACCTTTTCCATTGTTCTTCCCTCCAACACTGGCACCATCCCCTCTTTTACCCTGGCTCTGTACTTGCTTAAAAACTGTTAATCTCGAACATCTTCCAGTACTGATGAAAGGTCATTGACCTGAAATGTTGGGCTGGATTTTACGAACCTCGATGGGTCTGTGATGGGCGATGTTGGTGGCAGGTCTCGAACCCACTGCTGGCTCTATCCCAGCCTCTGAAATAAATTTCCCCTGATTGGGCTTGTTAAGTCCGCTCAGTGCGTTTCCCGGCCAATTAGAGAAATCGGGTCTGGTGACATCATTTTATGACACGTCATCAGCCTGTTTCCTTAAAGCGACCATAGCCAACTTTCTTTTTACACTTGTGCTGTCAGTGTTCTACAGCATTGAGGTGCTGCAAACACTGGCAAGCACTGCACAGAGGTGCAGGGCTGCATCCTGGCTCTCCCACGCAGGGTGGTCCTCTTCATTTCCAATGGGCAGAAGAACAACACAGTCTAGTTGCACATTGCAGAGGAGGGCACAAGCAGGGATGTGGTCAGGAGGACCTGGGTGCAGTGTTGCAAATGTTTCAATGATCTCAGTAGATCACAAAACTTTAGTACAAAGCCACACTCAACCTCATCCTGCTGTGCCTCTCATCACATCCCCATCACTCTGCCTTCCCTACCCTACTCCTGCACATTCATACTCACACCAACTTACCTTGCACCTCCACCCATCACTCTCTATCTACATTATCAAATCCCCATCTCACTAGCCACCCCTCACCCTCATTCTAGTCCAATCATACCACCTAACAACACACAAGGGTAGGCACTTGGTTGTTTTATGCAATGTTTATGTAAAGTTTCTGTTAATGTGGTGTCAAACATTGAAACCTTTATTTTCAACACTTTGCATTCTTGGACAGATTTGTGTGCACCTTTGGATGTGGCTTAGTGAGTTACAGTGAATGGTGAGACATAACGGTGCCCCCCACAATGGTAATGCATGTGAAAGGAATGGCTTGGGCATTGTAGGGATGCTTTATGGTGTTGGTGTGGTGTGGTGCCAACCTGGTGCATCATATGGCAGCCAGGATGTACAGCGTCAAGTGAAGTAAATCTGGTCATGTTGAGGCCATCCCTGGCTTCCTGGGCAGCAATGTGGTCGGGTGCTGATGCCCTGTGTCCTGTGCAGCGTTAGTTGATTGCAGAGAAGGTTGGTGTTATTGTTGGTGCTGCTGGTGTGCCTGGTGTTGCTGGTGTGCCTGGTGATGCTAGTGTTGGGGCTGATTCTGGTGGGATTCTGAGGACCAAGGTGAGAGCATTTCAAGGGCACCCATGCTGATGGAATAGATGGCAGGTGAAGTAGAGATGACAGAAGCGATCTGTCAGTGGTGGGAGAGGTAATGAGGTCAGACTGGATGGAGACTTGTATAAAGACTTGCAACATGCTGAATCTGTTGTGAAAATGCAGTTTAGAGAAGCTAGTGGTTAAGGGAACATTTCTCAATCAGCTGGGAGCTTTGACTTGACATTTGAAGCTGTCAACTCATCAGCTGATTCAATGGCACATGACCTCCTGCCTCAGCTTCACAGACGAGGTCTAGGCACAGCAGGAAACTGATGGGCGACCTGTCAAATTCAAAAAGTTGAGAAAAATCATTGTTGAGTAGCTGTAAACAAACCACTAATAATTTTAATTGCCTCCACTGCCACTGCATGTCAGGTCTGCTCAGCGCTGACAGACCCGACATTTGGTAAAGGCGCGTGGTGGCGTGTTCACAGCGGGGTCCTGACCTGTTGGGGAAAAGAACACTTTCCCACCCAACCCGCCACCGCTCGCGCCCGCTGACACCACCACCCCCCACCCCCGGAAAATCCAGCCCGTTAACTCTGTTTCTCTCGCCGCAGATGCTGCCTGACGTGCTGAGTGTTTTCCAGCATTTTCTGTTTTTACTTCTATAATAATCTTGTTTGCTGGCACTGTAAAATCTGTCCCAGTAACATTTCTGGATTCCACAGCACCAACAACAGCAGCCAAACAATGCGTGGCACAGCATGAGCTTGTTGTGAATAGTGACTTTCATTTCTGGCTGCTGGGACTTTCTCCAAAGGCCAGGGAAGATCTGTTCAAACTAACAATGGAAAAACAGAATAAGAGCAATAGGAGGCCAGCCCAATTATATTGCTACTGTTGTGCTACTTTCTTCAAAGGGGACTTAGCACATAATTTCTTCAGGTGGCCTAGCTTTCTCCAGAGGCAATATTGTGTCATTTACCTTACTGCTAGCATTATAATCAACTCCCACTTCACATTAGTATTCCTGAGTGACGATGAGTTCACTTCTAAAACATCAGTTTTAACAAGCCATTCATCATTAAGAAGCCATTATTTAAGTTATTCCCTCATCCATTTATTTCACTTTATATTCTTCTTGTCACTTAGTTTTTCATTGTCTTTAGTGTTTTCCTTCACATGTTGTAGCCTTGTTCTATCTTCTTTCCTCTTTAACCATAGCTTCAGCCTACGTTTAAAATAGAATTTTATTGCATTGTTTAGTTAGTCAACTTTGTTGTATCGCTGACATATCATTCGTTTCTCTAGAGAGTTATTTCAGATTGTTAGGTTATGTAATCCAACAATAGTATAGCAATTGTGCCTTTGGAGATACTGCAGTCCCTCAGGTATTACTCTGTATATACAAACAGGTAGTTCAAATTCTTCAAGGTCATGGAAGTCAATTCTTTGACTGGAGAGAACACAAGTCTTAATTTTTCTTATTACCATCCTCAGAGAGATCCGAGTTTTTTTTGTTCGTGACAGTTGCACATCACCTGGGGGCTTAGAGTGTAAATTAACAGATCAGCAAAAAGAAAGCTAAGATTTATGGCAGAAATTTCACATGAAGTATTACTATTTTCAGGATTAATATATATTATACCAGTTATTTCGTGATGCACTTGAACTGAGGTTATTTGAAATTAATTAAAGCTCACAGTGCTGGTAGAGTATGTGTTTGTTGATTTAAATGTATTAGGACCTGTAGGTTGTAATTGTTTTTGGTGAAATGTTTTTACTCATTAGACCGTTTTTCACCTGCCGGTCCACATATGCCAGTTAAATCAAATGGAGTGGTATAGTTCAAGCGCTAGGCATTAGACAGGATACAAACCCTAAGGTATACATAGATTAGTTACATGCATAAGTGAAAGCATGCAAATATTGAAAATGACTTTTTTTTTAAGAACATGGTGGAGAATGTAAGATAAATGAAACATCAATGTCACACAGTAACCTTGGTTATTTTTTTGCCAGCAAGACTAGCATGGAAATTCTTATGGATTGGTAGGGCATAAATCTGGCAGATCTATCTGGGGTGGGGGTGGGGCACAGTGGTCGTTATTTGGGACTTTAGATTAACCAGTTTTATGGACCATTTAGTACCACTCTAAATCTCGCTGGAAGTGAGGAAGGGTGTAGGATAAGCTTGCCCTAACTAAGGTGCAGCCATACAAATTATGGGTTTAGACCAGAATGTCATCAAAAGACCTAAATTCTGACATCTATCCTAGGATCCACCAACTTATCTTATGCTATTACGAACCTGGGGTAACTTAGGACAATAGATGAAGAAGGGTGATGCTGGGATCTCAAAGATGAATTGCTGTTCTTCACTGGGCTGTTAGTTACAGGCTCATAACTTTACTTTGGATTGGTCTTTTGTCAAAGTTTATTGTTTGCTCTTTATTTTGGAGGTTCTTAACTTCAGTTAGCGAGAGGGTTTGAGTACAGGAACAGGGCCTTGGTGAGACCACACCTTGAGTATTGTGTGCAGTTTTGGGGGCCTTATCTGAGGAAGGATGTTCTTGCCATGGAGGGAGTGCAGCGAAGATTCACCAGGCTGATACCTGGGATGGCAGGAATGACGTATGAGGAGAGATTGGGTCGATTGGGCTTATACTCACTGGAGTTTAGAAGAATGAGAGGGGATCTCATTGAAACTTATAAAATTCTAACAGGGCTAGACAGACTAGTTGCAGAAAGAATGTTCCCGATGGCCAGGGAGTCCAGAACCAGGGGTCACAGCCTAAAGATAAGGGGTAAGCCATTTAGGACTGAGATGAGGAGGAATTTCTTCACCCAGAGAATGATGAACCTGTGGAATTTTCTACCACAGAAGGCAGTTGAGGCCAATTCATTAAATATATTCAAGAAGGAGTTAGATATATTTCTTAAGGCTAAAGGGATCAAGGGATATGGGGAGAAGGCAGGGACAGGGTACTGAGTTTGGATGATCAGCCATGATCTCATTGAATGGCGGAGCAGGCTCGAGGGGCCGAATGGCCTACTCCTGCTCCCATCTTCTATGTTTCTATGTTTCTATGACTCCCTTGAGACTGTTTCTTGTTTGGGGATTTGTCCTAAAATGAAAGGGAAGGCTGCAAAATGTTTTTTCCCCGTGGAGATTACTGTTTTTGAGTTATTTGTTGGAGGAAGAACTGAAAAAGTAACAAAAGGCAACAAAGAAGCTAGGCTTGTATGACAGGACCAAAGGAGATCACCAGGGTATATTGCCGTTGAAGATTCCTCAATGTACTCATGTGTCAGGAGACCTCTGTGTGTTCTGTGGGACATGTGCAGAAGTTCCTCTAGCTGCTACTCACTGCAGGATGCTCTGCATTGTAGAGAAGCCCTCGCTGATACTGCCGAAAGGATGGCATTGGACGCTGCCACTATCTCTGCCATCTGATGCACAGCTTTAGAGAATATTTGCTGTAACTTCATATAATTCTGTTGCTCTCCAAGCATTTGTATTTTCATGGCAGGAGCCTGAGATAATTGTCTGAATGCTTACTAACCAGGATCTGGCATCTCCTAAGACTCCACTCGAGTTAACTGGGCTGGTGAGTGCAAGTGATAGGGTTTATGGCAGAGTGGGTCAATTGGTATATATTCAAGAAGGAGTTAGATATATTTCTTAAGGCTAAAGGGATCAAGGGCTATGGAGAGAAGGCAGGGACAGGGTACTGAATTTGGATGATCAGCCATGATCTCATTGAATGGCAGAGCAGGCTCGAGGGGCCGAATGGCCTACTCCTGCTCCCATCTTCTATGTAATTGCTGCTGATGGTGCTGGGTGTTGAAGGCTCTGGCATTGGTTCCTTCTCAATCTCTGCAGCATCATTCTTGCTTCTGGCTTCTGTGGAGATAAGAAGAATGAGAAATGTAATGAGTTTCCTGCTGCCAACTTCCCGTTAAACTTATGTAAGTGTCTCCTCAAACTATGATCCTTGAAAAGGAGAAACCATTTCTGGTCATTGATCACTGGCGCTTAGTCAACACAAACCATCTGTGGGTTTAGGCCCACCCCCCCATGACGCCATCACCTACTGCATTAACTGAGTGAGTGCCCAAGACTTGCTTTGCCTCCTCCTCTTGGAACTTGTCTTTCTTAAGAATTGTGTGCAGTCTTTTCCTGCAAAAGAATGCTTGTAATTGTCAGTCACAGACTGCTTAATTCTAATTTGAAAATTCTTACCATTTCCCATGGAATCCAATAGAAATAGCGAGCCCTCCACAGGCATTAATTAAAGTGTGGAGCTAATACTACAGATTATTTAGTGGACAACGGTGATACTCTCGAGTTTGTGAATGCACTTTTAGAATAGACACAGATCTGCTGTCTACAAAGTCAAACAGATATATTGACAACAGCTTGCGACCATCAAATTACCTTTGCTGACCTTGTGGGTCATTAAACTTCATCCTGCATTAGAGAGGGGTTCTGGGGCTTAGTGAGCTGCCACTTAGTACCTGCGCCACTTCCTTCCACATGGTCCCAGCTGTTAAATTGGTAGGCTTCTTGTCACCCACTCCAACTAATCCATCCTCCTACTCACATCTGATTTCAGTCAGAATCATATTTATGTCACTCTGAGAAATTTGAGGCTCTTCCCCCGGTTCTTCTTTTGATCCATGGTTTCAAATAATGCACGCTTTGCCCCATCCCCAAACATGTTTTTCCAGCCCTCCCAGTGTAACTGGTCAATTTCCAGCTTAACAGGGACATTTGCTCTGCCCAGCAATATTGAAAGTAGATGACACTAACATCTGACAGGATCAGCATTTGGGCAATTGGACAGATAGAAGCCCTGCTCCATCGCACGTATGCAGCGGTTTATCAGAATTGGCAGTTCAAGGCCTCTGTCTCTTTGAGATATTTTAATATTTCTACTGGTGTCTTTGTCGATGACAATTTTTACATATTTACTCTACTGTGAAGCATCCTGGGACACTTTTCTACCTTAAAGGCGCTATATAAACCCAAGTTGTTATTGTTGTTATTGTCGTTGTCATCATCTTCTGCACTATTTGTGGCTGCCTGATGTCTCAATGCACTGGGCTCTATGTCCCCGATATTGACAAAGGCAGGTTTCGTAAGTGGGGGGGGTGGGGTTTCGGTCAGGAAAGGCGGAAGTCTGGGTTTCCCACTTGTGTGCGCCTTTTTTTTACAGGATCCCTGCCCGGAATTCAGCCTGGTTAACTGGCGGGGCTCCCTGTTGGGCGGAGAGCAGGCCTGCTGCTGTGTTAATGGGAACGTGGGGGTGGGGCAGTCCGATCCCCAACCCAGGGGTGTCCCATCCCAGGGGAGGTTCGGATCCTGAGCGGGGTCTTTGGCGAGGGGGCAGGGGGAGGTCCGATGGCAGGGAAGAAGGTAGTTTGGAGGCTGGGTGGAAGCACTCCTGCTCTTCCTGGCCCAAAAGGAGTGCTGTAAAGGCACTTACATTTTCCCGAAGCTGTCCTCGCTTCCCTTGAGCTGCCGGGTTTCCCGAGGCCTGGGAATGCCAGTCGGCCGGGGTTAAACTGTAAGACAGGTTAAATCTGAGGCTCCCAGCTCATTATGATATTTAAATGGACAACCCACCTCCTGGGAGCTGGTTGGCTGCCCGCCCCCTGTCCCACCTCCATTAAACCCAGACATGGGCAGGTTGGAGGTGGGTTGGGGTCGGGTTTGAGATTTAAAACATTTTTACATCTCACCTGACCCCAACCCACCAGTTTTTGGGGGTTAAAATTACCCCCTATGACTCTCCATCTCTGTAAGAAAGTGTCTAGCCTACTTTCACTATGTCCCTGTGGATGAACAACTGAGAGCCTAATTCAGGTGGGGGACAGGGTGGGGCAGGGGTTGTTTAAAGCCACATACCTGTGGTGCTCTGGAGCATTTTACCAACTTTTTGCACAAAGCTAACCTTACAATTTGTGCACATTGCAATAGTTACAAATTACACTTTTTGGAACATTTTGAATTATCCTGAAGCATTAAGATTCAAGATTTTGCAGGCATTATCATTGGGAAGCTTTTGTGATAAAGCTGCTCTTTGAGCACCCAGGAATAGCCTGAAGTCTACTGTGATCCACAAGTTACTCAGAAGCAGACAATCTCCTGATTGGACCATTCAATCAGTGTACTCCTTTGTAGTTTTGTGACCAAAATAGTTACTTAAAAAAAATCAGCCCAATATACATGTTAGCACTTTGATGCTGCCATATAGGATGGGCTCATCATATACTTTATGTTTTATATTCGTTCATGGGATGTGGGTGTTGCTGGCAAGGCCAGCATTTATTGCCCATCCCTAGTTGCCCTTGAGAAGGTGGTGGTGAGCCGCCTTCTTGAACTGCTGCAGTCTATGCGGTAAAGGTAATCCCACAGTGCTGTTAGGGAGGGAATTCCAGGATTTTAACCCAGTGACAATGAAGGAACGGTGATATACCTCCAAGTCAGGATGGTGTGTGACTTGGAGGGGAACTTGCAGGTGGTGATGTTCCCATGCGCCTGCTGCCCTTGCCCTTCTAGGTGGTAGAGTTCACGGGTTTGGGAGGTGCTGCCGAAGAAGCCTTGGCGAGTTGCTGCAGTGCATCTTGAAGATGGTTCACACTGCAGCCACGGCACACCGATGATGGAGGGAGTGAATGTTTAAGGGGGTGGATGAGGTGCCAATCAAGCAGGCTGCTTTGTCTTGGATGGTGTCAAGCTTCTTGAGTGTTGTTGGAGCTGCAAGATCCAGACAAGTGGAGAGTGTTCCATCACACTCCCGACTTGTGCCTTGTAGATGGTGGAAAGGCTTTGGGGAGACAGGAGGTGAGACACGCACTGCAGAATACTCAGCCTCTGACCTGCTCTTGTTGCCACAGTATTTATGTGGCTGGTCCAGTTAAGTTTCTGGCCAATGGTGACCCCCCAGGATATTGACGGTGGGGGGATTCAGTGATGGTAATGCTGTTGAATGTCATGGGGTGGTGGTTAGACTCTCGCTTGTTGGAGATAGTCATTGCCTGGCACTTGTGTGGCGCGAATGCTACCTGCCACTTCTCAGCCCAAGCCTGAATGTTGTCCAGGTTTTGTTGCATGTGAGCATGGACTGCTTCATTATGAGGAGTTGTGAATGACACTGAACACTGTGCAGTCATCAGTGAACATCCCCACTTCTGACCTTATGATGGAGGGAATGTCATTGATGAAGCAGCTGTAGATGGTTTGGCCTAGGACACTGCCCTGAGGAACTCCTGCAGCGATGTCCTGGGGCTGTGATGATTGACCTTCAACCACCACAACCATCTTCCTTTGAGCTAGGTATGACTCCAGCCAGCGGAGAGTTTTCCCCCTGATTCCCATTGACTTCAGTTTTACTAGGGCTCCTTGATGCCACCCTCGGTCAAATGCTGCCTTGATGTCAAGGGCAGTCACTCTCACCTCACCTCTGCAATTCAGCTCCTTTGTCCATGTTTGGACCAAGGCTGTAATGAGGTCTGGAGCCAAGTGGTCCTGGCGGAACCCTAACTGGGCATCAGTGAGCAGGTTATTGGTGAGTAAGTGCAGCTTGATAGCGCTGTCAATGACACCTTCCATCACTTTGCTGATGATTGAGAGTAGACTGATGGAGCGGTAATTGGCAAGATTGGATTTGTCCTGCTTTTTGTGGACAGGACATACCTGGGCAGTTTTTCACATTGTTGGATAGATGCCAGTGTTATAGCTGTACTGGAACTTATAGTACATCTATCTTCTATCTTCTATCTATCTTCTATCTATATATATAAAGCGGTTCCTTACGTTTTGTCTGTCCGGCTATACGCTCGAAAGTTATAGGGCATACCTACCCGTGCGTTACCTACCCGTGCGTTACGTCCAAAGAAAGCTTACGCTTCCAGGACGGTCATAAGCATAATTACTTTTCGGTCGGACAAATATTGTTCGCGCGTTATGCAAATAACCTTCAAAATTACGCTCATTATCTGCTAATTAGCATTGATTGACTGACGTCAAGGTTCGACCAATCCTGTGCCATCATGATTGACCAATCCTACAGTTCACTCACCTGATGGTTGGCCAATCGCTGTGTCTGTGGGCGGGACTAATGATTTTGAACTCAGGCATTGGGCAGCCATTGCTTCAGCTGCTTCCAGCTCAAAATCTGCTAATCCAGCTTCGAAAAAGTTAGTATCTCTTTTAAAAATAACATAACATTTACCAAAAACGTTTTATAAGTACTTTCACTTTCATCTTGCAAGGTATTAAAAGGTAGAAATGTTGCCCAGCATGTTGCTGCACACTGTAACTGTTGTTAATCACAGAAAACACAGTGTAATGGAAAAAAACAAAATTAATATTTGTGCAGTGTCTTACTATAATGAAAAGCATATGAGAGATATAGGCCTAGATTTTGCAGTCTGCGGCGATGGAACGGCGCTCGCTGTTCACTGTGCCTACAGCTGCCCACAGACTTTTTGTGGACTTTTGAGCAGAAACCTATGGTTGTTGGAGATTATTTCCAGCGCAGCGCCCTCTACTGGGAAGCTGTGACCTGTGTGAGCAGGGCAAGCAAAAGTGTGTCTCTTCAGCCAATCAGATTGAAGAATCATTACTGAGCCACGCAGAGTCTAAATCAGGAAGTATGAATTTGAATATTAAATTCAATGTAAAACCATATACAGAAAGCAAAATAAAGTGAGGAAAAGAAAGATAGGATTAGGAGTGAGAGAGATAAAAGAATCTGAAGGAATGAGACACCACACTTGTAAAAGTTAATATTCAGTGCCAGAGAGGTTGTTTGGCAGTAATTAAGGTTTATCACACCATTAAAAATTCACTTACACCTGGATGCACAAGCCCTAACTTTTTCTGGCATGTTTAGTGTGTATCTAATGGGTAAGTACAACAACTTCACACCCTTCATGTATTTAAATGCTGAATCACTTGGTGAGGTACCAGTGTAGCGAAACTTCTGGAGAAGCAGGGCAAACTGGACAGCAACTTCCTGATTTCCGCGTTTAACTTTGCATGTGCGGACGCTGAAAGTTGCTGTCCGATTTACTCCCTAATACTCCAGTCAGTCCAGTCAGTTTAACATCAGTGGTGGGGAAGCTTTTAGAAACAATAATCTGGGAGAAAATTAGCAGCTACTTGGACAAGCATGGACTAATAAAGGAGAGCCAGAGCAGATTTGTTAAGGGCAAATTGTGTTTGACCAAAGTGATTGAGTTTTTTAATGAGGTAACTGAGAGTGTGGATGAGGGCAGTGCAGTTGATGTTATTTATAAGGTGTTTGATTAGGTACCTTATATTAGGATTGTTAGCAAAATTGAAGCCCATGGGATAAAAGGGGCTGTAGCAACATGGACACAAAAGTGGCTAAGGGATAGAAAACAGAGAGTTGTGGTGAATGGCTGTTTTTTGGGACTGAAGGGAGGTATACAGTGGAGTTCCCCAAGTTTCAGTACTAGGACCGCTGCTGTTTTTGATGTACATTAATGACGTGGACTTATGGGTACAGGGCACAATTTCAAAATTTGCAGATGACACAAAACTTGGAAGTGTTGTAAACAGTGAGGAAGATAGTAATAGACTTCAAGAGGGCATAGACAGGCTGGTGGAATGGGCCGACATATGGGAGATGAAATTCAACGCAGAGAAATGTGAATTAAAGTATTTTGGTAGGAAGAATGAGGAGAGACAATACGTGCTAAATGGTATAATTTTAAAGGGGGTGCAAGAAGAGAGAGACCTGGGGGAATTTGTGCATTTGAAGGTGACAGGACGGTTAACAAAGCAATTAATAAAACGCATAGGATCCTGGGCTTTATAAATACAGGCATCAAGTGCAAAAGCCAGGAAGTTATGATAAACCTATATAAAATGCTAATTTGGCCCCATCTGGAGCATTGTGCCCAGTTCTGGGCACCACACTTTAGGAAGGACATGAAGGCTTTAGAGAGAGTACAGAAGAGATTTACTGGAATAGTTCCAGGGATGAGGGAATACAGTTACGTGGATAAATTGGAGAAGCTGGGGTTGTTCTCCTTAGAGTAGAGAATGCTAAGAGGAGATTTGATAGAGGTGTTTAAAATCATGAAGAGTTAGATAGAGTAAATAAAGAGAAACTGTTTCCAATGGCTGAAGGGTTGATAACGAGAGGGCACAGATTTAAGGTGATTGGCAAAAGAACCAGAGGCGACATGAGGAAAAACTTATTAATGAAAAAAGTGGTTAGGATTTGGAATGCGCTGCCTGATAAGGTGATGGATAAAGATTCAATAGTAGCCTTCAAAAGGGAATTGGTTAAATACTTGAAGGAGAAAAAATTGCAGGGATATGGGGAAAGAAAAGTGGTGTGGGACTAACTGGATTGCTCCTCGAAAGACCAGTGCAGACACGATGGGCTGAATGGCTTCCTTCTGTGCTGTACTATTCTATGATTCTATAATGGTGAGCACTGATAGCCTCACTGTTATTCCTACTGTAAAATCTGGGCCAATTTGTTTAATGCTCACCAGAAGTTGCAGGAATGAGCCAGTTTATTTCACCAGCTTCTGCCGGATGACCCTTTGCTTCTGTTCGCTAATTAATTGTATCTAAATGAGCAGAACAGAAAGTTTAACTAATTAGAAGTAGTGTGAAATGTAATTGCAGTGCATTGCTCATCACCATTTCATTACAGAAAATAACATCCACATTCACAGTTGTAGGAATCCAGATTCTTCAGATTCAAGGACAAGATCATTATGGGAAGGGGAATGACTGTCCAGCTGCTATACGCATGAATAAAATCAGAATATATGAATACTTGAGCTCCCTTAATGTTTTCATCTGTGAACTCACTGCACTGATTTATTCTTATTAAGCAACTAACATATATTTTATTTGAACAACTGCATATTTCTTATAAAAACTCCATCACAGTACATAGAGGTTAAAAGGATAGCATTAGTACGTGTTTCATATGCCCAGCATGCCAATGTGTAATTTGTCAGGGAGATGTGCACCCTTTGTACGAAAGATTTGGACCACTTAGAGACCTGTTAAAGGTCCTGTTAAAGATGGATCCTAGCTCTTTCATCAGAAACTCCCACTGCTTGTATTTCTGTCAAATATTAGTTCCTGTAACTGCTGATATAAAACTTACTTACTTTGCAGGATATATGTACAGAAATTGATATTGAGATATTGAAAGGACCTCTATATCTTGAAGTGATCATTTTAATATTTTTGGTTTGTGGTTTTAGGGCACTGTACCAGAACCAGATTCAGAATTCTTGGGGCCCTGGGCATCAAAAGCATTCAGGGGGGCCTCCTGCACAACTTCCCCCGCCACCTCCACCCCGCCCCCCCCCATCCTGATTCATTAAAGCACAAATGTGTAATAAAATGCACAAAGAAATAAGCCCATAGAATGTTTACACACTGCATTATCATGTCATATCACAATATATTACACTGAAATGAAACTGGCCCCTTGGCGGGGACCCATATTTGGCTGGGTCCCAATGGACATAGACCCGATAGTCCTGTGCATTAATCCGTCCTTGCAGTGTATCTTCAGTTGTTTCCTGTATCTGTCTGGTGCAGGAACTATCTACGGAGGTTCAAATTTAACAATAATCACAGTACTGTATCGGGGTAATTTTCCAAGTGTGTGCTGAGAGGTGAGGATCCCTATCATCAGCGTGTTTGGAAAATGACCCCCTATGTGTCATTCAGGGAGACATAGAAACATAGAAACATAGAAGATAGGAGCAGGAGTAGGCCATTCAGCCCCTCGAGCCTGCTCCGCCATTTAATGAGATCATGGCTGATCATCCAAATTCAGTACTCTGTCCCTGCTTTCTCCCCATATCCCTTGATCCATTTGGCCTTAAGAAATATATCTAACACCTTCTTGAATATATTTAATGAATTGGCCTCAACTGTCTTTTGAGGTAGAGAATTCCACAGGGTCACCACTCTCTGGGTGAAGAAATTCCTCCTCATCTCTGTCCTAAATGGCTTACCCCTTATCTTTAGACTGTGAACCCTGGTTCTGGACTCCTCCGCCATTGGGAACATCCTTCCTGCATCTAGTCTGTCTAGTCCTGTTAGAATTTTATAAATTTCAATGAGATCCCCTCTCGTTCTTCTAAACTCCAGCGAATATAAGCCCAATTGATCCAATCTGCCTCATACGTCATTCCTGCCATCCCAGGTATCAGTCTGGTGAATCTTTGCTGCACTCCCTCCATGGCAAGAACATCCTTCCTCAGATAAGGTGACCAAAACTGCACACAATACTCAAGGTGTGGTCTCACCAAGGCCCTGTATAACTGCAGCAAGACATCCTTGCTCTTGAACTCGAATCCTCTCGCTATGAAGGTGAACATACCATTTGCCTTCTTAACCGCATGCTGCACCTGCATGTTTACCTTCAGGAATTGGTGCACAAGGACACCCAGGTCTCGTTGCACTTCCCCTTCTCCCAATCTATTGCCGTTCAGATAATAATCTGCCTTCCTGTTATTTCCACCAAAGTATATAACCTCACATTTATTCACATTAAACTGCATCTGCCATGCATCTGCCCAATATATTTGAATAGTGGGGTTACATAAGCTACCTTCCAATCCATGGGAACTGTTCCAGGGTCTATAGAATTTTGGATGATGACCAGCAATGCATCTACTATTTGTAAGGCCACTTCCTTAAGTACCCTAGGATGTAGATTATCAGGCCTTGGGGATTTATCGGCCTTCAATCCCGTCAATTTCCCCAACACCATTTCCCTACAAATACTGATTTCATTTAGTTCCTCACTCTCATTAGACCCTATGTTCCCCGGCATCTCTCGGAGGTTATTTGTGTCCTCCTTTGTGAAGACAGAACCAAAGTATGTATTTAATTAGTCTGCCATTTCTTTGTTCACCATTATAAATTCCCCTGATTCTGACTGCAAGGGACCTATGCTTGACTTCACCAATCTTTTTTCTCTTCACATATCTATAGAAGCTTTTACGGTCAGTTTAAATGATCCCTGAAAGCTTTCTCTCATACTCTATTTTCCCCCTCTTAATTAAACCCTTTGTCCTCCTTTGCTGAATCCTAAACTGCTCTCAATCCTCAGGTTTGCTGCTTTTTCTGGCCAATTTATATGTCCTCCCCTTGGATCTTATGCTATCCCTAATTTCCCTTGTTAGCCACAGTTGAGTCACCTTCTTTGTTTTATTTTTATGCCAAACAGGGATGAACAAATTCTGTAGTTCATCCATGCGATCTTTAAATGTTTGCCATTGCCTATCCACCGTCAACCCTTTAAGTAACATTCCCCAATCCATCCTAACCAACTCGCGCCTCATACCATCGTAGTTTCCTTTATTTAAATTCAGGACCCTAGTCTCTGAGTCAAATACTTCACTCTCCATCTTAATGAAGAATTTTATCATATTATGATCGCTCTGCCCCAATGGGCCTCGCACAACAAGATTGCTAATTAATCCTTTCTCATTACATAATACCCAGTCTAAGATGGCCTGATCTCTAGTTGGTTCCTCGACATATTGGTCCAGGAAACCATCCCGTATACACTCCAGAAATTCTTCCTCCACAGTATTGTTACTAATTTGGTTAGCCCAATCTATATGTAGATTAAAGTCACCCATGATAACTGCTGTGCCCTTATTGCACATGTCTCTAATTTCCCATTTAATGCCATCCCCAACCTCAGCATTACTGTTTGGGGGTCTGTATACAACTCCCACTAATGTTTTCTGCCTCTTGGTATTTCTCATCTCTACCCATACAGATTCCACATCATCAGAGCTAATATCCTTCCTTACTATTGTGTTAATCTCCGCTTTAACTAACAATGCTACCCCACCTCCTTTACCTTTTTGCCTGTCTTTCCTGAATATTGAATACCCCTGGATGTTGAATTCCCAGCCTTGGTCACCCTGGAGCCATGTCTCCATAATCCCAATTATATCATATCCGTTTACATCTATTTGCACAGCTAATTCATCCACCTTAATGCGAATGCTCCTCACATTAAGAGACAAAGCCTTCAGGCTTGTTTTTTTAACACTCTTACACCTTTTAGAATTATTATTTACTGTGGCCATGTTTGATTTAAATCCTTGATTTCTCTGACTGCCACTTTTGCTTCTCTCCTTCCTGTCTTTTGCTTCTATCCTTGCTTCCCTTTCCTCTGTCTCCTGGCACAGGTTCCCAACCCCCTGCCATTTTAGTTTAAACCCTCCCCAACAGCACTAGCAAACACTCCCCCGAGGACATCGGTCCCGGTCCTGCCCAGGTGCAAACCGTGCAGTTTATACTGGTCCCACCTCCCCAAGAACTGGTTCCAATGTCCCAGGAATTTGAATCCCTCCCCCTTGCACCATTCCTCTAACCACATATTCAGCTGAAATATCCTTCTATTTCTATTCTCACTAGCATGTGGCACTGGTAGCAATCCTGAGATTACTATCTTTGAGTTCCTATTTTTTAATTTACCTCCTAACTCCCTATATTCAGCATTTAGGACCTCATCTCTGTTTTTACCTATATTGTTGGTACCTATATGCACCTCGACAACTGGCTGTTCTCCTTCCCCCTCCAGAATGCCCAGCAACTGCTCCAAGACATCCTTGACCCTTGCACCAGGGAGGCAACATACCATCCTGGAGTCTCGTTTGCGGCCGCAGAAACACCTATCTATTCCTCTTACAATAGAATCCCCTATCAGTATAGCTCTCCCGCTCTTTTTCCTCCTGTCCTGTGCAGCAGAGCCACCCACAGTGCCAGGAATTTGGCTGCTGCTGCCTTCCCCAATACGCCATCTCCCTCAACAATATCCAAATTGGTATATCTGTTTGAGAGGGGGATGGCCACAGGGGAACCCTGCACTACCTGCCTGCGCCTACTACTCTGCCTGGTGGTCACCCATTCCCTTCCTGCCTGTGCAGCCTTTACCTGAGGTGTGACCAACTCCCTGAACGTGCTATGCACGATGTCCTCAGCATCTCAAATGCCCCAGTATGTATCCATTCGCAGCTCCAGCACCGCAATGTGGTCTGTCAGTAGCTGCAGCTGGATATAATTCCCGCACACATGGTCGTCAGGGACAAAGGAAGTGTCCCTGATTTCCCACATAGTGCAGGAGGAGCATGCCACGGGGCTGAGCTGTCCTGCCATGACTTACCTTTAATTAATTCAAATTAATTTAAATCAAATCAATACCACTAATTACACTAAAATTAAATAATATACTTAAGGGCCCTTGGTTACTAGCACTCCCCGATATACAACAGGGACCTTAGAAACTATAACCACAAAAATTAAGACCTTCTAAACTTTATAAACTATTCTCTTCTTCTTAGGCAGTCCCTCGGAACCGAGGATGACTTTCTTCCACATTAAAAATGAGTTCTCAGGTGACTGATGAGTCCAATGTGGGACCTACAGTCTCTGTCACAGGTGGGGCAGACGGTGGTTGAAGGGGCGGGTGGGTGGGGGTTCCGGTCTGTCATTGATGGGGTTGTCCATGAGGGTCCTGACATTCCAGGTCCCGAACTTCATTTTAAAGGGTGGAAGATGCCTGTGCGTGAATTATTTTAACGTGGGGTGGCCGTTGCACACCAGCTACCACACGGGCTTGACAGAGCAAGGTCTTGGTCCAATGGCAAGGGGATCCAAGACGATTGGAGACCAGGCTCTGCTACAACAGCCTATAAACTATTAATCTTAACTGTCAAACTATAGAGTAGTATAAATACTCACCTGGCCGTACTCACCCAATCAGCTGCTTCCTCTTGTCCGCATCACTTTGAATCGTTACGTGGCTCCGAATGCCGCCGCCGGTCTGTGAGATTGGTAAGCCTTGTACCGCCACTCTCTCCGCTCCCAACACTGGCCTCAATCAGCTCCCTCCCCTTGTGCCGACATCACTTTTGACTTCTGATGTCACTCATTGAAAATTCTGCCGGTGCTGAGTTGGTATCTCCGCCGCCGCCTTGCCGCTCCTCCCAGGTCCGCACTGCCGCCGCCGCTGCTGCTGCTGTTACATGGGAAAGGCTTAGCTGTATGGCAGGATGTACTGGCTTTTGTTTAGAAAAACCTAGATAAAGGACTGAGAACCATGAAAAGAATATAAGACAGGATAAGTCAACAAGTAGTGATTAAGGCACCACTGGTTCAGTTCGCATGTGTCACGGGGGGATTAGGCACTTGGACTTTTCAGTACGAGTATGGCCAGTTCTAATGGGTATTCTGCATGATGCTACAACATTTGTTATATTTTTGCTCTATCCTCTCTCTCTATTATTAGGTACAGGGACAGCTGAGTGTGGTAAACAATGACTTTTATTTGCTGCCAAAATGATTTAATTGAGTTGATCATATTACAAAAATTCAATAAACAAACTGATTCATCAAATTAGGGAAGATTTTATACTGAAAATAAAAAAATAAACAAACTGGCAGCTTTCATTTCTCACAAACATTTCTATCGCAGGACCTATTGGTATTAAAGTATTTCTTTTTATATATCACATCTAAATGCAGCATTTTTTATACAGATCTCACCATCTTACTGGAGTGGGCCTTTGGCGTAGCGGTAGCATCCCTGCTGCTGGGCCAGAAGGTGTAGGGTTTCGAACCCCGCTGCAGACAGTCCCGGCAAGTGGATTCGGAGCTCCGGCTCTAAATTCTGGGTTGACATCCAGCGGGATACTTGCGTCCGTGGGTGTGGGTGGCCCCCCCCTCATATGGGTTGTGGGAGCCTGTAAAACCCTCCCGCCATAGGACTAACTGCAATGTATGTACCTTGAAGAAGGAACTATATTCTGCAGCCCCTGTATACTGCAGTACCAGTAGTGACCACCCCTGTATATAAGCCTGTGTAGTAACATTGTATAGTAGTTCCAGTTTTGTCTCCGTTCAGTAAACACCTGTTATAACCAACTTCCGCAGTCCGTGTCTCAATTACACACGGACATTACATTGGCGACGAACAGATCCGAAATTAACTACAGTTCTGCACCACCTCACGGGGATCCATCCCTGAAGCGAAGTTATTGAAGGTCGAAGCCAGAAGGAAGAAATCCAAAAAGAAAGGAAAAAGGAAAAAAAACAGACAAAGGAAACGGGCGTCGACCGTGGGCAACTGCCCTCTGATTCATCGAATTCGAAGATTTGCAGGAGAGGCTGTCGAGAGCTGGGCTTGTTTCTCCAGTCTATGGTGTTGCAGCTAATCGGGCTGGTGGCAGGTGGTACACTGATCCTTCATGGGCTGCAGCGGGCTAGAGCTCGATCGGGTGGCTTTTCAACGGGGCCGAGCAGCGTTGTCGGGAAAGAGGAGAGAGAGAGAGAGGGTGGAGCACACAGGGCGCGGCTGGTGCTACGAAGCCGGGCAGCATACAGACCTGAGAAGAGGGAGGAAAGTGTCCCATAGGGTCTGCTCTGATGACAGGAACAGTAATTAAAATAAAGGAAAAAGAAGTTAGAAGCGCAGAAAGCCGCGAGGAGCTGCAGTTTGCCACGGGGACCGCGAAGAGCGGCATTGGCAGCAGCGCAGGGGGAAGTGCGCGAAGACCATAGGGCGTCACCATCAAGGCATAAAAACACCAGCAACAGCGCTGGCAGCAGCGAAAAAGGCAGAAAGCGCAGGAGGCGCCATCTTAATCCAGCGGGGAAGAAGGCAAAGCGCAGGAGGCGCCATTTTGTTCCATCGGGGAAGAAGGCAAAGTACGGGAGGTGCCATCTTAGATCTCCAAGATGCCGAAGACTGGCAATATCACTGCCTTCGATAATGCAATAGAAGACTGGACCACGTATGTGGAAAGAGTCGAAGTATATTGCAAGGCAAATGAAGTAGCCAATGAGAAAAAGGCATCGGTACTACTAAACTTAATGGGCACAAGAAGGTACGGCCTATTGCGGAAACTGATCACTCCAGTCAAACCGATGGCGAAGAGTTTTAACGAAATTGTTGATATCCTACAGGAACACCTAAATCCAAACCGCTGCTGATAGCAGAAAGATTTAAATTCCACAAGAGAAATCAGCATAAAGATGAGAGCAATGCTGATTACCTTACGGAACTACGCAAGCTATCAAAGGACTGCCAGTTCGGAGCAGGACTAGCAGATACCCTACGGGACAAATTTGTCTGTGGACTCCTGAGTGAAGGAACCCAGAAGAGGTTACTCTCAGAGAAAGAGCTGACGCTAGATAAGGCTTTCAGCGTGGCAGTATCGTACGAAGCAGCAGCAAGGGGAGCTGCGGCAATACAGCAAAAGCTACAGGAATACGGCACCCATGAAATGAAATGGATATTTGAAAAATGTTATCGCTGCGGCAGAACAACCCATGACCAGAAGGACTGCTGGTCCAAGGACAAAACATGCAGGCAATGCGGAAAGATGGGACACATTGCACGAGTTTGCAGGTCCGGGAAGAAGACTAACGACAACAAAAAGACGACTAAGGAACAGTACAGGAAAGTACAAAAGATGACGGACAGTAGTTCCGAAGACCAGAAGAGTGATAGTGAATCCGGGAACAAGAGACTAAGCTGTCTCAAACTACACAACGTAATCGCAAAAGAGGGTCACTGAACCATTTGGGTCACCCTCACGATAGCAGGGTCCCAAGTCAAAATGTAATTGGATACAGGATCAGCCCTGACAGTCATGAATCGACGAGACTACGAGCGGCTATTCTCACACATACGCTTGAAAGACACATCCATTGTCTTGAAGATATATATGGGGCAGAAAGTATACCCCAGAGGGAAAATAAGGGTGCCTGTCGAATACAATGGCAAGGAAATACAGAAATTGTATCTGTACATACTGCAAGATGGTGGACCACCATTATTGGGACGTGAATGGATCAGAAAGATAAGTTTAGACTGGCACTCCATTCAGGCACTGACTGTGGCTGGTAAAAAGGATGACGACGTCACACCTGGACGATTGTCAAAAATCTTAGCTAACGCTAAAGAGGTATTTCAACAAGGACTGGGAACTCTTAAAGGCGTAACCGCCTCAATAAAAATAGAAGAGAATGCAATTCCCAAGTTTTTCAAAGCAAGACCGGGACCGTATGCAATTCGCCCAGCTGTCGAGGCAGAGCTGGAGAATCTGGAGAATGCAGGCGTGTTATCTAAGGTAGACTGGAGTGAGTGGGCGACACTCATCGTTCCTGTCATGAAGAAAACGTTAAACAATAAGTCTGAGGAGCTAAGGAAGGTTAACATCTGTGGGGACTTCAAGGTGACTGTGAACCCAGTCCTTCACACAGTAAAGTATCCTCTTCCGAGGATAGAAGATATTTTCGGCTCACTATCTGGAGGGAAACGTTTTACAAAAATTGACCTAGCGCAAGCATATTTGCAGATGGAGGTTGAAGAATCCTCTAGGAAATATCTCACGATAAACACTCACAAAGGTCTTTACCAGTATAATCGACTGGTATTCGGAGTAGCATCAGCTCCGGCTATATGGCAAAGAGCGATGGAGCAAGTCCTGCAAGGGATTCCGGGGACTCAGTGTTACTTGGAAGACATGCTAGTGACAGTTGAAAATGACAGTGAACACCTTGCCAACCTAGAGCAGGTGCTCACTAGACTAAGAGAACATGGGCTACGAGCCAATCGCCCCAAGTGCGAGTTTTTTAGAAACAAATATCGTATTGTGGCCACGTGATTGATGAAGAGGGGTTACATAAGTCCCCTGACAAAATTGAAGCGGTAGTTAAGGCTCCAGCACCTGAAAATGTGTCGCAACTGAGGTCATTCCTCGGATTGGTGAATTACTACCGTAAGTTTTTGCCGCATTTGTCCACAGTTCTGCACCCACTGAACACCCTGCTACAAACTGGAGTAGCATGGAAATGGAGCGATGAATGTAAGTGGGCCTTTCAGAAGTGTAAAGGCCTGATCACTTCAAGAGAAGTATTGGCTCACTACAACCCATCACTACCGATAAGACTGACGTGTGATGCGTCTCCCTACGGCGTTGGAGCGGTACTGTCACATAAATCCCTTGATGGTTCAGAGAGGCCGATAGCTTTTGCGTCATGCTCGTTAACTGCAGCCAAGCGTAACTATGCCCAGATTGACAGAGAGGCCCTCAGCCTGGTGTGGGGGGTGAAGAAGTTCAATCACTACCTGCACGGACAGAAATTTACTCTAATAACTGATCATCAACCTCTTGACTCCATTTTCAACCCTAATAAGGGCGTCGCGATAATGACAGCACAACAGCTACAGAGGTGGTCCCTTTTCCTAGGGGCACACCAATATGACATCGAGTACAAAGGAACTAAACAGCATAGGAATGCTGATGGATTGTCGCGCCTACCGTTGCCGACGGTGGAAGAAGCACCTGCAGTGGATCCTGTGAAGATATTCCACTCGACCATAGTCGAATGTCTACCTTTGACGAATGCAAACATAGAAAAGGAAACACGAAATGACCCGACACTCTCCAGGGTCTATGATTTAACGGTGAAGGGATGGCCAGCACATGGCGAACCACTGTTGCCAGCATTCTCGCCGAGAAGAGAACAGCTGTCAGTATGCCGAGGAATCTTGATGTGTGGATCCAGAGTAGTAATTCCACCCAAATTGAAGGATAGAGTGCTCAATGGGCTTCACGAGGGTCATCTGGGAGGGGTAAAAATGAAGAACTTAGCCAGAGCATTTGTGTGGTGGCCGGGAATCGATAGAGAAATCGAAGAGATGACCAAGAGCTGTACAGGATGCCAGAAGGTCCAAAACGCCCCACCACAAGCCCCTCTACATCCATGGAAGTAGCCCTCATCTCCATGGCAAAGGGTACACATTGATTTTGCTGGTCCATTTATGGACTCGATGTTTTTAATTGCGGTGGATGCACATTCAAAGTGGCCAGAGGTAATTAAAATGTCCTCAACCACCACAGAAATAACTATCACAGTCTTACGAACCATATTCGCCAGAAATGGGCTGCCTGAACAGATTTGCTCTGACAATGGACCACAGTTTGTGTCTGAAGAGTTCCGGAGGTTCTTAAAGAACAATGGTGTTAAGCATTACACATCCGCCCCATATCATCCAGCCACCAATGGATTGGCTGAGAGGTTCGTTCAAACATTCAAGAAGGCTATCAAGGCAATGTGTAATGAAGACATACCCCTACAACACAAGGTGGATAACTTCTTGTTTGCCTACTGGAATGCGACACATGCGGTTACCAACCAAACTCCAGCCATGATGTTCTTCAATCGAAGACTAAGATGCCGCTTGGATTTGGTTAAGCCAAACATCAGAAGAGATGTGGAGAACAGGCAGTTTCAGAATATGAATGAAAGGCCAACCAGGATTTTCAAGATAGGTCAACCAGTTTTGGCCCAGGACTACCGCACAGAAATGGCAGCCAGGAACGATCTGCACACGGCAAGGGCCTCTAATGTATACCGTGGACGTTGGAGAGAGCATTGTAAGACGCCATGCTGACCAGATTCTAGAGTCACTGGAAAACGTCAAATCTACACCACGATCCTATACACCTGGTGATGAAACCGAAGTACCAATTGCATCTACCTCAGAATCGGTGATATTGGAAGCAGACGAACCAAACAACGACGTTGATCCCGAATCAACTTTGCCAGAAGAACCTGATACCCCAAAGAGGCGTTATCCGGACAGAATCAGGAAGCCTCCTCAAAGACTGAATTTATAATTGATTAACTTCAGCTAATGTATATAGCAACTGTAATTGTAAATATGTTATTTAATTATTAATCGAATGTTATGTACTGTTCAGCTAAAAGGGGAGGAATTGTAGTGTATGTACCTTGAAGAAGGAACTATATTCTGCAGCCCCTGTATACTGCAGTACCAGTAGTGACCACCCCTCTATATAAGCCTGTGCAGTAACTTTGTATAGTAGTTCCAGTTTTGTCTCCGTTCAGTAAACATCTGTTATAACCAACTTCTGCAGTCCGTGTCTCAATTACACACGGACATTACACTAACCACCCTAATGGCTGGTATGTAGATGGTTACGGTCACGGAAGGAGTGTTAACACGGCCAGAAATCCTTCCACCACTTCATACAGTTCCCCAAAGGGAACAGTGTGAAGACACGTACGACGACGACCATCTTACTTGAATTTCCTTCCTTTGAGCTAATCCTTTGTCTGCTGTTCTTGTTTTTATGTTCTCTCTTTCTCTCTCAGACACACATAAATGAAAGAAATTCAATAGGCTAAACAATCAGAGCTGAGCAGGTTCCATTTCTTGCCTGTTCTGAGTTAACTGTTCTGAGGTAGGGTGGCAGTGCAGATGCTACAGTTGAACTTACAAACATACGAACAATGACGGACAGGGGAAGATCCTCTGGTCCATCGAGCCTGTCCCACCCTATTGCCTTACCTTGTGTATCACAACATATACTCTCCACCCCACCCGAAACCATGTGATCTCCTGGAAGAGGCAAAAAAAGATAAAAAGCCCAGGCCAATGTGGGGGAAAAAATCTGGGAAATTCCTGTCCGACCCATCTAGGCAATCGAAACTAATCCAGGAGATCACTCTGGCCCTGAATTCCCTGCAGTACCTACCTTTTGTAAGAGGTGATCTCCGCCCCAGCCAGAAACAAATCCAGCTCTCGCTTGAAGGAAATCAGCGAGTCCGCATCCACCACACAAGATGGCAGCCTGTTCCAGAAGTCCACTGTTCTCTGGGAAAAGAACCACCTCCTGACATCTAACTGAGATCTGGCCTTATACAACTTAAATTTGTGACCCCTGGTCCTCCCTAAACTATGTAATTGGAAATCTTAACGTCCCTGTCAGAATGAGAAGAAAATCACCCCGAGTTTTGCTCCATGTTATTATCCAATAACCCCTGCTGGAAAGAGTGCATATGTGCTCATTGGGTGAGGACCAATGTTCCCGCAGGCCCCTTACTGGCTTTTGAATAGGAAAACTTTTGAATGGGCCGTGCAGCCCATTATAGGAACCGCGCATCCAAAAAAGATTAGTGGGAACATTGGTGAGGACACAATTAGAGCCAAAGTTAACACCCACATGGTAGAATTGCCTACCAAGATTCAGGGCTCGATTTTGCCAGGCCCAAGGAGGCAGGATTGGACACATAATGGTAAAATCACAAAAAATGGCGGGCGGCTCCGCTCCCACCTCCATCCTGTAGGATTCGCAAAATTGGACTTTGTATTAATAAGGGTCAAATGGCAGAAGAGGCCATGATTTTAAAGACTGTTTTAAAAGAAGCCCAGAAAAAGGGGCATACAAAATGGCCACCATACCATGTGACCAGCTTATTGGGACACTTTAAAATGGTTCCTGCATAACCTCAGACAGATTTGTGGATTCAACCCACAGTAAGTTCTGGAAGCCGTTTCTGAGAGAACGAAACCAGACCCACACGTATGCATATGGATTAGATGCAGATCTAGTTAAGATCGGCCCGGAGACAGAGGCCATCAAAATGTTGCCCCAGACAAAAGGGGACAATTTCATATTCATGAGAACAGCACCCAGGACTAGATAACGAGATCAGCAGGACATTAAAAACAATGAAGGTAATTCCAGACCAGAGATGGGCCTGTTACCAGCCGTTTAAGACATTTTAAAATATAATGACTACCCCACTGTGCTCCCAGCCCGCCAAAAATAAAACAAAGACTAAGCTGATTTTGGGCGGGAAGTGAAGCCTCTGAAGAAAAGGTATAACTGGAGTTACAGTTGGAGGGGGTTACAGCAGCGAGCGAGTTGGAACGCAGGCAGTTGCAAGCCTGCAGCTTGAGCTCATACACACAGCTTGAATCCGGACACCCAGAAGAAGAAGCAGGCAATCGCAGGAGGAAGAAGAAAGCCAACATCGAGAAGGCCGTCTCGAAACCGGCGTTCCACCCCGGGGAAGCACATCGGGAGATCATCGACCGTCCCCAGGCCGTTGCCGGAATGAAAGGCCATCGACCCAACTTGGGAGAAGAGACAAAAAATAAAGGTCCCAAGAGGAGAAACCTTCCAGCCACCCCGGCTCGGGAGAAGAGAGAAAAGGAACCTGAAGAAGCGATGGGAGCCAGCCCAAGGCTCCTCTAACCAGGGTCGAGCCAACGATCCTCGACCCCGCTGACATCCAGGCCCACCGGTGTCCAGCCGCCCCCGACCCCCACCTCAGGAGAGAGGTGTGGCACAACTCGCAGGGGCTCCACGATCCACGTGGAGACGAAACGCCTGAAAGGACCAAACACAGACTCGATTTCAAAACCTTGCACTTCCTCGTGGGATTGGTGAGCATGTTTCTGGCCTTTCACAATCAGATCGAGATAGGTTTAATAAGGGGGTGGATTTAAGGGTACAATTAACATGAGTTGTTGTCCCTCGATGTTCCGTGTGTTTCCTTATTTCATGATGATCTTTGTAGAGTATAAGATGCCTGTATTTGCCTTAGTTAGTACTGTGTCGTTATGATTTGTTTGTGTGTTTTTCCCTCCCATGTACTTTCTTATCTGCTTGCATTTGATTTGATATATTTCCTTATGCAATAAAATTTCATTTTGTTTCATCAAACTTGGTCTACAAGAGTTTTCTCTACATTGTAGTTCCTGCGCCTAAGTCCAGAGTGTAGAATCTAAGGGGTGAGTGGGTCGAACCACTCAAGGTTTTACTGTGCAAGAGAGAGAGGCCTCTAGAGAGAGAAACCTCAGGGAAATCTCTCAAGGAAAACCCCTTACAGAAAATGGTGACCGCGGCAGGACTCTGGCAGCAGGATTGCAATGTAGTAGATCCAAGTTTGAATGGTCGAAATGCAATGGATGAGAGGATAGCGGATTATGTCTTTGGCAAGGTAAATCTCACTAAACAGTGGATTTCCCATCTCTTGCGGGATGGGCGTCCGGTGGACACAGCCATCAGGTGGACAGAGAGGAAAGAGCATAAGAAGTCAGTGGAAAAGGCAGTGTGGCTGATGTGTTACAAGAAGCAGGTCCAGATCTTGGACCGGGTCGTTGCAGCACAGGCAGCCAAGATAAGAACCCAGGCAGCAGAGATAGAGGAAAAGGCCATGGGTGGGGAAAAACTCATCACAGCGCTTCACGCGCTGAATCAGGAACGCCAAGTGGTAGCTAGTCAACATCAGGCTAGGATAGAGTACCTGGAATGCCAGGTTACTGAGGCGAAGATTAATGAAACGAGGATACGGGAGAAAAGCGCCCGCCTCGCACAACAGCTAAGAGCGCAGGAGGAGAGAGTAGTGGAGGTTAAGGCAGCTTACAAGCTGGCCCTCAAGCACGGATTTGAGAGCACAGACCACGGACCCTGCCAAAAGACCATAGAGGACCTAAGAACGGCCCTGGTTAAGGCAAGAGGCATGGTGTGTCTCGTCAGCCCGAAAGCCAGTCACATGGACTTTGTAAAGGAATCAAAACAGCCAATTCCAGCTGAGGTAATTGTGGTACCAGCCACCGAACCCTCAGCACCGCCGAGCTATAGTGAGACTTGGTCAGAAAAGGAGGGGGTAGCGAAAGAGGAGGTAGCCGAGGTGGAGTGTATGAAAGAGCTACTGGTCACAAAGCCGGGATTGGCACCGATGTGTCCTGCTCGGCACCAGATGTTCGGTCCCAACGCTGCCGATGGCAGTGTTGGACCCCACCAGAACCAGCTCGTGGTGCCCTACGCTGGCCCGCAATTAAGGTCCATGGCGAGCCACCTCACACGACTCACAGTAAAGGGAGATCCCTCGATTCATTGCAGAGAGATAGAGGAAACAGCAGCAAACAATGACTGTGATGAGCAGGAACAGGTGAAACTGTTGCTTTCCTCCCTGGATTCCACAATCCTTCAGTACCTCTCAGAGGATGGCAAGAGGGGACGGAAAGGGTATGCGGATCTCAGGGAGGAAATTTTAGAAGTAATGGGAGTGGACGACGGTAGTCCGTTCGACCATGTAGAAGGGACCATGCAGTTATCTGGAGAACCCCCACGGGTTTTCGCACAAAGGCTGTGGCCAGTATATCGATGCAGCTGTCCGGGTATGCCTGAACGGGCTTTAATGAGCAACGAACAGCGGGTTCATTGGCTCCGTTGTTTGGTTACCAACAGCTTGCCAGAGATAAGGGCCCTAGCCAGATCTTGGTTTGATCCCCAAGGTCCCGGTGTCACGGAAGAGACGGTACTCCGTCAGTTAAATGTAGCATATAAGAATTGTAGAGGTCAGGAAACACCTCCCCAGAAAGGAAAGGTGCATGAGGCAAAACCCGCAGCCCAAAGTCAGAAGGAGTGGTGTCAGGAGGGGAATCGCCCTGTCCAAGCCAAGCTCAATTGCTCCGGGTGTGGGAAGGATGGACATTGGCGCAAGGACTGTAGAAATCCGTGGAAGGATAATAAAGGGAGATTTCCCACAGCCCAAGCCCAAGCCCAGACTGCCGCCCCAGCACCAGCCAAAACCCAAGCCGTAGCTCCTGCCCCAGCGCAAGGAGCTGGTGCAGTTATGAATCCCGCTGCGATTGAGTCAATCATACAGACAATGCGGTCTCTGATGACCTCGCAGGGGAAAACAGCTGTCACCACTGGTCTTGTCGTTTCCGAAACACCGACTCCTTTGCCCAATTGACTAGAGCCAGCGCAGCCTGTTGCCCTGTGTCTTCTAGAAAGACATGCACAGGAAGAGACCTCCTGTAAAATGGAGGAATACCTGCGGTGCCAGGTTGCAGAGGCTAAGTTAGTTGAGCAGGCTTTAAGGGAGGAGAACGCCAGGTTAACAGCGAGGGCTGGCAGTTTAGAGGGCCAGCTAAGGGCTTGTAAGTGGTTTTGCATGAAGCGGTGCAAACTGTTTAAACCGGGTGCGAGAGCATCAGCAACCAAAGCCAGGTCTGAGGATAAAGATCCTCAGCCTGAGGCGCGCGATGAGTCACAGACCACACAAGCTGGCGTTGTAGCCTGCTTGGAAGGAGAAGAGGTCCCGCCCACCTGGGGGGAGCTTTCTCGGATGGCCTGGCACATGGACGAGGAGGGGCCCGAACAACAAGGTCCCGCCCTCGACACGATTCTGGAAGAGGTGGAGTCGGAGGACGGAGATCCCGCCCTCGACTCGAGCGTGGGGGAGGTAGAAATTGGGGGCAGAGATTCTCCACCTGTAGGGACAGGTGAGGAGGAGCCATCTGCCACAGGCCCAATTCCTGAAGGGGCGGAGCCTGAGGGGAGGGAGCCGAAGCCCACAGTCGTGGAAGAGCCACGGGCTGTGAGAGCTGAAGTCCCACCCGAAGGTCCACTCGCCAAGGGAGCCTGCCCAAATCCCAAAGGGGCGGAGCCTGAGGGAAGGGAGCTGAAGCCTACAGTCATGGAAGAGCCATGGGCTGTGAGAGCTAAGGTCCCACCCGAAGGTCCACTCGCTAAGGGAGCCACGCCCAAAGTACCTTTTCGCAGGTCGACTCGAACGCCTCAGCCTGTAAAACCTTGGCCCGATTCCCCCGCTCCCAGTAAATGCCGACTTCAGAAATCCTTGAAAATACACAGTCCCCGATTAACAGCAAAAGGCTGCGGGGAACCAGAACCACAGGTCACTGCAGCCCCACCACAGGGAGCGGAGAGCTGCAGCCCAGAGCCACAGGTCACTGCAGCCCCGCCACAGGGAGCGACAAGCTGCAGCCCAATCAGGGATTAGGCAAGCCGCCCGGGGACGGGCGGCGCTGTACATAAGTTTAGTTTAAGTTTAAGTTTAAGGTGTGTAAATATTAAAATGATTAGAGTTTAAGTAGTTTTAAATCTGCCCAGTATGTGTTGTTTTGGATCGAGGTCGAAAGACCCGATCATGCCGTCACCTAAGCCAGAATCTCTCGGGAGCCTGGCTGTATTGTTTGATTTATTGCAGGAACCAGGAGAAAGATGAGAGGGATCCTCGTCGCGTTCATGATGGTCGGATGGAGCTGGGCCTATCGGGGCCGCACCAAGGACTCCACCATCTATGGGTGCTCTGGAAATAGAGGCCCCATCGTGACTGATGGAACCGGCTCACGGGACGCTGAAGAGACTGCTGCCTACTTCCATGAAGGGAGATGGCCAGGCTGGCTGGGGTCGAACTCTACTGAATACTCCAGCCAGACGGGGTTTGCATACAAAGAAACATCTCTGATGTGCCCCAGGGTGTGGATCATTGCATCCAGGATCAGCGTCACCGTGGGCAAGAAGATTTGCCTTGTTTGCAACGGACATGTACCTTTGGACTGTTGGTGGTGGCTGCGCAAGTTGAGCAGCACCATGAAGAACTCCACGGTGGAATGGGAAAGATTGGGTAATAACACCCATCGGACAATAACGGGAACTCACGGGGGATTGAGTGTCTGTTGGGACAAATGGTGGGAACCAGATGAGGGGATCTACATCTGTATGTGGGGTTCAGAACGCGCTTGCCCCACAGGCGTCTCCATCTTTTTCCAAAGACAGTGGCAAGATGCTGGACAAGGAATGAGGTGGGACGTCAGCTCACGGGCGTGCGGAGTCCCATACTCTCAGATCCCAGTAAACGCCACTGAGCTCATCACCTGACCCCGCAAGCCCCTGCCCACAGTTCCGGTAACTAAAGCCCTCAAGGAAGGGTGCCCCACCACGACAAAGGGACCCGGGAATGGATTGGTATTGGTACCCACAGGTCAGGTACTGTACCAAGGGGTGCACTACGTGGTGGCTTCGTGATTTTAAACCTCACCGAGGTAAGATTGCCAGCGTGGCGCCCCAAGGAAACGGAGCAATTATACCAGGTCCAGTTAACAAACATGTTTAAACAGTTTTACGAATTCGACTTTGCCGATGTCGACAGAGCCGAATTGTACACCACACCACATGAGGTCTTGGACAGAGTAGGGAGGCAAAGAAGGGGTGCAGTAAACGATATTTTCACAGCTTTTAATATAGGAACTTCCGTCATCAACACACTGGATGATGTGGAGCTGCAAACCCAGATCAATGGTTTGAAAACACAGTTAAGAAAGATACTGACTGATGAGAATAAGGTAGTGGGTTCGGAGTTACATGAGGACCAGGCCATGACACTACACTTAAAAGAGATTATAGCTGAGCTGGAGAAACATGCCAGAACGGTAAATGCCCTCATCAGGGAGGATCAGAATGCGTCCGATCAGGCTGCGCAGAACGAAGCTTGTGTGCTATACGGGGCATGGTTACTGGGCGAGGGCCGCAGTAATCTGGAGGATTTAAAACAAGGTTTAGTCCCCTCCTGGATCAGCAACAAGCACCTCGCAACCCTCCACCCTTTTGAGAATGCATTGAGTCCATGCCAGCTCAGACTAGCTTCAGAGGCCTACCCAGTCCCAATGGACTGTGGATGGTCTAATCACACCATTATGGGTATAGTGGTAAGAATGCCGGTGATCGGTGAGTGCGGCATCGGCAGCGGGTGGAGGTGGAGCAGCGCGGCAGAGCGACTACAAGAGGCCCCAGATGCTCAGGTAGGCCTCAGTGCGGCATCGGCAGCGGGTGGAGGCGGAGCAGTGCGGCAGAGTGACTACAAGAGGCCCCAGAGGCTCAGGTAGGCCTCAGTGCGGCATCGGCAGCGGGTGGAGGCGGAGCAGCGCGGCAGAGCGACTACAAGAGGCCCCAAAGGCTCAGGTAGGCCTCCGTGCGGCATCGGCAGTGGGTGGAGGCGGAGCAGCATGGCAGAGCGACTACAAGAGGCCCCAGAGGCTCAGGTAGGCCTCAGTGCGGCATCGGCAGCGGGTGGAGGCGGAGCAGCGCGGCAGAGCGACTACAAGAGGCCCCAGAGGCTCAGGTAGGCCTCAGTGCGGCATCGGCAGTGGGTGGAGGTGGAGCAGCACGGCAAAGCGACTACAAGAGGCCCCAGAGGCTCAGGTAGGCCTCACCAATCTCCAATCTCAGGCAAGGAGAGAGGTAAAAAGTATTCAAGGTGTGACGTCACCACAAAGCAGGTAGGTGATTGGTTGGAGTATTTCTCTCGTTTTAAAATTTTAAGTCTGTGGTTTATAGTTTTTAAGGTTGCTGTGGTGTACCAAGGCCTTTCTGGTGCAGAGTGACTGTTGGTAAACCATTTAACTGGTGTAACTAGAGGGATGGATTTAATTTAAATTCAATTAATTAAAGGGGATACTAGCATCTAAAATCGGGCAGAGGGTGTCCATAACTAACAATAAAAAATTTAATTAATTAAATAGAATGGAGCAGGTGATGTGTTACTGTTGCGAGATGTGGGAGCCGGTGAACCCCATTGAGGCTCATGGTGATTACGTCTGTGACAAGTGTCTGCTGCTACAGGAACTCCAGCTCCGTGTTGATGAGCTGGAGTCTGAGCTTCAGACACTGCGACACATCAGGGAGGGGGAGAAGTACCTGGACTCTGTGTATCAGGAGGTGGTCACACCTATGAAGTTAAGTAATTCAGATGTAGCCCATGGTCAGGGACAGGACGGTGTGACTACGAGTGAGGCAGGTACGAGGATCCAGGAGGTAGAGCTGGAGGAGCCGCAGCCCTTGCTCTTGACCAACAGGTTCGAGGTTCTTACTCCCTGTGGGGACAGGAGCAGGGCCTGCAGGGAGGATGAGCAACCTGGCCACAGCACCGTGGAACAGGGTGTATTGATTTCTTTGTGGGTTCAAAGACAAGACATTTATGAAAGAGAATGTGTTTTAATCTGAAGCTTGTTCAACTCAGTTCAACAGCATTTACAGGAGACATCATGTTAGAAATCCATCTAAAGCGAAACTGAAACTAAACCAAACTGCTTGTCTCTCACATGACCTCTGCTGGTCAGGCATAAGTAATCAATACATGCAACTATGCTGGTAAGGCATGATAATCAAACAGGCAAATAACATCACTATTTGCTGATATCATTACATCTCCTTTCTTAAAACAAAAGTATTTTACTTTTAACTAACAACATGTTTTCTTTGTATTAATCTGCATTTTAACTGTAACACTTAATGAACTTACATTATCATTATCATGATCAAGGTTTTTTAACCTTGCTTTGTGTGTTCACATGAAATATGTCAATACACTAGAACTTGAAGAAAGAATAAGATAACATTACTTCCTTCTATAACAATAGTCCTTAAATTTGCTCAATGAGTCTCTCAGGAGGCTTCACGTGTCTTGAGGATTTTCTGATTGATTGTCCTTGAATCTGAGTTGTTGCCTCAGATGATTGGTTCTCAGCTGTGTGATCAGGTTGTTCAACAGTATCAGTCTCTTGACCTGCTGTGGCTGGTCCCATGAGAAGATCTCGACGATTTCTTCTCAGAACAGCACCCTCATCTGTCTGAATGGTGTATGATCTTGGTTGAAGTTCACTCAGGACAGTTCCCTTCTGAGTCCATGTGTTTGTTTTGTCTTTCAACCTTACTTGGTCACCAGTGTGGAGTTCAGGTAGGTTTTGTGTTCCTCTGTCATAGTAGTACTTTTGCTTTTCTTTCTGTTGCTCTTTGAACTTTCTCACTTTCTCCCCCTCTTTTGTTTTCAGGAGGTTCTCCGGGATGGGTAGGTTTGACCTTAGCCGACGTCCCATCAGGAGTTGGGCTGGTGACTTACCACACTCGAGCGGCGTTGTGCGGTATACAAGCATGCTTTGGTAGAAGTCAGTTCCACTGTCTTTTGCCTTGTACATCAGTCTTTTCACTGGCTGGACCGATTTTTCCACTAGTCCATTGGACTGTGGATAGTGAGGACTTGACGTTGTGTGGACAAAGTCACACTCTTTGGCAAAGTGTCGGAAACTTGCATTGTAAAACTGGGGTCCGTTGTCTGTGAAGACCTCGCTTGCCACGCCATGTCTGGAGAATATGGCTTTCATACATGTTATCACAGCATCTGCAGTGGTGGTGTACAGTCTACAAACCTCTGGATACAGGGAGTAATAGTCTGTGACGACAAGATAGTCCTTCCCTTGACATACGAATAGGTCAGCGCCTACCTTCTGGTAAGGTCTGTCTGGTGCTGGGTGTGGCTTTAGTGGTTCTACCGGATTGCTTGCTTGATATTTCAGGCATATTGTGCAGTTTGAGACCTCATTTGTCACATCTTGGTTGATTTGTGGCCAGTACATCACCTCTCGTGCTCTTTTCTTACACTTTTCGATTCCCAGATGTCCTCCATGGATCTTTTTTAACATCTCTTTTCTCAGACTCTTTGGGATAACTATTTTACTTCCTTTGTAGATGATGTCTTCTACCAGTGATAGTTCCGCCCTGCAGTTCCAGTACTCTGTCATGTCAGGTGAGCAGTCTTGCTTCATGTTGGGCCATCCATCCAAGATGCTTCTCCTCAGTTGTCTCATTGTTTCATCTTTGTTTGTCTCAGTCTTTATGAGCTCCATTTTTGCATCTGCTATGGGCAGTGCACTTGTGATCATGTCCACGTAGGCGTTCACTTTTTCATCCATTTTGGTGTTTGCGGGCTCACTTGGGTCAACAGCTCTAGACAACGTGTCTGCTGTATACATCAGCTTACCCGGTGTGTACGCAACATTCAGTGTATAGCGTTGCAGCCTGATCATCATTCTTTGTATTCTAAGCGGACAGCTATTTAGTGGCTTTTGGAACAATGCAATCAAGGGCTTATGGTCAGTCTCTACACTGATTGCTTGTCCTGCCAGAAACTGGTGAAATCTTTCACAGGCGTATGTGATGCTGAGCAGCTCCTTTTCTATTTGAGCATATCGCGTCTCCGCGTCTGTCATTGAGCGCGATGCATATGCAATAGGTTGCCAGTAATCATATTTTTGCAGAAGAACGGCACCGAGCCCACTCTGTGATGCATCTGATGATATCTTGATGGGCCTCGCTGGGTCATAAAACCTCAGAACTGGTTCCTCTGTGAGCAGTTTCTTTAGATCGCTCCATGACTTCTCATGCTCATGATTCCATTCCCATTCTATGTTCTTTTCAGTTAGTCTTCTCAGTGGCGCCATCTTTTCTGAGAGGTTGGATATTAATTTCCCCATGTAGTTGATCATTCCATTAAACCTCTGCACGTCCTTTTTGCATTGTGGCTTTGGCATATTCTCAATGACGGACACCTTTCTGGGATCTGGTCTGATGCCCTCACTGCTGAGGATATCTCCCACGAATGTCAGTTCTGTCACGCCGAGCTGGCATTTCCCTCTATTCAGCTTCAGGTTTGTTTTCCTTGTTGCTTCCAGCACTTTATTCAGTCTCTCGTCATGCTCAGTTCTCGTGGTTCCCCATACGATGATGTCATCCATTGATGTATCAACTCCCTCCAGGTGCTCATAGATCATATGAATTGTTTTGTGATACACTTCAGGAGCTGAGGCAATGCCAAATGGTAACCTTAGGAATCTGTATCTGCCAAATGGACTGTTGAACGTGCACAGTCTTGAACTTGCCTCGTCCAGCTTCATCTGCTAAAATCCTGATGATGCATCTAACTTGCTGAAATACTTTGCATTTGCAAACTGTGGCATGATTTCCTCACGTGTAGGAAGCTTGAAGTGCTCTCTCTTTATTGCTCTGTTTAGATCTCTTGGATCCAGGCAAATTCTGAGCTTTCCATTCTTTTTGTCCACTACGACGAGGGAACTCACCCACTCAGTTGGCTCATCTATCTTCTGAATCATGTTCAGGCTTTCCATCCTGTCCAACTCTGCCTTCAGTTGCTTTTGAAGAGCAAACGGAACTTTTCTGCATGGATGTATGACCGGTGTCATACTTTTATCTACTCTGATCATGTGTTCTCCTGGAATGCAGCCTAGACCCTTAAATAGGTTTTTGTACTCTTTCATGAGTTCATCATAGACTGTCTCTCCTTCGCTTTCCACAACAAGGACTCTCTTTACCAGGTTCAGTCTCTCACAGGCTTTTAAACCTAGTATGGCTTGCACATCCTTTGGCACCACGATTAATGCTAGCATGTGCTCTCTGTCCTTGTGTGTTACTTTGTCAATGCATCTTCCTTTCACTGGTATATCAGTACCTGAGTATCCTGTCACTTTCACTTTGATTCCATGTATCTTTGGTCTGGGTCTAATTTTCTTAAAATCAGTCTCTGATATCACATTAACTTGTGCTCCAGTATCCAATTTAAATGGAATATGTATGTCATTCACTTTTAGTGTCAACATCCAGTCTCTTTCTTCTTGTTTGTTTTCAGACACAACATCTACATAGAACTCCTCTATGTCGCTTTCATCTACTGCATGGACCTTGCTTTGTTGCACTTGGTTCATACAGCAACGGGCATAATGGTTGTTTTTGTTGCATCTATTGCATGTTTTACCATATGCTGGACACTTTCTTGGTGGATGCTGTGTACCGCATCGACTACATGACTTTCGATTGTCCCTTTTCATTTTCGTTCGCTGGCCACGCCTCTTTTTTCACATTGGCGCTCTTTTTGTTAAACGGTTTATGTCCGTTCATTCTCACTGCATCCACGTTGCAGCTATTGCCACTGAACAGCTCCTTTGCCTGCAACTTCACAGTCTCTGTAGCCCTACACAGTGCTATGGCTTTTCCCAGGTCTGGATCTTGCTCTCTTAGCAGTCTTTCCCTTAGACCATTATTCGGAATACCACACACCAGTCTGTCTTTTATCAGCGAGTCTGTCAGTCCCCCAAATTCACACGATTTGCTTCTGTTTCTCAGTTCAGTCACATACTGATCAATAGTATCACCCATTTTCTGTATACATGTGAAAAATCTGTGCCTCTCAAACGTCACGTTACGTTTAGGTATGCAGTAGGCCTCAAACTGTTCCTGTGGTGTATGTGCCTTTAAGAGCAATTATGGTGTATGTGCCTTTAAGAGCCCCAGGTGTGCGTAATGCCGGTAATTGCCACTTGGGCTATATAAGCCTGTGTATTGTGTATATCCTTTAGAAACCCCCCCAGGCTTGCTTAGTAAATACCTATGAACCAACTCCTGTCTTCAGTGTCTTTATCTACGCACGGACACTACAGTGGCGACGAAGTGGAAACGGACTTACCTGCAATTCGGCAGCACCTCAAGGACATCGATTCCTCCAGCGTCCAGAAGACTCAAGGAAGTAAGAGAAACTGTGGTTTCACCAGCTGGCCAAGCTGGTGACAGGTACTGCGCTAATCCTTCCTGGGCATCAGGCTGGAGCTCCAGCGGCGGGCTCTACAGCTGAGACAGGCAGCAAAATCGGAGGCAAGCAATAACGGACTGGGAGGGTGCACTCGAGAGACAGCCGGCGCGGCAAGCAGGTCAGCGTTTAGACCTCCATCGGGAACGAGTCTCCAACAGTGAATAAACAGCGTTGTTATCGGTAGCAGCGGTGGGAAAGCGCGGGAAGCGCCATATCGTTGCTACAGAGAGAAAAAAAAAGCGCGGGAAGCGCCATATCTTTTCTGAAATGCCTAAATCTGGTAATATTGAGGCTTTTGATGGCGAAATAGAAGATTGGACCACATACGTGGAAAGAGTAGAGGTTTATTGCACTGCAAATGGAATAACAGATGAAAAAAAAGCTTCAGTACTTCTGAACTTAATGGGCGCGAAGACATACGGGCTGTTACGAAATTTAATCACTCCAGCCAAACCAAAGGACAAGACTTTTAAAGAAATTGTTGATACCCTGCAGGAGCATTTAAACCCAACACCGCTGCTGATAGCGGAACGATTCAAGTTCTTCAAGAGAAATCAACACAAGAATGAAAGTAACGCTGATTACCTAACCGAATTAAGAAAGCTATCAAAGTACTGCTAATTCGGAGCAGGACTATCGGATTATCTTCGAGACAAATTTGTTTGCGGTCTCTTAAGTGAAGGAACACAAAAAAGACTGCTTTCTGAAAAAGATTTAACATTGGACAAAGCTTTCAGTGTGGCTGTATCATACGAAGCAGCAGCAAAAGGAGCTGCAGAGATACAACAAGAGACACAGGACTTCGGCACCCATAAAATGACACAGGAGTTCGGAAGATGTTATCGCTGCGGCAGATCCACTCATAACCAGAGGGACTGCTGGTTCAAGGGCAAAGCATGCAGGCAATGTGGTAAGATTGGACACATTGCACGTGTATGCCAATCTGGACAAAATAAATCCACTGACAGAAAACAAAGAATCAATAAAGAAAAGTACAGGAAGGTACAAATGATGGCGGACAGTAGCTCCGAAGACCAGAATAGCGATAGCGACTCCGGAAACAAGAGACTAAGCTGTCTCAAATTATATAATGTACTTGCCAAAGAGGATTACCAAACCATTTGGGTTACCCTCACAATAGCAGGGTCCCCAGTTAAAATGGAGCTAGATACAGGATCAGCTCTAACCGTAATAAATCGACGAGATTACGAGAGGCTATTTTCGCATATACCTCTAAAAGACACATCCATTATCTTAAAAACATATATGGGGCAGAAAGTCTACCCCAAAGGAAAAATAAGGGTGCTTGTGATATACAAGGGCAAAGAAATACAAAAGTTGTATTTATACATTCTACAAGATGGTGGTCCACCGTTGTTGGGACGTGAATGGATAAGGAAGATACGTTTAGACTGGCACTCCATTCAGGCACTGACAGTGACCAGTAAGGAAAAAAACAATGATGACATCATACCTGAACGATTAAAAGACATCTTGGCCAACGCCAAAGAAGTGTTTCAAGAGAAACTAGGAACCTTGAAAGGCATCACCGCCTCAATAAAAGTGGAAGATACAGCAATTCCAAAATTTTTTAAGGCAAGACCGGTGCCATACGCAATACATCCAGCAGTCGAGGCAGAGCTGAAGAATTTGGAAAAGGCAGGCGTAATATCCAAAATAGATTGGAGCGAATGGGCAACACCCATCGTTCCAGTCATGAAAAAAACATTGAAAAATAACTCTGAGGAACAGAAAAAAATTCGCATCTGTGGGGACTTTAAGGTGACTGTAAACCCGGTCCTCCACATGGTACAGTATCCTCTTCCGAGGATAGAAGATATTTTGGCCTCACTATCCGGAGGGAAACGTTTCACAAAAATTGACTTGGCACAGGCATATCTACAGATGGAGGTTGAGGAGACCTCTAAAAAGTATCTCACAATAAACACACACAAAGGCCTGTACCAGTACAATCGACTTGTTTTTGGAATAGCATCAGCCCCAGCTATCTGGCAAAGAGCTATGGAGCAAGTCCGGCAAGGGATTCCGGGGACTCAATGCTACCTAGACGACATCCTTATAACAGGAGAAAACGACAATGGGCACCTTGCCAATTTGGAGCAGGTGCTCACTAGGCTGAAAGAACGGGGCCTACAAGCAAATCGCCCCAAGTGCGAATTTTTCCAAAATCAGATATCATATTGTGGCCACATAATTAATAAGGAAGGGTTGCATAAGTCACCTGAAAAAATTGAAGCAGTTATAAAAGCCCCAGCACCTGAAAATGTTTCACAATTAAGGTCATTCCTGGGATTAATAAATTACTATCATAAATTTTTACCGAACTTATCAACTATTCTACACCCTCTTAATGATCTTCTACAGACAGGAGTGATTTGGAAATGGAACGAAGACTGTAAACATGCCTTCCATAAATGTAAAGACTTAATCACATCCGAGAAAATTTTGGCTCATTACAACCCATCACTACCAATCAGACTGGCGTGCGATGCATCCCCTTACGGCATAGGAGCGGTATTGTCCCATAGATTCCCTGATGGCTTGGAACGGCCGATAGCTTTTGCGTCACGCTCATTGAACTCAGCTGAGCGTAACTATGCCCAGATAGACAGGGAAGCACTCAGCCTGGTATGGGGAGTGAAGAAATTCAACCATTACCTACACGGACAAAAATTTACCTTGCTGACTGACCATCAACCCCTCATCTCCATATTCAACCCTAAAAAAAGGTGACCCCATTGTGACGGCACAAAGACTACAGAGGTGGTCCCTTTTTCTAGGGGCACACCAATACAACATTGAATACAAAGGGTCAAAACAGCATGGGAATGCTGATGGTTTATCACGCCTACCATTGCCAACGATAGAAGAGGCACATACAGTAGACCCAGTAGAGATATTCCACTCTACCATAGTGGAATGTCTGCCGGTGACAAATTCTGCCATTGAAAGGGAGACAAGAAATGACCCTACTCTCTCACGGGTCTACGATTTAACAGTGAAGGGATGGCCAGCACATGGCGAACCACTGTTGCCAGCATTCTCGCAAAGAAGAGAACAGCTGTCAGTGTGCCGAGGAACCTTGATGTGTGGATCCAGAGTGGTGATTCCACCCAAACTCCGGGATAAAGTTCTAAAGGAGCTTCACAAGGGGCATCTGGGTGGAGTGAAAATGAAGAACCTAGCTAGGGCGTTTGTATGGTGGCCAGGTATCGATGGAGACATCGAAGACATGACCAAGAGCTGCCTAGGATGCCAGAAGGTCCAAAATGCTCCGCCACAGGCCCCTCTACATCCATGGGAGTGGCCCTCATCTCCCTGGCAAAGGGTGCACATCGACTTTGCTGGTCCATTTATGGACTCAATGTTCTTAATCGCAGTTGATGCACACTCCAAGTGGCCGGAGGTAATAAAGATGTCCTCCACCACCACGGAAAAACCATCACAGTATTAAGGACCATATTTGCCAGGAATGGGCTGCCGGAGCAGATATGTTCTGATAATGGACCGCAATTTATGTCCGAAGAATTCAGAAAGTTCTTAAAGAACAATGGGGTAAAGCACTACACGTCCGCCCCATACCATCCCGCCACCAATGGATTGGCTGAAAGGTTTGTCCAGACCTTCAAGAAGACCATCAAGGCCATGGGTAATGAAGACATAAAACTTCAGCACAAGGTGGATAACTTCTTATTTGCATATAGGAATGCAACGCATATGGTTACTAACCAAACTCCCGCCATGATGTTCTACAATAGAAACCTAAGATGCCGGCTGGATTTGGTCAAGCCCAACATCCGAAGGGACGTGGAGAACCGGCAGTTTCAGGGCATGAATGAAAGGCCAACTAGGGCCTTCCAGATAGGCCAACCGGTTTTGGCCCGGGACTACCGTACCGAGAAATGGCAGCCTGGAACTATCTGCACACGATTAGGACCACTGATGTATACCGTGGACATCGGAGACAGCATAATAAGGTGCCATGCTGACCAAATCATCAAGTCATCCGAAAAGGGACAACCTACACCACCACTCTATACATCTAACGATGAAGTAGAGATACCCATATCTACCTCCGATCCGGTGATACTGGAGCCCGATGAACCCGACACTGGCCTTCAAGCCGAATCAGCCTTGCCAGAAGAACCTACTACACCACCAGAAACTACTACACCCCCGAGGCGTTATCCGGACCGAGTCAGGAAGCCTCCTGAGAGACTAACTTATAATTAATTAATACAGCAATGTATATTATTTTGCATATAACATGTAATTAATAATTACTTAAAATATGATGTACTAGTTAGCTAGAAGGGGAGGAATTGTGGTGTATGTGCCTTTAAGAGCAATTATGGTGTATGTGCCTTTAAGAGCCCCAGGTGTGCGTAATGCCGGTAATTGCCACTTGGGCTATATAAGCCTGTGTATTGTGTATATCCTTTAGAAACCCCCCCTATGAACCAACTCCTGTCTTCAGTGTCTTTATCTACACACGGACACTACAGTTCCATTATTTTATCTAGCTTCATTTTGTCTCCATTAGCAGCGAATGTGAAGTTATTATACACCTCCAGCGCTTCATCACCCACGACATGTAAGAACAGTGACGATTTCCTTTTATTACTTTTCTCGTCAGCTCCGATTGCTGATAAATACAACCCCACACGTTGTTTGAACCTTCTCCAATTTTCAGCCACATTACCTGTCAACTGAAGCGTCGCCGGTGGGTGTAAACCTTCCATTTTTTCACTTCGTTTGCTATTCTCCAATGGTAAGCAACGATGTTCTCTTTTGGCTTGCTAAATTGTGGAGAGCTGATTTAACTTCAGATTTTATCTCTTCATCTCTTTCAGCCATTTCTGACACCATGTATTGATTTCTTTGTGGGTTCAAAGACAAGACATTTATGAAAGAGAATGTGTTTTAATCTAAAGCTTGTTCAACTCAGTTCAACAGCATTTACAGGAGACATCATGTTAGAAATCCATCTAAAGTGAAACTGAAACTAAACCAAACTGCTTGTCTCTCACATGACCTCTGCTGGTCAGGCATAAGTAATCAATACATGCAACTATGCTGGTAAGGCATGATAATCAAACAGGCAAATAACATCACTATTTGCTGATATCATTACACGGGGGGCCATTCAAGAGGGGGGAGTAAATAGAAATGTTGTAGTGGTAGGGGATAGTATTATTAGGGGGATAGATAGAGTTCTCTGCAGCTGAGAGCGAGAGTCCCGAAGGCTGTGTTGCCTACCCGGTGCCAGGGTTAAGGACATCTCCTCTGGGCTGGAAAGAAACTTGCAGTGGGAGGGGGTGGATCCAGTTGTCGTGGTCCATGTTGGTACAAACGATGTAGATAGGACTAGGAAGCCGGTTCTGTTAAAGGAGTATGAGCAGCTAGGGGTCAAATTAAAAAACAGAACCTCAAGGGTAATAATCTCTGGATTATTACCTGAGCCACGAGCGAATTTGGCTAGGACAAATAAAATTAGAGAGTTAAATATGTGGCTCAAAGAATGGTGTGGGAGAAATGGGTTTTGCTTCCTGGGACACTGGCACCAGTACTGGGGCAGTAGGGAGCTGTTCCATTGGGACGGGCTTCACTTGGCCAGTGCTGGGACTAGAGTCCTGGCGGATCATATAACTAGGGCTGTAGAGAGGGCTTTAAACTAACTAGTGGGGGGGAGGTTCCTAGAAAGCAAATAATAAACATGACAACAGAGAAGGTCATAGATTAAGGTAGCAGTGGGGAAATTAAAAACCAGAGTGTGTCAGGAAGGGGCAGAAGGTATGGAGTAAAAGGTAAAGTATTAAAAAGGGCGAAAGCAGGAACTAAGTGTCACAAAACATATTTGAAAGTTCTCTATCTGAATGCACGTAGCATTCGTAACAAAATAGACGAGTTAATGGCACAAATAACTACATATGGGTATGATCTTGTGGCCATTACAGAAACATGGCTGCAGTGTGACAATGCCTGGGAATTAAACATACCAGGTTATTTAACAATCAGGAAGGACAGGCAGGAAGGAAGGGGGGGTGGGGTGGCTATGTTAATAAAGGAAGGAATCACTGTAATACAGAGAAATGATATTGGGTCAAAAGATCAGGATAATGAAACAGTTTGGGTGGAGGTAAGGAATAATAAGGGGAAAAAAACACTAGTGGGCGTAGTCTATAGGCCTCCGAACAGTTGCAACTCTGTTGGACAGAGTATCAATCAGGAAATAGTTGAGGCTTGTAATAAGGGAACATCTATAATTATGGGGGATTTTAACTATCATATTAATTGGACAAATCAAATTGGGCAGGGCTGCCTTGAGGATGAGTTCATTGAGTGTATTAGGGATGGGTTTCTTGAGCAGTATGTAACTGAACCGACCAGGGGGCAAGCAACCTTAGATCTGGTCCTGTGTAACGAGACAGGATTAATTAAAAATGTCCTAGTAAAGGATCCCCTTGGAATGAGTGACCATAACATGGTTGAACTCCATATTCAACTAGAGGGTGAGAAGGTTGGATCTCAAACAAGCGTGCTAAGCTTCAATAAAGGAGACTATGAAGGTATGAGAGCGGAATTGAGTAGAGTGGATTCGGAAAATAGATTAAAGGGTAAGATGACACATGATCAGTGGTGTACATTTAAGGAGTTATTTTACAACTTCCAATAAAAAATATATTCCACTGAGAAGAAAAGGGTGTAAAAGAAAAGACAGCCATCCGTGGCTAAGTAAAGAAATTAAGGATAGAATTCGACTAAAAACAAGGGCATATAAGGTAGCCAAATCTAGTGGGAGGATAGAGGATTGGGAAAACTTTAAAAGACAGCAAAAAGTAACAAAAAGATTGATTAAGAAAGGGAAGATAGATTATGAAAGTAAATTAGCAAAAAATATAAAAACAGATAGTAAGAGTTTTTATAGTTATATAAAAAGAAAAAGGGTGGCTAAAGTAAATGTTGGTCCCTTAGAGGATGAGACCGAGAAATTAATGGTGGGAAATATGGAGAGGGCAAAAACACTGAATGAATATTTTGTATCAGTCTTTACAATAGAAGACACTAAGAATATCCCAACACTGGACAAACAGGGGGCTATAGGGGGGGGAGGAGCTAAACACGATCAATATCACTAAGAAAGTGGGACTCGGTAAAATAATGGGACTCAAGGCAAATAAATCACCTGGACCTGATGGCTTACATCCTAGGGTCTTGAGGGAAGTGACGGTAAGGATTGTGGATGCATTTGTAATAATTTTCCAAAACTCCCTGGAATCAGCAAAGGTCCCGGCAGACTGGAAAACTGCTAATGTAACACCCTTATTTAAAAAGGGCAGTAGACAGAAGGCTGGAAACTATAGACCGGTTAGCCTAACATCTGTGGTAGTTAAATATTGGAGTCCATTATTAAGGAGACAGTAACAGGACATTTGGATAATCATAATTTAATAGGACAAAGTCAGCATGGTTTTATGAAGGGGAAGTCATGTTTGACAAATTTGCTGGAGTTCTTTGAGGAAGTAACATATAGGGTGGATAAAGGGGAACCAGTGGACGTAGTGTATTTAGACTTCCAAAAGGCATTTGACAAGGTGCCACACAAAAGAATATTGCTTAAGATAAAAAATCACGGGATTGGGGGTAATATTCTGGCATGGATAGAGGATTGGCTATCTAACAGAAAGCAGAGAGTTGGGATAAATGGTTCATTCTCGGACTGGCAATCAGTAACTAGTGGTGTTCCACAGGGGTCAGTGCTGGGTCCCCAACTCTTTACAATCTATATTAACGATTTGGAGGAGGGGACCGAGTGTAACATATCAAAGTTTGCAGATGATACTAAGATGGGAGGGAAAGTAGTGAGTGAGGAGGACATAAAAAACCTGCAAGGGGACATAGACAGGCTAAGTAAGTGGGCAGAGATTTGGCAGATGGAATACAATACTGGAAAGTGTGAGGTTATGCACTTTGGCAGGAAAAATCGTAGAGCAAGTTATTATCTTAATGGCAAGAAACTGGAAAGCACTGAAGTACAAAGGGATCTGGGGGTCCTGGTGCACGAAACTCAAAAGGTTAGTATGCAGGTGCAGCAAGTGATTAAGAAGGCCAATGGAATGTTGGCTTTCATTGCTAGGGGGATAGAATATAAAAATAGGGAGGTATTGCTTCAGTTGTACAAGGTATTGGTGAGACCGCACCTGGAATACTGTACACAGTTTTGGTGTCCATACTTAAGAAAAGACATACTTGCTCTCAAGTCAGTGCAAAGAAGGTTCACTCGGTTAATCCCGGGGATGAGGGGATGGACATATGAGGAGAGGTTGAGTAGATTGGGACTCTACTCATTGGAGTTCAGAAGAATGAGAGGCGATCTTATTGAAACATATAAGATTGTGAAGGGGTTGGATCGGGTGGATGCGGGGAGGATGTTCCCGATGATGGGTGAAACTAGAACTAGGGGGCATAGTCTTAGAATAAGGGGCGTCTCTTTCAAAACTGAGATGAGGAGGAACTACTTCACTCAGAGGGTGGTAGGTCCATGGATTATGCTGCCCCAAAAAGCTGTAGAAGCTACATCATTACATAAATTTAAAACAGAAATAGACAGTTTCCTAGAAGTAAAGGGAATAAAGGGTTATGGGGAACGGGCAGGAATTTGGACATGAGTCTAGGTTCGGATCGGTCATGGCCCTGTGGGTAGTGGAGTGGGCCCAGGGGCCGTGTAGCCTGATCCTGCTCCTATTTCGTGTGTCTAATTCTGTTAGATTCAGGAGATGGTTCAGTGATAGTAGATTGGCGGTTAGGATCAGATCAGCCATGATCTTATTGAATGGCGCAGCAGGCTCGAGGGGCCGATTGGCCTACTCCTGCTCCTATTTCTTATGTTCTTATGTTCTTATGATGGGAAAGACAGCCAAACCCGCCCCGGTATACAGGGTGGAGAACATTGGAGTCATTCAGGGGGGTGCGCACATTCGCTACACGGGGGTCCCACCTTACATCATTCGATGGGGGCATGCAATGATGGGTACAGACCTCTCGGGGTGCCAGAGCTGGGGAGCACACATCACCCTGTGTCCCCAGCACTTGAATGCCCATTCAAAACCACAGTGCGGGTTCAGAACTGCTGGTGCGAAGCCTATAAATTGCACCATGGAGGCAATGGCACAAGGCCATGTGCCCCCGCAGGTGGCATATATAGGAGATGGGACATACTGTGTCACCACTGCAGCGCCCCACTACCAGCATGGACAGCACGGTTGGTGTCCGGTTAGTGACAGCAGTTTCTGTTTCAAGCCCAGGGCAGAAGTTCAAGTGGCCCAAGAGCGAATTGTCCCCATTCCTGAACCTTCCACTGTTCACATCACTGTGAAAGAGAATTACACCGATCTGCAGTGTTTCGTTGCACATTTTGGATATATCATTCCCCCTCTCCCTGAACACCTCACCAAGATATTAAAAGCTGTTGTTGTTTCACAAAAACACTTCTACACACTGGAGCAGAAGACTTTAGAGATAGGGGCAGACATATTGAATATAGTGACCCCACCATGGTGGGACCTGTTCACTCATATAGAAGTCCCTTCCTGGATTAGGATAGCCTCCCACATTCTTGTAGTGTGTCAGGTTGTCATTGTAGTTTATTTACTGTTTGTACACTGTAAAAAGGTCAAACATTCGCAAAAGTATGAGAATATAGGGGAATGGAGGGAGCATTATGTGCGGGTAGAAGAAGAGACACCCGTTTAGATTTTGCTGCTTTGTATAAAGTTAAAGTTTTCCCTCCCTCCTCTGTATTATTTTTGATATGTATTCATGTGTATCTTGAATTTTTCGTGTATGTACTTTATTTTTATTATTGCATTTGAATTAGATGTGATGTCATTATTAGAAAGTAATGTGTATGCACTAGATGATGTAGGGGTATAAGGACCCCCTCCATGCCTGGAAGTAAGTTGTTACTATAGATGCTTAATGTACACTAGATTTTTCTGAAATGGGAAATGCATGTGTCGTGGGGTCATAGATAGCTAAATACTGGGGATGGTTAGATTGTGGAAAGTCAGAAAATTTTGCTCACCCAGAATTATGATACTTCAAGCAAGTTACAGTATCATCAGGGGGGAGTGTAGGATTCGCAAAATTGGGCTTTGTATTAATAAGGATCAAATGGCAGAAGAGGCCATGATTTTAAAGGCTGTTTTAAAAGAAGCCCATAAAAAGGGGCACACAAAATGGCCGCCATACCATGTGACCAGCCTATTGGGACACTTTAAAATGGTTCCTGCACAACCTCAGACAGATTTGTGGATTCAACCTACAGCAAGTTCTGGAAGCCGTTTCTGAGAGAACGAAACCAGACCCACACGTATGCATATGGATTAGATGCAGATCTAGTTAAGATCGGCCTGGAGACAGAGGCCATCAAAATGTTGCCCCAGACAAAAGGGGACAATTTCATATTAATGAGAACAGCACCCAGGACTAGATAACGAGATCAGCAGGCATTAAAAACAATGAAGGTAATTCCAGACCAGAGATGGGCCTGTTACCAGCCGTTTAAGACATTTTAAAATATAATGACTACCCCACTGTGCTCCCAGCCCGCCAAAATTAAAACAAAGACTAAGCTGATTTTGGGCGGGAAGTGAAGCCTCTGAAGAAAAGGTATAACTGGAGTTACAGTTGGAGGGGGTTACAGCAGCGAGCGAGTTGGAACGCAGACAGTTGCAAGCCTGCAGCTTGAGCTTAGACACACAGCTTGAATCCGGACACCCAGAAGAAGACGCAGGCAATCGCAGGAGGAAGAAGAAAGCCAACATCGAGAAGGCCGTCTCGAAAACCGACGTTCCGCCCCGAGGAAGCACATCGGGAGATCATCAACCGTCCCCGGGCCGTTGCCGGAACGAGAGGCCATCGACCCAACTTGGGAGAAGAGACAAAAAATAAAGGTCCCAAGAGGAGAAAACTTCCAGCCACCCCGGCTCGGGAGAAGAGAGAAAAGGAACCTGAAGAAGCGATGGGAGCCAGCCCAAGGTCCTCTAACCAGGGTCGAGCCAACGATCCTTGACCCTGCCGACATCCAGGCCTGCCGGTGTCCAGCTGCCCCCGACCCCCACCTCAGGAGCAGCTCGCAGGGGCTCCACAATCCACGTGGAGACGAAACGCCTGAAAGGACCAAACACAGACTCGATTTCAAAACCTTGCACTTCCTAGTGGGATTGGTGAGCATGTTTCTGGCCTTTCACAATCAGATCTAGATAGGTTTAATAAGGGGGTGGATTTAAGGGTACAATTAACATGAGTTGTTGTCCCTCGATGTTCCGTGTGTTTCCTTATTTCATGATGATCTTTGTAGAGTATAAGATGCCTGTATTTGCCTTAGTTAGTACTGTGTCGTTATGATTTGTTTGTGTGTTTTTCCCTCCCATGTACTCCCTTATCTGCTTGCATTTGATTTGATATTTTTCCTTATGCAATAAAATTTCATTTTGTTTAATCAAACTTGGTCTACAAGAGTTTTATCTGGGGGAAAGGAGTGTTGTGTTTTGAGTTTTGCTTCAATGAAGTTTGTCCCAGTTCCCGGGTGTTACCTGAAGTGGGTGCTGGGGGGCTCGGTTTTACTTTGTCTTTCACTTTCAGTTTCGGGTTCTGCCATGCAGACAATGTGCTGTAATGTCCACCCACTTACTCAGTAAATAGTAAAAGGTTCATTCCGTCTCCGCTATTCATTACTTTTCGGTCAAGAAGCAATAACATTCACTTAACTATTTGACCATGCAGCCCTCACACTCCCTATCACTGTGATGCAATGACAACAACTTACAACACACAGGGAGGGCCCTTTGTCTCCTTCTAAGCATCTATGCTATGGATTCTCTACACTCACTCCTTCATTCTCACTCAAACTCCACTTGTGTCCCTCATTGCAGGAATAGAGAGCCCACAATAAGAGGGAAAGAGCCATGACAGGAGGAGGGCCAGCCTCAGTAGCCCAGCTCACCACCTGGGAGGAGGCGGCCCTGGAAATCGCTGGTGTTGAGGATGATTCGCAAGTGGGGGACGGACAGACGGGCGCATCACAGCAAGCTGATGACAGAATAGTTTGGTATCTCTCTCATTGACATTGCATGAGTCACTTCCCCAGAGCACGCAGTTCTTGTATGCAGACATTTCATGGCGCCTCTGAACGAAGGGCTTGAAATGCTCCTCCTGGACCTCGGAGGGCCAGCCATGCAGCAGCCAGCGTAGCACCCGTGATAAGACTGGATCTTTCTTTGTGAGGCTGCCAATCCTCTGGGCATGGAGTGGGGCCTCCGGAACCTCCTCCAGTAGCAGCACCTCCAGGGGTGGTGGCTTCTCAGCCATCAGCCGGTTCAAAGGCAAGCGACTCAGAGCATCAGCATTAGCCAGCAACTTCCCAGGCCTGTAGCAAAGTTCATAACTGTAGGCCCCCAACATCAGACTCCACCAAAGCATACGCGGTGATATGATCTGGGGCATGGGCTTGGAGTGATGCAGGAGCCCCAAGAGTGGCTTGTGGTCTGTGTAGATGATGAACTGTCTCCCTAACAGGTACTGGCTGAACTTCTTTACCCCAAATATGATGGCTAGGGCCTCCTTGTCAATCTGGGCGTAATTACGTTCTGTTGTTGAGAGTGTTCTTGAGGCAAAACTGATAGGCGCTTCCCGGCCATCTGGCTCTATGTGACCCAACAGAGTGCCCAGCCCATATGGTGAGGCATCACACACCAACACCAATGGCTTGTTTTCATCAGAGTGTGCCAGAACCTTATCTGCTTGTAGCAGTTCCTTTGCCTGTCTATAGGCTGTTTCATGAGCTGAGGTCCAGTTCCACACTGTTGCTTGGTCGAGCAGCCTGTGCAGTGGCTCTAAGATTGTGGCTTTGCCCTTGAGAAAACAACTGTAGAAGTTTAACAGTCCGAGAAATGCCTGCAGTTCGGTCTTGTTCTTGGGGGTAGGAGCGCTCCTGATAGCCTCCACCTTCTCCGTAGTCGGATGCACACCGTCTTTGTCCACTTGGAATCCCAAGGACTCCACCCCATTGGCAGCGAACACACGTTTCTCCTTCTGAAGGCGTAGTCCTACCTCAGCCAGCCGGCGTAGTACTTCTTGCAGCCACTCATCATGGGCTTCCTGTGTCTTGCCTGTAATCAGTATGTCATCCAAGTAAGGCTGAACTCCCGGAACACCAGCCAACAGGGTGTCCATGAACCTCTGAAAGATTGCCACAGCCGTAGACACCCCAAACTGCAGCCTTGTGGCTTGGAAAGGTCCTCTGTGGGTGTTGATTGTCAACAGCTCGGCTGACTCTTCATCCAGGACCAGTTGCTGGTATGCTTGCTTGAGATCCAGCTTGGTGAACAGAGTGCCTCCAGCCAGTGTTGAAAACAGCTCTGTAACTGTTGGTAAGGGATACACATCTGGTAACACAGCAGTATTAACCATACATCTGTATTCTCCACAGATTCGCAGGCCCCCATCCTTCTTTGCAATGGGCATGATAGGGGTGGCCCAACGGGAGTTCTTCACTGGCAAGAGAAGCCCTTGGTTCATCAGCTTATCCAGGGCCTCATCCACCTTCTTGTGCAACGCAAAAGGAACTGGTCGCGCCTTGAAGAACTTAGGCACTACCCCTGGGTCCACTTCGATTGAGACTGGCGGTCCCCGACAGGCCCCGAACTCACCAAAAACCTCTTCATATTTCTCCAACATAGGCATTATGGGCTGTCGCTGTACCATGTGTACTCCTGTCACTTCAATACCGAGGGGCTCAAACCAATCTCTGCCCAGCAGGCTTGTGCCCTGCCCCGCCACCACATAAAGTGGAAGTGTGTCCTTGACTGCCTGATACTTAACTTCCACATGAATCATACCCAGCACCTGGAGTTGAGCTTGGGACCACTGCCTTAGCACACCACTGACCTGAGCCATCGCCGGGGTTCACTTGGCCACAGCCTATTGTAAGTCTCTTCACTTATCAACGGACACGCTGAGCCTGAATCCACCTCCATGCAGAGTGGTGCCCCATTCATGATCACATTTGCCGTGAATCCCCACTGTCTGTGGGGTAGCTGCTCAGCTTCCGTGGTATACACTGTGTACTCATCGTTGTCCTCCAGTGTCAGGGTGTGTGTCTGCGATGCTTGTGTTGGCTCTGCTGCAGCAGCCTGAGCTTTCTTCATGCAGACACGAGCTATGTGTCCTCTTTTCTTACAGAAATGACATACCACTGACACAAATTTGCATGTAGTGGAACCATGGAGAGCCCCACAGCGGAAACATTTTCTTCCTGTCTCTTTAGTTGCCTCCATGTCTCTCGCAGCAGCAGCTGCGTGTGTGGTCTTGTGCACCTCCTCGGCGGCCTGAGATGGTGCTGCCTCTGTACGGAGCATACGTGTGTTCATCGATGCAGCCTCTGCTGCTAAATCCTTCTCCTCAGCCAGTCGGAACGTCAGGGCCTTCTCCGCTAACAGCTGTCTCTGCAATGCCGAGTCCAGCACTCCACACACAATCCGATCACGGACCATATTGTCTAAATGGTCACCAAAATTACAATGTAATGAGCGTTTCCTCAACTCAGCAATGTAACTTGAAATAGATTGTCCAGGCTGTTGTTTACAATTGTGAAAATGGAAACGCTGCACAATCTCTGAGGGTTTTGGGTTAAAATGTTTCTGCAGCTTCTCAATCAAATCAGCATAAACCACCTCACTAGGTTTATGAGGAGCCACCAATGAGCGCAGGATGGAGTAAGTAGCAGCTCCGCATACACTTAGCAACACTGAGCGCTTCTTCTCTTCTTTGTCAATATTATTGGCCTCAAAGAAACACCCCAGTCTTTCTGCGTATTCTTCCCATGAACTGTCCTTATCCCCAGAGAACTCTTCAATACGTCCCAAGGTTGTCATAGTTTTAATGTGCACTGTCCCTTTAAGATCCACGGATTTTTTCTATTTTTTAAAAATTCTTTTTCTCCTCCGGCCAGAGTTACGGTAACTACACTCACGGTAGTTGCCTGGCCCGCAAAATACTCTGTCCACCATCTACGTCACAGCTAGCCAACTAACAAAATGCCGTTGATGTTGCTAGCTGAGTGGCCCGCTTGTCGCAATTTCCAATATCACGGCTGTAGGTTCGCATGTCTATCTCCGTCCTTCTAGAGAGTTCAACAGCCGCCTCATCGCCAGTATTGCATCTTGACCGAACAGTAATGATTAGAGGAGATGGAATGAACTTTTTACTATTTACTGAGTAAGTGGGTGGACATTACAGCACATTGTCTGCATGGCAGAACCCAAAACTGAAAGTGAAAGACAAAGTAAAACCGAGCCACCCAGCACCCCCTTCAGGTAACACCCGGGAACTGGGACAAACGTCATTGAAGCAAAACTCAAAACACAACGAATGTGACCATAGAGAGAGAGAGGGAATGGGTAAGGGTGCAGGGATTTCAGTGTCAAGTGGGATGTGGAGGAAGAGGTTGGCAAAGCAGAGCACTGGTGAGGAGAGGCGATGGGGATCAGATTGAGGGTGATGGGAAAGTCATACTCACTTTTCCTGTGTGGAGAAGGTCATGAAACCTCTTCCTGCACTGCAGCCAGGTTCTGCGTCTCATAGAGATCGAGTTGACCTCCTAGGCCACTTGCAACCACACAGCTTTAATCTGCTGGGGTGGCTTTTTTCTCCCTGATGAAGGGAAGAGCACCTCCTTATTTGATCTTGCTCCCTCCACCAGAGCTTGGAGAGAGGCCTCATCGAAGCGTGGAGCACACTTTGGCCTACTGCTGGACATAGTGGATGAATGAAGGGCTTACAACAATGGTCAGAAAGTTTCCAGTCTCCAGAAGAAGCAAGGCTGCTTGCAGGCCTTAAATCCAGCAGCATTGATGATGTCATCGGAGGCAACTTTCTGTATGAAAAGACTCATTGGGCCAGGGGTTTCCACACGCTGGAAATCAGGTGCCCAATTAGGAGAAAATCGCACTTTTTTCCCCACTTCACATCGGAGTCGGGGTCCTGACACGAAAATCAGCTGACACGCCCCAGCCCGCCCCCAATGGCAAAATTGAGCCCTCACTGTCTAGATTCACTCATGAAGGATGGTTGTTTGGGTGAGATACTACAGGGCGCACAATACCCATGGTACAATACCCAGCATGCCTTCAGGAGAAGAGGAGAAAACAAAATGTTTCCACACAAAAAACTATGGTAGAATTTCCACAGGGGTTGCCCGATCTCTTGCCATGACTGATCTCCCGCCAATGTTATGGTGGGAGATCGGAAAATCCCTTGCAGAAATTTAGGTGCCTGTGTTTAGGTGACAGCAAGCTTGGATTTTTAAAGCCTGTATTTTGTAGAAAGACAGGAGGAGGTAAGGACTGGTGCCGTTTTGATGTCCTGGGAATGAATGAGCTAGAGTAAGTAAAGGTGCAACGAGTCTTGATTATTATCAGGTAAATGGTATCATTTATGATGAATCAAATCAAATGATGCAGCTGGAATTGTTTATAATGGCTCACTGAATTTCTCAATTAAAAATTAATTCCAGTAATTAAGATTCCATTTAAGGAAATGATTTCTGTGTTAGCAAGACGTGTATTAGTAAGACAAATGTAACATTTAAATTAACATATGTCAAGAGGGATAAACTAGAAATTCCATTCTCATAGGAAGATGTAACACATTAAATGTCTGGTGCAACCAAGCGTTACACTTTTTGTATGTGTTTTGCGGAGGGAAATGGAATTGTTTACAGTGGAAAACGGCTGTTGTGTAGATCCAGTGCCTGGTTGGCACGGTAAGAAAAAGTTACTGCATTGAGCTGGAAATCCGAACACCTCCCACTTTCAGCCAACTATGAAATGACAACAGAAGGCATCAATTTCTTCTCTGCCAGATCACATCACAAATAGAAAGTACAGTAATTAACTGGGAGGAAACTTCAGTGGGTTATCAACGGAGCCTCATGGGTGGGCAGAAGTTCTGTTCCACAGCCAACTCGTTAACTGGAAGATAATGCAGCCTCAAAGCTCAAATGTTTTCAATTATGTATAACCAACTCCAGCGTTTACTTGAAATTCCATAAAATATTTTCCTTTTTTCATGCATTGGTACCAATACAACAAAAGGGAACATTACAATGAAGCCAATATGTTTAAATGTTGTTCGAATATGCTTTCTGTGTGATACCCGTAAGTCAGCAACTCAAATTCTTCGGTACTACTACCGCTACTAGTAACAGGCCCCTAACCACCAGTGTTCCACTCTAATGTAATATAGCTCCAGATACTCTTCAGACATGAACCCACATTCTTAAGGACAGAATCTGTAATTGCACTACTGATTACAATACTGATTGCTACATTACAACAGTGACTATACTTCAAAAGTACTTCATTGACTGTAATGTGCTTTGGGGTGTCCTGAGGCTGTGAAAAGCACTATTTAAATGCAAGAAATTTTCTTTCTGTGATTGCATCATAGGTTAAGTAGAGAGTATGAAAAAAGTGAATGCAGCTATCATTATGCTTTATTGAAATAACAACACTGAATTATTGCAAAGTGGACTGAATTTTATATCAAGCTTTGAGAGCATGGGAGGGAGTATCTTATTCTGAGTCTGAAAACAGGTGGTGCAAGTGTTTGAGTAGGAAAATATGTGATGCTGCTGTAGCACTGTCCTCCATTAGACTGTAATGTGATTACAGCACAAAGACTTAGCTGAATAATGGTCCGACATAGAATTACATAGAACATGCAGCACAGAAACAGGCCATTCGGCCCAGCTGGTCCATGCCGGCATTTATGCTCCACACGAGTCTCCTCCCGTCTTTCCTCATCTAACTCTATCACCATATTCCTCTATTCCCTTCTCCCTCATATGCTTATCTAGCCTCACCTTAAATGTATCTATACTATTCGCTTGAACTACTCCTTGTGGTAGCGAGTTCCAAATTCCCACTACTCTCTGGGTAAAGAAGTTTCTTCTGAATTACTTATTTGATTTCTTGTTGACTATCTTATATTGATGGCCTCTAATTTTGTTCTTCTCCACAAGTGGAAACATTCCCTCTGTTTTTACTTTATCAAAACCTTTCATAAAGATCGCTATTAGGTCGTCCCTCAGCCTCTCTTTTCAAGAGAAAAGAGACCCAGCCTGTTCACCCTTTCCTGATAGGTATAACCTTGCATTTCTGGTGTCACCCTCTCCAGTGCCTCTATATCATTTTTATGTAATACCCACTGGAAATGTTATGTACACTAAGTATGGTTATCAATCTTTAACTTAGACACTGTATTATCATTGTTATAAATACCTGGGTTAAAGTTGCCCATGTGAAGGTACGGCAAGAACTTTTAAGGACACAATGTGACTAAGAGCAGACTTTCCATAATTCTGCACCAGTATCAACTGTTGCAGACAGTGAGGCTGCGCAGTCTCCAGGCAGAAACCCCAAGAGGAAGGGGTGGAGTCGGGATTTTCGAGCGGGAAAAAGGAGCGACTGGAAGAAAAGAGGGCAGGAGCTCTGAAAAGAGGGCTCAGGAGGCAAATGGCTGCCGCATCCCGTCCCGGGTTTCCAAACTCAGCCGCTGCCCTTCGTATTAGTAGCTCTGCATCCAGAACTCAAAGTGGGATTCAGTGATCGTGAAGAGAATTCAACGAAGGGGTTCGGAGTCGTAAGCCTTGCAGACATTATACATACCATGAGCTCCAACTTAAGCTCGCCAACGAAAGAGTGCACTCGAATTTGGACACAGGGGCAGATTCTCCTTTGAATCCATGTAAATGGAGAATGTATGTTTATTATGTCTAGATTCATTCTAATGTATGCAAATGTCTAATTTAGTTCATTGACCTGTAATCTTCTTATACTGTCTGACGTTAAAACTATAAAGTAAGATAATTAGAATTAAGCCATTGTAGTAGTGATCTCCTTACTGGACTATAGAATACTGTCTACAACAGAGACCACATCTCACATATATCTAGAGAACCGTGAAGGGGTTACATTTATAATATGGCAACCCGAACTGCACTCAGTACTCTAAGTGTGGTCTAACCAAGGTTCGATACAAGTTTATCATAACTTCTCTACTTTTCAATTCTATCCCTCTAGAAATAAATCCTACTGCTTGGTTTTTTTATGACCTTATTAACCTCCGTCGGTAGTTTTAGTGATTTGTGTATTTGTACTCCCAGATAGCTTTGTTCATGTACCCCACTTAGATTCTTATTTTTCAAGTAATATGTGACCTCTTTATTTTTCTTATCAAAATGTAATACCTTATAATTATTAGTGTTGAAATTCATTTGCCAATTATATGCCCATGCTGCAAGTTTAATAATGTTGTCTTGTAATTTGTTGTAGTCCTCCTCAGTATTGACTAAACCCCCACCGCCACCCACTCCCCACCGCCCCCCACCCCCCCCCCACCAAATTTGGTGTCATCTGCAAATTTAGAAATTGTGGATTGGATTTTGCCAATGGGAAGCTTTTGGAGGCGGGACACCCACTTGTCGGGTTTTAGTCCTGCCTCCATCAACTTCTGGCCAACTCACGCTATTTTCCCTTGATTGACTTGTTAAGCCCGGCCAGCAGGCTTAGTAGGCCAATTAAGGGAAATCCGGTTACAGAGAACGTCAACGTATGACGCTTCATCTGTCAAAAATTTTTGACAGATGAATTGTCATCGTTTGACAGCTCTGTGAAGCTGTCAAACACTGACAGTCTCTGTAGTTTGATGAGTTCTTGAATTCAATACTCATGAAACATCTTTCTTTAGCAGAAATTAGATGGTTGCTGCATTGGAGAATGCAGCGGCCATCTGTCATCTCTACCACGGAGGTGCGAGACTCTCCACATACCCACCGATTGAAGCCTGCAGGAAGAAACAAAGATAAGTAAACTTTTACTAACACTTTCCACTTACCTCACATACACACCTCTCCACACTTGCACCCATCACTTACCTTCACAGCACACTGTTGCACCCCTCTGACCCCCGCAGAAGCACTACTCACCTCGGTGACCCTGGCAAAATTTGCAGCCTTCGGGAAGCCCGCACTTGTGTGGGTAAAATGGGGATAATCCTCTTACCTGCCTATTAACTACCTGTTAACAAGCAGATAAGTGGCACTAATCCCCTTCCCGCCTCCAAGGAGATGGGACCCGGCGTGGGTCAGCTACCCGCCTCCTGGCAAGATGGCACGGAGGCAGGTTCTGCACCCGCCCCCAAATTCTGCCATTTTCCCGGCAGTCCCGCCTCCATACCCGCCTCCCCAGGGCTGGTAAGATCGCACCTGTGTTTTTGATCCCAAAGTCTAAATCATTAATATAAATTGTGAACAACATCGGTCACTGTACTGATCCTTGTGGGACCCCACTTTCCACCTTCTGCCTAGCTACCCTTTACCCCTACTCTCTGCTTTCTGCCTTGAAGCCAGCTCGCTATCCCGTCTTAGTGTAGTTCACCCAAAGTTTCCTTGATTAATTTGTTAGATATCTAATCACAGGAACAGAAGGGCTGCTCTTGTGTCAGAAATGTTATATGATCTGAGGACTGCATTTCCTAGACAACACGTTAACTTTGGCTGATGAGGCATGAATTGATCTTGTGCTGTAAAAGATTAATAGATGAGCTGTGGAGCATGTAGCCAATAGCACCTTAATTCTGGGTAGATGGCACAATGGTGAACATGATTAAACTTTTAAATAGCAGATGAAGTGACCACATGAGGAAAGATAGACATTTATTTAAGGTTTCCCATTTCTGCAATAATAACAAATGGCAAATATTAAAATATTGCACATTAGAATCATTCCATTAGGTAGAGATTGAAACCAGTTTACAAATGATGCATAAAATAGACTACTGAGTATCATATTGTTGCTGCAGAAGAAGTGACATGGTTGCCATATTTATATAAGTCCTTCACAGGTTTATTAAACACAAAAGTATAACCAATAATGTTCATGCTTCAGTGAGCTTTGGTTATTTTGCACTGACATGCTAACTGACTGTTGTGCTCCTGATGGTAATACTACACCTGCTATATCAGAATTTGTACAGTGGTGTGAGTAGGGAGCCATAGTTACACTGCTCATGAAAAGAACATAAGAAATTATGAAATAATGAAAGATCAATTGGTCTATCAAGTCTTTTCTTTATATAGACCATGTATAATTTGCTCTATCATGGACTATCCATCCCATTTAATTTCTTGAGGACTATTTCTACAAACTTTCTACTCATGTCCCCAGCTATTGCAAATCAATCAAACCTCAAGAATGCCTTCTGCCTCTCAGGTGGACGTAAAACATCACATGGCACTATTTCAAAGAAGAGCAGGGGAGATATCCCCGGTGTCCTGGCCAATATTTATCCCTCAACCAACACCCAGAAACAGATTATCTGGTCATTATCACATTGCTGTTTGTGGGACCTTGCTGTGCACATTTTGGCTGCCACGTTTCCTACATTACAACAGTGGCAACACTTCAAAAGTACTTTGTTGGTTGTAAAATGCTTTGGGACGTCTTGAGGTTTTGAAAGGCAGTATACAAATGCAAGTCTTTCTTTTATTTTGTATTGTGTACATCCTGTAAGAGCAGACATCTTTGGTATGGTATGTGTACATCCTGTAAGAACAGCCATCTTTGGTATGGTATGTGTACATCCTGTAAGAGCAGCCATCTTTGGTATGGTATGTGTACATCCTGTAAGAGCAGCCATCTTTGGTATGGTATGTGTACATCCTGTAAGAGCAGCCATCTTTGGTATGGCTTTTCAAGGTGCCAGCAGCTATAGGACTATCACAACCCAGACAGCATTTGATTTCTATTAATAGTTATGCTTATAAATCACAATCCCAAACAGTTCTTTTTAAAGGTGTTTATCAACACAACAGTAAATGCTTAACCAGGAGCCCATCCCACATATACTGATGGCAAAGCTGCATGTGTGCCTGTTGAAACACATGCACTGAGAGCTGGTATTCATCATGTTTTCCAATGAATGAAAGAACTGGTAGAAAATAGATTGACCTCCTGTGCTGATTGATTTAATTCTTAGCATGTGTGGACAAGTTTATTCGTACTATATGTACAGCTCCTGTTATTTGAATAGGTTTTTATAGCTGGGGATTTCCTCGGAGTTGGTCCTGCTCTGTTGCCGTAACTTTGCCAGAGTTGTGGGGGGAAATCCCACTTATATGGATAAATTGGGCTTCTGCCTTATTCTCAGCAAAGTTATGGCAGTGGAGCAGGATCAGCTTCGAAGAAACTCCCAGCCTATGAGTTTACCTCTTGTAGTTAAGAGTCGATATTGCATTAAACAAAATATCCTTCAGCCTGCAGGAGGTCTTGCAGTAAATCTCATCTGAAAGTTGGTAGCTCCAACTATGCAACTAACAATTACAGCTTGAAACCGTAACCTTCAGACTCAAGTGAGAATGCTACCACTGAGCCAAGCTTACGCTGCACAGGGCTATGAGGAGACAGCAGGAGAGTAAGATTCGTTTTGAATTGCTACAGCAAATAGCCAAAGGCATGCTGTGTCGAATAAACTCCTTCTGTGTTGTAAACATTTATGTTTCCACTTGGCGTGAATATCCTAGTGCAACTCCCTTCCATTCCCCAGAATCCGTGTTTGGCTGTGGTTCTCATAACAGAGACAGGCCTGGATTCTATCTGCCAGGGGGTTTCTGGAGGGGAACTGCACTAGCGAGTTAATTTTCCACACGCAGTGGAATGAGACCTGTCCAAATTTAATGACCGGGCCTCATTTAAATCTCATCAGCTACTTTCCCTACGCATTCCAATCCCGAAGGCCACCCGTTGATAGCAGGTAAATGGCAGGTTCAGCTGCTGGCCCATCCCATGGGGTGCCGTGATCGGGAGGGGGCAGCGAGATCGTGGCAGTGGAGGCCTAAGCGTTCCTTGTGGGACCCAGAGAAGCACTTCAGCTTCTCCTGGCTCCACAAGGAAATGTTTAGAAGAAATGTTAAACTTTTCCTTTTTGGGCCTCTTCTAATTCTGATCCGCTTCTTTGCTGGGTTGGCCTGGCGGGAAACTCACTGCCGCAATTAGCTCAGGCCATTTAGCAAAAACTGCAGTTGGGTCTCCATAATTTAACGTTGTGCTTATTTAATATCAATAGCAGTATAGAGGTGGCTATTGTAGATGTTTTAGAATAAGTCCAAAAAAACTATTTCAGAGTAATAAAAAAAACAACCTGAATGTGACGGGGAAAGGGATGGAATGGTTATTTTTTAATAGAATTGAGCCTTCTATACAAAGTACAAGATGCAGTTTAAATCTAAGGTTTAATTAGGATTGGTGGCTAGCACTGATTTAATTTGATTTAACTCATCTTGTGCAAATGAGGCATAGTACAACTAATTTGCAAAAGTACATCAGCATCCTTATATGTATTGGGCATATACTTGACATAGTGCTTGAAGCCAAGCATAAATCTATCAAAATCCTAGCTTGGATCGAGTACAACATGCAGCAATGAGGTTTATAGATCTCCTTTACAATGCTATGCTTCTAATTCCTGGTTGTTATTCAATTTTATGGTCTTTTTCTATAAGCTGCATGGTGGAGTTATCAGTTCTGGCCTTTGCTGAGCTGCGTCCTTGGTCTTTCGATCCTGTATATGGCTAGATGCCTGACTTTTGGTTAGATCTGTAGTATAAATTGTTACTTTGATTCTATTTCTAATCAGTAGAAAATTTTGCCCTTAAGCTGGGCCTGGTTCTGATCCTAACTTGCAAAACTCTAGCTCCACGATTCCTAGATATATGCCACTAGATACTCTGTTTTGTTTTTAACTGCACTTAGCATGTGTTTCATAATCGCCAAACCAAATTATGAGATCAGCCTGCCTAATTTCTTAGCTTGAGATATTATGTAAATATACTGCACAGCTTCCAAATACCTACTCAAGGGAAAGGGTTGGTTGGTGGGATCCCAGTCTTGCACTTCTTGCATGGTTAGTCCTGCCTGTTTTCTCATTGTAATGGCCTCCATTTCTTCTCAATGGAATGTACAGCATATCTCATGGCGCCAAGGGAGAATTGGAAGCTCAAGAGAAGTAGCTGGAATCAGAAAAACAACAAGAAGGGGGCCACAAAATAACCCTGGAAAGGTATTCCATCGAGTTAGTAAAGTGCAACGTTTCATCTTGCCAGCAGTCATTTTATCTCCATGTTTAAGAGCAGCATACTACATCATGGCAGCCCGATGATCACGAAGTACAGGGATATGTATGTCTTTTCCATTGTTAATTAACTAAAAATGGAGAATGTGTAGGAATTAACACACGGTAGCGGGGTTGGGGTTATTTGTCTCTGGCCAGTCAGAAGCCTCTGAGCTGCTCCAGGGACCCCCATGCGGTTTCGAAGCGCTCCCCTATTCCTGGTTCTGACCGCCGGTCTTATTCGATAGCGATGTGAACAGAAAACGTGACTCATGGTTTGGGTGCAAAACAGACCAGTATTCATTGAAACAAAAGAAAGAAACAACATAAAATGTAATCAATACAGCACTTATGCCTGGTACAGCACTTTTGCTTAACGCAGTACACTCAGTGTCCACGAGAGCGCTCCTTGCTCAGTGCAACACTCCTTTAAATACTGTACTTTAAAAACAGCTACACCTGTTCACCACAGCACTTCTCTGCTTGGTGTAACACCCCTTTATTTAAATACAGCACTATTTAAATACAGCTATTCTCAGTGTCCACTGAAGCACTTCTCTGCTCAGCGCAACACTCCTTTATTAAAATACAGCACTTTTAAATACAATCACTCAGTGTCCACTGAAGCACTTCTCTGCTCAGTGCAATACTCCTTTTATTAAAATACAGCACTTTTAAATAGAGCCACTCAGTGTACACTGGAGCACTTCTCTGCTCAGTGCAACACTCCTTTTATTAAAATAGGGGAGGAGAGAATGGACACAACGAGGGAAAATTGACTAAAATCACAGTTCTAACAAAATTCCCACTTAATTCCCACCCCTATACCTATTCTAAGTTGCCTTGTAAAGGGCCAGAAAAATATATGCTCACCAATGAAAATTGCCTGCTCTGTGCTCTGCGATCTTTGATCTTCACTGCCCCGAAGTAAAAACACCCCAGTATTTTAAAAGTAAACTGCTGGTGTTCCACTCCTTTAGGCAGGCTCCCACATTGTAGAGAGCATGGAGGCGAGGCCACAGAGAGAGAGAGAGATGGCTTCTGAGAAGCTATCTTTTATACCCCATTTGGGGCCGAAATCTTCCCGCCCAGATCCAGATGGATCTGAGCTAAACAAAAGGGATCCAAACTGCCCCATTGTCTTGTAATGGGTTTGGATGAATCACCCATTTGTTTAAAATGTTTCCAGTTTAAATGTGTCCTCGTTGTCTGTGATGGCTTTGAATAAAGTTGCAGTTTAAATGTGTCCATTGTCTGTGATGGCTTTGAATAAAGTTGCAGTTTAAATGTGTCCTTTGAATAAAGCTGCCATGGTTTGAACTATTTCCTTGAAACAACCTTGGAGGCTAGTGTAAACAAAGTCATTGTCCTTGTGGTCAGACTGAAACTGCAGTCAACTGGTTAATCCTTTGAATAAATAAACACAGTTCCTGTCAATTGTCTCTGCAGGGAGGGGAACTCCCCTTTGATTGGCAGATTGACTGCTCCATTGAACCTTTCTCACAGACAGCAGGCTGCCTTTTCAAGTCCTTTTGTCTTCTGTCATGCGATCTGATGGCTATTTTAATCCCTGGATTTTTAAAGGTATATTACCCAGGCATTCTTATAATCAAAATTAATCTTCAGAACTGTAGGAAATCTCAAAATTATTGCAAAATCCCTAAAAATGCTGGAAATACAAAGCAGGTCAGTCAACATCTTTAAAGGCAAAATACAAGTTTGCCTTTTAAGTGTAAATTCCCAAATTCCATAGTCATAAACAGGAAGAACAGGATAAAATACACAAATGGAAATTATAATGAAGAGAGGACTGGCATTCCTGGCAGAGCATTACCAGCACATCACAGAGTACAAATAAAAAAAATCTGAAATATGAGAGAAAATGTGGGAAACACACAGCTGGTCAATCAGCATCTGTAAAGACAAAAGACCAGTTAACTTGATTATTCCACAGAAAATCCCCCATAGTTTCCGTTGGGAACAAAAAGTAGCCAGGTTTGACTTAAACTTAACACACAAAATCTAGCAAGTCATGAGTTACTTGTGACGATATCATTTTTGTGTGGCTTAACAGTCAGTATAACTAATTTAAACAGCTGCTAATGAGGTGCGCCATGGGCAGATTCTTGGGACAGCGTGTGCCATTTATGTCCCGCTATGTTAAACCATACAACAACAACTTGCACTTATATAGCACCTTTTTAATGTAAAGAATATCCCAAGTTATAAGGAAAACGGATGCTGAACAACAAATGGAGAGGTTAGGAGGGGGTGAGTGGAATCTTGGTCAAAGAGATGGATTTTGAGAAGGTTTTTAAATTCAAGTCAGAGAAAGGGAGTGTCCAGGAGGGGCTGGAAGAGAAAGGGTGGCACGAGAGATTTAAGGTTGAAGATATAAAATTTAATGTGTTGGGGGACTGGAAGCCAATGTAGGTCAATGAGGAGGAGGTGATGGGTGAGCAGGCGAGTCGATGGAGGTTTGAAGGAAGGGAAGCCACCAAGGCGAGCATTGGAGTAGTGAAGCCTAGAAATGATGAAGGTATATATGAGGGTTTCAGCAATGAGGATCTGAAGTGGGGTGGAGACAAACAGTGTTATATAGAAGAAAAGAAGTGGTTGCTTTGATGGAAAGGATGTGACAACTGAAATTATGTTCAGGTTTCAACAGAATTCCAAGGTCTGGTTGAGCCTGAGACTGGGAGGGGGATAGAATCAGATGGAAAGGAGTGGAGTTTGTGTTGGGGGTCAAAGACAATGGTTAAGGTCTTTCCAATGCTGTGTTGGAGGAAGTTGTTCAAGACTGGATATCAGACAAGTAGTCTGATGACACAAAAGCAGTCAAAGAGTCAAAGGAGGGGATAGAGAGGTAGAACTGGAAATTGCGTCAGGTGGGCAGGCAACCTACAACCAATGGGATGGGCCAGCCAGCCCGCCTATCTTATTGAAATGAGCTCCAGCTGTTAATATCAGTCAGGCCTTGCCATTACCCTCGCTGTTGGGTACGCCACCCGCTTTGGGGTCATGTGCGCCATTCCCGCCCTCCCGTTAAAATCAGGGCCAATGGCTTTGGTCTTACCAATGCTGTGTTGGAGGAAGTTGTGACTTATCCAAGACTGGATATCAGACAAATAGTCTGACGATTCTGAAGCAGTCAAGGAGGGGTTCATGTGGATGCTGGTTCCACAGGTGGCTGTGGATGATGCCACTGAGGAGCAGCATCTCACTCATTCACTTGACGGCACCCAATTCCATGATCTAACACAAAAATCTTTGCACATTAGTATGTCATTTCACAATCACAGTTCTGTACATACACTCTGCAGCAGTAAAAGAACATTATGCACAGAGCCATCAATGTTTTGCACAGAAGGACACCTGTTTATGCATAATACACCTCATCCCCTCCCCCACTATTCTCAGCCGTTACCTCCCCTCCATCACATCCTTCAACATACAATCACAAAGACACACTAAGATACCTCTTTTGCTCATTTCAAACACACGCACCTCTTCCTTTCCTCTCATCACACCACAAATTAGCACATCCTCTTCTCACCTCCTAACATTTACTCAACCATCAAGCACTCCCACCACTCACTTCACATCACTCACACTTCCCCTTAGAATCAACATCTCCCCAGCTGCATTCCATCTTACTTCTTCTACACCTCTCAACACCTCCACTATATTCACAAGCCCCACACATCCCCACTCACCGCAATGCACACTCACTAGCTCTGACCCTCTCCTTCTGAAGCAAAATAGGGAGAGGAATCTGTAGGGGCTGGTGGTTGGGTGTGGCGCATGCGCCCAGTCAGTTATGCCCCTGACTGTCTGTGAGCGGTTCGAATCACTCCCACGCCCCAGGTTCTAGACACCGGACTTAGGTACAGGCGGCGATACAGAAAAGACTCGAGTAGACAGGTGATTTGGATGTAAAAAAACCAAGATTTTATTAAAACAGAAATTAACAGTCTTATGAGAAGCTACTAGTGTAACAATACAGGCAAATACAAAATGACTGTACTTATACAGGGAATGGGGAACACACGACACATCGAGGGAAAACAAACTATCTTAACAACCCCTTTATCCTTATCCCACCCCTTATACCAAACTAGATTAAGCTATGAGGGGCCAGAATTCATGCTCACCAATCCAAAATAAAGCCAACTGTTAATGAGTGCGAGTTTTGAGATCTGGTCTTTGGTCCTTCTAGGTACCCCGTCGCCACGTGGTCTTCAGGGGCGCGGTGCTGTATCTGTTACTGCGACGCACCTTCTTCTCCTCCGCTGCCGTCATCGTCTCGATGGGTTCTCCTCTTCTTCTCCCTTGGGTGATCGGTGGCGGCAACGTTGAGCCTATAGGACAGTTGGCAGTTTTAACTGCCTAGATTTTCCTACCCAAGCTTAAGAATGCCAGTCTATTCGTCGTGGCATGGCCACCTGCGTTTTCGCAGTGTTCAACAAGATGTTCGTCTTCCCAAGCGCCAGCTTATAACTAGGCACTTGGTCTTTATCGATACATTTTCGCTGCCCTGCTCTGCCCTTATCGAGTTGTTATCGTCTTCTTCGTCTCTACTCGTCTTGTCTCGCCGGACTACTATACAAGTCCTGGGCTACCTGCTCAACTTTGTCTCGCCCCTTTCTGCGGCCTGGGCATCCTGGATGGCTATGGACTTGGGTCTCGTTCCCCTTCCCCACGATTGGTATGGTGTAACTGGTTACTGAAAATCTGCTACGGGGAGTGAGGAGAGAACCCGCCACGAGGCCAGGGCACAAGTACAAGCGGCAGCCCAAGAGGCCGGAGCCATGAGAGCAGGGACCAGGGCAAGAGCAAGCGAGTAAGAGAGCAGAGAGAGATTGCTACCCGGGGCCTGCAGTTATACTCCTTTCGATAGCCCCTTATCTGCGTGCCAAATCAGGTTAGTTCATTGTTCCAATTTTGGCAGGCTAGTTTAAATGATTGTAGCAATCTAAACTAACTGTTCTTATATGGCCGTTTATCGCACCTAATGGCCTGATGTCTGAGCTGTATTGTTATTAATGCATCCAAATCAGCCTGTCCAGCCTCGATGGCTTCCTTAAGCTGTTTCCGATTATTTATGCAGACAACTTGATGGCCTCAAGTATAGGCCTAACTGGTTTTGATCTGTCTGTGTTCTGGCTCAATGCATATTCAAAGTCCTGTGTCTGCTTTCCAAAATACAAAGTCCTTTTTCACAGAAAGTGCATTTTAAGTTTCGATTTCCCCAAAAGCTACTTTTGCCACAGAGTCCAAGCTTTAAAATCTTGCAGGCTTTTGGTCACGAGGTGCGGACGCCATCTTTGGGTACCCTTTGTAAAATGTCAATGCAGGGCCCCTTTTTTATTAATAATAACCTTGGGGGAAATGTGGAAATTTTGCAAATCTTACACTTCCCCTGTCATACTAAAACTTGCTTGAAGTATCATTCTTACAAGGTGAGCAAAATGTTTCTGACTCTCCATAGTCAACCTTCCCCTGTAATTACCTATCTAATATACCCACGACACATGCACTTGCCATTCCACGAAAATGTAGTGTACATAAGCATACATAGGATAAATCACAGACTTTTACACACATCCAAGCATGGAGGGGACCAACACCCCTGCACCACTTGGTACACATACATCTTTATTAACTGCGTCGCAAAAAAACAAAGAAAAAAATCTTTATTAAAAGCAACAAACACAAAAAAACAACAATCTTTAATCAAAAAAACAAGGGAAAAACTCAAACAGGCGTATCTTCCTCCACATAATGTTCCTTCCAGATCTTCTGGTTTTGGAATTCTAATATCTGCCATTTTCCCTTACATTGAATACAAACTAGATACACTATCCCTAACTGGCAAACCATGAGAATGTGGGAAGCCAGTCTGATCCACGAAGGGAGCTCTATGTTATTGAAAATGTCCCACCAGGGTGGAATCACAATATCCAGTATCTTAGCCCCTATATCTACTGTTTTCTGCTCTAGAGTGTAAAAATGTTTCTGCATAACTATAACGGCTTTGAGTATTTTGGTAAGGTGTTCAGGGAGAGGGGGAATTTTGTAGCCGAATTGCGCTACGTACTTTTGCAAATTCATAAAATTCTCCTTCACAGTGAGGTGAACAGTGGAGGGTTCAGGAATGGGGACAATTCGCTCCTGGGCCGCTTGAACTTCTGCCTCGAGTTTAAAACAGAAGTTGCTGTCACTAACCGGACACCAGCTATGCTGTCCATGCTGGTAGTGGGACGCGCCGGTGGTGACACAATATGACCCACCTCCTATATATGCTACCTGCAGGGGAACATGGCCTTGTGCCATTGCCTCCATGGTACAATTTATAGGCTTTGCGTCAGCAGCTCTGAACCCACACTGCGGTTTTGAATAGGCATTCAAGTGCTGGGGACACAGGATTATGTGTGCTCCCTGGCTCCGGCACCCTTAGAGGTCAGTACCTGTCATAGCGTGCTCCCACTTTATGACGTAAGGCAGGACCGCTGTGAAACAAATGTGTGCACCCCCTTGAATGACTCCAATGTTCTCCACCCTGTATACCGGTGCAGGTCAGGCTGTCCTACCCATGACCGGCATCCTGACTACTATACCCATGATTGTGTGGTTGGACCACCCACAATTCACAGGGACTGGGTAAGCTTCGGAAGCTAGCCGGAGTTGGCACGGGCTTAATGCATTCTCAAACAGGTGGAGGGCTGCGAGGTGCTTGTTGCTGATCCAGGAGGGAACTAAACCCTGTTTTAAATCTTCCAGATTACTGCGGCCCTCGCCCAGCAACCACGCCCCGTATAGCACGCACACCTCATTCTGTGCAGCCTGGTCAGAAGCATTTCTGTCCTCCCTTATGAGAGCATTTACCGTCTTTGTGTGCTTTTCCAACTCGGCTATAATTTCCTTTAAATGGACCATCATAGCCTGGTCCTCATGCAACTCCGAGCCCACTACCTTGTTCTCATCCAGTAATATCTTTCTTAACTGTGTTTTTAAACCGTTTATCTGGGTCTGTAGCTCTATGTCATCCAGACTGTTGATCAGAGGACCCAGTATTAAACGCAGTAAAAACATAATTCCATACTTGTTGGCTCTGTGAATTTTAAAGTATGATGTTTTCCAATAACTACACAGACGCTGTAACTTAACAATCAACAGGTGTTTACTGGAGTAGGGTAGTCTCAAGACTGACAGTACAGAGGCATGCTCAAGGCTTATATACAGGTGTGGTCACTGCCGGTGCTACAGTATACAGGAGCTGTAAAAGTAGTTCTCTCTTAAAGGTACATACACTACAATTCCTCCCCTTTTATATTAGCAGTACCCATAATATTCAAATAACAATTAACACTTTAACATGCACATTAAACAGAAATAGTCCATTTATAGATTCAGTCTTTGGGGCGGTTTACTGATCCTTTCTGGATAGCGCCTTTCCTGAGGTTCTTGTTCTTGGTGCGGAGGCGATTCTGGCCCCCTTTCGTCGGCTAGTTCATCAGTTTCCACTGCTACTGTTTCTGAGGTAGATGCCACTGGTATGTTGGGTTCATCCCCAGGTACGCGAGACATGGGGTTGACTCGTTCCTGTGACGGTAAGATCTGGTCGACGTGGCATCTCACAATGTTCTCCCCGACATCCACTGTGTACATTAATGGCCCCTGCCGTGTGCATATCGTTCCGGATTGCCATTTCTCTGTTCGGTAGTCACGGGCCAAGACTGGTTGTCCTACATTGAATCTTCTTGTCGGCTTCTCATTGATGTGCTGGAATTGTTTATCCTCAACATTTCTTTGCACATTCGGTCTGAGCAAATCCAGACGAGATCTCAACCTTCGGTTAAAGAACATCATGGCCGGGGTCTGGTTGGTAACTGCATGTGTCGCGTTTCGGTAAGCTAACAGGAAATTGTCCACCTTATGCTGCAGTGGGATTTCATCATCGCACATGGCCTTTATCGCCTTTTTAAAGGTTTGTACGAACCTCTCAGCCAATCCATTTGTGGCTGGATGATACGGGGCGGATGTGTAATGCCTTACCCCATTCCTTCTCATAAATTTCCGAAACTCTTCGGACACAAACTGTGGTCCATTATCAGAGCAAATCTGCTCTGGCAAGCCGTTCCTGGCAAATATGGTCTGTAGGACTGCAATTGTTTTCTCTGTAGTGGTTGAGGACACTTTTATCACCTCAGGCCATTTCGAGTGCGCATTCACTGCTATTAAGAACATTGAGTCCATGAATGGACCAGCAAAATCAATATGCACCCATTGCCATGGAGAGGAGGGCCACTCCCATGGGTGTAGAGGGGCATGTGGTGGTGCATTTTGGACCTTCTGGCATCCTGAGCAGCTCTTGGTTAGGTCCTCGATTTGTTGATCAATCCCCAGCCACCACATATAAGCCCTAGCAAGGCTTTTCATTTTCACCTCTCCCATATGACCTTCGTGAAGCTCATTGAGCACTCCCTCCCTTAACTTGGGTGGAATTACCACTCGGGATCCACACATCACTGTCCCCTGGCATACTGACAGCTGTTCTCTTCTGGATGAGAATGCTGCCAACAGTGAGTCGCCATGTGTTGGCCACCCCCTCACCGTCAAATCATATACCCGAGACAGTGTCGGATCATTGCGGGTCTCCTTCTCTATATCCGCGTTAGTTACTGGCAATCGTTCAATTATTGACGAATAAAATATCTCGATAGGGTCCACTGCTGGTGCTTCCTCCACAGTAGGCAGTGGCAAGCGAGTTAGCCCATCAGCATTTCCATGCTGTTACATGCCTTTATATTCTATTTCATATTGGTTCGCCCCTAGAAAAAGGGACCATCTTTGTAACCATTGTGCAGTCATCACCGGAACGCCCTTCTTTGGATTAAAGATGGAGACAAGTGGTTGGTGGTCAGTCAGCAAGGTGAACTTCTGCCCATGCAGATAGTGGTTGAATTTTTTTACTCCCCATACTCGGCTGAGGGCCTCCCTGACGATCTGGGTGTAGTTGCGCTCGGCAGAGGTTAGTGACCGAGACGCAAAGGCTACTGGCCTCTAACCCGTCTGGGAATTTGTGCGACAGCACCGCTCCAATACCATAGGGTGATGCATCACATGCCAACCGAATTGGGAGTGCTGGGTTGAAATGGGCCAACACCTCATTTGATGTGATCAATTCTTTGCACTTCTGGAAAGCTCGTTTACATTCCTCATTCCACTTCCATGGTACCCTCGTTTGCAGTAGGGTGTTCAGTGGGTGTAATACTGTAGAAAAATTTGGTAAGAAGTTATGATAGCAGTTCCCCAGCCCGAGGAACGACCTCAGTTGTGACATATTTTCCGGTGCTGGAGCCTTGACTACTGCCTCAATCTTCTCAGGGGACTTATGTAACCCCTCTTCATCAATAACGTGGCCACAATACGAGATCTGCTTCTGGAAAGACTCGCACTTGTGGCGATTAGCTCGTAGCCCATATTCCTTTAATCTAGTGAGCACCTTCTCCAGGTTGGCGAGGTGATCACTGTCATTTTCGCCCGTGACCAGGATGTTGTCCAAATAACACTGGGTCCCTGGAATCCCTTGCAGGACTTGATCCATTGCCCTTTGCCAAATAGTCGGAGCCGATGCTACCCCGAACACCAGCCGGTTGTATTGGTAGAGACCTTTATGAGTGTTGATCGTGAGGTATTGTTTCGAGGCTTCTTCTACCTCCATTTGCAAGTACGCCTGGGCCAGATCAATTTTGGTGAAGCGTTTACCTCCAGATAGCGAGGCGAAAATATCCTTCATCCTTGGAAGCGGATATTGTACCGTGTGAAGGATTCGGTTCACTGTCACCTTAAAATCCCCACAGATGCGGACCTTCTTTGGTTCCCCAGGCGTATTACTCAACGACCTCTTCATTACAGGAACGATGGGTGTAGCCCACTCGCTCCAGTCTACTTTGGACAGTACTCCTGAACGTTCCAACCCTTCCAGCTCTGCTTCGACGGCTGGTCGGATCGCATAAGTCACTGGTCTGGCCTTAAAAAACTTTGGGCTTGCATTTTCCTCTATTTTAATCGTTGCTGTTATGCCTTTTAGTGTTCCGAGTCCCTCTTGGAACACTTCTTGTGCGTCAGTTAGCATTTCTGACAGTCATCCAGGTGTGACGTTGTCATCCTTTTTGGCCTCAACCTTCAGTGCCTGTATGGAATGCCAATCTAATTGTATCTTCCGGATCCATTCACGTCCTAGTAGTGGTGGTCCTCCATCTGGCAATACATATAGGTCCATTTTAGGTATTTCCTGGCCTTTGTATATCACTTTCACCCTTATTTTTCCTTTGGGGTAGACATTTTGCCCTGTGTACGTCTTCAAGACAATCTCTGTAGCTTTCAAGGGTATATGTGAAAATAACCGCTTGTAGTCCCTTTGGTTTATGACTGTTAGGGCTGATCCAGTGTCCAATTCCATTTTCACTTGGACTCCGTCTATCTTGAGTGTGACCCAGATAGTCTGGTGATCCCCCATTTTGATTACCTTATGTAGTTTCAGACAACCCAGTTCCTTGCTTCCGGAGTCTGTATCACTTTTCTGTTCGTCTGAACTACTGTCCATCACCTTATGCACCTTTTTGTACTTCTCCTGTGGAGATTTCTTGCTGCTGGTTTTCTTCCCTGACCTGCAGACTCTTGCTATGTGTCCTGCTTTTCCACACTGTCTGCACACTTGGTCCTTGAACCAACAATCCTTCTGGTCATGTGTTGTTCTGCCGCAGCGATAACACTTCCCTGCTCCATATGACATTTCATTGGTGCCATATTCTTGCGGTCTCCGTTGTATCTCTGCCGCGCCTTGTGCGGCTGCTTCGTGTGATACTGCCATGCTGAAAGCCTTGTCCAGCGTAAGATCCTTTTCTGATAGAAGCCTTTTCTGGGTTCCTTCACTTTGAAGCCCACACACAAACTTGTCCCTTAACGTATCTGCTAGTCCCACTCCAAACTGGCAGTGTTTCGATAGCTTGCGCAGTTCCGTTAAGTACTCAGCATTGCTTTCATCTTTATGCTGGTTCCTTTTGTGGAGCTTAAATCTTTCTGCTATCAGCAGCGGTGTGGGGTTTAAGTGGTCCTGTAGGATTCCTACTATGCTTATGAAATTTTTATCCACGGGCTACTCTGGGGTTATTAGGTTTCGCAGTGAGCCATAAGTTTTTGCACCCATGGAATTTATCATAACCAGTGCTTTCCTAGCATCTGGCACTTCATTCGCCCTGCAGTACACCTCAATGCATTCCACATATGTCACCCAATCTTCGACTTCATTGTCGAACGCAGTGATACTGCCACTCTTTGGCATCCCTGGGTGTGATTTAACTGTCTAAAATGTCACCTCCCATGCTCTCCCTTCTTCTCTGCTGGCACAAATTGGCATCTCCCGTGCTTTCCTTTCTTCCCGCGCTCGCCCTTCTTCTCCGCTGCGGCTTCTAAAAATGGCGTCTCCCGCGCTCTCCCTTCTTCTCCGCTGCTCAATGGCGTCTCCCGCGCTCTCCCTTCTCCCCGTGGACGCGGTTCAGCCCTTGAGCCCTGGCTGTGCTCTGCGCATTCTCCTGTGCACCTTTCCCATTGCCGTCGCTCGGTCCTGAACCCGGCTGCTGCTTTACCCTCTCTCTCTCTCTCTGTTTGTTTTTCCTCGACGCTGCTCGGTTTTCAACCACCGGTCGCACCCTGTGCGCTTCACCCTCTCTCTTACCCCATCGACGCTGCTCGGCTTTTTCTATGCCGTCGGTCGGCTCCAGCCGCCGCTGTCCGGGAAGGGTCTGCGCTGTACCTGTTGCCAGTCTGTTGCTGGATCGTCGTGGCTGGGGAACCAAGCCCGGCTCTCAACAGCCTCCCCTGCGATGTTCACTCTCTGCCGGATGACTGGGCGGTTGCTCGTGGTCGACGCCCGTGCTTCTGGCCTCGACTTTCTTCCACCTCCCACCCAGAGCGAATCCTTGAAGGGAAATGCAGAGTTGCAGGCGGATTCGAATTGACCTCGTCGCCACTTTTGGAACCATGAATTTTAAAGTATGATGTTTTCCAATAACTACACGGAGGCTGTAACTTAACAATCAACAGGTGTTTACTGGAGTAGGGTAGTCTCAAGACTGACAGTACAGAGGCATGCTCAAGGCTTATGTACAGGTGTGGTCACTGCCGGTACTACAGTATACAGGAGCTGTAAAATAGTTCTCTCCTAAAGGTACGTACACTAAAATACTCCCCTTCTTTGCCTCCCTGCATTACCCAAAAACTCTCGGTTTGTGGTTTACAGTTCGGTTTTGTCCAGATGGGTGAAATCGAACTCATAAAACTTCTTGAACATGTTCTTTGATAGGGCCTGGTATAGCTGCTCTGTTTCTTTGGGGCACCACTCCAGTAAATGTACCTCGGTGAGATTTAAAATCACGGAGGCTACCGCCTAGTGTACCCCCTGGTACAGCATCTGATCGGTAGGGAACATATACGCTTTCCAACGGTGATGCTGGCCCTCGTGGTAATGACCCGTACCCTGGGGCACAGGAGGGAGGCCTCCCCGTATGTGAATCCGGTTCAGCTGGAGTACTGAGACGAACTGGACCCCAGCCATCCTGGCCATCTTCCCTCGTGGACGTAGATGGCGGTCTCCTCCATCTCCCATTCCCCGCTTCCGTCGGTCGCTATAGGTGCCCTGTCTCCAGAGCACCCGTAGATATTGAAATCTTGCACATCGCCTCGCCTTCCGATGCTCATCCCAATCAGGGCAAGTAGGATTACGATCCCCTTCATCCTGAAAGACTTTCTGCAAAAAGATACAAAAACATGCAGCCAGGTCCTCAAGAGATTCTCTGGCTTGGCGAAGCATGGCCGGGTCCCGCGACCTCGACCCAAATATATACACTCTTAGCAGATTCCTTACTTCAAACTACCCATCACCTTACTTAACTTAAACTAAAACACCCAAACTTAAGGTAAATACTTAAATTTAACAATAATCAAAACTTAAATTTCCTAAACTATATACATCCGTCGCCCGTCTCCAGGTGGCCAGGCTAATTCCTGGTTGGACTGCGGCTCACCGCTACCTCCAGCGTGACTGCACCGTCCTGCACTGTTGGTCCCTCGCAGCCCGTGGCTGCTGGCTGAGGACCTCTGTCCCTAGACCTCACCCTGACTCGAGGGGCGGCCCTTGGTAACTGGAGAGCTGGTGACCATGGCTTTCTCGGCTGGAGCATCCGTGGGGACCGTCTAGAGGCCTTGGCGGGTGGGGCTTTCTTGGCCGATGGGCCTTTAACCCGAACCGCTGCTCCCTCAGGCTTGACCTCTCCTGAACCTGGGCTAGGGGCAGGTAACTCTTCACAGCCTGCTGCTGCGAGCTGAGAGTCTCTGCCCTCAGGTCCCATGGCTGGGTCTGGGGCGGGGTTTTTGACCTCAGGTCCTTCCGTCTCTGCACCTGGGTTAGGGGAGGGGTTGTCACCCTCAGGTCCCTCCCCCTCGTCTGGATCCCAGAAGAGCGGGGGAGTGTCCAAATCGATGGGCAGGATGGCCCTTCCCTTTAGGCAAGCCACAGCGCCTGCCTGTGCAGTCTGTGAACTCGCTCCTGCTGCAGGCTGAGGATCTTTATCCTCAGACCTTACCCCAACTGGCAGTTTTCCCCTTTCAGGTCTGAACAGCTTACACTGGTTGATATGAAACCATTTTGTACGCCGGGGCACCTTCACGGCGTATACCATGGGGCTGGCTTTATCTACAATGCTCTAGGGCCCCATGTATAATGGTTCCAAACTTCCTACTTGGGCATAGTTTCTCACCATGACCTGCTCTCCTACCTCCCAGTCGTGGTGCTTTCTTGGTTCGAGCAGCAATCGGTTACTCCGATACTGCCTTCCCATGTTCCCAGCCGTCTGCTCATGGACCTGTTTCAGGTGCTCAAAGAGTTTTCGGGCAAACCTGTCCTGGTTGACCTCCCCGAGCTGACCGTCCGTGAGCACCGGGGCTAGTACATGGGTGGGGGTCCGCATAACCCTGCCAGTCATTAGCTCGTACGGGGAGTACCCCATGCTTTTAGACTGGCTGGCCCGGATCCCCATCAAAACCAATGGTAGGACCTCGGCACATTTACGGGGCGAGTCCACCGTTTCCTTCCTCAAACTTTCCTTTAGGGTCCGGTTCATCCGTTCCACAATCCCCGATGACTGCGGGTTGTGGGCCACGTGCCATTTCCCCTCGATGCCTAACAGCATAAGGGTGTTCTGCATCACCTGTCCAGTGAAGTGACTGCCTTGGTCAGACTCCACATACTGTGGGAGTCCCCATGGCGAGAACACTTCCCGGACCAGGATCCTGGCAGTACCCAGAGCTGTGGCTGTTCTGCAGGGAAAGGCCTCTACCCATTTGGTAAACACGTCCACCAGGACTAGGCAGTAGTTATAGCCTCCCTGGGCGGTGGGCAGGGGCCCGATGTAGTCGACTTGTATCGACTGCCATGGTACCTCTACCCTCCTGATGTGTTCCATAGGTACCTTCCTTTTGTGGGGGTCGGGGTTATTCGCAATGCACACAAGACAGCCTGCACAGAACTCGCGGACATCGTCCCTGAGTCCCGGCCACCATCCCGCCTGTTCCACCCGCTGCCAGGTGGTCTCAGGCCCAGGCTAACCCGCCCCTGGACCCTCATGGGCCAGTTGAAGGAATTCCCTCCGGTGCTGCTGTGGCACAACCCACTGTTCCCCCTGGAACAGCATGCCATCTTTAACGGAGAGGGTCGCTGTGCCGTACGGACCCTCTACTCACTTTCCCTCAGCTACAGCACTGAGGACTGCTTTGAGGACGGGGTCTTGGGCTTGGACCATCTTAAGGTCCGGGGCTAAAGCTACCCCTACACTCCCTTGGGTCCCGTCCCTACCTCTGAACGCCGCCATGTGTCTGGACCCAAATGGGTCCCAGAAAGTGCCTGTGCGGGCACCCTCCTTGGCGAGCAAGTCAGCCTGCTGGTTGCCTTGGCCGCGGGGTTCTGTGGAGGAATGGGCTTTCACCTTGTGGATGAAAACCTCCCCTTCCTCCCCCACTGCTGCCAGGATCTTTTCCAGCAGGGGTTTTACTGTGACGGGTCTCCCGTCAGTGGAGGTGTAACCGTGGCGGGACCAGATGGCCAGGTACTCCGTACACGAATTGCATGTGAACATGCTGTCTGAGCAAATCGTGTATGGGGTGGGGAAGATTTCGGGGTGTGTAACAACGTACACCACCGCGGACAGTTCAGCCTGCTGGGCGCTCATGGTGCTGGGGAGCTTAATCGCCAGGGCAATGTTTGCCGCTGGGTCGTAAACTCCACACCCCGTGAGATGCTCGCCAGCAGATACCGTGCTGGAACCGTGTACATAGACCTCGCGGCCTGTGGGATGTATCCCGGCCCGTAAACCTATGTTTACTTCCCAAACACCTTCAATGGAACACTGGTAGGCTGTACCAGGATATACCAGGTTGGCTGAGAGCTTTGGTTCGCAGAGACCCTTCACTCTAAGATCCATCTGCGAGAAGAGCAAGGTCCAGCGGGCAATGCGGGCACTGCTCACTGTCCCATCCTTGATGCTCCCATCCAGAAGCATCTGGGTGGGTGTGTGATGGGTGAGGAGGGTGGTGGGAGAGATGCCTGTGAAGATCAATGATCTCTTCACAGCCCAATGTGTGGCCAAAAGGTGCCGCTCACAGTTGGTATTGCACCGTTCCACATCCGTGAGTAACCTGGAGGAGTAGACCACCGGCCGCAGCCGACCGTGTCGCTCTTGGAGCAGCACAGCACTCAGGCTGTCCCCGCTGGCTGCTACCTCCAGGAAAAACTCTTTCCCCCCATCTATACCCCTAGAGCTGGTGCGGTCTGCAAGTCTTTCTTGAGCCTGACAAATGCTGCCTGGCAACCCTCATCCAAAAGCCACTCCACTCCCTTGTGTAGGAGTCAGAGCAGAGGGGCTGCGGTGGCTGCATAGTCCTCAATAAAATCTCTACAGTACCCGGTTAGCCCTAGAAATGACCTCACACCCGTTACTGTGTTGGGGACCGGTAGTTCTTGTACCGCTTCTCTCCTAGCCTTATCTATGGCCCTTTCTCCAGCGTGCACGGTCAGGCCGAGGAATTTCACCTCCTGCTGGCCGATCTGCGCTTTCTTGGGATTTACTTTGAAACCCTTCTGCCCTAGCAGCTCCAGCAGTTCGGACAATAGCGGGCCATGCTCCTCTTTCGAATCAGTGAACAGGAGCAGGTCATCCATGTAATGTCCGTGTGTAATTGAGACACGGACTGCAGAAGTTGGTTATAACAGGTGCTTACTGAATGGAGACAAAACTGGAACTACTATACAAAGTTACTTACAGGCTTATATACAAGGGTGGTCACTACTGGTACTGCAGTATACAGGGGCTGCAGAATATAGTTCCTTCTTCAAGGTACATACACGACAATTCCTCCCCTTTCAGCTGAACAGTACATAACATTCGATTAATAATTAAATAACATATTTACAATTACAGTTGCTATATACATTAGCTAAAGTTAATCAATTATAAATTCAGTCTTTGAAGAGGCTTCCTGATTCTGTCCGGATAACGCCTCTTTGGGGTATCAGGTTCTTCTGGCAAAGTTGATTCGGGATCAACATCGTTGTTTGGTTCGTCTGCTTCCAATATCACCGATTCTGAGGTAGATGCAATTGGTACTTCGGTTTCATCACCAGGTGTATAGGATCGTGGTGTAGATTTGACGTTTTCCAGTGACTCTAGAATCTGGTCAGCATGGCGTCTTACAATGCTCTCTCCAATGTCCACGGTATACATTAGAGGTCCTTGCCGTGTGCAGATCGTTCCTGGCTGCCATTTCTCGGTGCGGTAGTCCCGGGCCAAAACTGGTTGACCTATCTTGAAACTCCTGGTTGGCCTTTCATCCATATTTTGAAACTGCCTGTTCTCCACATCTCTTCTGATGTTTGGCTTAACCAAATCCAAGCGGCATCTTAGTCTTCGATTGAAGAACATCATGGCTGGAGTTTGGTTGGTAACCGCATGTGTCGCATTCCGGTAGGCAAACAAGAAGTTCTCCACCTTGTGTTGTAGGGGTATGTCTTCATTACACATTGCCTTGATAGCCTTCTTGAATGTTTGAACGAACCTCTCAGCCAATCCATTGGTGTCTGGATGATATGGGGCGGATGTGTAATGCTTAACACCATTGTTCTTTAAGAACCTCCGGAACTCTTCAGACACAAACTGTGGTCCATTGTCGGAGCAAATCTGTTCAGGCAGCCCATTTCTGGCGAATATGGTTCGTAAGACTGATAGTTTTTTCTGTGGTGGTTGAGGACATTTTTATTACCTCTAGCCACTTTGAATGTGCATCCACTGCAATTAAAAACATCGAGTCCATAAATGGACCAGCAAAATCAACGTGTACCCTTTGCCATGGAGATGAGGGCCACTCCCATGGATGTAGAGGGGCTTGTGGTGGTGCGTTTTGGACCTTCTGGCATCCTGTACAGCTCTTGGTCATCTCTTTGATTTCTCTATCGATTCCCGGCCACCACACAAATGCTCTGGCTAAGTTCTTCATTTTTACCCCTCCCAGATGACCCTCATGAAGCTCATTGAGCAGTCTATCCTTCAATTTGGGTGGAATTACTACTCTGGATCCACACATCAAGGTTCCTCGGCACACTGACAGCTGTTCTCTTCTCGGCGAGAATGCTGGCAACAGTGGTTCGCCATGTGCTGGCCATCCCTTCACCGTTAAATCATAGACCCTGGAGAGTGTCGGGTCATTTCGTGTTTCCTTTTCTATGTTTGCATTCGTCACAGGTAGACATTCGACTATGGTCGAGTGGAATATCTCCACAGGATCCACTGCAGGTGCTTCTTCCACCGTCGGCAACGGTAGGCGCGACAATCCATCAGCATTCCTATGCTGTTTAGTTCCTTTGTACTCGATGTCATATTGGTGTGCCCCTAGGAAAAGGGACCACCTCTGTAGCCGTTGTGCTGTCATTATCGCGACGCCCTTCTTAGGGTTGAAAATGGAGATAAGAGGTTGATGATCAGTTAGTAGAGTAAATTCCTGTCCGTGCAGTTAGTAATTGAACTTCTTCACCCCCCACACCAGGCTGAGGACCTCTCTGTCAATCTGGGCATAGTTACGCTCGGCTGCAGTTAACGAGCGTGACGCAAAAGCTATCGGCCTCTCTGAACCATCAATGGATTTATGTGACAGTACCGCTCCAATGCCGTAGGGAGACGCATCACACGCCAGTCTTATCGGTAGTGATGGGTTGTAGTGAGCCAATACTTCGCTTGAAGTGATCAGGCCTTTACACTTCTGAAAGGCTCGCTTACATTCATCGCTCCATTTCCATGCTACTCCAGTTTGTAGCAGAGCGTTCAGTGGGTGCAGAATTGTGGACAAATTCGGCAAAAACTTATGGTAGTAATTCACCAATCCGAGGAATGACCTCAGTTGCGACACATTTTCAGGCGCTGGAGCCTTAACTACTGCTTCAATTTTGTCAGGGAATTTAAGTAACCCCTCTTCATCAATCTCGTGGCCACAATACGATATTTGTTTCTTAAAAAAGTAGCACTTGGGGCGATTGGCTCGTAGCCCATGTTCTCTTAGTCTAGTGAGCACCTGCTCTAGGTTGGCAAGGTGTTCACTGTCATTTTCACCTGTCATTAGGATGTCCAAGTAACACTGAGTCCCCGGAATCCCTTGCAGGACTTGTTCCATCGCTCTTTGCCATATAGCCAGAGCTGATGCTACTCCGAATACCAGTCGATTATATTGGTAAAGACCTTTGTGAGTGTTTATCGTGAGATATTTCCTGGAGGATTCTTCAACCTCCATCTGCAAATATGCTTGCGCTAGGTCAATTTTTGTAAAATGTTTCCCTCCAGATAGTGAGCCGAAAATATCTTCTATCCTCGGAAGAGGATACTGTACTGTGTGAAGGACTGGGTTCACAGTCGCCTTGAAGTCCCCACAGATGCGAACCTTCCTTGGATCCTCAGACTTATTGTTTAACGTTTTCTTCATGACAGGAACGATGGGTGTCGCCCACTCGCTCCAGTCTACCTTAGATAACACGCCTGCATTCTCCAGATTCTCCAGCTCTGCCTCGGCGGCTGGGCGAATTGCATACGGTACCGGTCTTGCTTTGAAAATCTTGGGAATTGCATTCTCTTCTATTTTTATCGAGGCGGTTATGCCTTTAAGAGTTCCCAGTCCTTGTTGAAATACCTCTTTAGCGTTAGCTAAGATTTTTGACATTCGTCAATGTGTGACGTCGTCATCCTTTTTACCAGCTACAGTCAGTGCCTGAATGGAGTGCCAGTCTAAACTTATCTTTCTGATCCATTCACGTCCCAATAACGGTGGTCCACCACCTTGCAGTATGTACAGATACAATTTCTGTATTTTCTTGCCGTTGTATTCGACAGGCACCCTTATTTTCCCTCTGGGGTATACTTTCTGCCCCGTATATGTCTTCAAGACAATGGATGTGTCTTTCAAAGGTATGTGTGAAAATAGCCGCTCGTAGTCTCGTCGATTCATGATGGTCAGGGCTGATCCTGTATCCAATTCCATTTTGACTTGGGACCCTGCTATCGTGAGGGTGACCCAAATGGTTCGGTGATCCTCTTTTGCGATTACGTTGTGTAGTTTGAGACAGCTTAATCTCTTGTTCCCGGATTCACTGTCGCTCTTCTGGTCTTCGGAACTACTGTCCGTCATCTTTTGTACTTTCCTGTACTGTTCCTTAGTAGTCTTTTTGTTGTCGTTAGTCTTCTTCCCGGACCTGCAAACTCGTGCAACATGTCCCATCTTTCCGCATTGCCTGCATGTTTTGTCCTTGGACCAGCAGTCCTTCTGGTCATGGGTTGTTCTGCCGCAGTGATAACATTTTTCAAATCCCCGTGTCATTTCATGGGTGCTGTATTCCTGTGGCTTTTGCTGTATTTCCGCAGCTCCCCTTGCTGCTGCTTCATACGATACTGCCACACTGAAAGCCTTATCTAGCGTCAGCTCTTTCTCTGAGCGTAACCTCTTCTGTGTTCCTTCACTCAGGAGTCCACAGACAAATTTGTCCCATAGGGTATCTGCCAGTCCTGCTCCGAACTGGCAGTGCTTTGATAGCTTGCGTAGTTCCGTAAGGTAATCAGCATTGCTCTCATCTTTATGCTGATTTCTCTTGTGGAATTTAAATCTTTCTGCTATCAGCAGCGGTGTAGGATTTAGGTGTTCCTGTAGGATATCAACAATTTCGTTAAAACTCTTTGCCATCGGTTTGACTGGAGTGATCAGGTTCCACAATAGGCCGTACCTTCTTGCGCCCATTAAGTTTAGTAGTACCGATGCCTTTTCCTCATCGGCTACTTCATTTGCCTTGCAATATACTTCGACTCTTTCCACATACGTGGTCCAGTGTTCTATTACATTATCGAAGGCAGTGATATTGCCAGTCTTCGGCATCTTGGAGATCTAAGATGGCGCCTCCCGCGCTTTGCCTTCTTCCCCGATTGAACAAAATCGCGCCTCCCGCGCTTTGCCTTCTACCCCGCTGGATTAAGATGGCGCCTCCCGCGCTTTCTGCCTTTTTCCGCTGCTGCCAGCGCTGTTGCTGGCGTTTTTATGCTTTGATGGCGACGCCCTATGGTCTTCGCGTGCTTCCCCCCGCGCTGCTGCCGACGCCGCTCTCTGCGGTCCCCGTGGCAAACTGCAGCTCCTCGCGGCTTTCTGCGCTTCTAATTTCTTTTTCTTTTATTTTAATTACTGTTCCCGTCGTCAGAGCAGACCCTATGGGACACTTCCCGCCCTCTTCTCGGGTCTGTACGCTGCCCGGCTTCATAGCACCGGCCGTTCCCTGTGTGCTCCACCCTCTCTCTCTCTCTCCTCTTCCCGACAACGTTGCTCGGCCCCGTTGAAAAGCCACCCGATCGAGCTCTAGCCCGCCGCAGCCCAGGAAGGATCAGTGTACTACCTGCCACCAGCCCGATTAGCTGGAACACCATAGACTGGATAACCAAGCCCAGCTCTTGACAGCCTCTCCTGCAAATCTTCGAATTCGATGAATCAGAGGGCGGTTGCCCACGGTCGACGTCCGTTTCTTCTGTTTGTTGTTTTTTTTTCTTTTGTATTTCTTCCTTCTGGCTTCGACCTCTAATAACTTTGCTTCAGGGATGGTCCCCGTGAGGTGGTGCAGAACTGTAGGTAAGTTCGGATCTGTTCGTCGCCAATGTAATGTCCGTGTGTAATTGAGACACGGACTGCAGAAGTTGGTTATAACAGGTGTTTACTGAATGGAGACAAAACTGGAACTACTATACAAAGTTACTACACAGGGTTATATACAGGGGTGGTGACTACTGCTGCTGCAGTATACAGGGGCTGCAGAATATAGTTCCTTCTTCAAGGTACATACACTACAATCCACATATTGAACCAATTGTCTGGGCTGGCTAAAGCCTTTCAAACTGTTTGCCATGCACTGATGAAAAATGCTGGGGCTGTTGTGGAAGCCCTGAGGCAAGCAGTTCCACATGTACTGTTGCCCTTTAAATGTAAAGGCAAACTTGTACTGCTCCTCCCTCCTTAAAGGGATGGACCAAAACCCATTGGAAATATCCAGCACCGTGAAAGTGGTCGCGGATGCTGGAATACTTCCGAACAGGTCGGCAACTTCTGCTACTGTGGGTGCACAGGCTGGGATGTTACTATTGAGCACCCGATAGTCCACCATGGCCCTCCAGGAATTGTCCGGCTTTCTGACTGGCCATAATGGAGAATTCACATGGGTAGCTATCGGTCTCAGAACTCCCTGCTGTACTAACGAGGACATGGCTGCTTCCATGTCTGGCTCTGCTTCCCTGGGGAAGTTATACTGTTTCTGTGGTCAGGCCATGGGGTCCCCGTCTACGCTGAGCTCAAACCCGTTGACCCTCCCACAGTCGTGTTTGTGAGTGGCAAATGTGGCCAGGTGGGCCTGCACAAATGCCTGGAACTCCTGTGGGGTGTTACTGACCATAAGCTCGAGGTTATAACCCTCTTTGGGCTTCATGGTGCACAGGGTCCCCTTCCCTTCCTTTCGTGGGATCACTACTATCTCACCGTTCTTTACTTTACCTGCCCCCCATAAGCAATGATTCCTCAAATCCACTAGGATCCCGTGGCCTACAATAGAGTCGGCCCCCAGGACCCCTCTTCCACCCTCCACTTCCCATTTCATCAGGACGCAGGTCCACTTGGAGCGGAGCGGTCCTAACCGAATGGTGAGCGGGATGGAAAACGAGCCAGCCTGTTCCCTACCCGTGAACCCCGCTAGACTGTATGGGACCCCGTTAGAGAGAGGCGAGGTGGTGGGTTTAGCTGAGTAGACCACGGTGCATGATGCCCCCGTGTCTAGCAGATAGGTCCCCGTTACCTTTTCTACCTCCATCTCCAGGAGGAGTCTTTTCCTTTCATCAAACCGGAGAGAACACAGGTAAACAGGCTGCGTTGGCTCTAGTCACGGCTGTGGGTTGGATGGGGCTGACGGGGTCAGAGCACCGGTGGCGGCTGCTACTCTCCCCTGGCGAGTCAATAAGGACCTCATGGCGTCCAAATGTGACTCGACCTCTGCGGAAGGGATTCCTGCCCCCGCCTTTTGGGTTGGGGCTGTGGAATTCTTTCCCTTGTTATCTTTCCAAGGGATTTTGCATTCCTTCTGCCAGTGACCATCCTTCCCACACCCGTAACAATTCGTCTTTGTGTTGGGGGGGTTGCTCCCTTCCTGGTGCCACACTTTCCTACCCGGTCCGGGTTTTACCTCATGCACCTTTCCCTTGGGTGGGTGTGCATTGACTCCCCTACCATGTTTGTAGGTCAGAGTGAGCTGCCTAATCACCGTAAGCTCGGTGGCCTGGGGATTTTTGGGGTCGAACCAGACTTCTGCCTTGGCCCGGACCTGTGGCAAGCTGTTCGCCACCAGGCAAAGGAGCCAATGGGCCAGGAGATCCCCTTCAAGAACCCCCGGTCTGGTGTCCCTGGACAGGCCCTCTGGTACACCGGCCACAGCCGGTCCGCAAAAGCCTGCGGGGTTTCCCCTAGGAGCTGGACCATCTTCTCCACACTGGAGAAAGGACTTCCCTCGTTCATCCCCATGGCCTCCAGAACCGCATCACTAAGCTCCGCGTACCCGCTCTGCCCCCTATTACACTCGTCAGAGAGGGATTGGAGGAGACTACTTTCCAGGGAGAATCGCAGCATCTTTGCCTGCTCAGTGCCATCGCAGTCGTTGACACTGTCTGCCTGCTCTACTTCCCTGAAGTGGATCGAGGGGTCTCCATTCTCGGAGAGCTTCGGGATATGGTTGACCATAACCCTAAGCTGTTGGGTGTTAAAGGGTAGTACGAACTGGTTTTGGAGGGGTCCCTCATAATCGCCATTGTTGGGTGGGCCGAACCTCCGATGCCGTGCTGGGCACATCGGTCCCAGCTCCGACTTCACGGGCGGGGGTTGCTCTACCTCCGCCTCCCCCTCTGGCTCCACTCCTGGTTCCACCCCCCCTTGCTGCCAAACCTCGCTGAAACATGGCGCTACAGTAGTGGTCGTGAGGTCTTCTCTCTCTCAACTGGGTCATCCCTAGGCACTGCCGGTGACGTTGGAACTGTCCTCCCCTCGTTCCCCATAAAATCTGCCTGGCCTGACTTTGGGCTTATGAGGCATACCATGCCTTTTGCCTTCCAGAGGGCCCGGCTCAGATTTTCTATCCTCTCTTTACAGGGGCTGTGGTCTGCCTCCTCAAACCCCTGTTCGCTCGCTAGCTTGTACGCTGCCTTTACCTCTGTGCTTTCTCTTCCTGTTCTCTAAACTGCCTTGCCAAGCGGGCGTTCTTCTTCCGCAACCTTAACTCATTTCCCTTGGCCTCGGTGACTTGGCACCGTAGGTATTCCAACTGGGCCTTGTGTTCTCCCATTAAATGCACTCTCTCCTGATTCAGGGCCTGCAAATCTACTAACAACTTCTCCCCTGCTAGACCCTTTTCCTGGGTCTCCAGGGCTGACTCCCTTAACTCGGCTGCCTGTGCTGCAACGAGCCTGTCCAAAAGCTGGACCTGCTTTTTGAAACACATCAGCCAAACTGCCTTCTCTAAGGACTTCTTGTGTTCCTTTCCCTCTGTCCACTTAGCTGCTGCATCTACCGAACGCCCAGCCCTTAACCCACTTCTTAGTGATATTCACCTTGCTAAACACATAATCGGAAATCTTTTCCTCCATCATGGTTTGCTCATCCGAACCATTGTCTACTGTATCGCAACCCTGTTGCCGGTGTCCTGCCGCGGTCGCCATTCTGTAGGGGTGGTGGTTGGGTGTGGTGCGTGCGCCCAGTCAATATTTGTGAGCGGTTCGAATCGCTCCCACGCCCCTGGGTTCTAGACACCGGACTTAGGTACAGGCGGCGACACAGAAAAGACTCGAGTAGACAGGTGGTTTGGATGTAAGAAAACCAAGATTTTATTAAACCAGAAATTAACAGTCTTATGAGAAGCTACTAGTATAACAATACAGGCAAATACAAAATGACTATACTTATACAGGGGATGGGGAACACACGGCACATCAAGGGAAAATAAACTATCTTAACAACCCCCTTATCCTTATCCCACCCCTTATAGCTGACTAGATTAAGTTATGAGGGGCCAGAATTCATGCTCACCAATCCAAAATAAAGCCAACTGTTAATGAGTGCAAGTTTTGAGGTCTGGTCTTTGGTCCATCTAGGTACCCCGTCGCCACGTGGTCTTCAGGGGCGCGGTGCTGGATCTGTTAATGTGACACACCTTCTTCTCCTCCGCTGCCATCGTCTTCTCGATGGGTTCTCCTCTTCTTCTCCCTTGGGCGGTCGTCGGCTTATAACTAGGCGCTTGGTCTTTATCGATACATTTTTCGCTGCCCTGCTCTGCCCTTATCGAGTTGTTATTGTCTTCTCCGTCTCTACTCATCTCGTCTCGCCGGACAACCATACAAGTCTTGGGCTACCTGCTCAACTTCGTCTCGCCCCTTTCTGCGGCCTGGGCATTCTGGATGGCTATGGACTTGGGTCTCGTTCCCCTTCCCCACGATTGGTATGGTGTAACTGGTTACTGAAAATCTGCTACGGGGAGCGAGGAGAGAACCCATGAGGCCAGGGCACGAGTACGAGCGGCAGCCCAAGAGGCCGGAGCCATGAGAGCAGGGACCAGAGCAAGTGAGCAAGAGAGCAGAGAGAGATTGCTACCTGGGGCCTGCAGTTATACTCATGATAGCCCCTTATCTGCGCACCAAATCAGGTTAGTTCATTGTTCCAATTTTGGTGGGCTAGATTAAATGATTGTAGCAATCTAAACTAACTGTTCTTAGATGGCCGTTTATCGCACCTAATGGCCTGGTGTCTGAGCTGTATTGTTATTAATGCATCCTAATCAGCCTGTCCAGCCTCATTGGCTTCCTTAAGCTGTTTCTGATTATTTATGTGCACAACTTGATGGCCTCAAGTATAGGCCTAACTGGTTTTGATCTGTCTATGATCTGGCTCAATGCATATTCAAAGTCCTGTGTCTGCTTTCCAAAATGCAAAGTCCTTTTTCACAGAAACTGCATTTTAGATTTCAATTTCCCCAAAAGCTGCTTGTGCCACAGAGTTCAAGCTTTATAATCTTGCAGGCTTTTGGTCACGAGGTGCGGACGCCATCTTTGGGTACCCTTTTTAAAATGTCCGCGCATGGTCCCTTTTTTATTAATAATAACCTTGGGGTAAATGTGGAAATTTTGCGAATCTTACAAATAGGAGAGGTGGAGGTGTCCCCAATATCATCACCCTCTCACGGGCAGAGTAGGAAGTCCTGGAGATCAATGGCCCAGGAAGGGTCATGAGCATTGAACCGGGAGCTGCTGCAGGGTGTCTGCATATTACCTTTTCTCTTCATTCAACTCCGCACAGACACAATGGAGCATGATGTTACAACTTTAAAGCATAAAATGGGTGAGTATAATTCAGGGCTAGGAGAAAGCTTTATATTGCCCAAGTTGCCCACTTCAATTTTATTCTTTACTAGCTGGAGTGCCCGGCGGTGCCGAGGGTTTTTTGAGGGCATGTTGTTATGAAAAAAGTAGAAATAACTTTTATATATATAAATGAGTTTGTCTGTCTGTCTGTCTGTGTGGGAAGGAGAGAGAGAGAGAGGGAAAGAGAGAGAGAGAGGGAAAGAGAGAGGGGGAAGGAGAGAGAGAGAAAGGGGGAAGGAGAGAGAGAGTGAGAGGGAAGGAGCGAGGAGAGAGGGAAGGAGACAGAGAGAGAGAGGGAAGGAGAGAGAGACAGAGAGGGAAGGAGAGAGAGAGAGAGGGAAGGAGAGAGAGAGAGAGAGAGGGAAGGAGAAAGAGAGGGAAGGAGAGAGAGAGAGAGAGGGAAGGAGAGAGAGACAGAGAGAGAGAGAGGGAAGGAGAGAGAGACAGAGGGAGGGAAGGAGAGAGAGACAGAGAGAGATAGAGGGGAGGAGAGAGAGAGAGGGGGAAGAGGAGAGAGACAGAGAGAGAGAGGGAAAGAGAGAGAGAGAGGGAAGGAGAGAGAGAGAGAGAGAGAGGGAAGGAGAGAGAGAGAGAGAGGGAAGGAGAGAGAGAGAGAGGGGGAAGGAGAGAGAGAGAGGGGGAAGGAGAGAGAGAGAGAGGGGGAAGGAGAGAGAGAGGGAGAGAGGGAAGGAGAGAGAGGGAAGGAGAGAGAGAGAGGGAAGGAGAGAGAGAGAGAGAGGGAAGGAGAGAGAGAGAGGGAAGGAGAGAGAGAGAGAGAGGGGGAAGCAGAGAGAGGGAGAGGGGTAGGAGAGAGAGAGGGAAGGAAGGAGAGAGAGACAGAGAGAGAGAGGGAAGGAGAGAGAGGGAGAGAGAGGGAAGGAGAGAGAGAGAGAGAGGAAAGGAGAGAGAGACAGAGAGAGAGCTCAGACCATAACCAAATAAATGTGTACCTTAAACTTTCTGCCCAAACTACAGACACAAAAAAGGAACCCAGTAAGCTACATAAAATAAACCAGACATACAGATGGGCCCCAGACAGTGGAGATAAATTCATCACAGCACTAAATTCACCTGATCTCACAAGTAAAATTTCAAAATTTAAAGAAAATCTATATGAGATCACCAGAGATGGGGTAAACATGGCCATAGAGGATATAAATATGATCTTTCATGAGGCAGCTGTAAAAGCCGACCTTGTGAAACAGAAGAGGAAGAGTCACAAAAGACAAAATAAAAATAAGAAATGGTTTGACCACGAATGCAAAAATGCCAGAAAAGACCTGAGAAAAATATCAAACCAAAAGCATCGCCAACCAAACAATCCGGACCTACGTACTAGATACAATGAAACCCTCAAAAGATATAAACACACCATTAGGAACAAAACACAAAACTATACCCACAAAATACTAGAAGAAATTGAAAACTCCACCAACCCAAAACAATTCTGGGAAATGTGGAATAACCTGAGTACAACACAATTGCAAGCATTACCAATCCAAGATGGCGACATCTGGAGAACACATTTTGAAAACCTCTACAAAGACATCCCAATAAACGAAACAAACCCAAGTCAACATCAGGTCACAGAAAAACTCCACACATTAGAAGCAACAATCAAAGACAACCAAAACCCTCTAGACTCCCCAATCACATGGAAAGAAATGGCCACAAAAACAAAATCTCTCCACCTAAAGAAAGCCTGTGGCCCAGACAACATCAAAAATGAAATGCTCAAGTTCAGCAATATGGAGATGCAGGGTGCGGTACTCAAATTATTCAACATCATATTACGTTCAGGCTGTTTTCCCGATATCTGGTGCCAAGGACTAATCTCCCCCATATATAAAAGCGGAAACAAATCAGACCCAAATAACTACCGCGGCATCTGTGTCAACAGTTGTCTAGGGAAGTTATTCTGCAGTATTCTAAATAGTAGATTACTTGATTTTCTTAACAAACATAATATCCTCAGAAAAAACCAAATAGGCTTTCTTCCAAAACACCGCACCGCCGACCATATCTATACCCTTCACACCCTCATTGAAAAACATATACACCAAACAAAAAATGGGAAAATATTCGCCTGTTTCATCGACTTCAAGAAAGCCTTTGACTCTATATGGCACGAAGGGCTCTATTATAAACTTCTTCAATGTGGAATAGGGGGCAAAGTCTATGACCTTATTAAATCAATGTATCTGAAAAACAAATGCGGGGTCAAAATTGGAGACAAACGCACCGATTTCTTCACCCAGAGAAGAGGCGTCCGGCAGGGCTGCAATTTGAGCCCGACCCTGTTCAACATATACATAAATGAATTAGCAGACATGCTGGAGCAAAGCGAGTCACCAGGTCTCCGTCTCCTAGATGGAGAAGTGAAATCCCTGTTCTATGCGGACGACCTGGTTCTGCTGTCTCCCACAGAACAGGGATTACAGCAACAACTAGACCTACTCGACAAATACTGCCAAAATTGGGCTCTAACAGTAAATCTAAAGAAAACCAACATCATGATTTTTCAAAAAAGGCCCAGATGTCAGGAAAACAAATACCAGTTTACCCTCAGTGATATCACTATAGGACACACTATGAGCTACACCTACCTTGGTCTAACTATTACAGCATCAGGGAGCTTCAGCATAGCAGTGAATGCACTAAAAGAAAAAGCCCGAAGAGCCCTATATGCAATAAAAAGAAAATTCTACAACATCCAAATCCCAATCAAAATCTGGCTCAAAATATTTGACAGCATAATCCTGCCCATTGCACTGTACGGTAGTGAAGTATGGGGCCCGCTAAATCACCAAAGCTACACTAAATGGGAAAAACATACAATAGAAGCCCTACATGCAGAATTCTGCCGAAGCATCCTTCGCACCCAAAGGAAAACGCCAACAAATGCATGCAGAGCCGAACTAGGCAGATACCCACTGATAATAAACATCCAAAAACGAGCACTAAACTTCCTAAATCACCTCAAATCTAGCTCCCCAGACACCCTTCATTTCAAAGCCTTTCAGACCCAAGAGCTAAACCCAGAAAAGAGTCCCCTGAGTCAGCTGCTACGGAAACTAAGTACTCAGCCGGACCCTGACCAGCCCCAGACCAACACAGCCGTCCAAACACCAATCCGAGTGAACCAAATCATTAAAAAATGCAAAGAAACCTACCTGGAACATTGGAACAAAATAACCGAAAGCCAAAGCAGATTAGAATGTTACCGGGCCCTAAAAAGAGAATATAAACTGGCAGACTACCTCACGACCATCAGAGACACAAAACAGAGACAGACCCTCACCAGGTACAGACTAAGCGACCACCAACTGGAAATTGAAAAAGGCAGATACAAGAAATCCTGGCAGCCTAGAGAGAATAGAATATGCGATCAATGTCTGGCTGGCGAGGTTGAAACAGAAATGCATTTCCTCCTAAAATGCGAAAAATTCAACACATCAAGAAACATATTATTCAACAAGCTAAGCCAAACAACCCCAGATTTCAAGGAATTGGATGATCTGTCAAAATTGAGATTAGTCCTAGGAGAAGGAGACAGACCATACCTTGGGGCCAAATATGTAACAACATGTCACAACCTGAGGACTGTTTAAAATTAAGACTGTTTAAAATTAATATTGAACGTACCAAATGAAGTACAAAGACTGTTTAAAATTAATATTGTTTAAAAGTAATATTGTATGTACCCAACAAATGTCAAATCGATTGACACCTACAGAATGTTGGAAAACTGTACCTTTTTGCTATGTAAGCTTTGGCAATATGGTTCTCTGTAAACTTTCATGCCAATAAAGCATTTTAATTGGAAAAATTGGAATTGGAATTGGGAAGGAGAGAGAGAGAGAGAGGGAAGGAGAGGGAGAGAGGGAAAGAAAGAGAGAGGGAAAGAGAGAGAGAGAGGGAAAGAGAGAGGGGGAAGGAGAGAGAGAGAAAGGGGGGAGAGGAAAACACCAACAAATGCATGTAGAGCCGAACTGGGCAGATACCCACTGATAATAAACATCCAAAAATGAGCACTAAACTTTCTAAATCACCTCAAATCTAGTTCCCCAGACACCCTTCATTTTAAAGCCCTCCAGACCCAAGAGCTGAACCCAGAAATGAGTCCCCTGAGTCAGCTGCTACTGAAACTAAGTACTCCTACTCAGCCAGACCCTGACCAGTCCCAGACCAACACTGCCCTCCAAACACCAATCCGAGTGAACCAAATCATTAAACAATGCAAAGAAACCTACCTGGAACATTGGAACAAAATAACCAAAAGCCAAAGCAGATTAGAATGTTACCGGGCCCTAAAAAGAGAATATAAACTGGCAGACTATCTCTCGACCATCAGAGACACAAAACAGAGACAGACCCTCACCAGGTACAGACTAAGCGACCACCAACTGGCAATTGAAAAAGGAAAATACAAGAAATCCTGGCAGCCTAGAGAGAATAGAATATGTGATCAATGTCTGGCCGGCGAGGTTGAGACAGATGCACTTCCTCCTAAAATGCGAAAAATTCAACAAAGCAAGAAACATATATTTTGACAAGCTCAGCCAAACAACCCCAGATTTCAAAGAATTGGATGACCTGTCAAAATTAAGATTAGCCCTGGGAGAAGGAGACAGACCATACCTTGGTGCCCAATATGTAACAACATGTCACAACCTGAGGAACAGTGAGGGACTAACGAGCACACCCATAGCATATATAAACATTAAGAATGTTTAAATCAATACCGAATGTACCCAATGACTGTTTAAAAATGAATACTGAATGTACCCAACGAGGGTCAACGACTGTTTAAATTAATATTGTCTGTACCCAACGAAGGTCAAAATTGTTTGACACCTACAGAATGTTGGAAAACTGTACTTTTTGTTATGTAAGCTTTGGCAATATGGTTCCCTGTAAACTTTCATGCCAATAAAGCATTTGAATTGAATTGAATTGAATTGAGAGGGGGAAGGAGAGAGAGAGAGAGGAGGAAGGAGAGAGAGGGAAGGAGAGAGAGAGAGGGAAGGAGAGAGAGAGGGAAGGAGAGAGAGGGAGGGAAGGAGAGAGAGGGAGAGAGGGAAGGAGATAGAGAGAGAGAGGGAAGGAGAGAGAGAGGGAAGGAGAGAGAGAGAGGGAAGTAGAGAGAGACAGAGAGAGAGAGAGAAGGAGAGAGAGAGAGAGGGAAGGAGAGAGAGACAGAGAGAGAGAGGAAAGGAGAGAGAGAGGGAAGGAGAGAGAGAGAGAGAGGGAAGAGGAGAGAGACAGAGAGAGAGAGGGAAGGAGAGAGAGGGAGAGAGGGAAGGAGAGAGAGACAGAGAGGGAAGGAGAGAGAGACAGAGAGGGAGGGAGAGAGAGACAGAGAGAGAGAGGGAAGGAGAGGGACAGAGAGGGAAGGAGAGAGAGAGAGAGGGAAGGAGAGAGAGAGAGAGAGGGAAGGAGAGAGGGAGAGAGAGAAGGAGAGAAAGGGAGAAGGAGACAGAGAGAGAGAGGGAAGGAGAGAGAGACAGAGAGCGAGAGGGAAGGAGAGAGAGCGAGAGGGAAGAGGAGAGAGACAGAGAGAGAGAGGGAAGGAGAGAGAGGGAGAGAGGGAAGGAGAGAGAGACAGAGAGGGAAGGAGAGAGAGAGGGCGGGAGAGAGAGAGAGAGGGAAGGAGAGAGAGAGAGAGAGAAGGAGACAGAGAGAGAGATGGAAGGAGAGAGAGACAGAGAGAGAGGGAAGAAGGGCTTTCTATGCCATTAAAAAATCAATCCAAATAGAAATCCCAATTAGCATTTGGCTCAAAATTTTCAAATCAGTCATTGAACCAATTGCACTCTATGGCAGTGAGGTGTGGGGACCGCTAACACAACAAGAATTTGCAAAATGGGACAAACACCCAATTGAGATCCTACATGCAGAATTCTGTAAAAGTATCCTCCGGACTCAAAGGAAAACCGTAAACAATGCATGCAGGGCAGAACTAGGCCAATATCCACTAATAATCACTATCCAAAAAAGAGCCACCAAATTTTGGAAACACCTAGAAATGAGCAACCCCCAATGCTACCATTACGAAGCCCTGAAATGCCAAGAGAGGACCATAAAGAAGAATACCCTCAGTCAACTAGTCCTGGGACTCAGTGAAGTAACTAATAACACTACTAACAATAACCAGCCCCAGGACAGTGACAGCGTAACACAAAGAATTCGACCCAACACAATCGTCGCTAAGCAAAAGGAAAAATATCTGTCATATTCGGCAGAAACAACAAAAACCCAAAGCAAACTCAATTGCTACTTGGCCCTAAACAGACAATACAACATAGCTGATTACCTGACCATGGTAAACGATAGCAAACTGAGAAAATCTTTGACAATGTACAGACTTAGTGAACATAACCTGGCGATCGAAAAAGGTAGACACAGACAGACCCGGCTACCAAGAGAGGACAGGACATGCTCTCACTGCAGTCAGGGAGTGGTGGAGACAGAGATGCACTTCCTCAGAGCTTGTAGAAAATATCAGGGCATAAGGGAGAATTTCTACCCAAAATTCACAAAAATATGCCCGGAATTCAGAAATTTGAATGACGACCAAAAACTCCCATACCTACTAGGGGAAGAGAGAAATTGCGTAACACTAGCGGCACACTATGTTACAGCTTGCCATAAACAGAGGGACAACCACTAAATATTAGAAAAGAGTATATATAAATTCTATGAAAGTATATTTATACACTCAGGGATATATCTCTTTATACACTGTATGGATAGATCTGTATTTTTGTGAACAAACATGAATGTTTTCCGATGCTTTGGCAACATAAGATGTAACTTGTCATGCCAATAAAGCGATTTGAATTGAATTGAATTGAATTGAGAGAGAGAGAGTGAGAGAGAGAGAGAGAATGGGAGTGTGTGTGTGAGAGAGAGAGAGAGAGACTGGGAGTGTGTGAGAGAGAGAGAGATTGGGAGAGTGAGAGAGAGAGAGACTGGGAGTGTGAGAGAGAGAGAGATTGGGAGTGTGAGAGAGAGAGAGATTGGGAGTGTCAGAGAGAGAGATTGGGAGTGTGAGAGAGAGATTGGGAGTGAGAGAGTGAGAGAGAGAGACTGGGAGTGTGTGAGAGAGTGAGAGACTGGGAGTGTGTGAGAGAGAGAGCGACTGGGAGTGTGAGAGAGAGAGAGAGAGAGACTGGGAGTGTGAGAGAGAGAGAGCGTGGGAGTGTGTGTGTGAGAGAGAGAGAGAGAGAGAGAGAGAGAGTGGGAGTGTGTGTGAGAGAGAGAGAGAGAGAGAGTGGGAGTGTGTGAGAGAGAGAGAGACTGGGAGTGTGAGAGAGAGAGAGATTGGGAGTGTGAGAGAGACAGATTGGGAGTGTGAGAGAGAGAGAGATTGGGAGTGTGAGAGAGAGAGAGAAACTGGGAGTGTGAGAGAGAGAGATTGGGAGTGTGAGAGAGAGAGAGATTGGGAGAGTCAGAGAGAGAGATTGGGAGTGTGAGAGAGAGAGATTGGGAGTGAGAGATTTTGAAGAGGAGTTATTTGATACTCTCCACATGGAAATCAGCCATTTCCAGGCCCAAGGAAAGGTGCTACTATGTGGGGACCTAAATGCAAGGACCGGATGTGAACCTGACTTCATAGACCCACAGGGCAGCAACCATGTGTTTGTCCAGACCCCTTTATATGTCACACCAGCCATCGCAAATCGGAACAACCTTGATTGTGAAATAAATAAAAGCGGTAGGGAGGTAGTGCAACTCTGCCGAGCCTTAGGCCTGTACATAGTTAACGGTAGGTTCAGAGGGGACTCCTTAGGGAGACTCACATATTCCTCAACTCTTGGGTCTAGTGTGGTGGATTATACAATCACTGACCTGGACCCCTGCAATATCAACGCATTCACTGTCAGGCAGCAATCCCCCCTCTCAGACCATAACCAAATAAATGTGTACCTTAAACTTTCTGCCCAAACTACAGACACCAAAAAGGAACCCAGTAAGCTCCATAAAATAAACCAGACATACAGATGGGCCCCAGACAGTGGAGATAAATTCATCACAGCACTAAATTCACCTGATCTCACAAGTAAAATATCAAAATTTAAAGAAAATCTATATGAGATCACCAGAGATGGTGTAAACATGGCCATAGATGATATAAATATGATCTTCCATGAGGCAGCTGTAAAAGCCGACCTTGTGAAACAGAAGAGGAAACGTTACAAAAGACAAAATAAAAATGAGAAATGGTTTGACCACGAATGCAAAAATGCCAGAAAAGACCTGAGAAAAATATCAAACCAAAAGCATCGCCAACCAAACAATCCAGACCTACGCATTAGATACAATGAGGCCCTCAAAAGATATAAACACACCATTAGGAACAAAACACAAAATTATACCCACAAAATACTCGAAGAAATTGAAAACTCCATTAATCCAAATCAATTCTGGGATATGTGGAATAACCTGAGTACAACACAATTGCAAGCATTACCAATCCAAGATGGCGACATCTGGAGAACACATTTTGAAAACCTCTACAAAGACATCCCAATAAACGAAACAAACCCAAGTCAACATCATGTCACAGAATAACTCCACACATTAGAAGCAACAATTAAAGACAACCAAAACCCTCTAGACTCCCCAATCACATGGAAAGAACTGGCCACAAAAACAAAATCTCTCCACCTAAAGAAAGCCTGTGGTCCAGACAACATCAAAAATGAAATGCTCAAGTTCAGCAATATGGAGATGCAGGGTGCTGTACTCAAGTTATTCAACATCATATTACGTTCAGGCTGTTTTCCCGATATCTGGTGCCAAGGACTCATTTCTCCCATATATAAAAGTGGAAACAAATCAGACCCAAATAACTACCGCGGCATCTGTGTCAACAGTTGTCTAGGGAAGTTATTCTGCAGTATTCTAAATAGTAGATTACTGGATTTTCTTAACAAACATAATATCCTTAGAAAAAATCAAATAGGCTTTCTTCCAAAACACCGCACCACCGACCATATCTATACCCTTCACACTCTCATTGAAAAACATATACACCAAACAAAAAATGGGAAAATATTCGCTTGTTTCATTGACTTCAAGAAAGCCTTTGACTCTATCTGGCACGAAGGGCTCTATTATAAACTTCTTCAGTGTGGAATAGGGGGCAAAGTCTATGACCTTATTAAATCGATGTATCTGAAAAATAAATGCAGTGTCAAAATTGGAGACAAACGCACCGGTTTCTTCACCCAGAGAAGAGGCATCCGGCAGGGCTGCAATTTGAGCCCGACCCTGTTCAACATGTACATAAATGAATTAGCAGACATGCTGGAGCAAAGCGAGTCACCGGTCTCTGTCTCCTGGATGGAGAAGTGAAATCCCTGTTCTATGCGGATGACCTGGTTCTGCTGTCTCCCACAGAACAGGGATTACAGCAACAACTAGACCTACTCGACAAATACTGCCAAAATTGGGCCCTAACAGTAAATCTAAAGAAAACCAACATCATGATTTTTCAAAAAAGGCCCAGGTGTCAGGAAAACAAATACCAGTTTACCCTCAGTGATACCATCATAGGACACACTATGAGCTACTTACCTTGGTCTAACCATTACAGCATCAGGGAGCTTCAGCATAGCAGTGAATGCACTAAAAGAAAAAGCCCGAAGAGCCCTATATGCAATAAAAAGAAAATTCTACAACATCCAAATCCCAATCAAAATCTGGCTCAAAATATTTGACAGCATAATCCTGCCCATTGCGCTGTACGGTAGTGAAGTATGGGGCCCGTTCAATCACCATAGCTACACTAAATGGGAAAAACACACAATAGAAGCCCTACATGCAGAATTTTGCCGAAGTATTCTTCGCACCCAAAGGAAAACACCAACAAATGCATGCAGAGCCAAACTGGGCAGATACCCACTGATAATAAACATCCAAAAACGAGCACTAAACTTCCTAAATCACCTCAAATCTAGCTCCCCAGACACCCTTCATTTTAAAGCCTTCCAGACCCAAGAGCTAAACCCAGAAAAGAGTCCCCTGAGTCAGCTGCTACTGAAACTAAGTACTCCTACTCAGCCGGACCCTGACCAGTCCCAGACCAACACTGCCATCCAAACACCAATCCGAGTGAACCAAATCATTAAACAATGCAAAGAAACCTACCTGGAACATTGGAACAAAATAACCAAAAGCCAAAGCAGATTAGAATGTTACCGGGCCCTAAAAAGAAAATATAAACTGGCAGACTATCTCTCGACCATCAGAGACACAAAACAGAGACAGACCCTCACCAGGTACAGACTAAGCGACCACCAACTGGCAATTGAAAAAGGAAGATACAAGAAATCCTGGCAGCCTAGAGAGAATAGAATATGTGATCAATGTCTGGCCGGCGAGGTTGAGACAGAGATGCATTTCCTCCTAAAATGCAAAAAATTCAACACAACAAGAAACATATTATTTGACAAGCTCAGCCAAATAACCCCAGATTTCAAAGAATTGGATGACCTGTCAAAATTAAGATTAGTCCTGGGAGAAGGAGACAGACCATACCTTGGTGCCAAATATGTAACAACATGTCACAACCTGAGGACTGTTTAAAATTAATACTGAATGTACCCAACGATGTTCAACGACTTTAAATTAATATTGCTTAAACTAATTTTGTATGTACCCAACGAAGGTCAAAATTGTTTGACACCTACAGAATGTTGGAAAACTGTACTTTTTGTTATGTAAGCTTTGGCAATATGGTTCCCTGTAAACTTTCATGCTGAGGAAATCTACATGATATAAGGTGTTAATTTCAAGTGCTTGCTGGGTAAAAGTTTTCAGACTTGACACTGGGCAAGTGTCGATGTGTAAGTAGAGCTATTGCACGTACTCGGACTACAGCCAAGAACAGATGTCTGCCCACCTAATGAGAATGTAGAAGTGAAATAATGAGTTCCTTTGATGTAACCAGTGACCTGATAACTTGTAACCGTAAGCAAAGCTAGCCTCCCAATATATGATTAAAGAGGACCTCCAGTTACACGATTCATGCCCTGTTATAGATTAACGGTTGACTTATGTGTCCAGGATCCTTCTGTCAATATGTTATTTCTACCTGATGATTAATCTAAAATGTATCCTGATAGAGGAACAAAGGAATGTCAATCAAACTTGTTTGTTACACTGTATAAATATGGAACGCTTACGCTGTATCATTGGAATAGTAGCCTCACCCCTTGAGTAGAGGTGCTGATTCCCCTTGCAAGAAGTGAAATAAAAGGCCTGTCCGTCTGACGAATCCAAGTGTGTATTGAGTCATTACCCAGAGCAATTTGGAGGTTCCACCGAGATGGCTTGCTGTACCAATTGGTGAGTTAACAGACGCCGAGTACGTTGCTCGGTTGGGAAAATCCCATCGGCCGAAGGTGGTGTTTTGCCACATTTTTGGGACTTTCCCTGCCAGAAGCATAGCTGCGCATAGTCTGTTTATTCCATTGGACAGTACTGCCATCGGGTAATTGACTCACAAGGTTCGGAGGTTAAACTGCCATTGTGACTGCTTCCCTTTCAGAAACGGAACAGAGGACCAGCCATGAGGCGCTGACGCCCCGCGAACAGGATCATGCAGAAAAGGACTGTATAAAGGTACCAGAGAGAGAAGGTTAAGTCAGGAATTTGATTAACTAAGGAGCTAGCGATTTATTGGAAATTGAACTAGCAAGGTTCCAGCTTGCTGAGAGAGAAGGTTAAGTCAGGAATTTGATTAACTAAGGAGCTAGCGATTTATTGGAAATTGAACTAGCAAGGTTCCAGCTTGCTGAGAGAGAAGGTTAAGTCAGGAATTTGATTAACTAAGGAGCTAGCGATTTACTGGAAATTGAACTAGCAAGGTTCCAGCTTGAAGTTAGCTGGGAAAAATTGAAGGCCCTTTTTGCTAAAGATTTGGCTAAAGGGAGTAGGGTAGAAGGAGAGAAGAGCTTGAAGTTAGCTGGGACAAATTGAAGGCCCTTTTTGCTAATGATTTGGCTAAAGGGAGTAGGGTAGAAGGAGAGAAGAGCTTGAAGTTAGCTGGGACAAATTGAAGGCCCTTTTTGCTAAAGATTTGGCTAAAGGGAATAAAAGGCCTGTCCGTCTGACGAATCTAAGTGTGTATTGAGTCATTACCCAGAGCTAAGAAGTAAGGCACTTCTACAATGCCAATAAAGCATTTGAATTGAATTGAATTGAATTGAGTAGGAGTGTGTGAGAGAGAGAGAGAGAGAGTGGAAGTGTGCGAGAGAGAGAGAGTGGGAATGTGTGAGAGAGAGAGAGAGTGGGAGTATGTTAGAGAGAGAGAGAGAGAGAGACTGGGAGTGTGTGAGAGAGTGAGAGACTGGGAGTGTGTGAGAGAGCGAGCGACTGGGTGTGTGAGAGAGAGAGAGAGAGAGACTGGGAGTGTGAGAGAGAGAGCGTGGGAGTGTGTGTGAGAGAGAGAGAGAGAGAGAGTGGGAGTGTGTGAGAGAGAGAGAGTGGGAGTGTGAGAGAGAGAGAGAGACTGGGAGTGTGAGAGAGAGAGAGAGACTGGGAGTTTGAGAGAGAGAGATTGGGAGTGTGAGCGAGAGAGGTTGGGATGTGAGAGAGAGAGATTGGGAGTGTGAGAGAGAGAGAGATTGGGAGAGTCAGAGAGAGAGATTGGGAGTGTGAGAGAGAGAGATTGGGAGTGAGAGAGTGAGAGAGAGAGACTGGGAGTGTGTGAGAGAGAGAGAGACTTGGAGTGTGTGAGAGAGAGAGAGAGACAGGGAGTGTGAGAAAGAGAGAGAGACTTGGAGTGTGTTAGAGAGAGAGAGTGGGAGTGTTTGTGAGAGAGAGAGAGAGAGAGTGGGAGTGTGTGTGTGAGAGAGAGAGAGAGAGAGAGAGAGTGGAAGTGTGCGAGAGAGAGAGACTGGGAGTGTGTGAGAGAGAGAGACTGGGAGTGTGAGAGAGAGAGAGAGACAGGGAGAGTGAGAGAGAGAGAGACTGGGAGTGTGAGAGAGAGAGAGATTGGGAGTGCAAGAGAGAGAGATTGGAAGTGCAAGAGAGAGAGATTGGGAGTGCGAGAGAGAGAGATTGGGAGTGTGAGAGAGAGAGATTGGGAGTGTGAGAGATTGGGAGTGTGAGAGAGAGAGATTGGGAGTGTGAGAGAGAGAGACTGGGAGTGAGAGAGAGAGAGATTGGGAGTGTGAGAGAGAGATTGGGAGTGTGAGAGAGAGAGAGATTGGGGGTGTGAGAGAGAGAGATTGGGAGTGTGAGAGAGAGAGAGAGAGATTGGGAGTGTGAGAGAGAGAGATTGGGACTGTGAGAGAGAGAGACTCGGAGTGAGAGAGAGAGAGAGAGAGTGGGAGAGTGTGTGAGAGAGAGAGAGAGTGGGAGTGTGAGTGTGTGAGAGTGAGAGAGAGACTGGGAGTGTGTGAGAGAGAGAGACTGGGAGTGTGTGAGAGAGAGAGAGACTGGGAGTGTGAGAGAGAGAGACTGGGAGTGTGAGAGAGAGAGAGATTGGGAGTGTGAGAGAGAGAGAGATTGGGAGTGTCAGAGAGAGAGTTTGGGAGTGTGAGAGAAAGATTGGGAGTGAGAGAGTGAGAGAAAGAGACTGGGAGTGTGTGAGAGAGGGAGAGACTGGGAGTTAGTGAGAGAGAGAGAGACTGGGAGTGTGTGAGAGAGATTGGGAGTGTTAGAGAGAGAGAGAGATTGGGAGTGTGAGAGAGAGAGATTGGGACTGTGAGAGAGAGAGACTCGGAGTGAGAGAGAGAGAGAGAGAGAAAGTGAGAGTGTGTGAGAGAGAGAGAGAGAGTGGGAGTGTGTGAGAGAGAGAGAGTGGGAGTGTGTGAGAGAGAGAGAGTGGGAGTATGTTAGAGAGAGAGAGAGAGACTGAGAGTGTGTGAGAGAGTGAGAGACTGGGAGTGTGTGAGAGAGCGAGTGACTGGGAGTGTGAGAGAGAGAGAGAGAGAGACTGGGAGCGTGAGAGAGAGAGCGTGGGAGTCTGTGTGAGAGAGAGAGAGAGAGAGAGAGAGAGAGCTGGGAGTGTGTGTGAGCGAGAGAGAGAGAGAGAGAGAGTGGGAGTGTGTGAGAGAGAGGGACTGGGATTGTGAGAGAGAGAGAGAGACTGGGAGTGTGAGGGAGAGAGTGAGACTTGGAGTGTGAGAGAGAGAGAGATTGGGAGTGTGAGAGAGAGAGCGATTGGAAGCGTCAGAGAGAGAGATTGGGAGTGTGAGAGAGAGAGATTGGGAGTGAGAGAGTGAGAGAGAGAGACTGGGAGTGTGTGAGAGAGAGAGAGAGAGAGAGACTGGGAGTGTCAGAGAGAGAGATTGGGAGTGTGAGAGAAAGATTGGGAGTGAGAGAGTGAGAGAAAGAGACTGGGAGTGTGTGAGAGAGGGAGAGACTGGGAGTTAGTGAGAGAGAGAGAGACTGGGAGTGTGTGAGAGAGATTGGGAGTGTTAGAGAGAGAGAGAGATTGGGAGTGTGAGAGAGAGAGATTGGGACTGTGAGAGAGAGAGACTCGGAGTGAGAGAGAGAGAGAGAGAGAAAGTGAGAGTGTGTGAGAGAGAGAGAGAGAGTGGGAGTGTGTGAGAGAGAGAGAGTGGGAGTGTGTGAGAGAGAGAGAGTGGGAGTATGTTAGAGAGAGAGAGAGAGACTGGGAGTGTGTGAGAGAGTGAGAGACTGGGAGTGTGTGAGAGAGCGAGTGACTGGGAGTGTGAGAGAGAGAGAGAGAGAGACTGGGAGCGTGAGAGAGAGAGCGTGGGAGTCTGTGTGAGAGAGAGAGAGAGAGAGAGAGAGATAAAATAAACCAGACATACAGATGGGCCCCAGACAGTGGAGATAAATTCATCACAGCACTAAATTCACCTGATCTCACAAGTAAAATTTCAAAATTTAAAGAAAATCTATATGAGATCACCAGAGATGGGGTAAACATGGCCATAGAGGATATAAATATGATCTTTCATGAGGCAGCTGTAAAAGCCGACCTCGTGAAACAGAAGAGGAAGAGTCACAAAAGACAAAATAAAAATAAGAAATGGTTTGACCACGAATGCAAAAATGCCAGAAAAGACCTGAGAAAAATATCAAACCAAAAGCATCGCCAACCAAACAATCCGGACCTACGTACTAGATACAATGAAACCCTCAAAAGATATAAACACACCATTAGGAACAAAACACAAAACTATACCCACAAAATACTAGAAGAAATTGAAAACTCCACCAACCCAAAACAATTCTGGGAAATGTGGAATAACCTGAGTACAACACAATTGCAAGCATTACCAATCCAAGATGGCGACATCTGGAGAACACATTTTGAAAACCTCTACAAAGACATCCCAATAAACGAAACAAACCCAAGTCAACATCAGGTCACAGAAAAACTCCACACATTAGAAGCAACAATCAAAGACAACCAAAACCCTCTAGACTCCCCAATCACATGGAAAGAAATGGCCACAAAAACAAAATCTCTCCACCTAAAGAAAGCCTGTGGCCCAGACAACATCAAAAATGAAATGCTCAAGTTCAGCAATATGGAGATGCAGGGTGCGGTACTCAAATTATTCAACATCATATTACGTTCAGGCTGTTTTCCCGATATCTGGTGCCAAGGACTAATCTCCCCCATATATAAAAGCGGAAACAAATCAGACCCAAATAACTACCGCGGCATCTGTGTCAACAGTTGTCTAGGGAAGTTATTCTGCAGTATTCTAAATAGTAGATTACTTGATTTTCTTAACAAACATAATATCCTCAGAAAAAACCAAATAGGCTTTCTTCCAAAACACCGCACCGCCGACCATATCTATACCCTTCACACCCTCATTGAAAAACATATACACCAAACAAAAAATGGGAAAATATTCGCCTGTTTCATCGACTTCAAGAAAGCCTTTGACTCTATATGGCACGAAGGGCTCTATTATAAACTTCTTCAATGTGGAATAGGGGGCAAAGTCTATGACCTTATTAAATCAATGTATCTGAAAAACAAATGCGGGGTCAAAATTGGAGACAAACGCACCGATTTCTTCACCCAGAGAAGAGGCGTCCGGCAGGGCTGCAATTTGAGCCCGACCCTGTTCAACATATACATAAATGAATTAGCAGACATGCTGGAGCAAAGCGAGTCACCAGGTCTCCGTCTCCTAGATGGAGAAGTGAAATCCCTGTTCTATGCGGACGACCTGGTTCTGCTGTCTCCCACAGAACAGGGATTACAGCAACAACTAGACCTACTCGACAAATACTGCCAAAATTGGGCTCTAACAGTAAATCTAAAGAAAACCAACATCATGATTTTTCAAAAAAGGCCCAGATGTCAGGAAAACAAATACCAGTTTACCCTCAGTGATATCACTATAGGACACACTATGAGCTACACCTACCTTGGTCTAACTATTACAGCATCAGGGAGCTTCAGCATAGCAGTGAATGCACTAAAAGAAAAAGCCCGAAGAGCCCTATATGCAATAAAAAGAAAATTCTACAACATCCAAATCCCAATCAAAATCTGGCTCAAAATATTTGACAGCATAATCCTGCCCATTGCACTGTACGGTAGTGAAGTATGGGGCCCGCTAAATCACCAAAGCTACACTAAATGGGAAAAACATACAATAGAAGCCCTACATGCAGAATTCTGCCGAAGCATCCTTCGCACCCAAAGGAAAACGCCAACAAATGCATGCAGAGCCGAACTAGGCAGATACCCACTGATAATAAACATCCAAAAACGAGCACTAAACTTCCTAAATCACCTCAAATCTAGCTCCCCAGACACCCTTCATTTCAAAGCCTTTCAGACCCAAGAGCTAAACCCAGAAAAGAGTCCCCTGAGTCAGCTGCTACGGAAACTAAGTACTCAGCCGGACCCTGACCAGCCCCAGACCAACACAGCCGTCCAAACACCAATCCGAGTGAACCAAATCATTAAAAAATGCAAAGAAACCTACCTGGAACATTGGAACAAAATAACCGAAAGCCAAAGCAGATTAGAATGTTACCGGGCCCTAAAAAGAGAATATAAACTGGCAGACTACCTCACGACCATCAGAGACACAAAACAGAGACAGACCCTCACCAGGTACAGACTAAGCGACCACCAACTGGAAATTGAAAAAGGCAGATACAAGAAATCCTGGCAGCCTAGAGAGAATAGAATATGCGATCAATGTCTGGCTGGCGAGGTTGAAACAGAAATGCATTTCCTCCTAAAATGCGAAAAATTCAACACATCAAGAAACATATTATTCAACAAGCTAAGCCAAACAACCCCAGATTTCAAGGAATTGGATGATCTGTCAAAATTGAGATTAGTCCTAGGAGAAGGAGACAGACCATACCTTGGGGCCAAATATGTAACAACATGTCACAACCTGAGGACTGTTTAAAATTAAGACTGTTTAAAATTAATATTGAACGTACCAAATGAAGTACAAAGACTGTTTAAAATTAATATTGTTTAAAAGTAATATTGTATGTACCCAACAAATGTCAAATCGATTGACACCTACAGAATGTTGGAAAACTGTACCTTTTTGCTATGTAAGCTTTGGCAATATGGTTCTCTGTAAACTTTCATGCCAATAAAGCATTTTAATTGGAATTGGAATTGGAATTGGAGAGCTGGGAGTGTGTGTGAGCGAGAGAGAGAGAGAGAGAGAGTGGGAGTGTGTGTGAGAGAGGGACTGGGATTGTGAGAGAGAGAGAGAGACTGGGAGTGTGAGGGAGAGAGTGAGACTTGGAGTGTGAGAGAGAGAGAGATTGGGAGTGTGAGAGAGAGAGCGATTGGAAGCGTCAGAGAGAGAGATTGGGAGTGTGAGAGAGAGAGATTGGGAGTGAGAGAGTGAGAGAGAGAGACTGGGAGTGTGTGAGAGAGAGAGAGACAGGGAGTGTGAGAGAGAGAGAGAGAGAGAGAGGACTGGGAGTGTGTGAGAGAGAGAGAGTGGGAGTGTTTGTGAGAGAGAGAGAGAGAGAGAGAGAGTGGGAGTGAGTTAAATTCCTCCTCTATGCCGACGACCTGGTTCTGCTGTCACCAACTAAGGAGGGTCTACAGCAGAACCTGGACCTGCTGGAGTCGTACTGCCAGACTTGGGCCCTGACAATAAATCCCCAAAAAACCAAAGTCCTTGTGTTCCAGCAAAGATCCAAACAACATGGACCCACAATAAATTTCACAGTAGGAACAACCAAAATTGAACAAACCACTCACTACACATACTTGGGCTTAAAAATCAGTTCTACGGGAAACGTCAAACTGGCTGTGAATGAACTGAAAGAGAAAGCAAGAAGGGCTTTCTATGCCATCAAAAAATCAATCCAAATAGAAATCCCAATTAGCATTTGGCTCAAAATTTTCAAATCAGTAATTGAACCAATTGCACTCTATGGCAGTGAGGTCTGGGGACCACTAACACAACAAGATTTTGCAAAATGGGACAAACACCCAATTGAGATCCTACATGCGGAATTCTGTAAAAGTATCCTCCGGACTCAAAGGAAAACAGTAAACAACGCATGCAGGGCGGAACTAGGCCAATACCCATTAATAATCACTATCCAAAAAAGAGCCACCAAATTTTGGAATCACCTACAAATGAGCAACCCCCAATGCTATCACTACGACGCCCTGAAATGCCAAGAGCTGACCATAAAGAAGAATACCCTCAGTCAACTAGTCCTGGGACTCAATAAAGTAACTAATAACAATACTAACAATAACCAGCCCCAGGACAGTGCCAGGGTAACACAAAGAATTCGACCCAACACAATCGTCGCTAAGCAAAAGGAAAAATATCTGTCATATTGGGCAGAAACAACAAAAACCCAAAGCAAACTCAATTGCTACTTGGCCCTAAACAGACAATACAACATAGCTGATTACCTTACCATGGTAAAGGATAACAAACTGAGAAGAACCTTGACAAGGTACAGACTTAGCGAACATAGCCTAGCGATCGAAAAAGGCAGACACAGGCAGACCAGGCTGCCAAGAGAAGACAGGATATGCTCTCACTGCAGTCAGGGAGTAGTTGAGACAGAGATGCACTTCCTCACAGCCTGTGGAAAATATCAGGGCATCAGAGAGAATTTCTATCAAAAATTCTCACAAATATGCCCTGAATTCAGAAATCTGACTGACAACCAAAAACTCCCATTCCTACTGGGGGAGGAGAGAAGCTGTGTAACACTGGCGGCACACTATGTTACAGCTTGCCATGAACAGAGGGACAACCAGTAAACTAAGACAAGAGTATATATAAACAAGGCGAAAATATATTTATAAACTCAGGGATATACCTGTTTATACACTGTATGAATGGAACCGCGTTTATGTGTTCAACCATAAATGTATTTTGATGCTTTGGCAACATAAGATGTACCTTATCATGCCAATAAAGCGATTTGTATTGTATTGTATTGTATTGTATTGTGTGTGTGAGAGAGAGAGAGAGAGAGAGAGCGAGGGGGAGTGTGCGAGAGAGAGAGAGACTGGGAGTGTGTGGGATAGAGAGACTGGGAGTGTGAGAGAGAGAGAGATTGGGAGTGTGAGAGAGAGAGAGATTGGGAGTGCGAGAGAGAGAGATTGGAAGTGCGAGAGAGAGAGATTGGGAGTGCGAGAGAGAGAGATTGGGAGTGCGAGAGAGAGAGAAAGAGAGCGTGGGAGTGTGTGTGAGAGACAGAGAGAGTGGGAGAGTTTGAGAGAGAGACTGGGAGTGTGTGAGAGAGAGAGACTGCGGGTGTGGGAGAGAGAGAGAGACTGGGAGTGTGAGAGAGAGAGAGCGATTGGGAGTGTGAGAGAGAGAGAGATTGGGAGTGTAAGAGAGAGAGAGATTGGGAGTGTGAGAGAGAGAGAGAGATTGGGAGTGTGGGAGAGAGAGAGAGATTGGGAGTCTGAGAGAGAGAGAGAGATTGGGAGTATGAGAGAGAGAGAGAGAGATTGGGAGTGTGAGAGAGAGACTGGGAGTGTGTGAGAGAGAGAGAGTGGAGTGTGAGAGAGAGATTGGGAGTGTGAGAGAGAGAGATTGGGAGTGTGAGAGAGAGAGAGATTGGGAGTGTGAGAGAGAGAGAGATTGGGAGTGTGAAAGAGAGAGATTGGGAGTGAGAGAGAGAGATTGGGAGTGTGAGAGAGAGACAGATTGGGAGTGTGAGAGAGAGCGATTGGGAGTGTGAGAGAGAGAGATTGGGAGTGTGAGAGACAGAGATTGGGAGTGTGTGAGAGAGAGACAGACTGGGAGTGTGAGACAGAGAGAGACTGGGAGTGTGAGAGAGAGAGAGTTTGGGAGTGTGAGAGAGAGAGAGATTGGGAGTGTGTGAGAGAGAGAGAGATTGGGAGTGTGTGAGAGAGAGACAGACTGGGAGTGTGAGACAGAGAGAGACTGGGAGTGTGAGAGAGAGAGAGATTGGGAGTGTGAGAGAGAGAGGTTGGGAGTGTGAGAGAGAGAGAGGTTGGGAGTCTGTGAGAGAGAGAGAGATTGGGAGTGTGAGAGAGAGAGAGAGATTGGGAGTGTGAGAGAGAGAGAGAGATTGGGAGTGTGAGAGAGAGAGATTGGGAGTGTGAGAGAGAGAATGGGAGTGTGAGAGAGTGGGAGTGTGAGAGAGAGAGAGAGATTGGGAGTGTGAGAGAGAGAGAGACTGGGAGTGTGAGAGAGAGAGATTGGGAGTGTGAGAGAGAGAGAGATTGGGGGTGTGAGAGAGAGAGAGAGATTGGGAGTGTGAGAGAGAGAGAGATTGGGAGTGTGAGAGAGAGAGATTGGGAGTGTGAGAGAGAGAGAGATTGGGAGTGTGAGAGAGAGATTGGGAGTGTGAGAGAGAGAGAGAGAGATTGGGAGTGTGAGAGAGAGAGCGAGATTGGGAGTGTGAGAGAGAGAGTTTGGGAGTGTGAGAGAGAGAGTGATTGGGAGTGTGAGAGAGAGAGATTGGGAGTGTGAGAGAGAGAGAGATTGGGAGTGTGAGAGAGAGAGTTTGGAAGTGTGAGAGAGAGAGAGATTGGGAGTGTGAGAGAGAGAGAGATTGGGAGTGTGAGAGAGAGAGATTGGGAGTGTGAGAGAGAGACTGGGCCGCCGCGGCCGCTCACCTGATGGCTTTGGGTCGGGCTCTCGGGCGGGGCTGTTGACGCCGTGGGGAGGTTTTGTGCGCGGCAGCTCCCGCACGGCCTGTCGCGGCCGGTGACCTGGTGGCTGTGGGTCCGGCTCTGGGGCGGGGCTGTTGATGCCGTCAAAGTAGGCGAGGCCTCCGGGCGAAATGCAGGGGATCACTTCATTTCCTACTGTTGCTAAATACAATTTAAAACTCAAATAAATTGTTATTTAATTCCCTAACACATAATTCAAATAAATTCCCTAACACACAGAAAGCGTGGAAAAAAAATCATGAAGAATCAAGATGGCGGCCACTCACCTCGGTTCAGAATGATAAGGCCCGCCCACACACGCACCGATTGGTCGACCGTCAGGTCACCGAAGCGTAGGATTGGTCAATCGTCAAGTCACTCTACACTCAAATGTAGGATGGCCCACCCGCACGCCCAATGAACCCGCCCCCGCAAGACAGCGATTGGTCTACCGTCGGTCAACTGTCGGGTCGCTCGACCACACGATTGTTCAACCTTCACATCACTCAATGCTAATGAGCAAATGAGCGGAACTTTTCCCATTTAATGAGCGGAATTTTGAATGTTTTTTGGTTAACGCGGGCGGAATTTCTGTCCGGCCGACACGTAAATATGCCTATGACCGGTCCGTAATCGTAAGCTTTCTTTTGATGTGACGCGCGTGTAGGTACGCTCTATAACTTTCGAACGTATAGAGAACAGACAGACAGACAGCCAGAAAGACAGACAGAAGAGCTCTTTTATATATATAGACTAGCTGTGGGTGCCCGGAGGTGCCGAGCTTTTTTGAGGGCATGTTGTTGTTGGAAGAGAGAGAGAGCAAGTTGGGGGGAAGAGAGAGAGCGAGTTGGGGGGAAGAGAGCGAGCGACTGGGGGGAAGAGAGCGAGCGACTGGGGGGAAGAGAGAGAGTGACTGGGGGGAAGAGAGAGAGCGACTGGGGGGAAGAGAGAGAGCGACTGGGGGGAATAGAGAGAGCGACTGGGGGAAGAGAGAGAGCGACTGGGGGGAAGACAGAGAGCGACTGGGGGGAAGAGAGAGAGCGACTGGGGGGAAGAGAGAGAGCGACTGGGGGGAAGAGAGAGAGCGACTGGGGGAAGAGAGAGAGCGACTGGGGGAAAGAGAGCGAGCGACTGGGAGGAAGAGAGAGAGCGACTGCGGGGGAAGAGAGAGAGAGCGACTGGGGGGGAAGAGAGA